>NC_079189.1:206622939-207238274 GCF_029499605.1 Hyla sarda
CTGTGGAGGTAGCTGGAAAGTTTGAATCCCCCCCCTTTTCCCAAACATAATAAAAACAAACATATGTGGTATCGCCGCGTGTGCAAATGTCTGAACTGTAAAAATAGAATGTTAATTAAACCGCACGGTCAATGGCATTTACGTAAAAAAATACCAAAGTCCAAAATTGCATATTTTTGCTCACTTTGTATACCCTAAAAAATGTATAAAAAGCTATCAAAAAGTCCCATCAAAACAAAATTGGTACTGATAAAAACTACCACGGCACAAAAAACGATCCCTCATACATCCCCGTATATGGAAAAATAAAAAAGTTATAGGGGTCAGAATATGACAATTTAAACAAATTTTGGTGCATGGAGTTATGATTTTTTTTAGGTAGTAACATAAAAGCTATATAAATTAGGTATCCTTGTAAGTTTACGCCCTTGGTCCTTAACAGGTTAAGGGGTTAAATCTGTAATCACTTAATTGAAAACCCAATAGGGATTTAGAAAAGTGATATAAACATTATATGTAATCTAAGTGCTGTTATAGCAGTAAAATAGGGGATCTGGTCAGGATCTTCCAGTTACCAATAGACGTTAGAGATGGTGAGAAAGCACACTCACCTATTGGTGTTGCTCTACAGGCACAACACTATAATGCACATATTTGAGTAAATAATAGTGTGTAATATTCCCTGTCATCAGTGATGGCGGTGAGGGTAGTAGAGTAAGTTGAGTGCAGTCGGCAAGAACTACCCACTGTATTCCGTTAGCAGACCGTTGCTTACGGGGGAGCTATTATACCAATGAAGGCACAGATGGCAGCAAAGTAAAACCAATAGGTTTATTCCAAAAAACAATAAAACAGGTTAACAGACAACCTCGCTTCATCAGGTTTTGGGTACTATACAGATAACACTCCGTTTATATCTACAGTGTTTCAAAAAAGTGCAGGAGCTGTGATGTCACCATAGGACCAGAAGTGGTCAGGAGTACATTGACATACATACAAGTAAAGAAATAAGAACAAATGAATAAAACCCTAATATATTAATAAAAAATAAAAAAAAAACATTCAGTGTCGGCAGTGATCTCAGAAAAGCAATATTTGTGACAAGCTCTGATTTTTAATTCTCTGCATTTCAGTGGAGCTTTCAGAGGCTCAGCGGAGATTTGTAAATGACTTTTATTAAAAAAATCTTAATCCTTCCAGTACATAGCAGCTGCTGTATACTACAGAGGAAGTTAAGTAGTTATTTACAGTCTTATTTACAGTGCTCTCTGCTGACACTTCTGCCCATGTCAAGAACTGTCCAGAGCAGGAGAGGTTTTCTCCTGCTCTGTACAGTTCCTGACATGGCAGAGGTGTCAGCAGAGAGCACTGTGGTCAGACAGAAAAGATCAAATCAACTTCCTCTTTAGTATACAACAGCAGACAAGTACTGGAAGGATTAAGATTTTTTTAATAGAAGCAATTTACAAATCTGTTTAACTTTCTGGAGCCGGTTGATATGATAAAAATTGCTTTCCTCTGGAGTTCCCCTTTAACTTATCCCCTATCCACAAGATAAGTAGGTGATTGAAGGGTTCCAACCGATAGGACCCCCGCTATCTCCAACACGGGACCCGGCACTCAGTGAGGAGCCTGTGCTGCAGACGACTCACACTCCTCACTGAGCACTGGGTCACGTCCCAGAGATCGCGAAGGATCCCAGCAGTCGGACCCCCCTCGTGAACTACCTATCCCCTATCTTGTGGAGAGGGAGTAAGTTAACATCTCTTTTAACCCCTTAAGGACTCAGGGTTTTTCCGTTTTTGCACTTTCGTTTTTTCCTCCTTACCTTTTAAAAATCATAACCCTTTCAATTTTCCACCTAAAAATCCATATTATGGCTTATTTTTGCGTCGCCAATTCTACTTTGCAGTGACATTAGTCATTTTACCCAAAAATGCACAGCGAAATGGAAAAAAAAATCATTGTGCGACAAAATCGAAGAAAAAACGCCATTTTGTAAATTTTGGTGGCTTCCGTTTCTACGCAGTGAATATTTCGGTAAAAATTACACCTTATCATTATTCTGTAGGTCCATACGATTAAAATGATACCCTACTTATATAGGTTTGATTCTGTCGTACTTCTGGAAAAAATCATAACTACATGCAGGAAAATTTATACGTTTAAAAATGTCATCTTCTGACCCCTATAACTTTTTTATTTTTCCAAGTACAGGGCGGTATGTGGGCTCATTTTTTGCCCCGTGATCTGAAGTTTTTATCGGTATGATTTTTGTTTTGATCGGACTTTTTGATCACTTTTTATTCATTTTTTAATGGTATAAAAAGTGACCAAAGTACGCTTTTTTGGACTTTAGAATTTTTTTGCGCGTACGCCATTGACCGTGCGGTTTAATTAATGATATATTTTTATAGTTCGTACATTTACGCACGGGGCGATACCACATATGTTTATTTTTATTTTTTTTTACACTGTTTTATTTTTTTTTATGGGAAAAGGGGGGTGATTCAAACCTTTATTAGGGAAGGGGTTAAATGACCTTTATTAACACTTTTTAAAAAAAAAATTTTTGCAGTGTTATAGGTCCCATAGGGACCCACACACTGATCTTTTACACAGATCACAGGCGTGTATTAACACGCCTGTGATCAGTGTTATCGGCGCTTGACTGCTTCTGCCTGGATCTCAGGCACGGAGCAGTCATTCGCCGATCGGACACCGAGGAGGCAGGTAAGGGCCCTCCCGGTGTCCTGTCAGCTGTCGGGATGCCACGATTTCACCGCGGCGGTCCAGAACAGCCCGACTGAGCAGCCGGGTCACTTTCACTTTCACTTTAGAAGCGGCGGACAGCTTTGACCGCCGCTTCTAAAGGATTAATACCGCACATCGCCGCGATCGGCGATGTGTGGTATTAGCCGCGGGTTCCGGCCGTTGATAAGAGCCGGGACCGACGCGATATGATGCGGGATCGCGGTGCAATCCCGCTTCATATCGCGGGAGCCGGCGCAGGACGTAAATATACGTCCTGCGTCGTTAAGGGGTTAATATTTCACCCTGAAATTGTTAACTGTGATTAAGAGCAACTGCCCTTGTTGTGAAACATGTTGGGGGGCTTTAAAGAATTATTTTAATCACAATTAGAAATTTCAGGGTGCACTGCCTAGCCATCATTACAGTTAATAAGCATATAGGCCCAGATTCATCAAACTGTGTGAGAATAAAAATGGGGGATTTCCCCACAGCAGCCAATAACTGCTCCGCTAATGAGATCTGGTAAAGTGAAAGCTGAGCTATGATTGGTTGCTGAGGGAAAATCACTCTAGTTTGATAAATCTGGGCCATAGTTCCAGCCAGCTGATGGGAATGCAGACTGTAGTGCCTTCTAGTTTTCGATTGTCTCTTCTGAGGTTTTCTCAGAGACTCATGCAAGCAGTATATGTTGTGAATGTCAACTATTTGTTCTGCTTTTCAAAGGGAGCCAAACAGAAATAAAGGGACATATCATTCAGCTGAGCACTTTGGCCTCTTTATTATAGTAATCGGTGGGGAAGACTCAAGACCGAAACCATCAGATCAAACATCTCACGTGGCAATATGAGACAGCAGACATTGTACATAATGATAGGTACCTTTTAAGTAACAGTTAAATTGCTCTATGTCAGGTGTCATAACCATGTAACCTCTGTTACTGTTTTATGTGTACATTTTCAGTTTGCTCTGACACACAGCAGGGCTGCAGGAAGCATTATAATGGCACAAAGCCTACATAGAACTATGCCATGACTTTCAACATAAACGGCATAAAATCGATTATAAATCTCAATATACAGATCAAAGCTTAGAAGAGGTGTGCAAATGAGAGTAAGCCTAGGCAGGAAGACATTGATTCTTAAAGATGTACCCCTAAACCGTCCCCCAAATATCTTATCCCCTATCCAAAGCATAGGGTCTTCCTGTGATCTCCTGTGTGGCACCCCGGAATTTGATGCACGGTGCGAACTCTGCTTCGTGCTGGGTTACAGGCCACCACCGCTGTCTTGCCCCCTCCATTTATGTCTATGGGAGGGGGTGTGACGGCTGTGTACTAACTTTCATGCCCCCTCCAATAGACATGAATGGAGGGGGCGTGGAAGGATGTTATGATAAAGGAAGCCACAAGCTTCTGTGTTCAGTACATCCTCAGTGCCGGCCTGGAGATCGTGTGGGGGTCCCAGCGGCCGGATCCCTCACGATCAGACATCTTATCCCCTATCCTTTGGATAGGGGATAAGATGTTTTGGGGTGGAGTACTCCTAGACATGAATGAAGGGGGTGTGGCATGATGTCACGAGGGGTCCTGGCATGACGTCATGTCTCCATTCCTGGAAACCAGTGTTTCAAAGACTGGAGCAGCACCCAGCACAGAATACTGGGTGCTTCACGGAGATCACAGGGACCCCAGCGGCAGGACTCCCGTGATCAGACATCTTATCCCCTATCCTTTGTATCTGTGGGCGGAATACCCTTTTAACCCTACATTAATGGGGATATTTATTTTAATCCCTTTGCAATTGTGGATCAAGGATGTTACTATTAACCCCATTTGTTACGCTGGAGTGCCAAAGATGCTATTATTGTCCCACACACCTAAGTCAATAAAAAATATTTACACAAGGACAATAAAAAATATAAAATATATTACTTGATGATAAAACTGAAATACATTTTGGAATCAGAAAACTATCCACTAAATAAAATATTGCTTGATTCCCTTAAAATATATGCATTTAATTTAATGTCACCTCTTGGAATCGTGTGGTTTGTTGAGTCATCGATATAAGCGTCATTTTCTTGGTTTGATATCAAAAGAATATTTAATATTTCACATTTCCTGGAAATCTCCCCATATTGGCATAAGTGTTTTCTAAAATAGTGTAATCTAATGCAGGATATTACATTTAGATTGTGCTCCCGGGTCTTAATGTTGGGAACTCTTCACACAGGTATACATCTAGCCTCCCAAAATGGCTTAGCCCTAAGGCAGATTTGTTTCATTCTACTTAGCAATATCCAAAACATTATTTTTTGGAAGTTGCTGGTTATTTATCTGTACTGATACGAGGCTCCTGTATTGTCAAAATGATCTTATCCATCACTAGAATTTTCAATTCTGCCTGTCTCGGATGGTCCAATTGCTTCATAACAAAACAAGCATCACATTTCATTCTGTAAGAAGTTCTTTTAGACCAAGGAGCAAATCTCAATAAAATCAAAAGGATGGGCACCAGTCGGGAACCCTATGGACCCCAATAAAGTCAATGGGGAATCTTGACATCTATTAGTGATCTTCATGCAATGGACCTTCTGGTTCACCAGAACATAACTTACACCTCTTCAACCCTTTAAGTGATATTTTATTTTTATGTCAGTGAATGTTTAGAAAGATCTTTATGATAAACAGAATTGTAGCTAACATTTGTATTCTGCTCATTTGAGTGGATGGCTGAAGTGCATGTAATACAGTAGTTAGAAAGTGAATGCAAATATTGTTCAATTCATCATGTTATGTTATGGTTAAACAAATAGTGGGATACTTCCAAACAATACAGTTAAAGAGGTACTCCGGTGAAAAACTTTTTTTTTTTTTAATCAACTGGTGCCAGAAAGTTAAACAGATTTGTAAATTACTTCTATTTAAAAAATCTTAATCCTTCCTGTACTTATTAGCTGCTGAATACAACAGCGGAAATTCTTTTCTTTTTGAAACACAGAGCTGTCTGCTGACATCATGACCACAGTGCTCTCTGCTGACATCTCTGTCCATTTTAGGAACTGTCCAGAACAGCATATGTTTGCTAAGGGGATTTCCTTTTACTCTGGACAGTTCCTAAAATGGACATAGATGTCAGCAGAGAGCACTGTGCTCATGATGTCAGCAGACTCTGTGTTTGAAACGGAAAATAATTTCCACTGTAGTATTCAGCAGCTAATAAGTACATGAAGGATTAAGATTTTTTAATAGAAGTTTTTCACCGGAGTACCCCTTTAAACTATTATTAAAGGAAGAAATAATTTAGCATTGACCGCCGTGGGTTACAGCTACTTTATTCCATTCTTAGCCATGCGCATAAAACAGAACTTCTTAATACTTCTGTGTAAGTACAGTACATAAATTCTGCCTTCTAGTTATGCAGACTGCTGGAATCATTTAAATGATGACTTTGCATAGGAACAGCTTGTTAAGGATAATTATTTCATTTATGTCTTGGATAATTCTGCACACAGTATAGCATGTTGGGAATGGGAAATTAACTCTTAAAGGGGTTATCTCATAACACATTGGGATCATATGCTTAGACTATACCATTAATGTTTATATGCTGGGGATTCAACCTCAGTAATTCCATCCAGTCACCAGAATGAATGTGTTGTGCTCCATCATCTCCAGTTGGATTCCATCATCATAGTCCCTAAGGAACACACATATCTAATGGAGTCCCCTGACTACTGTCACGCCTGGTGAGGCAGTGGCAGCCAAAATGCTAGGCTTTCTGCTTGTGCAATGTTCTTCCTTGTAAGCAAAACACAAGCAGATTTATGCCTGACCCATTTGAATAATTGCAAGTACAATGTGTTAAAATGAAGGCTGCTATCTCTGCTACCATAATAAATTTTACATCATAAATGTTACTCTACTAAAAGGTCATTGTTTTGAATTAACAAGGTGATATACACTGCTTGGTATCATAGTCCAAGAAAATCCTTCCTTCACCTAAAGCTGTCAATCTTATTATTGCCCTTCATTTAGACATTTAGAAATGTAGAATATATATATATATATATATATATATATATATATATATATATATATATATTTAATAACATTAAAGGTGTTGTCCAAGCATCCTCAAGGACATACCCTTTCTTCTTGATGCTCAACCTCTGGGGAGTGTGCCAACACAGCACTATAACTATTCCCCACTTACAGGGGCAGACTGTATTGCTGGGGCTAGTCCTGTGTTGCAACGTCTACATGTAAGTGAAATCATACCACCATGCAATGGTCAGTGGCTGCACAAGGTTACCACAACATTGCGCGGCCATTGGCCATTGCATGCAGTCATGGCTTTACCCATGACTAGACTTACTCAAGACTAGCCCCAGCAATACAGTCTGACCCATGCAAGTAGATTGAAAGATATAGTGTTGTGTTGTCATGGCTCCCCAGAAGTTACGTGTGAGGACAAGGGTATGGGGACAAGGGAAAACCCCTAGAGCCTCCTCATTTATAGTTTCCAGATGACTACCTAAGCGTCTTAATAGAGAATAATTCTCAGCATGAATATAGCCAGTACTGAAATAATTTATTGTCTAGTCTAGTCCCTAAAGTAATCAATAGTTAACATAATTAAAATGTACATATAAATCACAGCATGACTATAATGTATTGTGACTGACATGTAGGTGATATAACAAAGCTTAGCTCTTACATTGCAAAGCTCCATCTAAGCATCGTATAATGTGAACTATAGACAACGTAAGGAATCACAGGCTGCACATTACAGATCTTGGCTCAGCAGTGCATCTCACCTTTAAAATTAATAAGAATGAATTACTCCATATAATTAAAGGGCGCAGACGGAGTTCCTAATTCACATACACTGCATGCTCATGAAATGTAAAATCATTTAGTAACTAGCTAATTAATTTGTAATTGGCAGCACTGTCCCGTTGTATAGGACTTTATTTCACTTGGCGCTCTCTCTGTAGCTTGTGGCCCTGGTGCACCATAGACTTAGCACATTAACAAAGCATAAAGCAGTTCTCCATGTGCACATAGGGTAATTTTATAACATAAGGCTGAATAAAATAGCATTCCAATTTGTAAATACTACTAAGGAAGTAAAATAGTTATGAGTCTTAGTACAGTACTTAAAGGGGTACTCCGGTGCTTACACATCTTATCCCGTATCCAAAGGATAGAGGATAAGATGCCTGATCGCGGGAGTCCCGCTGCTGGGGATGCCCGGGATCGTTTGTAATCAGTCCCCGGAGCGTGTTCGCTCCAGGTCTGATTACTGGTGACCGCAGGGCCGGCGGCGTGTGACGTCACGCCTCCGCCTCCATGTGACATCACGCTTCGCCCCTCAATGCAAGCCTACGGGAGGGGGCGTGATAGCTATCACGCCCCCTCCCGTAGGCTTGCATTGAGGGGCGGAGCGTGACGTCACACTGGGGCGGAGGCGTGACGTCACACGCCGCCGGCCCTGTGGTCGACCGTAATCAGACCCGGAGCGACCGGTCATGCCTGATGAAGCTGCTTTCCTGCAGCGAAACGCGTTGCATCTTGGGAAATAAATTATCTTGATTTTATCTGATCTCCATTCCTTTTGTATCCTGCGCCATGTGGAGCCGGCATTCTCCTTTAAGCCAGACCGATTAAAAGGTATGGAACAGACAGATCCGGAATGAAATAGACAAAACGGAGGAAACTGTGTTTACACAAAGAAACTTTAGGACATTATTGTTTATGCAGGAAGAGATGGCAGAAGAATCTTTAAATAACCCGGGATGATAGGACATTGGCTGGGAAATCAGAACCTCAGCAAGTATTGGCATTTTAAAGAATTGAGCTTTATACTATTTTGTATCCTCTGGTGTCCTGATTCCAATGGTGTTGCTAGTTTCTTGCTACATTTGCTTCCCTCTTCTTAAAATATGGGAATTTTACTATTTGATTGACTGTTGATCTATACTTTATACTGAATTGTTAGATGGGCAGGAACTTTATTGCTAAATGGGTGTAAATGATTCACATGTTTCAGCTTCCTAAACACACCCAATTATCCTAGCTTTCACACCCCGTTTTGCAATAAAGTTTCCACCCATCTGACAATTTAGTAAATAGTACAGATAGTCAACCAAATAGTAAAACTCATCACTAAGGAACTAGGGAGCATGACAAGCATGTTAAAAACTAGATTGAAATCCCAACCCATAAGGCTACAAAGTAGCATTAAAAACTATATTTTTTGGACTGGTCACATGTCCTCCTTGAGTGGATGGAAGCCAGCATAGGTGTACCCATTACTTGTTTGTCCACTACTTTCTACCTAGATGGACTTTTTGTCATGGTTTTTGTTGGAAATAGTTTATGAATAAAGAAACAAGTTAATCACTGTGGTTCATTTATAGTGAAAACTACAGTCATCCCAGCAGTTGGGCCACCACTAATAAATTAAAATGAAAGAGTACCTGTGGGCAACCACTCTAGTAATGAGATGGCATTATCATTAAATAGCATAGGTTTGCCTTATCACACACCTTTTTACAGTTTCTTTATGTGCCCTTTCATTTGTGAGATATGAGGGTTTATAGTTTATCTAACAAGTCAGTGAACCAGTCAGATGGGTGTGAACTTAATTTTATTAATGGGAGTGAATATCAGGAGATGAGCATGGTTATCCATTCAAGGGGTGTATATGAAGCATACACAATGTTAACCCCTTAAAGGACATATGCAGCAGCATTACACTTATCCCCTATCCACAGGATAGGGGATAAGTGTTTGATCGCGGGGGGTCCGACCGCTGGGACCCCCCCCCCGATTTCCCTTAAGGGGCGCCGCCATAAGCGCTCATGGTGAGTGCCCATTTCCTCCCCTTCCCCATACACTTCTATGGGGGATGCGGGGAGGCACGTATGCTGCCTCCCCGCCTCTCCCATAGAGATGTATGGAGGAGGTGTGCCGGCCGCAATGTCATGCTGCGGCTGGCACGCCCCCTGCACGGGACAGCCACGGACCCGTACAGGAGATCGCCGGGGGCCCTAGCGTTCGGACCCCCCACGATCAAACACTTATCCCTTATCTTGAGGATAGGGGTTAAGTGTTTATAACGCTGCAGATGTCCTTTGGATGCAGGGTTTTTCAGTTTTTGCATTTTAGTTTTTTCCTCCTTACCTTTTAAAAATCATAACCCTTTCAATTTTCCACCTAAAAATCCATATTATGGCTTATTTTTTGTGTAACCAATACTACTTTGCAGTGACATTAGTAATTTTACCCAAAAATCCACGGTGAAACCGAAAAAAATAATATTGTGCGACAAAATCGAAGAAAAAACGTCATTTTGTAACTTTTGGAGGCTTCCGTTTCTACTCAGTACATATTTCGGTAAAAATGACACCTTATCATTGTTCTGTAGGTCCTTATGGTTAAAATGATACCCTACTTATATAGGTTTTATTTTGTAGTACTTCTGGAAAAAAATTATAACTATATGCAGGAAAATGTATACGTTTAAAAATGTCCTCTTCGGACCCCTATAACTTTTTTTTATTTTTCCACGTACAGGACGGTATGAGGACTCATTTTTTGTGCCCTGATCTGAAGTTTTTATTGGTACCATTGTTTTGATCAGACTTTTTGACCACATTTTATTCATTTTTGGTATAAAAAGTGACCAAAAATACGCTTTTTTGGACTTTGGAATTTTTTTTACGTGTACGCCATTGACCTTGCGGTTTAATTAATTAATTAAATATTTTTATAGTTCGGACATTTATGCACGCGGCGATACCACATATGTTTATTTTTATTTACACTATTTCATTTTTTTATGGGAAAAGGGGGGTTATTCAAACTTTTATTAGGGAAGGGGTTAAATGATCTTTATTATCACTTTTTTTTTTACTTTTATTTTGCAATGTTATAGCCCCCATAGGGACCTATAATACTGCACACATTGATCTTTTACACAGATCACTGGCATATATTAACACACCTGTGATCAGTGTTATCGGCGCTTGACTGCTCCTGCCTGGATCTCAGGCACGGAGCAGTCATTCCTGGTGTCCTGTAAGCTGTTTGGGACACCGCTTTCACCGCGGCGGTCCCGAACAGCTCGACTGAGCAACAGGGATACTTTCACTTTCACTTCAGACGTGGCGGTCAGCTTTGATCGCTGCGTCTGAAGGGTTAATACAGGGCATCACCACGATCGGTGATATCCTGTATTAGCCACGGGTCCGCCGCCGGGACCGACCCGATATGACACGGGGTCACTGCGTCCTTCGTCGTTAAGGGGTTAAACAATTACGCCCTGGCTGTAAAGCCCTGCCCATCACCTGCCCGTCACTCTCATTATTAAAATTGAGTTCACACCCATCTGACTGATTCCTTGGATTGTTAAACAAACTATAAACCCTGATATTTCTGGAGGGTGTATCAAGAAACTGTAAAAAGCTGTGTGATCAGGGTGCCCTATGCTATTTCCTGAAAACAAAACTCAATAATTTATTTTTGGGTCGGCCACAGGTTCTCCTTAATATGGGAATATTCCGTTAATCTTTACACAAGTTCATGTAGACCTACAATGAAAATGCAGATATAAATATTGGTAAGTGTGTGTGTGGTGCATGTCTGGAACACAATATTTCATCCATATAATCACTTATCTTTTTAGTCCCATTTAAATAAAGTTTTCCTATTACATCCTCACTCAATAATCTATGCCCCTCTTCTAGTGACAGTAATCTCATGGGTGGATGTGTTGAGGTCTAACAGCTCGCAACAGGCGCAGGGGTTCAGCATCGGAACATGTTTATAAAAGCATGCTATTGTATTTGTTATACTAAATGTAGCCATTAAGTGCTTTTGCTTGAGTTCCAGCTGACTTGAAGGCAAGTGAGAATTAAGAAAGCAGATGCTTCAATACAACACAGAGCAAAAAGCACTAACACTTAAAAGCTATGTGCCCCTCTGCAACCAGTTTTTACTTTTTGTTGTGCTGAATGAATCTAAACAAAAAATGTCAAGCAGACTTTCAAGTAGCTTTGACTACAATAGCCTGTCATTGTGTATATACTGGGCCTATGCAGACAGCATATACAAACCTAATTGATGCTACTTCTGCATGTCTACAAACTATAAACCAGGTAAGGCTGCAAGTCAAATAACTTAGGTTCCCTTGAAAAGAAAAAACCTTCTAATCTGCTTTTCCTCGCAGAAAAAAGGTTTTATGCCCTGTTTACTTTATAGTTTGTTCTTCCTCTGCAAAGGGACTGTTTTTGTATTTGTTAGAAAATTCGGAAAATAAATAATTATAAAAAATAATACTTTTTTGGATGGCAGCATGGGGAAACAGGAGCAGGAGAGGGATGGATGTCCGGTGTGAGATGCCGTTGCTGGCTGTAGCGCTGGGAGCCGGTGCTGTCTGCGGCTGACCAGCGGTGACTGTTCCGGACTCTGCTGTGGTCACATCAGAGCATTCTATTACCACAGCAGAGTTTCCCTATGCTGCCGAGTCACAGAGGGCAGGCACCGGAGGACCTCCAGCGCTGACACGCGCATTCAAATTCAGAGGAGCCGGTAAGAGGCACATAGTGCCCATTCTTCATTGACCTCTTGTATTTTGTCCCCGTGCCGCCGGGGTATAGAAGAGCACATCTTGCATGACTGTATATAAACTGATACGCCTGCAGCGCTATTACGTGCATCTATTTAAAGCAAACCCTGCGCAGACAGGGAAAGTGGTCTAATTTCTGAAAGCCT
This sequence comes from Hyla sarda, assembly GCF_029499605.1. Taxonomy (NCBI): domain Eukaryota; kingdom Metazoa; phylum Chordata; class Amphibia; order Anura; family Hylidae; genus Hyla; species Hyla sarda. Next base: position 206,635,475 of record NC_079189.1, read on the forward strand.
ACAGCGCCGCCGAGCACCAAAACTACTGTGGATTAACCCTATCAGCGTTATGTATGCTATATGACTATTACAAGAATATTACTTTCATTACCTATCATTCAATACCTATCATTCACAGAGATAGGTCACCGTCATCCCCTGGACTATTGCTTGACACCTTTGTCCCATATGTCCCTCTAGTGCAATATTAGCCCCAATTGTATTTGACAAATTTTTAAATATATGGTTAATATTATTTGTGTGTTGTCCAAAGCAAGGGCCCTGCCAAGGACCTCATTATGAAACTATTGTAATTAATGTAATCTAATAAATGTTTAATATTTGACACAACTCTTCATCTACTATCTCTTTAATATTCTATTCTTCATCTTTCATCTTATACCCCTAGCCTGGCAGGACTGCTCCTTTCAATTTTTCACCTAAAATCCATATGATGGCTTATTTTTTGCGCCACCAATTCTACTTTGCAGTGAAATCTACGGCGAAACAGAAAATAAAATAATTGTGCAGCAAAATTGAAGAAAAAACACCATTTTGTAACTTTTGGGGGCTTCCGTTTCTACGCAGTACATTTTTCAGTAAAAATTACACCTAATCTTTAATCAGTAGGTCCAAATTTATACATTTAAAATTGTCATCTTCTGACCACCTATAACTTTTTTATTTTTCTGCGTATGGGGTGGTATGAGGGCTCATTTTTGTTGCCGTGATCTGAAGTGTTTATCGGTACCATTGGTGTATTGATCAGACTTTTTGATCGCTTTTTATTCATTTTTTCATGATATAAAAAGTGACCAAAAATACGCTATTTTGGACTTTGGAATTTTTTTGCACGTACGCCATTGACCGAGCGGTTAAATTAATGATATATTTTTATAGTTTGGACATTTACGCACGCGGCGATACCACATATGTTTATATTTATTTACATGTTTTTTTTTTTTTTAAATGGAAAAAGGGGGGTGATTCAAACTTTTATTAGGGAAGGGGTTAAATGATCTTTATTCACTTCTTTTTTTACTTTTTTTGCAGTGTTATAGCTCCCTCATGGGGTTATAACACTTCACACACTGATATTTCACATTGATCAATGGTTTCTCATAGGAAACTATTGATCAATGATTCTGACGCTTGACTGCTCATTCCTGGATCTCAGGCACTGAGCAGTCATTCGGCGATCGGACAGCATGGAGGGACCCTCATGCTGTCTTTACAGCTGTTTGGGATGCCGCTATTTAATCGCTGCGATCCCGAAAAGCTCCCTGAGCTAACCGGCAGTGCTTTACTTTCACTTTGAACGCCACGTCTAAAGGGTTAATAGCACACGGCACCGCGATCAATGCCGCGCGCTATTAGCCACGGGTCCTGGCCGTTGTTAGAGGCCGGGCCTGACCCTTATAGAAAGGGAGCGGGCTGAGGGCATATAGGTACGCCCTCCATCCCCAAGGAGTTAAGGGTGGGTTAGCAAAAACTACATGTAATATACGGCTGTATATAATGGTATAAAATAACAGCCATATTTTTATTGTAATAATGAGCTCAGAAGTTAAATGGGTACTCCACTGGAAAACATTGTTTTTTTTTTTTTTTCATTTTTGGTGCCAGAAAGTTAAACAGATTTGTAAATTACTTTTATTAAAAAATCTTAATCCTTTTAGTACTTATCAGCTGCTATATGATACACAAGAAGATATGTTCTTTTTAAATTTCCTTTCTTCCTCACCACAGTGTTCTCTGCTGACACCTCTGTCCATGTCAGGAACAGTCCAGAGTAGGATAGGTTTTCTCTGGGGATTGGCTCCTACTCTGGACAGTTCCTAAAAAGGACAGAGGTGTCAGCAGAGAGCACTGTGGTCAGACAGAAAGGAAATATAAAAAGCTGATAAGTACTGGAAAGATTAAGTACTGTAAAAGTAATTTACAAATCTGTTTAACTTTCTGGCACCAGTTGATTTAAAAAAATATATATTTTCCCGTGAAGTACTCCTTTAATGGAAAAACAGCCCACACATTGTAAAAAAAAATGGACACAATTTTTAAAATTTGGCCGTTTTGTTAAAGAGTGTTGGATAGACGCTTTTATATAGAATTTCCATGAGCACATTGTTACATTAAAAATACAGACTTATTCTATTTCTACTTTACAGTTGTATTTTCCTTGTGATTTCACAATATGTAAACCCAGCCTTAACAAAGATTTTTTTTACTATTTGCACGAGCAGTTTAGTCATTAAAAAAAGTTGCCGGTTAAACTGCGACAATGAAACTAACATTCAGCCCTTTGGCGGCAGCATTGTAAAATGTGTAATTGGATAAGAAACGCATTTGGTAATATAAGAACAGAACATTATTCCGCTTTTCAGTCGCTGACTAATGAAGTGGAAAGTATCCTTTAGCCTTAACATTTTCCCGTATTGATCATGATTATTCAGACAGCAGGCATGTTCTAGCTTTGCCTATTTGTTGTAAAAGTCAAACTCTGTGTGATACATGCATTCATGATTTCCACTTTTCAATTTTATTTTGTAGTCTTGGTTGTTTGCTAGCTGTGACTCCGCTTATACTATTGTAATAGAACACACACGTTTCATGAACTGATTCTTTGTTGCCCAGTTGCTGAAGAAGATGAACTACAACAGGTGGCCTGGGAGTTCAATTGTTGTTCCTAAAGCAATGTACCGTATTTTTCGCCCTATAGGACGCACCGGCGTATAAGACGCACCCAATTTATAGGTGCAAAATCGAAAAAAATAAAGATTTTGAACCCAATAGTGGTCTTCAACCTGCGGACCTCCAGATGTTGCAAAACTACAACTCCCAGCATGCCCGGACAGCCGTTAGATTGAAAACCACTGCATAGGAGGTAATACTCACGTGTCCCTGCCGCTCCGGACCCGTCACCGCTGCCCTGGATGTCGCTCCATCGCTGTCGCCATGTCCCCGTCGCTCCGGAACGTCTCTGATGCCGGCCGGGTATCCTCACTCTCCGTCGCCGCCATCACGTCGTTACGCACGCCGACGCACGTACGCGACGATGTGATGACGAGGAAGGAGAGCGCCGGCCATACAGGGGATCCCTGAATGGAGAAGACACCGAGGAGGCAGGTAAGGTCCCTCCCGGTGTCCTGTAAGCACTAACCCGGCTATTCAGTCGGGCTGTTCGGGACCGCCGCCGTGAAATCGCGGCGGTCCTGAACAGCCCGACTGAACAGCCGGGTTAGTGTCACTTTCCCTTCAGACGCGGCAGTCAGCTTTGATCGCCGCGTCTGAAGGGTTAATACAGGGCATCACCGCGATCGGTAATGTCCTGTATTAGCCTGGGGTCCCGGCCGTTGATGGCCGCAGGGACCGCCGCGATAGGTGTGTATTCGCAGTATAAGACGCACCAACTTTTTCCCCCCAGTTTTGGGGAAGAAAAAGTGTGTCTTATACAGCTAAAAACACGGAAAATGTGGTATAAATTGTCCCTTAAATAAAAGTACTGGCCCATTTCTAAGAAGCATATCTCTATTGTAACTATTGCTGACTTTAGGAGTGTTCTACCTGGGTGACTGAAATAACACCAAACCCCGAGTGACCAGAGGTAATACCCCCGGACCAAGTGGTCCGGGGGTATTTCCTCTGGTCACTCTGGGTTTGGTGTTCCTTTAGTTTAACCCCTTAAGGACCAAGGACGTACCGGTACATCCTTGGTCCTGCTCTTCTGATATAACGCGGGGTTAAACAGTAACCCCGCGTCATATCACGGTGGGCCCGGCGTCATAGTGAAGCAGGGACCCGCCTCTAATAGCGCGCAGCACCTCGCGGCGCCGCACGCTCAGAGCTGAGCCGCGCGGCTAAAGGTGAAAGTGAAAGTTCCCGGCTAGCTCAGTCGGGCTGTTCAGGATAGCCCCGGCTAATCTCGGCATCCCGAACAGCTGACAGGACAGTGGGAGGGCCCCTTCCTGCCTCCTCGCTGTCCGATCGCCGAATGACTGCTCAGTGCCTGAGATCCAGGCATGAGCAGTCATGCGGCAGAATCGTTGATCACTGGTTTCTTATGAGAAATCAGTGATCAGCATAGGAGATCAGTGTGTGCAGTGTTATAGGTCCCTATGGGACCTATAACACTGCAAAAAAAAAGTGAAAAAAAAAGTGAATAAAGATCATTTAACTCCTCCCCTATTAAAAGTTTGAATCACCCCCCTTTTCCAATAAAAAAAAAAACACAGTGTAAATAAAAATTAAAATAAACATATATGGTATCACCGTGTGTGGAAATAAAAATATATCATTAATTAAACCGCTCGGTCAATGGCGTGCGCGCAAAAAAATTCAAAAGTCCAAAATAGTGCATTTTTGGTCACTTTTATATCATTTAAAAATGAATAAAAAGCGATCAATAAGTTCTATCAATGCAAAAATGGTACCGTTAAAAACTTCAGATCACGGCGCAAAAAATGAGCCCTCATACTGCCCCATACACAGAAAAATAAAAAAGTTATAGGGGTCAGAAGATGACAATTTTAAACGTATTAATTTTCCTGCATGTAGTTATGATTTTTTTCCAGAAGTCCGACAAAATCAAACCTATATAAGTAGGGTATCATTTTAATCGTATGGACCTACAGAATAAATATCAGGTGTCATTTTACCGAAAAATTTACTACGTAGAAACGGAAGCCCCCAAAAGTTACAAAACAGCGTTTTTTTTCAATTTTGTCGCACAATGATTTTTTTTCCCGTTTCACCATAGATTTTTGGGCAAAATGACTGACGTCATTACAAAGTAGAATTGGTGGCGCAAAAAATAAGCCATCATATGGATTTTTAGGTGCAAAATTGAAAGAGTTATGATTTTTTAAAGGCAAGGAGCAAAAAACGAAAATGCAAAAACGGAAAACCCCCCGGTCCTTAAGGGGTTAATACCTCAGCTCTTCTTTTTGTGTGACTGTACATGGTGCATCCTCCTTCACCAAAAAGGGGGCTATGTTACTGCTAAAATACAGTTTTTATCTATTTGCTATTCCTTCTATCTACTGTGTTGATGAGATCATCTCTTGTTCTCCATGGATTACAACTTCATACCCCAGCCAGCATCCGGTGTCTGACTAGACTAAAACAAGGAGGGTGCAGGACCTTTAGTGTCACATAATTTAAAGCATATCTGTCAAATACCACAAAAATAAAAATGAATACTGTATGTTACTCAGTACCTAATCCTGACCATGTACATCTAATTTGTATGCATCTATCACCTATATTTATTATAAAATCCCTCTTTTCATTAGCTCACAGTGTTAGAAATCCTCTCAGGGGAAGGGGGCTTTACCCTCACTTGTGGTGGTGGGAGGTGATTGGTGTGTCTGGAGCCTTGTCCATGAGTCATCTCTTGTCCATGACTCATGGACAAGCCTGATGCTGCTGCAGGACTGGTTAGTGTCCCAGTAGGTATGGGGACCCCTAGTAGTGGGATCTTCAGGAGACATTTTCTTTATTAAATATAAAAAAAAATTAAACAACCATATTACAAAAGGTCTTTCATTTTCATCAGTAACAACATATAAAATGTTTTTGGATCTGATTTTAGGACCATGGTGAAGGAAAACTAACACTGGTGTGTGTGTGTGTGTGTGTGTGTGTGTGTGTGTGTGTGGTATCTTTAGCAAAAGGATATAATTTATATGTCCATTAAAAAGAACACCATAACAAAACAATGACTGCTGAGTATACTGTGTATCATTTGGAGGCTGTCCTTGAGGAACTTTTTTATATTCACCTTTCCACATTCATAGCCTTAACAGTTATGGATTCTTATGTCAATGAAGTCTTGTTTTCTGGGAGCCAAACTGTATTTGAAGGTGCCATTTTTCTATATACAAAAGTAAGAACTTTTACCAACTATAGATTATTTGCACTTTCTATACATCAGGACCTGATTTTGTGCCAGGCATACACTTGATATTTTAACCCCTTAAGGACCAAGACAATTAAGCCTGTTTGCCTCTTAACCCATCCAGGACACAGGGTGTACAGGTACACCCTAGTGTCCCTGGACTTAAGGACCCAAGGCATACCTGTACGCCTGTGGGAATTCCGGTCCCCGCCACTCGCCGGGCAGGGACCGGTTCGGGATGCCTGCTGAATGAGGTCAGCAGGTGTGAGGTGGCACAGGTGCCACCCCACGATTGCATGATTGATCGGTCCGGACAACCGATCAATCACCGAGCCTGCTGAGCGGTGATCGGGCAGCGATCAGGAAAGTTGGGGGTCCTTTTACTGTCCATCGGGGCAGGTGGGGGTCCCTGGCATCAGGGTGGAGGGTCCCTGGAGTCGACGGCATCAGCGGTGGACCCCGGGCGGCAGCGGCAGCAGCGTCTTCAGTGGCGGAGGGATCCAACAGCAGGAGGCGAGTTGTTTGCCTCCTGCTGTTGCTTAGCAACAGCTCCCAGAATGTACAGCCAAAAGGAGTTGTAGTTTTGCCACCAGCTGTTGCAAAACTACAACTCCCAGCATGCCCTTTGGCTGTTTGTGCATGCTGGGACTTGTAGTTTTGCAAAACCCTGTGGCACATTTTTTCTATGAAAAAAAATTTCTATGAAAAAGGTGTGCCTCCAGCTGTTGTATAACTGCAACTTCCAGCATGCCCTTAGGCTGTCAATGCATGCTGAGAGTTGAACTTTTGCAACAACTGAAGGCACACTGGTTGCGAAACAAAAAGTTTGTTACCTAAGTCAGTGTTTTGCAACCAGTGTGCCTATAGTTTTTTTTATTTAATTTTTGCACACATATATATACATATATACAATAAACAAAAAATACACACAAAGAAAACGATAAATCATATCAATATTGCAAAACAGAGAAAGAAGAAAAAAAAAAAACGAAACACTGAGTTAAGAAACAAACTCTGTGTTTTGCAACCAGTTTGCCTCCAGCTGTTGCTTAACTACAACTCCCAGCATGCATGGACAGCCAAAGGGCATGCTGAGAGTTGTAGTTTTGCAACAGCTGGAGGTTTGCTCCCCCCACCCATGTGAATATACAGGGTACATTCACACGGGCAGGGGTTTACAGTGAGTTTCCCTCTGCAAGTTTGAGATGCGGCAAATTTTCCGCCGCAGTTCAAACTCCAAGTGGGAAACTCGCTGTAAACCCTGCCAGTGTGAATGCACTCTAAAAAAACTACACTACACAAAATAAAAAGAAAAACACTACAGTACATATACACACACCCCTACACAGTTACCCCCCCCCCCCCCCCCAATAAAAAAAAACAAAAAACGTTCGGAGGCACCCCGTTTGGGGAACACTGCCGTAGGGTATTTTTTGGTATTAAAGGCAAGTGTAATTCTTGCATCTGATTAAGTTCCTATGCAAATCCCTAATTTTAGGCATCAAATGCGCACGGCACTCCCTCACTTCGGAGCCCTGTCGTATTTCAAGGCAACAGTTAAGTGCCACATATGGGGTATTCCTGTACTTGGGAGAAATTGCCTAACACATTTTAGGGGGCTTTTTCTCCTTTTACCACTTATGAAATGGAAAAGTTGGGGTCTACACCAGGTTGTTAGTGTAAATTTTTTTTTATTGTTTACACTACCATGCTGGTGTTGCCCCATACTTTTCATTTTCACAAGAGGTAAATGGAAAAAAAGAGCCCTTAAAATTTGTAATGCGATTTCTCCTGAGTACAGAAATACCCCATATGTGGATGTAAAATACTCTGCGGGTGCACAACAGGGCTCAGGAGTGAGAGCGCACTAAGTACATTTGAGGCATAAATTGGTGATTTGCACAGGGGTGGCTGATTTTACAGTGGTTCAGACATACCCACATGTGACCCCATTTTGGAAACTACACCCCTCATGGAAGATAACAAGGGGTATAGTGAGCATTAACACCTCAAAGGTGTTTGACAAATTTTCGTTAAATTTGGATGTGAAAATGAAAGGGGAAACATTTTGTCAAGACTTTCTACTGCACCGGTCCAACAGCTGAGTAGATTTTCTTGTAGAGCCCTTGAGTGGAATTGAGCCCAAGGCAGCGCTTGGATAGCTGCAGTAAATAGGCCCAACAAAGACATTTCCTTTCTTATGGCAATGGACTGGCAAGTCATTACTTAGTGAATATACTAAATTACACATTGCATTATAATAAGTACTAATTATAAGAAAATAAACTGTTAATGAAGATTAGTAAGGAAACATGATCAGAAATATTCTTAGCATTTTTCCTTAAAGGGGTTATTCACCATAAGGTGATTTTAGTACGTACCTGGCAGACAGTAATGGACATGCTTAGGAAGGATCTGCGCTTGTTTTGGGGCTAAATGGCTATGTCATGAGATTACCATAACACTGTGGCTAGCTTTTGTGAACTTGTATTTCCTGTTTGACTTATGTTTTTTTTACTACAAATCCCACAATTCCATTTTCCTCCCTCTCACACATCAGCCACCCTACCCATTGTGGTTTTCAATCAGGGTGCCTACAGCTGTTGCATTAGTTGCAGATTGATCCCTCCACCCATTGAAGCAGGCAGGCTCCCTGTCATCAGCTGACTAGTGAGTCCTGTCTCGGCCGCATTGCAAGCTGGGAAAAATCCAAGACAACAGTCATTTTGTACGCTGGTAAAAATAAATAGTGGGGTGAAGATCACAGAAACAGAAATGGTTACACACAGGTAAAGACACTATATTATGAACTACACTAACTTTACAGCCCCTGTAGCATAGTCAAATAAAAAAAAATATATTGGAATACCCCTTTAATTTATTTATTTATTCATTCAGACATTTTATTTTAGTTTTACAGCAAAAAAATATATAACTTTAGTATTTTAAGTGTTACCATTTTTGGCTATTGTTACTATTGTTAGTATTTTTTGTTTAATTTAATTCACTTCATTTTAATTTTTTATTTCAGTTCCTTTGACTTTTCAGTGATCTTTTGCTTCAACTTTGAAAAATATGCTTGCACTGTGTATGCAGTTCAATGACACCTGAGTTCTAAATAACTAAATCAATTTTTCTCCTCAACTTACCTCGCCGAAGCTGCTGCTCTTCTGTAAACTCCAGGTCAAGCATGAGATCATCTTCATCCAATTCACAGGAGCCCAAATTATTTAACACATCCTAGTAAACAAGACAAGAAGATGTTAAAGCAGCCAAAGAAGCACAAGCTGACCTTGCACATTTTAGATATAGTCAGATTTTTGCATTATCGCTGCCACTAGGGCTCCACTAAGGTGATAGCAAAAGTCTCTTTCTGGGTGTAGATGCACCATATTGTATTATCTAAGCAGGAATGGCATCAGCATCACATAAAATTACACAGCATGTATTTGGGCACCACATACGGTAATAGCTCTTATTTACCAGACAGCTGAATACATCTGTCATTGTAGCAGGGGGTGCAGGTAAAAATTGACTTTTGTGAAAACTGTAAAAACTTTGCACACTGCAAGGCAGAGAGCTACCAATCATGCTGTTGGAATATGTAAAATGTAAAAAAAAAATATTAGGTATGTTCACACAGCATAACATTCACAGGCATACTTTATTTTACCCGCATTTATTCATCCATGGTCGGCAAATAAAACAGCCAGACTGTTTTTTGCCTATTACAGATGAGAATAATATATATTTATTAAATAAGTCATATTTAACCAAAAATAGGTTGCACCAGACTATGACGGTTGTCATTAAATTGAGAGGAATAGCACTATGAACAATTATTCCTTTTATAGAGCCATATTAGGGTGACCTAGAGCAGTGGTTCTCAACCTTTTTTGCCTGAGTACCCCTTGACTGCCCATTCCCAAAAAAAAGTACCCCCATATTAGAGACATTTTGTAATGATTATAGTATAATTCATATGCTTTATTTTCCTCTATAACAGTCCACCTTTTCCTCTCCCGTTCTCCCCAGTCCCCCAATTTACAGGTGGCGTCTTCTCTAACCGGAGTTGTTTACTTTTCTTTTCTTCACTATCTGGCCTAGACCGCCATTAAGATCTCTCCCATACAAGACTTCTTCACAGAACCAGCCAAACAAACATTTTAGGCTCCTTTCTGCAGTACAATACCCACCTATTTACAAACTCCCCATGTTTATTGTCACATACAGTAATAGTACCCGCTTTGCATCCCCATAAAGTTGTTAGGCCCCCTTTGTGCCCCCAAATATAGCTGTAGGCACCCAAACTGTCCCCTTACATAGTTGAAGACCACCATACTGTCCCGCTTTGGTGCTCCACTGCTCCTCTGGTCTGGGGACCTATTGCGCCCATAGCGTTTGGTCCCCGGTCTGCAGGGGCAGTGGTGCAACAAAGCTGATTGTAGTTACTTCCCACAGCAGCCCAGTGCCTGCGCTTCCCCTTTGCTGTCCTCCTGCTCCGCTTCTCGGTGCTGTGATGTCAGCCTACCATTTTTTTCAAAGTGGTCCAGACCAGTAACCAGTGGTGGTGGCTGTCATTACTGATTTTTTTTAAGTACCCCTTGGAGAACTGTTAAGTACCCCTAGGGGTACTTGAACGTCAGGTTGAGAACCACTGCCCTAGAGTCAGTTTTCTGGGATTGCTGTTTCAGGGCAGGTATCTTGGAATGTAAGGTAGATCTATCACATCTCTTCTCAATGTGGTAACATTTTTAAGCTTTTGCTATTTTTCTGTTTTTTATTACTGAATATTAAGTTGTGTAATATATTGTAATTTTACCCTAGTATGTATTTGAGATTGGAAAATAATATTGAAAGCCCCATTGGGGACAGAAATGACAATCTGTTCAATTCTATGGAATATATTAGTGCTATATAATCAGAATAGTAAATTTTTTTTTTTATAAAAACTACAAAAGAAGGACTCTTTACATGCCATCTTTAAAACCTCTATTCTTAAAGTTGTTGTACCGTAATAAAATAAAAATATGTCTTGGAAGTGTCACAGCTAACAAGAATGTTAAGATTTTAACATCATCTCAGGCTGCACATAAAATGCTGTGTAAACGATTTTTTTTTTACCTGCCAGGTAAAGTAGTTCAAAACCTAATGTAAAATAATTACAGGATGTATCTGACTTCTACATTTGCTGACTGGGTAGTACATTAATGATCGTCATTACGGTACAGTTTGGATACTGCTCTATTAGGCTTTGTATTATACAATAGGAAGACAAAAGTACATAGCAAAACTATAGGCTAGGGTAACTATCTTGTTAAAAAGTTGAAAAATTAATTGTATATAAAGAGAAAGTAAAAAAGTAAATAAATAAGTAAGGCCTTATTGTTCAGGTGACTTTCTCAAGGACCCCTTGCTACCGTTTAGTAGTTTATAGGCTATTTTATACCAGTCTGGATGCTTTTTATTAGCAGTTTATGCACAGTTTGTGTTCTAACATATGCCTGATCAGCAATATTCCAGATCCAGTTCAAATCTTGTAGAACTGTTAGCTGTCAGGCACAGATGTTTCATTCCATAGCTTTCTTTTGTGTCAGGATAATTCTGGTATTTGGACATAAAACTTGAAAGAAAACTTCGGACATTGCATGCAAAACAGCAATATAAACCAAATTCTGCCCCCTAAGCATGTACAGTGGGGAGATCTATCAAAACCTGTGCAGAGGAAAAGTTGGCCAGATTGTTCCTTTTAAAACTGAAAGAAGCAATCTGATTGGTTGCTATGGGCAACTGCATTACTTTTCCTCTGCACAGGTTATGATAAATCTCACCCAGTAGGATTAGCTTTTTGTCCAATTGTTGCTCCCTATGGGGGAATTTATCAAACCCTGTCTAGAGGAAAAGTTACCCTTTTTCATAAATGAAAGAAGCGATCTGATTGGTTGCTATGGGCAACTCAGCAACTATTTCTCTGCACAGGCTTTAATAAATCTCCCCTATGTGAACACATTGTTGTAACAGCAACCTATGTGGATAGCGCCATAGAATCCAACTTAAGGGTAGGTTCACATTTAGCGCATTCGCTGCATATTTGACCCTGCGGATGTGCTACTGCCCATTCCTAGAGTGTGCCTTCAGCTGTTTACTCTGTGTCCTGCTTGCAGCAGCAATCAGCAGCTCCGAGCAGACACAGAGGAAGCTGTGAGTCGTGAGCGCATGCGCAGTGTAATCCAGAAGTCGCAGGTACTCTCGGCCTAGCTCAGGGAGCAGGGGCAGCAGGCGCAATGTCTGGAAGAGCTCCACATCCGCGAGTGACTCACAGCTCCCTATCTGTCTACTCATAATGGCGGATTTCTGCTGCAAGCAGGACACAGGGGGAAAACAGCTGGAGGCACACCCTAGGAATGGGCAGTAGTGCATCCGTAGCATAAAAAATGCAGCGGATGCCATACGTATGACCCCATCCTAAGTGCTCTTTTTCTTCAGAGCAGGAAGTAAAAACACCCATACATCCGTTCAGCTATTTTTAACCAAACCATGACAAAGCTTATTGTCGTCTCACTTTCAACAACCACGAGTAGTCAGCAAGCATGTCTATAGTTCTGGAAATAAAAATGTTTTGACCCCTTATGGCCACCTTATTACAACAGCCATAACCTCTCAAAAAGATGTGTAAAAAGCAGAAAACCATAGGTTGTACATAAAATGGCAGCAGTTGTGAATGCCATGTTAATGTATGACTAACAAAGAAATACCTCTAAGGGTCTATTCACACGTACATTATTCTGCGCAGATTTGACGCACAGATTTGATGTGCAGGATTTGAAGCTTTGTTTAGTCATGTAGTTTTCACTGAAATCTGCAGCACAAAATCCTGCGCAACAAATCCACGCATCAAATCTGTGCATAATACTGTGTGTGTGAATAGACCATAAATTGGAAAAATATGGCAGCTTTTTCAGCCTACTATCCTAAAGAGGCACTGTCACCAACATAAAATATTAATATGTTGCAGATTTTAGTAATTCTGAAACTATCTCTAACATATGTCTTTAACAAATATTGTGTTATTTTACCTGGTAGTTGGCCCTTATAATTCCGAATACTAGATGTCCCCATAAGGCTAATTTCCATTTTTTCCGGCAATTTTTTGAATACTGCCTCTGCAGTTCTTGAGCCAAAGCCAGAAGTGTATTCAAAAGGAATAGGACATATAAAGGAAGGACTTATACTTCTCCTCCCTTATGGATCCACTTCTGACTTTGGCTTAAAAACTGCAGTGGCAGTATTCCAAAAACTGCCAGAAAAAAAACAAGTGGAAACTGAGCCTAAGGCTAAGTTTCTACTTGTTTTTTTTTTTTTTTTTTTGTCTTTTTTTTCGGCCAAAAAACGCTGCGGCCAGATGTTAGCTGTAAATCAATGAGAAATCGCAAAATTATTTTTCCACTTGGCGTTTTTCATTTTGGCTGACAATAATAAAAATGTAGTGTGTGTGTTTTTCACTTTTTATTCTTTATTTTTTAATTTTTTTAGGTAGTGATTCTACTCCCAGCATGGGACACACTGTTCCATGATGGGGGTAGTAGTACCTGTACTAATTGACAGATCGCCCGTGTCACTCCTGACACTCATTTCGATCCTCCTGTATAATGTATAGATGTGGCCGGCCGCTCTTCTATGGCCCCCTGCACTGACGTATATATACACATATTCATATTTCCCACAGAGAGTTGAGATTGGCCAGATGGCTCCAGCAAATCACAGCTCTTTGTGGGAAATATGAATAGTTTATATATATATATATATGTCAATGCAGGGGACCATAGAAGAGCGGCCGCCCGCATTTATACATTATACAGGAGGATCACAGCGGGTGTCAGGAGTGACACCTGGGGCGATATGTCTATTAGTACAGGTACTACTACTCCCATCATGGAACAGTCTGCTCCATGCTGGGAGTAGTAGTACTACTTAAAAAATGTAAAAAAAAATAAATAAATAGAAAGAAAAAAAAGTGAAACACACACTTTATAAAAAATTTATTAAAATTGTGTTATAAAGAATATAGATTTCGTTAAATAAATTTTTTCCACCACTACTGCATCTTTTTTTGTAGCCAACAAATTGTGAAAAACGTCAAAGAGGCCAAAAATGCAGTTTCCACTTAAAAGAAAAAATGCAAGAAAAAATGGAAGACGCAGGAAATTGCATTTTCAAAAAAAAAAAAAAAAAGCAGGACAGAAATCCAAGTAGAAACTTAGCCTAAAGTCTAATTTGATGTTCAATATTTGTCATTTATGTACTGACAGTATGTAATCCAAGTCCCTGCGGTGGAGCTAAGAAACACAGTCAGGAAATGAAAGCTGATACAGCTTGTTCAGGGACACACCCCGGCTAGGGTGAGGAAAGCAGAAAGAGTGAACAGCACGACAGGTCTGTTATCTGACCAGGACTAGAGTCACCACAGATAAAAGTGACAGGAAGATTATCCGAATTACAAAGTCAGGGTTTTTTGTTATTTCCCTTGGAGACTGGTACACTTTAAATATAGTAAATACCTAAAGCAACTTCATAATTAAAAAATGTGTGCAGTGTTTGCCATAATAAAACCAGTAACAGATAGTAATCACAGTATATAAAAAAACACTATCAATATATTTAACTTATCTAGAGCAGTAGACGTATTGATTTAGCAATTTATTTATTTTCAACCATTTAAGTCTTAAAATAAGGCTTAGTAAGCTGTGTTTGAACTTGAGCCTAAGGGACCCGAGGCTGACTTATGAAATGAAGAAAGAACAAACAGAAAGAAGATATTCTGAAGTTCCCCTAATATAAGCCCATGCTGAGATTCAGCATCCAGTAACAGTTGATTACGCAACATAACTCCGAGGGAAAAAAAAGTTAATGAACCCAATGGCCCTGCTCTGGCAACTTTACAATCACTTTACAGATGATACTAGCCGAGCCTTGCTTTTCAATTAACATGAATATATGTTATTAATAAAGCTGAGGTATCTTCTTTGCCAGCTAAAAAAGATATTAGCTCATATATTTTCTATACATTCCAGAAATTTGTTTTCTGCTTAACAGATTTTCCTAATATTCTTGTACTCTGTACACAGTATTCTCTGCTGATGAGGTTGAAATTCCCTTAGTGACACGGGCAAGTTTTTAATTCTATTTCGGAAATGAATATTTAAGTAGGCGCAATTTAATTTTATCTCCGGAATGCAAACCTCTAATTATGGATTCAGCAATTTACAACACAGTCACTCAGTTCACTACAAAAGGGAAGGAGTAATCTAACCTATCCTTGGATTTTGTCAATGTTCACTTAAGTGATATTCAACTATGCACATAGAACCCAAGCTTTATTGTGTTAACAGTTTATTGCTTTAGGGACACATTTGAGGAAAAAAGGAAATGTTTATATAAGGGTTTTCTTGGAGTTTAATATAAGTGGTCATTGATCTTTGACTCCAAACATCCCCATTCATTAGCTAAATAAAAAGGCCACATGTATGGAGCTGTGCTTGTGTAAGGATGCTATGCTAGTAGGATAGAAATAACCAACCTGTACTCTGCTCTATACTGACTACAGAGGTTGTGTGTTTTCTAGATTATATTTGATAGGAATGCAAGAAAAAAGGTTTGGCAATTCCTGTGATTCTGGGGCATACACCTCAGTGTGTTAAATGTAAAATAGGCTAATATAAACAGAGACTATCAAAACACATACAGTCTAGACTTCAATGAAATGAATTAATACCACTTTCTATTTGGTTAAACCGATGTGCTCAGCTCACCTGTGCAAACTCCAGGTGCATAGAATGTTAGTCTTCAGACTGGTGTCTGGTATTGTGCCAAGGGACTGGCGCAAGGCGAATGTGATGCCAATCTTCAAGAAGGGCTCTAGGTCTTTGCCAGGCAATTATAGACCGGTAAGTTTAACGTGCATTGTGGGTAAATTGTTTGAAGGACTTATAAGGGATTACATACAGGAATACAGAGGGGACAATTGTATTATAAGTGATAGCCAGCATGGGTTTACTAAGGATAGAAGTTGTCAAACCAATCTAATTTGCTTTTATGAAGATGTCAGTAGAAGCCTTGACAGAGGAATGGCTGTGGATATAGTGTTTCTGGATTTTGCCAAAGCATTTGATACTGTCCCTCATAGACGTCTGACAGGTAAGTTAAGGTCTTTGGGCTTGGAAACTTTAGTTTGTAACTGGATTGAACACTGGCTCATGGATCGTACCCAGAGAGTGGTGGTCAATAATTCGTACTCTGATTGGTCCACGGTTATTAGTGGTGTACCCCAAGGTTCGGTACTGGGCCCGCTGTTGTTTAATTTATTTATCAATGATATAGAGGATGGTATTAAGAGCTCTGTTTCTATCTTTACAGATGACACCAAGCTTTGTAGCACAGTACAGTCTATAGAGGATGTGCATAAGTTACAAGATGACTTGGATAGACTAAGTGTCTGGGCATCCACTTGGCAAATGAGGTTCAATGTGGATAAATGTAAAGTTTTGCATCTGGGTACTAATAACCTACATGCGTCGTATGTCTTAGGGGGGATTAAACTGGCAGAGTCACTGGTAGAGAAGGATCTGGGTGTACTTGTAGATCACAGACTTCAGAATAGCATGCAATGTCAGGCTGCTGCTTCCAAAGCCGGCAGGATATTGTCATGTATCAAAAGAGGCATGGACTCAAGGGACAGGGACATAATACTCCCCCTTTATAAAGCATTGGTACGGCCTCATCTGGAATATGCTGTTCAGTTTTGGGCACCAGTCCATAAAAGGGACACTGTGGAGCTGGAAAGGGTGCAGAGACGCGCAACTAAACTAATATGGGGCATGGATCATCTTAGCTATGAGGAACGATTAAAGGAGTTACAATTGTTTAGTCTTGAGAAGAGATGTTTAAGGGGGGGATATGATAAACGTATATAAGTATATAAATGGCCCATACAAAAAATATGGAGAAAAACTGTTCCAGGTTAAACCTCCCCCCAAAGGACAAAGGGGCACTCCCTCCGTCTGGAGAAGAAAAGGTTTAGTCTAAAGGGGCGACACGCCTTCTTTACCATAAGAACTGTGAATTTATGGAACAGTCTACCTCAGGAACTGGTCACAGCAGGAGCAATTAATAGCTTTAAAACAGGGTTAAATACATTACTGGAACAAAATAACATTAATGCTTATGCAGAATTATAAAAGTACATCCCTTCCCCTTATCCCCTTACACCCTTCCCTTCAATTCCCTGGTTGAACTTGATGGACGTATGTTTTTTTTCAACCATACTAACTATGTAACTATGTAACTATGACTTAGGGTGTGTTCACACTGAGGAATTCAAGAGGAATTCAAGAGGAATAATTTTGGTCAGGAAATTGTTGCCTTCTCCATCAAGCGGAATTCAAGTGGAATTCTGCTTGCATTCCGCTTGAATTCCGCTTGAATTCCGCTCGAATTCCGCTTGAAAACTATGTAGGGCAGAATTTTTTTTTACCATTGACTTCTATTGGATTCTGCTCGCGGATTCCGTTTGAAGAATGAACATGTTCTTTCTTTAAGTGGAAAGGAATTCAGCGTTGGAATTCTGCTAGCAGAATTTCCGCAGTGTGAACAGGACAGCAGAAAAAACATTAAAGTCAATGGGCAGAGGGGATATGCATTAATTTGGAGCGGAGAATTCAAGAGGAATTACTCGAGTAAATTCCTCTTGAATTACTCAGTGTTAACGCACCCTAAAAGGAGATATTCCATGCAGAAAAATCTTCTACTACTATGCCTGGGTATCCAGAAAATAAAACAACAAATGAAACTCACCTGCCGCTACTCTCTGTGGAGTGTCAATAACGCTGATCAATGCAATGCTATGGCATAGCATTAATCCGTGTCTGCAATCAATGTACTGCATGTTATAGTCCCCTATGGGGCTAAAACATTGCAAAAAAAAGTATTAAAAAATAGTTAGTAAATGTGATTTAACCCCTTCCCTAATAAAAGTTTGAATCACCCCCTTTTACCATTTAAACAAAACTATGTAAATAAAAATAAATATAAACATATGTGGTATCACCGTGTGAGTAAATGTCCGAACTATAAAAAGTCCAAAATAGCATATATTTGGTCTCTTTTTATACCATAAAAAAATGAATAAAAAGCGATCAAAAAGTCAGATCAAAACTAAAATGGTACTGATAAAAACTTCAGATCATGGCGCAAAAAATTAGCCCTTATACATGCCCATATGCGGAAAAATAAAAAAGTTATAGGTGTCAGAAGAGGACATTTTTAAAAGTTTTAATTTTCGTGCATGTAGATATGATATTTTCGAGAAGACAAAATCAAAACTTTTTAAGTAGGGTATCATTTTAATTGTATAGACCTACAGAATAAAGAGAAGGTGTCATTTAGTGAAAAATGCACTGCGTAGAAACGGAAGCCCCAAAAGTTACAAAATGGCTTCAATTTTGTCGCACAATGATTTTTTCTTGGTTTCGTCGTAGATTTTTGGGTAAAATGACCGATGTCATTTCAAAGTAGAATTGGTGGTGAAAAAAATAAATAAAATCATATTAGTCTGTAGGTGCAAAATTGAAAGGGTTATGATTTTTAAAAGGTGAGGAGGAAAAAACATAATTGCAAAAACAGAAAAACACTGAGTCCTTAAGGGGTTAAAAATAGCTGTCCACTAAGCTTAAAAGAATCTGTAGAGAAGCATTGCACAACATCCCCAAAAGTGCAAACCTTGTGGCACCATAGCCAAGAAGACTGGAGGCTTTAATTGTTGCTTTAACTAAGTACAAAAGACTTACGTCAATACAACATTTTCTTTCTTTTTCAATAACTTAACAAAAAAAAAAAATTCTGTTTTCTCATTATGGGGTATTAAGTGCAGAATAATGGGGGGAAACTTGAATATTAAAAATTTTGCACAAAACAGCAATATGACAAAATGTTAAAAAAAAAAAAGTGAAAGGGTCTGAATCCTTTCTGAATACATTGTAATACATTGTATATGTGAACAGTTTCTTGTCAATACTAATGTTTTCTTGTGCTTCTCGGACGTGCTAGGTTTAACTGTCTTGTTTGCTTCTATTGTTTTATATGGTATTTACTCTTAACAGTCTCCTTTTGTGTATAACTCTGCATGTCATATATATATATAGTACGGCATCCTTCACTGACTGAATAAATAGTATTCGCCTATTAGTTACCATGAGTTAGAAAGCCTTCGGAGTGAGTTTTTCAACGTATGTGCTGGGGACAAACAAGCACAGTCAAAAGTATTTTAATGACTGCAACCAGGCACCACGACAGCTCAGAGAATCTCAGCAGAAGCTTCAATGACTTTAATGTTTTGGCTTCGCTTTCACTGCCTTTAGTTCATTCTGTTCTCCATTGCTTCTGGTATTTCCAGTTTTATCTGCACAGTCAAAACACTGCACCTTCATATTCCACCAGGATTTGCTTTGCAAACACTCAGAATACAAATGTATGTAAATACAGAGCAAGAACTGTTATTCACTCTAGAGGACACATTATGGATTTTACAAAACAAAAATGATTCAGATATGCCACTTGAGCACAAAAGTGTACCGATCTATAAGGAGTAAATATATTTCTGAGGAGCTTCTTATAAGCATTGCATATAACAAATACATCAAACACATTGTCCTCGGCTTCAACTTCTCAGTACCCACACAAAGATCCCAGACCTTTTTATTTTAAAGAGAGATCCATTAGTTCCCTCCCGACTGCCGAATGAAACTAATAAAACATCTTGAGTTGCCTAATTTCTTATTGAACACTCAAAAGACAACTTTAGAGGTCCTGATCATAGTAAAAGTTTATTGCGTGTTACAGCCAAGTCTAATAAACCTAAACTGCAGTATGGATTTCAGTCTATTTCCAAGGAAGCAACCCTGCTGTTCAATAAGCCCTCTGCAGTGAACTGCTAAAGCTTACAGTACGGCATGATTAATAACCGCTACGTAGAGTGCTTTTTCCTGCTCGTCGTTTATCACCACCGACTATATCAAGATGACCCGAAATTAAGTATTAGTAGCTTTTAAAACAAACCATCCTGTAAAGTAACTTCATACTCCAAAATCTCCTTTGGCCATTAGAAATGGACTGTTGATTTCATATATTGAATATAAAGAAAACATCACATGCTCGAAAGGTTTTTAACTTGGCTAGAGAGCATACACTAATACTTTCTATTGTGACAGACCACTGTACCGCAATCTAATGTGTAAGGTCAGCTCTTCTATTATATTAAATCTGTGTGCCAAATCCTTACGGAAAATGGAGCTCTGGAGTTAATGGGATAGCTTGTTGTCTGGCAGGTATTATACCAATTATGTTTTAAGTGCACACAGATTAATTGCTGTTTGCTTAAGTCTCCATTTCCCTTTTGGAGGACGGTGGTGGTGGGCATTGACCCAAGTTGTTAACAGTTTAGTAAAATCCCTCCATTTGTACTGAACATGAACATAAATAATGCCACACAAAAATACCCACTGAATCTTGTACCAGGCAAGTATTAACCGAACAGTCACAAAGTGTGCTGCCAAATGTACCAGGCTCTATGAAATAATAATTATATATCATATTGCATTTTGTTCTCCTGTTAGAAATTTGGACTTGACTTTACAATATATTTATCTATTTATTTAACATGTCACTTCTTATATTTTATGAATAAAGTAATACTTAATTATTTTAAAAGGCATTAATTAAATTCATTACTTTAATTCTTTATACCAGCTGAGTACCCAACGTTACCCTGTCTTCCTATGAAAACCTTGTGGGAGGGAAAAAACAACATTGACACTCTTGTCCTCATATCCCGACCTCATATCCTGTCCTCATATCCCTTTTATTCATATCATGTCCTCATATCTTAACCTAATATCCTGATTTCATATCCCGTTCTCATATCCTGACCTCATATCCCTTCCTCAAATCCTGTTCTAATTTTCCATCCACATTTCCGACATCATTCCCATCCCCGTATTCCGTCTTCATATCCCGACCTCCTATGCCATCCCCATATCACGTCTTCATATCCAATCCTCCATATCCTGTCCACCACACTAACTATTCTTTGTACCTGCAAAGTCTGGGGCTAATCTCTGCCGCCTGAAAGTAAAGTAATCACGAGATCTCATAGACTTGCTTGAGACTTCAGACAAAAAAACAAAACAAAACACCCCCAGTCATATAAGTAGCATGTATACCAAGTTTCATTGAAATATCTCAAGCCGTTTCTTTTATCCTTCATTTTTATCCCCCTTCTGAGCTTGCAATCTAGTTTTGTGGCTACATTCACACATAAATAAGTCTGAACCAGCAATGGCGAGATCTTGGTTAAAGGGGTACTCCACCCCTAGACATCTTATTCCCTATCCAAAGGATAGGGGATAAGATGTCAGATCGTGGGGGTCCCGCCGCTGGCGACCCACAGGATCTTGGCTGCAGCACTCACCTGTTGCAGCTTCCGGAAACGCTGGAGGCTTCGGCTCCCGACCACGGTGACGTGAGATCGTGATGTCACAACTCCGCCCCCGTGTGATGTCACGCCCCACCCCTCAATGCAAGTCTATGGGAGGGGGCAAATTCTGTTTGGAATTTTTTCTATAAATATAATCATATAGACAACAAAACCTCCCCAAAAGACCCTCTGTTTGAGAATATCACTCCCTTATCCAAACTAGGTTTCATTTGTCAGAATTTTAGTCCACCATACATTTTGCCTAGAGCCCATTTTGTTTGGGACCTTAGAAAACTCCTTTAGAATCCAATTGTGGGTGGTCTCCTCAAAGAGTCTTTACTGTATTTCTGTTATGAAATACCCCATTTTTGTATCAGTTAATTAATTTAGACATGCTTGGTGATAAAATGCAGATATATAGACATGCTTGGTGATAAAATGCAGATATATAGAAACAAATTGACGTAATGAGGTAATGTGCGGGGAGCTATATTCAGTAAGATTGGTTAAACGGATTATTCTGTTTAGAAAAAACTATTTCCATATACCCTATAAGGGGGTATTTTGTTCAGTTTCCAAATCTCTTGGGTAGATTAGAGAGGGACATATCTCGATCTGACTGACCTGTTCTGTCCTGTGTTAAATAAAGATGACATTGATTTAGATGGTAGTACACTATGTAATGCTTCACATTCCCCTGCAGTAAATTGCATACTTTTCACAATTTATCGCTTGGTGTTTCAACAGAGGGCATTTGTCATATCAGCTTATTGAGATGGAATCCTTCTTAGGTCTCATTCACACTACAGACTCTCTGCCCAGAGATATTCTGGGAAGAGATTCCATCTGAAGTGGGCACCGGTAAAACAAGCTGTCACTAAGACCACTTGGGAATGAGCTGTCTCTAAAGACGGCAATGCATTTCAGACCAAATCCCTCTGAATGAATCAACATGTTCCTTCTTTCGGAATTGCTGTAGCGGGAATCGTAGTGTGACTGGTGCAGCAAAATCCAATGAGACTGCTGCACCGAGTTCCCTGAGCGGCATTCCATAGCGGTATTCTGTTTGAAAAATCTGTGGTGAGAATGGGCCCTAACAAGTAGAGATGAAAAATTATAGTTTAGGCATTTAGATATGTTGTCTGAACCCTCATTCATGTAGCCACAATGATAGGTATAGTGTCCTTTCCTCGCGAAGTAGCTTGTTTTACCGAGGACATTTTTTTCCCATTCTGGTTGATTAGCTTTTCAGATTGAAAGAAGAACAGAGACTCCATTTATCAGTGTGAAGTTGTGCTTAGTATCACCGCAGATTAGATTAGATATTGTTAGATGGTGTCTTGGTTTTCTGTAATTGAGTAATTGGTAGTGAAGTCAACAAGATCCCTGTTATATGTATTATCAAAGAAATAAAGAAAGCCAAACTGAGGCTTCAGTATTATCATATGGTGCCTTCTATCAGGAATGTAGAGCAGTCTTCTTATTTTAATTTTTTCTATGAAATAAAACATTCAGCTGATATCTTCCTGCGATCATTTACTTGAGAACAGCTCAACTCCCTCAGAAATTGCCAATTATCTTAAAACTGCCAACCTGCAGAATAGTATTATGCCCGCATTTTGTACTTTCGGCTTAATGTTATGTTCTTTACAGGGTCACAAAAATGCCAATGATTTCCTTTATTTTTTTAATCTATTTATTTTTTACACTGAATGCTTATTTGTTATCTTAAAATCATTGGTAATGTTACAAAAGACTGAACCCTGCAAAGAACTGTACAATATATTTAGCTTCATAGTCTGACTCACTGTTAAATGTTGTGAACCAGGTCATCATCTTTTATCAAGCAACTACAAATCTGAATGTTAGACTACACAAAAAAAAAAATTGACAGCAACAGGAAGATGTCTAAATAGGATGAATAGGTTTTCTATGGGGATTTGCTCCTACTCTGGAGAGTTCCTAAAATGGACAGAGGTGTCAGCAGAGAGCACTGTGGTCAGACAGAAAGGAAATTCAAAAAGAAAAGAACTTCCTGTGGATCATAACAGCAGCTGATAAGTACTGGAAGGATTAATATTTTTTAATAGAAGTTATTTACAAATCTGTTTAACTTTCTGGCACCAGTTGAATAATATTATTTTTTTCAAGTGGAGTACCCCTTTAATGTGCCTACATCAAATAAAGCTGACTGTAATATTTAAGTCCTTAAATAGTCACAGTTGTTTTAAACAATGTTACTCCATAGGATATCTAATATATAACATATTTGTAAACTACTTCAATTAGCTACAAACACTCCTTATCCCTGAAAAAGTGCCTTAATGCTTGTGCACTATTTGTCTCACATCCCTCCAAGCTGCCTTCTGCTGCCTGATGTTAGGGTAATTCTGGCTCTAGCAGGAGAGAATCAAATACAGAAAACAGGAAGTGGGGAGGGGCTTAAACAGAGCACGTACTCTATCCACCATTAGGCTAGGTTTCCACACAGGTTTCTGGTGTTTTTTTTTTTTTTTAAACTGTGACTGCAGTATTTAAGCCTAAGCCAGAAGTGTATTCTAAAGGAATGGTAAATATAAAGAAAGGACTTCTACTTCTCATTCCTACTGGATCCACTTATGACTTTGGCTCAAAAAATGGAGTGGCAGTTTTCCAAAAATTGTCAGACAAACCCTTTGTGGAAGCACAGCCTTATATTGTAAGCACTCAGAGAGTGAGACCTTTTAAGCCTGTGCACAGTGCATGATAGTTGCACCCATGACTATATGTATGCTAAGGGGCAGAAACATTGATGTGGGAACTACATAGAGGGGGGTGTTGTACATTTACTTGCAGTATAAAATATTATGCAACATTTATAAAGTCATTCCTTTTTGCCTTGCATAACTTGGATAACTGAAGAAGATTCTGATCACTTGAAAAACTTCAATTTTCATGCTTCATGATGTAAACTTGGCTAGGCTAAGACTAATCATGTTTTCTAGTTAGCTAGCTCACACAGTTAAAAAGATTTGCCAACTTACTATGCCAAAGGACAGAAGTTTTCCAAACAGTAAGAGTCACCTGAACACATTTTGGTACCTACAGATGGACAGTTCAAAATCATCCTCAGGCATCACTAGTGAAAAATAAGTTTACACTCCTTCAAGTGTAAGATCCTGGAAGTGAAACACCTGGCAATGAGCAGATATACGGAGTAAGTGCCAGGAGACAAAGCCACATGGCAAAGAGCCAAGTCCTCTAAAGGACAGCAAGACGTGCTATCGAAATACAGGAAAACAAAACATCTCAAACAAAGTAACAGTTATCATAAAGCTTCAAACTTTTATAAATGATATAAAACCAGTGTATTTAAAGTATAAAGTATTATATTACACAATATCACTTTGCTTTATGCGTGCTTAATGGGGGATTCTGGAGGAAAAAAATAGATTGTTTAAAAAAGAAAATGAATACATCTTTATTATAAAAACTTACAAAAATGTTTCAAATAAATTAATTTGATTATGCATTTCACGAGTAAAGGCTCTGTGTCAAAAGTGCTGGGTGCCCGGCACCAGGGCATGAGCAGCCTTGCAAATCCCAACACAAACCTTGGTTACAGCAGAGAGCCCCATGTGGGCTTTAGCTGCTACCATACAATCTGTAAAAATAAATAATACAATTATGGTAATTTATATATATATATATATATATATATATATATATATATATATATATATATATGAAATTATACAAGTTTATTAAAGCAATGTTTTAAAAAAACATTCCCTGGAATACATTATTTGGTAGAAAACTATACTATTCAATTTCTTTGCCATATCTGATGACCACATCCTTTAGAATTGTAGTAGGGGTAG
This sequence comes from Hyla sarda, assembly GCF_029499605.1. NCBI lineage: Eukaryota > Metazoa > Chordata > Amphibia > Anura > Hylidae > Hyla > Hyla sarda. The sequence goes on from NC_079189.1 coordinate 206,660,736, forward strand.
AATTAAAATGTAAAATTACCACAAAATGTAAAGGGTCAACCTTTTTTTGAAGTTCTTAGAACAGCTGAGCATTGGTGATCCTATGATCCGCAATGAAAGGAAGTCATATCTGGGGCATTGGAATAGTTTGCTGTGTTCAAGGAACTACCACCAATCCTCTGACTCAGCATGCAGGGCAAAATATTAGCCACAGCACCTTGTTCATTCTAATACATTCTATGATTCTAATGCATTATGCTTCATTTCCTTGTCATTTTTTTTAGATGCTTATTTGCTGTCAGTGAATGAAAACATTCAGGTACATCCAGGCGGCACTCTTCTACAGACCTAGTCCTTTTATCAGTCAAGTGGAAATAATTGAATCTAGGCTAGACCATGCTCTGTGAGTTAATGGAGATGTCATGCCCTATCCACAGTATAGGGGATAAGAATATGATTGCAGGTGGGGGGGGGGGGGTCAAACTGCTGGGACACCAACCACCACCACCACAAGAAAGCATGTGCACTACCATTTTATTCATTGTCTTTCTTCTGCTATCCATGAAAGTCCCTTAGACCAAAGGTTCCCAATTAAGTCCTCAAGGCCCACCAAAAGTCCAAGATCCAATTTTTTTTCTGTTCTATTCCAATGGATTGACTGAGAAACCTGGTTGGGTGTGGTTTTACAACTTGGCTTTATTCACTTCAATGAAACTGAGCTGCAGAACCACACCCAACCTGGAGACAGATGGGGAGTGGTTTTTGAAAGAAAGTAGCTGTGTTTTTCTATTCTTGGATATCCCCTTTAAAGGGGTACTCCGGTGGAAAGCATTCTTTTTTTTTTTTTTTTTTAACTGGTGCCAGGAAGTTAATTACTTATTTTTAAAAATCTTAATTCTTCCAGTACTTATCAGCTGCTGTATGCTCCACAGGAGTTCTTTTCTTTTTTTGAATTTCCTTTCTGTCTGACCAAGTGCTCTCTGCTGACACTTCTGTCCATGTCAGGAACTATCCAGAGCAGGAAAGGTTTGCTATGGAGATTTGCTCCTACTCTGAACAGTTCCTGACATGGACAGAGGTGTCAGCAAAGAGCACTGTGGTCAGACAGAAAGGACATTTTTAGAAAAAAGAACTTACTCTGTAGTATACAGCAGCTGATAAGTACTGGAAGGATTATGATTTTTAAATAGAAGTAATTTACAAATTTAACTTTCTGGCACTAGTTGATTTAAAAAAAAAAAATGTTTTCCACCTGAGTCCCCCTTTACACACTGTTTTAGACAATGAATGGAGCAGCATTGCACAAGTGTAAATGCCACTTCATTCTGACATAAATATCTGGAGATTGCATGGGGAAAGTTTTACCAGTCAGACACCCCTACCACAATCATACACTTATCTTCCATTGTGTGAATAGAAGATAATAAGTGTTAATGGTTGTATGTCCCCTTCAAAGAAATCATAAATTTATCAGCTGCAGCATAAATGTCTTTAGTATTTTGCTACAGTGTATTAGTCTGAAATTGAAGCTGTTTAACCCATAGGGCATTCATTGCCTGGACTGGGCACAATTGAGATCAGAACTAGCATTGTATTGGCTAGCTGCCTCTAAATAGCATGAGAAAACTTTTGAACCAAGTGCTAAATGATGCTTTTTCCAATGTTTTATTTTTTATTTTTTTACTGCGATTCCCAAAGTATAGCAGGGCAGTAGGTTTCTTTTCACTCAATGGCTTCATGAAAAATCACTGGCTGGTATTTGCGTGTGGCATACACAGTCCCTAGCATCTCTGCATGGTGCAATATGTAGTATCTGTTGACAACTACAGGTTTTACCCTAAACGTAAATTTGCGCCACTCTTACTGAGAGATGCATAAAATCAATCTTTGCACATAATGGCAAGACCTCTGTCTGCAACAATGGAGACTACCTACTAAGCAGGAGTGCCACTGTTCATATATTATGTGAATGCATCCTGTTGCCATGACAACCATTGCATAGCTGTTTACTTTTTTGCACTGCAGTGAATCACTCTTTGATAAAGGAAATTGGATTTTAATATATTTTCCCGTTTTCCACCACAATATCGCTTGGCTGACTGTAATGTCACCTCAGTCACCAGAATAAAGGAGAATGATCTTGTTAAATAATGGTGTTTCAAAATTGGATACTCGGCTTGTAAAGTTTTCGAGCATATCAAATGATTGAGACATGCCTAGCAGCGGCTCCCAGTCTTAATATTAGACAGACATTGCCCTGAGGTATATCAGAATAAATAACCATATACAGCTGTACCATTTGAAATGCCAAATAGATTGCTGTGCCTTATGTGACGCCCTTCAAAGCACCCCAGATTTATGCCTCTATCTACAAAGCAGCGTTTGCTAAAATAGTGTGTACAATAATAAGTCTTGGTTTCTCCTTTTCCTGTTTTGAAGGAGGTAATAGAGAGACTGTTCTGACAAAAACAATATCCAGGATTGTATACTATCCGGTGTTTGGCCAGGAGCATTGTGGTAGCAGGACACGGCTTGTTAGGAAAATGGACACATGATATAGATATGGACAGCTTATGTACAGGGATGGATGGGATAGTTAGGAGCATTGATATTATTCTTACTAGGTAGAAGATTCCTTACAAATACAAGATTTCTAACATAAATAAATAGATAACTAAATAATTAATTAAATAAGCTTGTTTTGACTTCCTCCACCGGAAGTGCTGCGATTATATCACTGTACATTGAGCATGTGATGCTGCAGCCATTGGCCCCAGCAGACTCTTCCTACATTTACTACTCATGACTACTGAGGCCAGCACTTCTGGTGGCCGGAACTGAGTAGTGGTAAGCTGGGGGGGGCATATAGGTTTTTTTTTTTATTTGTTTTTTTACCCATAAGTGGAGGTTAGCTGAAACAGTTTACCTAATTTATGGGAGGAGTCTGGTCCTTATATACCCACCTCATCCACACAGGTGCTGTCGGCAGCATGCAAGGTGTCCCCACCCTCCTATTTTTTTCTACAGTTACTCTCAGGGTATCCCCTTTTCTATAGGATACCCTTCACAACCGGCCAGCCACACCCCAGGCCTTATTATTCATGCAAATGGTACTCTACCTACGTACATATAAGAATCCGACCACAACTGCTTTTTAAAGTGGGTAGTCTCAGAGATATCCAATGTAACTACCATGTTCAGTAACTCTATGTGCTGGAATGGAGAGTTGATTTTTAGAAGCTCCTACTCTGGTCATCTGGTTTATTCATCTATTGCATAAATGGCTGTTCATTGAAATAAATACTATGTAGTACTCTGTTTTGTGACTACATGAAAAATTCATGTAATAGTAAGTAGTGATGAGCGGCATAGGCCATATTCAAATGTGCGCTATTTCACAAAAATATGGACAAATATTTGTCCTATATTCGTGAAATTTGCATATTCGCTATGTTCATTCTTTTTTTTTTCTCATGCAAAAATTCGTAATGAAATTTGCATTGTGCCCATGCGCGATTATATCTTTCACCTAAAAGAAGGGAGGGGTCAGTGTCCTCTGACTGGAAGTGCCGATATTTGTGAATATTTGCGAATATTTACATATATAAAAAAAACGCATATACTTCATTACGAATATATATCACTTATAGTAAGTAATGCATGGGGCTATGCCAGCTGCACTTTGTAAGGGGTGCGTCTTCATGAGACAACTTCTTTGAAGTATCTAATTTCCAAAATTCTTGATGGGCGAATGAAGACCTTTACTATCTTTTTAACAGTCTAAGGGTCCCCATAGGAAAAGAGAGGTATACTAATGCAAAGTATACCTTATCAATGAAGTACAATACTCTCCTGGAATTTATTGGGTTAATAGAAATCTATGGAACTATTTAACATATGCACTTGAATACCCTCTGGTACAAATGCTAAATCTGCACATGAAATTTTATATAAAATTACATTCTACCATATAGAAGTTTCCCTTGCACCATTTTAATAAGCTTCAGACTGTGGTTCGCTGACAAGGGGAAGGCAAATGGAAATTTTACAGGCTAGTAAGTTTTGCTTTTTTTATTAATACATTCTCTTGAGAATATTATTATGTACAGAGATGCAGTTAAGGTTTTAGTGTCCTCCAAAACTATTTTTCAGCAAATTTAAATTTGGTGTGAATATTGTACATCCGAAGGGTTGCATGACTTAATTAAATATAGGTTGAGCAATTATGTTCCTGAAAAGTTTTTGTGAAGGGTATCAAAGTGGTTATTCAGGAATACAAAATAGAACTGATTTCTTGAAAAACAGCACCACACCTGTCCTCAGGTTGTATGTGATATTACAACTTGGCTCCATTCACTTCAATGAAACTGAGCTGCAATACCACAAACAATCTAAGGACAGGTGGGGTGCTGTTTTATGAATACAACAGCTCTGTGTCTCTAACCCTGGATAACCACTTTAAAGGGGTACTCCGCTGCTCAGCGTTTGGAACAAACTGTTCCTAATGCTGAAACCGGCGCCGGGAGCTCGTGACGTCATAGCCCCGCCTATGAGGCTATGATGTCACGAGCTACCGGCTACAGCTTTCAGAACAGTTTGGGAGGGGGCGTGACGGCTGTCCTGCCCCCTCCCATAGGCTTGCATTGAGGGGGCAGGGTGTGACGCCATGATGTAGTGGAGCTATGATGTCACGAGCTCCTGGCATCTGCTCCAGCTTTCGGAACAGTTTGTTCCAAACGCTGATTAGCAGAGTACCCCTTAAATGGAAACTATATGATGCAAAGGCCTTTCTTGAAGTGCAATGACCATTATAGTTTGATCGAAAACATTCAAAACAAAATTATGATTCATGTTACAGTGCATTTTACAGTGTCTACAGCAAAAACAAAAAAAAAAAGGAAATGGAAGTCCCCCCCCCCTAAAATGTATCTAAACTTTTATTTTTGCATCGTACTTAGCAGTCCTGAGTACTTCACATCATTCATCTGCTATAGGCACATTTTCCCAGTGTGAATAAATGTTCAGGCTGACCTTTTTCGTGCAATGAAATACTATAAAATCTGACAGTTTATGAACAATATGACTTTGTGTATACAGTCTAGTTCAAAGCAGTCAATGGCAAATGTGTTATTATAAATATATTTCCATGGCTATTAGAAAGCATTTGCCTATCATTATAGTTGCTAGATGTACGGAGCTGTTTGTGTCAGAAGAATAGATAATGAAATACAGCTGTCTATTCTCACTACAATATATTGCTTATACTGTTTCTATTATCGTTGCTTCACATTGTAATCCTGTTTACCATAATGCAGCTGTATGACTATTATTATATTTCATTGATATTTAAATTGCTACTTCACCTTAATATTCACTTATTGTTTCAATGAGGGCTTTTCTTTTAATTGTTGAATGGGCACTCAGGTGATTTTTTTTTTTTTTAAATCAACTGGTGTCAGAAAGTTAAACAGATTTGTAAATTACTTCTATTTAAAAATCTTAATCCTTCAAGTACTTATCAGCTGCTGTATGCTCTACAGAAAGTATTTTTTTTTTTTTCAGTCTGACCACTCTCTGCTCTTTGCTGACACCTGTCTTTCTCTGGAACTGTCCAAAGAAAGAGCAAAAAATCCCAATAGCAAACCTATCCTGCTCTGGACAGTTCCTGAGACAGACAGAAATTGTTGCCTTATGTGCAATGTTTCTTGTATCTTCTTTAAGAAATGTCTCTATTTTTCATACTACATACCTGAATACTTTATGGACAGAACTCTTTTACAAATACCTTTTTGCCGTAACTTTGCTTACTGGAGCTGCAGACTATATGTTACACTGCTGCTTAGCCAATCACTGACCACAGCAGTGTCTCATCCCATCCATTGGTTGGCTGGGGGCATTGTGACGTATTGTCTGCAGCTCCAAGAAGCAAATTTCAGCAGAGATTGGGAGCAATGTTACCAGCCTGTGTGATAACATAAAAAATCCTGTACTTACCCCACTTGCTTAAAAATATTTTTCAAAATAACCCCATTAAAGGATCTGCTGCTAACTTCTTGATGTCAGATACCACAATACCCTTTCAGAGGTCTTGTGGAGTCCATACCTCAATAGGTGGCACAAGGGGGACTTCCACAATATAAGCCAGGGGGGTTTAATGTTATTACTCATTAGTGTTTACTGAATATATAGAATTGTTCTTGTGACATTGTTGATTTCATGGCACATCTGTCACAAGATTGAGTTGAATTGGTTTGATAGAAAACTGGAGTCCTTAAAGAGAAACTGACAACCAGTTCATCCGCACTTAAGCCCAATATACTGGGTTACAGTGAAGATTAATAGCTGTAAAAAAAATAGTTATGTAAGGTTAGGTAATTCCCATTAGTAATATACCCATTAGTAATTCCATTTCACTTGCTCTTCTGTGCATAATGGAGGCGGAGAGCTGGCTCACCCAGCTCCTCTAGATCATCAATATTCACTGTCTGGCCTGGCCCCCCTCACCTGATGTAAGAGCCTGTGGTGGGGGCTTGGGGGATGAGTGCTCTGCTCTGAGAGCAAAGTGCAGGTTCTGCTGCATAGCTATAGTGTAGTATAGTGAGGAGCAGAGCGAATGATGAGGCAGGTGAGGTTAGTGAGCCGACTCCCATTGCGCACTGGAGTGCAATGAAAAGGGAAAAACTCTGGAAATACGTAACCTAAATACGTACGTTACCCTTCTTTTTATAGCTCTTCACCCTCACTGTAACCTGTAACCTAGTATATTGGGTTTAGTTCGGGTGAACTAGCTGTAAGTTTCTCTTTAACCAAAACACACATATAGTGAGAGAGGACACAGGCTGTAACCAGTCGTAGAGAATGTTTAATGCTTTATTTTGGGCGTATTTACCATTAAACGGTGACACCACAAATGTAGCACATAATCAGGTGGTTGCATGTGGCTAAAATGCTTCAGCCAGTCAGCGCACATTTGACAAGAACACGGTCTCATTGCAACAGGATCCTACGCCCTTTCACCTGTTAGATTGGCCATAATACTTTGCTTTGAAAGCAAAGTATTATGGCAATTGTACAATTGTACTTAACTTGAGTCCAAGGGATTTTTGGAGGTGCAGGCTAAGCTTAGATAATAGAGCAGTTCACTTCAAGAAGTCCAAGATTGGACCTTCTATGCTGTACACAAGTGTCTTTATAAAAAGACTGCAAGTGACAAAGCCAATAACATCAGGTAACGTGAGGAAAAAAAGTTATTAAAACTGCTAAAACATGCCATGGATATAGGCTACATAATAAAGGATATCTCTTTTAAGATTTATACCCTTCTGGAACATATGGACGTCATAGAGGGGGAGGGGGGGGGGTACTTCATTTATGACTACTGGGAGGTGTGGCTGTCAGAGATAACCCTACCCCTTACAATAAAAACTCAACACAGCCAGGGGACTTCATTTTGAAAAGAAAGTGTCATGTTATAGAAAAACATTTTAGTAGTAACCATTAGGTTGATGTCCGTGTTGTCAATATTTGTATGATATGTTTATGTTTCTTATATATACTTTTTAGATAAAATAGCATTTGAAAAAGCCTATTTTTTCCCCCTTAGTTCTGCCTACTAAATACATATATCCAGCAGTCAGCTCCACTGGGTCACTGAGTCACATGTCCTAACTCGAAAGTGTTTAGGGAGGAATTGTAAATGTCAGGATAATTTACTTGTCACGGAAAGCACTGCAGTATAGAGTCCAATGCTCAATGACGTTGCTTCTTCATTATCACTGTAGGTGCACTGCTAGCCCTGACTCTAACACCAAGTATAAAGAGCTAGACACAAGGAGCTTTGCAGACTGCCAGGGGGGAGGATTAATCTAAGGTTTCCTCAAGCTCCGACCTTGGTCATAAAGATTACTTGTTAGAACAATGTGACCTGTACCAAAGGCTATGCAGTTTCCACAATGCGCCCAGCATCTGAAATGCCATTGATTATTAGTGTCTGCATTGCTCCTGCAACCATTCCAGCAATGCTTTACCTCTGTGCATGGCAGAAGTGGTTTAAAGTATTAGATGGAACGTATAAAGAGGAATTGATGAATATTACTATTTATTTGGAGCTGTGAAATTTAGGACATCTAAAATAAAACAAAAGGTTTATAAATGCAGGCTGGAGAAATAATGCTTTGCCATTACTTCATGGGAATGCACATTTATTGTAATTGTAAACAGAAATGGATTTTACAATATAGTTTCACACTGCCATCTAGTGTCTACCAACAGGTAATTCATGTATTCACCGCCTGCCGTATGGAGACTAATACGAAGATCATTGCACCAGAACTTGTATTGCTGCAGCATAGATTTCCAGTCAAAATAATACCATAATAATAATATTTCTTTTATATAACTCTTGATATTATGTAGCTACCCATAGAAATAACAGGATATCAAATCATGTGAACAGAACAAGACTTAATTTGCAATGAAAATAAACCTTATAGGAAACCTTCCTGCCTTATCTTATTTACTTTACTGTATACTGAAAACTCTCATTGGGAAGATTAATATTTGTTAAGTATATAGCTCTCTCCCAGCCAGACGGTGACTTTCACTAAAAAGACTTGCAGAGACTATAGCAATCTGATAAAGATTTTAGCAAGGACCTCAACGAGGATCTGGAAATCCTGCCTAGGGGAAACAACTGGGAAAACTACCCAGGACCTACAAATACTAAACACCAGGGGCACCCTAAGCATGGAGCATATAAACCTTCCCTGACCTGGATACGACTTATCTGGCCCAGACCACCAATAACTTTATGTTTTTGCATAGAAGTATTAAAGAGGTTATCCAGTGAAAAATCTACCCCCATCCAAACGATAGGGAATAAGTATCTGAATGCGGGGGTCTAACTACTGGGATGACCAACAATCTCCATATTGCGACCTGGGCTACAAATTAATGGAGCACATGTCCTCTAAAATTCTGGTGATCACGGTTGGTTCCATCGTTTGGCTTCTCCATGATCAGATACTTATTTCCTATCCTGTGGGTAGGAGACACGATATTTCTTGCCTTTTTAAAATATATCCGGCCAAGACCCCTGTTGTCCCCATAAAAAGTAGCCTTTGAAAAGCAAGGTACTTCCTGGTTTGTGCAGGGAGCTAAGAGCTGCAGAAGACTGCACAGACCATGAGCCCTTTCACTTGTTTCTTGTGTAAGTTGCCAGCAGAACTGAGTGAGGCACATGGTTAAAGAAGCAGTGAATATAGATGAGGAAAGTAAGTGTAGCCTTAGCTAATCACAGCCCATCACACACTGAAGCGCTCAAGCTCTCTGAGAGCTGAGGAGAAGAGAGTGTGACATTGAAATGTAATGAAAACATTGACGTCCAGCGCTGATCACGTTTAAAATAAATTCCATTTATAGATTATTATACACCATAGGTACAAAAGACAGGGTAGTCACAAGTGATTCGTTTCAGCCCGTCAAAGGGCCTTAATCATACAACCTGTATGATTAAGGCCCTTTGATTGGCTGAAACGTGTCATCTGTGACTACCCTGTCTTATGTACCTATGGTGTATATGAATCAATAAAAGGAATTTATTTTATACTGGATCAGCGCTAGACGTCACTGTTTTCTTTGCATTTATCTTGGTATGGTACGGTGCGTACCAGTCCGTGCGCTGTGCGCTGATTACTTCTGCACAGCTTCTACATTGCAATGTAATATGTGGTTTACTTGCCTGGAGGAAAGGCTGAGAGAAACATAGTAGTGTGGCAGTAATATATTCATGGGCACATTGTGGTAGTATTATAGGCATGAGATGTGGCACTATTCAGATCATACAGGGAATGTAATGAACGCACCTAGCCAGACTGCATGTTGCTCCATGGTCAGGTAAGAGTTATACTCTTTGACCCATCAGCAGCTAGCTTTTCTGACTTTGCTGCTGATTTTAATTCCCCTTACGCTCTTGTCTGTGTCTATACACATGTATTTTGTATGTCCATGGCTTTTTAGTTTTTGTTCTGTTTAGTGTTAAGCTTCTTCTATTCTTAGTTATGCTGTTTGTACTTGTTCGGTATTTGCTTGTCCTGCTTTTATATGTTATGTGAACCTTAGTTTTGTCCTGTAACCAGTCCTATGTCTTGGTTACACAGATGTTCACACCTTTTTTTGTAAATCCAGAATCTTTATCCGTGTTTAGAGGTGTTTGTACTTTGCATTTTCTTCCAAGGTTAGGTCCTGTTCCACATAGTTGTGTGCCCCTAACTTAGAGTCTATTTGTATTTTGTATTCCCTCCATGTTTGGAGTTTGGGTTTTGTAGTTAATTTGGTTTCTCCAATAGGTTAGGTACATTCCTGAGCTTTGCTATTTTCCTAACATAGGAGTCAGTTTGGTTTCTTGTTTCTAGTGTGAATTAGTTCTGTTTACTGAACTTAGCCCGTGTTCAGACCTGTGGGTCTTTGTGTGTTTTTGTATTTTGTCTAGTGTGAATTGGTTTTTGCATATGCTTGTTTTATATAGTGTTCTGACATTAGATTAACCTGTCCATCTCCTGCATTCCTGGTCTATTCCCACCCTTACATATTTCTAGTTATGTTGTCTTGTTCATTATATCATATCTGATGTTTATCTTGATTTGGTTCCTGAGGCTGTTGCCTGTACACTGTATACCTTCTGCTATGATTCTGTCACGTATGGGCAGGGAAGGAGTACACACTATTCTCACCCACTCCCCTATCCCTGCCTACTTATGTCCCTGCCTTAGGCAACAGGTCCATAACCACTGTGATAGTCCCTTCCTAAATAAGTGAGGGACAGTGAAAAGGTCAAAACAATAAATTACAAAACTGACAAAAGGTTGTGAAAGGCTGGAGGCACACAACTAACAGAAAACAAACCTAAACACACACACACAAAAATATGTAGTCAGAGAGCCGCTTATACAAGAGAGGAGAGTCAGAGAGAAGAGCCAAAGGGTATCTTGTTATATAGTCGATTGGCGCTTGTAACAGGCATGAATGAAGGATTTATAAGTCTGTTCCTCAATCCCTTTTATATTATAATGCCAGATACAGTATAAAGCTAGCTAGGAGACAAACAGAAGTCTAACATACAAAGACTGGGAGAAGACTGCCAGTTTAAATGGGTCCAGAACAGGTGTTCAATCAAGGTCAGCTGACCAGTCTCAGCAGACAGGCGTAACCAAAGCAACAAGACCCAACCCTTTGGTTCCTTACAGATTCCCTGATATCTGTTTACTACTTTGCATTCCTGTCCCTATTCAGTTTTCTGGTTTCCTGGCTTCTATCCCCCCGACTTAGTACAGTTCCTGTTTATTGTTTTGACCATGTTGTGTCATGGACCAACCAGGGGACAGTGAGAGTGAGCCCTAAACTGACCCTAAAACTGCTCATGCTGCCTACTTGCCCATCCACCCTAAACGGTGAATCAACAACTGGGCGCCGGTCCTTCCTTGAACTAAAGTGCAGGGGCCTAATAAAAACACATACTAACAAATAGTCAGTCCACCAGAAACATACAGGAACATTGAACTCCATAATATAAAAGTTCAGAGGGCACAGATCAGAGAGTTAGTAGAGAGGACACTATATCAGCGGTCATGAACAGAGGACTCCATAGATCAACGGACATGAACAGAGAACTAAGAGGTCGTGAACAGTGGACACTATAGATCGGCAGTCATGAACAGAGGGCACTATAGATAAGTGGTCATACATAGAACTCCAAAGATCTGAATAAAGAACTAATAAACATATAGAGTTCAAAACACCAGACAGGGAAATGGATAAGTCTGAACATACTCCAGAACAAAACAGGAATAAGCGTAATCCCCTAGAAAAACTCCTTTAGACACAGGAATAACAATATCCTCTCAGTCCACACGGACAGGTAAACAGGATATATCACTGAACAGGAATATTCGCAATCCCAAATAAAATCTCCAGTAGACACGGAGTCCCCATGGACAGGTAACATGGATGCCAAGTTACAACTCAAAAAAACGGAAACAACAGGATAAAAATATAGAACACTGTTCACACTGAACACAAGACAGGATAAATTGCAATACCTCAAGTAGACAAGGAGTCCCCATGGAGCCGTTACAGGGATCTAACGTAGAACACACTGGACACCCAAACACTCCACTCCAGTAACAAAGTAGCCATTAATAATAAATCCAAATAGAATACTGGCCAGCGGCACACTCCACAGTGTGGTCAGAAACTGACCCAGTAGGAAAACAGAAATATAAAACACAGAACTTCATATAAACGGATACAAGAGAAAGCACAGTATGAACAGACACATAGCAAAAATAAAAATCCTAAAACCGACTAAACAAGCACAAATTAAAATCTTCTATAAGCATGCCATCTAACCATGGCTTAAACCAGAAAATACAAGGTGCATGCTAAGACAGAGATAGTAGATTAAAAGCTCAAACAAAGAGTGTTTCACCAAGAGCTCCATGCAGCATGTCCAGCATCTTAGTAAGTGAGGATATAATTAAGTCAACCACCAGCCCAGAGGCTAGACTGGGCTAACTTTAAATAGACACACCCTAGGAGCTATTGGCTTGGAAACAAAAGGCTATTAATTATTCCCTGACCAGGGAACATAAAACTGTTCACACACAACCAAACCAATAGCTGTGTTTGAACACAGGCCAATGCAGACATGACATGTTGCCACTGCCCTTTAGTTAGCATATGGACTATCACCCAGAGTCACCATTTTAGGGTGGTTATGCTAATAGGCAGGAAGAGAAGTTCAGGGTCAGCTTAGGACTCACTCTTCGATGTCCTATGTGATGATACATAATGCAATATCATGACAGGGAACAGTAGATTTAAATCCTCTATACTTTGGTTGCTTGATTTACCCAGTGACTTATTATTAGTATTAGTATTCTTTGTATGGCACTGTCCTGACAATAAAACAGTTTCCACTCATATCCTATCTTCTAAATGTTTTAATACTCACAGCTGTCAATGGCTTCCTGTACCCACGATGCAGACAAGTCACAAGATAAGGTCTTGTTCTTGTATACCATGGTGCCAATGTAATATGCAATGTGTTAGAATGTAGTAAGACTTAAGATTTAATAATTTGATGTACTGTATTTTACTGGCAACACATCCCACCAAGGAAGGAAATGACCACTCAAACATTTGGTTGAGCTAACGGCTATTTTAACAAGCATCAATTGACTTGTTATATAGTCGATTTGCGCTTGTAACCGGCATTAATGAAAGGATCTATAAGTCTGTTCCTCAATCCCTTTTATATTATAAAGTTGAACTTCAAAAGAGAACACTTTTTTATTATTCCTTGACCCATAATATAACTCGGAACATCTAGGAATTAATGAGTGAACATATTGAGCGCTAGCTGCATCTACTAAGTGTATAAAATTATATAGAGAGAAAGTAAAAGGAAAACCTTCTTAACTGACCCTACAGACTGAAAATTGGCTGAGTAATTTAGGTATAGATAAGTTTAGCTGCAGGCTGGGAATTCACCTGCATTGGGCACAGTAGCATCCCAAGGACACGGTGCCCTACAGGCACATTGCACATGTAAATGTACATCACTGAAGCAAGAAATAAAGCAAGAAGATACTTTAAATGTAATAATTGTGAACAGTATGCTAGTTTATAAGCCAGGAATGGCCTTTGTTTTTTTTTTGTTTTTTTTTACATAGACCATGCAGCCTGACTGCTCTAGCTTGTATTGAGTTTATACTAATAAAAAATGAATAAGGAAACAGTAAAATACAAAACAGAACAATAAATAGATACAAATAAAGCCTCTCTGTGGTTAAACACAGGCAAAGCGCTAGAGAACAATGAATAGTATACGGCTAACGGCTAAAAAAAAAATGTCAAATTATGCAGGTTAGATAATTATAAAATGTGCCTTTTTAGTAAAAGGGGAAATACATGTCCATGGCCATGTTCTAATAGAATATCATAAAAGGGATGTGCCCTGCTGTGCTCTGGTAGACCTGAACACTCTATATAAAACACAGATGATTTTAATAAATGTAAGTGTGTAAATGTGTGCATTCAGGACACATAACTTAGAAAGTCATCACAAATGCTTCCAGATCTTCCAAATACATCCTTTACAGTCTACTAGTATTACATAAAAGTCTCCAATACATTTACATACATATACAGCACTGTATTGGAAACTTACAATATATATAAACTGCAGACCATACTTTGGGTGTAGCAGTCAAACAAAAGTCATAATCATTACTTAGAAGTAGGTTGAGGGTTGACTAACCATTGAGAGGATGATTGACTGATGTTCAAGTGCCTTACAGACACAGTCAAACTCATTTTAACCCCTGAAAGGACCAAGCCTTTTAAAAAACATAACCCTTTCAATTTTGCACCTAAAAATCCATATGATGGCTTATTTTTTGCGCCACCAATTCTACTTTGTAATGACATCAGTCATTTTACCCAAAAATCTATGGCAAAACAGGAAAAAAATAATTGTGAGACAAAATTGAAGAAAAAACACCATTTTGTGAATTTTGGGGGCTTCTGTTTCTACGCAGTAAAATTTTCTGTAAAAATGACACTTTATCTTTATTCTGTAGGTCTTTATGATTAAAATGATACCCTAAGTAATGTAGGTTTGATTTTGTTGTACTTTTGGAAAAAATCCTAACTACATGCACAAAAATGTATACATTTATAATTGTCCTCTTCTGACCCCTATAAATTTGTATTTTTCTGCATATGGGGTTGCTGATTTTTTTTGCGCCTTGATCTGAAGTTTTAATTGGTACAATTTTTGTTTTGATCAGATTTTTTTGATTGCTTGTTATTCCTTTTTTTATGGTATAAAAAGTGACGAAAAATATGCTATTTTGGAATTTGGTATTTTTTGCATGTACGCCATTGACCATGTGGTTTAATTACTGATATATTTTTATAGTTCGGACATTTATGCAAGCAGCGATACCACATATGTTTATTTCTATTATGTTTATATATTTTTTATATGGAATTTTAATAAGGAATAGGTTAATGTGTGTTGTTTTAAACTTTTTTAAAACTTTTTTTTCTTTACATTTTTAGTCCCCTTAGGGGACTTTTAGGAGGAATCATTTGATTCCTCATACAGATCAATGTGGTTCCATAGAGCCGGAGAGGTAAGCCCTCTGGCTACCTCCACAGCAGATCGCCCCCCGCGGTCGAGCTGAGGGGGGGGACGATCCACCCCACTAGACCTCCAGGGATGGGATAAAGGCACCTCTAGACGCTGATGTCAGCTTTGACAGCGGCGATCTAAAGCCTTAATAGCCGGCCGCGGCGATCGCCGCATGTTGGCTATTACGCCAGCCCCCAGCTTCAGGAATCAGCTGGGGGCCAGCCGGTATGACTCGGGCTCAAGTCGGGAGCCAGCATCATACCCCATTAATGGCACATGGATGAGCATAGACGTCCATGGTTGTATACGGGTTACGGTGCCCAAACATTTTAGCTAAAAGTCTACTGAACCCACTGACTTTTGGTGGGACTGGCCAACTCTGTTCTGGCATCGGATGTTGGGAGAGAGGGGTTGGGCATGTTAGATTTTAACTGCCCTATCCTTTTCCTGCCACCAGAACTGTCTGTCAGCAGCATACCCCTCCACTCGCTATTGAGAACACATGAACATTCGACCTTGTTGAACATTCAGGTGTATGGGAAGATCAGGAGAAATGGCATCAAAGGTAGCTTTAGTCAATACTAGTCATTACAGTTGTTTAAACTAACCATACAGGATCTATGATGACAAGGCAAAGGACAAACAAATTCAAACAATCTGTCTTTTGGCTTATGTTGTCTTATCTGAGTGAACACTGATTACAGAACAATGTATTACTTACTTGTTGATATCCAGGAGAATGGGACCCTCTGCTTGGCTCCCCCCACCCACCAGCTGTTGATTGACAGCTGTCTGCCTATGCTCAGTATATATAGACAGACAGCTGCCCAGCAGAGACAAGTGAGTGGCGAGAGAAAATCCTCATGGATATCAAACATGTTTATAATGGGAAGGACTTCTACTCTAGACTTGGTGTCCCCAGTAAGTATTAAAGATAGTAGGACAACGGTTGCATAACAATATATGTTATATGCAGTTATAGTTATATGTCTTTGTAATCTACTTCTCTGTCACTAGTTTATACTGTTTCCAGTTAGTATCTTTAAGCCACAGGCTGCCATGACTACCCAATAGGGTCCAACTGGGTGACAAAGTTAGCCTTCCTTTCCTTCTAAGACTATGTTTACACATAGGAGTTCCCCACAGAGATTCTGCAGCAGCAGAGTGCCAGTGACTTCAATGGGATTCTGCTGCACTGTTAACATAGCAGAACTTTTGTGCCAGAAACATCTTGCGCGGAAATTCAAATTCCGGTGCCTGCAGAAAGGAGAGACATGTCTATTCTTTCTACGGAAAATGCAAGGAATGCAATGCCATCAACAAGACAGTACATTCCCGAGTGGTCCTAGCGCTGGCATGTTATGAGAGCGCTCCACTGTCAGGGGCATTGTCCGCCCAGAGATTTTCAGTGCAGACATGCTAATGTGAATATAGCCTAAGGTGTTTAAGTTAGCCAACTGTCAGCTGTAACATACACCCACTCAATGTATTACAGGCTTAGCTCTTGTGCCTACTCCATATAATACTGCAATATACACCTAAATGAATGAGAGATGATGCCAAGGTAAAAGTATCTTAGAAATGTTATCTTTTCAAATAAAATATTATTTTTATGTATCTAGAACAGGTGGTAATTCTTTCAGGTTATTCCAACTTTTGTAAACAATAGGGCAAATGCAAACTGTTAGAAACACATAATAAAAAAGAAAAGCATGCTGTGCCTTATACCGCTGAATACAATGTAATAAGACTGCATGTATTTTTTATTGCAGAACTACAGCAAAATTGGATTACAAAACATCTGTCTGCCCAAGGCCTAATCTAATAGCTGCTTAACTGCTATCTGTACATAGATTCATATAACTCTAGATCTAATGGTGTTACACAGAGGTGAGGAAATGTTTAGCATCTGAAGGAAAAGAAGAAAACATTAGCATGTGCTAAATACTGTGCTATTCAGAACCCTAACTATTATCCTTGTCTATTTAGCAGTAAATTTACATCTTCTTGTAAAAATAGTAAGGGAAGAGAATATAGTTTAAATTACATAAAGTAAAGTTCTAAGCTTCTGGATTACTGACAAAAAGAAAAATGCCTGGTCCAGTCTTGACACCCAAGAAATGCCAACTCAGTCAATTTGTGGTGGCAGCGGCAACCCCCTTCAGTGCAGAAATTTACAGTCATTTACTGTAAGTCAAGACAAGATCCGAAAAAAGTGATCAACAGAAACCTGCCAGGCATCAGAATGACAGCAGTAGGGGATTGGACAGTTTAGTTATAATTATTTCGTTATTTATTTATTTATTTTTTAACCATTATCCAAACACGATGGATGATCACTTTAACCTTTTATAATCCAAAAATACACATGGCTAAAAAAAAAACAAAGAAAAGAAAATGACCCTATTATTAAAGTGCTTAAAAATAGGATTAGGAATCACATCATAGGAATCACATTGTGTTTATAGTCTGACCTACCATAGGTGTTAACACAATGACCCTCAGATCAAATGGGTTATTCATTGAGGTTCTGGTGTGTAAATGTACAAGCAGGGACAGCTATCCTTATGAACATACAAGGAAGACATGTTCTGTGGCCTTCTTGAGTTTATCCTTGATCCCTTTATCCTTTTAGACCTTCAAAACCTTCTATATTGAAACTGGGAAAACAATTGCAGAGCCTACCTACAATTATAAAATCACCTTTTTATTTTTCTATGACTAAATATCATGGAATGTTTGGAATTTCATTTATCCTTTAGAATCCATTTACCACCTTAAAGGTAGATGACATTGTCAATAGAATTTAACCTTGCAGGCACCCAGTAAGCATCACGTGTTACAAAGCATTAGTCTACATAAGGTGGGTGGCATTGGTAGCAAAGTTACCCTTGAATTAACGTGCTGAAAGAATTAACAAATAGTGATGTGAAAATAACCACCAGAAAATGAGTTCATACATTGAAAGTTGTGTAATAAAGTACAAGGATTAATAATAAAAAAAAAGCCTGGATCAAGATACTTGATTTTATAATGAAATGCGCATCATAGTAAACAAATTTATGGCTGTTTAGGCAAGTGTTTAAGTAATAATTCCTGCAACCTGATATTAACTCTAATGCAGCTTTTTACAAAAACCTTTTAGGCCCCCTTCACACTGCTGTTGCGTCCCGTCAAGAACGGCTCTTTTTTTTGTTTGTGTGCCTTTAACATCCATTTCTTGTGACGGGGCACAAAGCGTAACAACGCGTCCCGGAGGCTCCCATTTACTATTGTGGGGTCCGACGGACAGAGTTGTTTTTTGACAGGAATAGCAGGAGAAAAAGACAGTGCAAGCAGTATTTTTTCTCCCACTTTTCTCCCCTGCTCCCCTAATAATGGCAGTGTGAAAGGAGCCTTAACCCCTTAAGGACCAGGGGTTTTACCGTTTTTGCACTTTCATCTTTATCTCCTTACCTTTAAAAAAATCATAACTCTATCAATTTTGCACCTAAAAATCCATATGATGGCTTATTTATTGCGCCACCAATTCTACTTTGTAATGACATCAGTCATTTTACCCAAACATCTATGACAAAACTGGGAAAAAAATCATTGAGCGACAAAATTTAAGAAAAAACACAATTTTGTAAATTTTGGGGTCTTCCGTTTCTACGCAGAACATTTTTCGGCAAAAATTAAACCTTATCTGTATTCTATAGGTCCATAAGATTAAAATGATACCCTACTTATACAGGTTTGATTTTGTCGTACTTCTGGAAAAAATAATTACTAAATGCATGAAAATGTATATGTTTAAAATTGTCATCTTCTGACCCCAATAACTTTTTTATTTTTTCGCGTAAGTGGCGATATGAGAGCTCATTCTTTTGCGCTGTGATGTGAAGTTTTTAACAGTACCATTTTTGTATTGATCAGACTTTTTGATAGCTTTTTATTCATTTTTTCATGATATAAAAAGTGAC
The DNA here is from genome assembly GCF_029499605.1 of Hyla sarda. NCBI lineage: Eukaryota > Metazoa > Chordata > Amphibia > Anura > Hylidae > Hyla > Hyla sarda. The sequence continues at coordinate 206,679,876 of NC_079189.1, forward strand.
CAAAAATACATTATTTTGGACTTTGGAATTTTTGAGCGTACGCCATTGACCATGCGGTTTAATTAATGATATATTATTATAATTTGGACATTTCCGACCGCGGCAATACCACATATGTTTATTTTTATTTATACAGTTTTTTTCTTAAATGGGAAAAGGGGGGTGATTCAAACTTTTATTATGGAAGGGGTTGAATGATCTTTATTAACTTTTTTTTTTTTTTTTTTGCAATGTTATAGCTCCCATAGGGGGCTATAACACTGCACACACTGATCTTTTACATTGATCAATGGATTCTCATAGGAAACCACTGATCAACGATTCTGCCGTTTGACTGCTCATCCCTGGATCTCAGGCACTGAGCAGTCATTTAGCGATTGGACAACAGGAGACAGGTAAGGGAATCCTCCTGCTTTCCCACAGCTGTTCGGGATGTTTGGGCTGTTCGAACAGCTCCCATGCGTCACCGCGATCAGTGCTGTGCGCTTTTAGCCAAGGGTCCCGGCCGTTGTTAGAGGCCAGGCCCGACCCGCTGTGGGCCCCCCGTGATAGAAAGGGAAAGGACCCAGGACATACCGGTACATCCTTGGTCCTTAAGGGGTTAAAGATCTTGTTTTTATAACCTGTAGAACAGTGACTATTGGTAAGGGAACAGCCAAACCTCCTCAAGAGAAGGCAGAATATTATCAGAATGGGTCCTGACAGTCCTAAAAAAGAATGGGCTGCTAAATCTTCTTCATAGTTTTTACCTGCTCAGCGGCACCCCTACTCAACATTGGTGCAGGGAGTTGTTGCACAGCCCCATGACAGTCCTTACAGTAGGTAATAAAACAATGCACCCAATAACTATGTATAAATGTATCAGGGGAAGTACAGGGATCTTTCCCATGAACCATTTTTACTCAGGAATGTAACAAGGGGGCATCCTCTACAAATAGAGAAAAGAAGATTTCTATATCAGTACAGAAGGGGATTCTTTACTGTAAGAAAAGTGAGACTATGGAATTCTCTCCCAGACGACATGGACATGGTGAACTCAATAAAAGTGGCCTAGAAGCATTTCTGGAGAGTAATAATTTTACTGGTTATGGATACTAGATATATAGGGAGAGAACATTGATTCAGGGACTTATTCTGTTAACATTTTAAGGTCCTAGATATTGAGAAAGGCCAGGCAAAAGTACTCACCGGCTGGTGTTATACACAAATACTTTTTAAGCATACTGTAGCGCATTTTTCTGCCCTCATAAATGCATACCACATATGTACAACTAAGCGGTGTACTATTTTGTTCCTTTTAAAGTCTTAAGGGCCTAGATACTGTGAATGGCCAGGTAAAATTACTCACCAACTGGTAATGTACACAAATACTTTTTTTAAGCATACTGTAGCTAATTTTTCTTCCCTCATAAGTGCATAGCACATAACGTACATCTAAGTGGTGTACTATTTGGTCCTGTTAAAGTATCAAGGGCCTAGATATTGTGAAATGCCAGGCAAAAGTACTCACCGGCTGGTGTTATACAAAATTACTTTTTTAAGCGTACTGTAGCACATTTTTCTGCCCTCATAAGTGCATACCACACATGCACAACTAAGTGGTGTACTATTTTGTTCCTGTTAAAGTCTCAAGGGCCTAGATACTGTGAAAGGCCAGGCAAAATTACTCACCGGCTGGTGTTGTACACAAATACTTTTTTAAGCGTACTGTAGCTAATTTTTCTTCCCTCATAAGTGCATAGCACATAACGATTATCTAAGTGGTATACTATTTTGTTCCTGTTAAAGTCTCAAGGGCCTAGATACTGTGAAAGGCCAGGCAAAAGTACTCACCGGCTGGTATTGTACACAAATACTTTTCTAAGCGTACTGTAGCACATTTTTCTGCCCTCATAAGTGCATACCACATGCGTACATTTAAGTGGTGTACTATTTTGTTCCTGTTAATGTCTCAAGGTCCTAGATACTGTGAAAGGACAACCAAAAGTACACACATGCTGCTGTTCTAGACAAATACTGTTAAGTGTAGTGGAGCTCATTCTACTGCCCTTATAAGTGCATGCCACATAGGTACATCTAAGTTTTGTACCATTTTGTTCCTGATAAAGTCTTAAGGGCCTAGTTACTGTAAAAAGCCAGCCAAAAGTAATCACCTGCTGCTGTTCTAGAAAAAAATAATGTTTTAAGCGTAGTGAAGCGTATTGTACTCCCCTCATATACGCACTAAGTATGTCAGGCAGAGAAGTGCCAGGACGTGCACAAAGGAGTGGCAGAGGCTTAAATACTTCAGGCGCAGGCAGAGGTCGCAGCAGACTAGGGGCGAGTGGCAGAAGGAGTCGCAGCGAGAGGCCTGAGCTCCACGTATCAGCTAGCCGTAGTGTCTCGATCAGCAACCCCTCTGCCGTCATCAATCAGTTAGCACGGTCATCCACTTAATCACAGGTGCCATATGATACCCCCCAGTCAAGAGTCAATGGGTTCCTCAGACACAACCCTCAGTTGGCATGGCCCGGGAGCAGTCCCTGTCCTCCCATTGCCTCTGCCCTATGCTGTTCCCTCCCCTACAGAAGTATCTTATGCTGTGGGTTCAGCTCCACTATTCAGTGAGAATGATCTAATAGAGGACAGTCAGCAGCTACTGCCCAGCCAAGAAGTGGAGGAGACATTCGCCGCTTCCTCCGCCTGGCGGGCAAGCAGTGATGAGGAGAGTGGTGTGGGAGGCGGTGTTGCCAGCGTTCAGGGTCCTGAAGCAGACACTGTTGAGGAACCTGAGGAGGACATCAGTGACGTGCAGACAATTGTTGATGATGATGAAGATGATCGCAATTGGTGCAGAAGGGGCTTCATCATCATCAGGAGAAGAGGGTTGCAGGTTGCCTGTGAGGCAGCAGCTGAGCCAGCAAGGTGGTAGCATGGTTGGCAGTTAGCATGGTGGCAGAGGTGGAAATTTTGGAGCCAAACGTGGCCGGGGGAGACCACCTGCTTCGTGGTAGCCTACCTTCCCAGCAGGTAGTGGAACAGGGGTTCCTGGAGACAGCAGAAGTATCTGTCAATCAGTGCGGAGTGTTGATGGGAAATCAGCTACTCGGCGTTGTAGCAGTTTTTCATCAAGCATCCGGAGGAGGTTAACAGGTTAACTCATCCAATGGGGCAGAAGCTGAATGTGCTCCTGTCCAAGTTGCTGGTGCTGCAGTCCCTCTCTGTTCAAGTGATGAACATTTATTTGCGAAGAAGGCAGTGCCAGCCCTGCACAATTTTGTGGAAGAGAAAGTGGGCAGTCCTTGAGCCTGTCGGTGTGTACTAAAGTGCACGGCAGCGCTGACGTCTGGAGCTGTAACTATGGTCAGGGACAAAACATGTCTTTTACGGCCCAGTGGGTGAATGTGGTTCCTGCACAACCACAACAGCAACTTGGACAGGTCACGCCGCTTCCTCCTCCATGTTCTCAGGCCGTTGATCCTGTGACAGTGTGCGACTCTGCTTCCTCACCCTCCACCGTGTCCTCAGCCTCCACTGTATGGACAAGTCTCAGTGCCCCTTCAGTATACCATGTGTGCAGGGCACGGCGGTGTCACGCTGTTTTTTCACATGGTTTTCCTTGGCAAACAGAGTCACACAGGGGAGGAACTTCTAAAAGTCATTCATAAAGAAATTGTAGCATGGCTTACTCCACGAAAACTGGAAATGGGAACCATGGTGACCGACAATGGGAAGAACATCTTGTCTGCGCTGCAACAAGGAAGGCTGAGCCATTCGCCCTGCATGGCACACGTGTTCAATCTGGTTGTCAAGTGGTTCCTGAAGTGTTCCCCCCATCTGCAAGACTTCCTAACAATGGGAAGGAAACTTTGAATGCACTTCAACCACTCATACACAGCAAAGCACACGCTCCTTGAGCTGCAGAGTCAGAACAGTATCCCCCAACATAGTCTGATTTGCGACGTTGCCACACTTTGGGATTCCACCCTCCATATGTTGGACTGACTATATGAACAGAGAAAAGCCACCACCGATTTCTTGATGAACCAAGCGGATAGGGGTACTCCCCTGTGTAACTTCAATGTCAACCAGTGGCAGCTCATACGTGACACCTGCCGTTTGTTCAGGCCCTTTGAGGAAGCCACATTATTAGTCAGTTGCCAGGATTACGGGATGAACAATATCATTCCACTGCTTCATTTCCTACAACATGAGTCTAAAGCCTCACGCCCCACCCCCTCAGAGCCTCCAGCGCTGGCATGCAGCTCACCCAGGTGGGTGCTGCATGAGAGATTGCGGGGGTTCCCAGCGGCAGGACCCCCACGATCAGACATCTTATCCCCTATCCTTTGGATAGGGGATAAAATGTCTTAGGGCCGGAATAACCCTTTAATGTACTATAAGCACTTTCCCACATTGCTTTACACTTAGATCCTAGCTACAGTGTCTGAACATCCATTATCAGCACTTTTTGTAAAACTACCATAGAGTTTCTATACATTTTTTTTTTTTCGTTTTTAGCTCATACAATCCAGATATTTAAATTGAGACATTGTAGCCATGAAACAAAACTTGAGTAGTTGGACCATGAATTTCCTGCTTCCTGAACAAATGAGAAAAGAATTCCAGTACATCAGTACAACATATGTCTATTTTCATGAAATTAAATTAATGGCATTCTCATAAGGTGGCAGTTTGACTAATAAGCAAAGGTATTTGCTATAGGCAGCACATTTTTCCCATTAGTAATGCTTTTGCTCATCCCAATTATTCTCGGGGAGCTCAGCGACATACTATTTAATCATGTGAGGAGAGATAAAGAGAATATAAAATGAAGTAGAAAATGAAGAAATAATAAAGGCTCCTTAACTAAGCTATCTGGGTTCTTTCAAATTGTGAAGACCTTTCTCGCAGCCGTGAGCTAATGCACTCAGTGGAGAACAATATGTCCCTTAAACTAGCTGAACTGCAAACAGCTTGACAAATTCACTGCTGCAGGACTCTCAAACACTTCTATAAAACCATAGCCTCCTTACACAGCAGTATTTTTATGGGTTGTCCTGTTTAAAACAATTCTGTTTTCATTGTCATTCTCGCCAGCGGCATCTCGGGATGAAATTTTATGTGAAAATGTATTTCCTGGAGTGCTGACCAAATACTTGCTCACCTTGTGGTTTACCAAAGAATTATTTTATGAAGGGTAAATAAGTTAGCATAACTTAACATAAGTAAGGTCAGACTGCAATGTAAATTGGGCAGAACAAATTTATCACATATCCTACTGCTATCCAATAAAATGTAAGAATATTCTGGGTTAATACAACGTGATTGTTATACAAAACACAGCTGAGCATAAGATAATGGGATATACCTAATATTTACTTTCAAATGTTACCTAAGCCACACTAGGTTCAAGTTTAAACTGTGTGAGAGAAAAAGTGAAGGGATTTTTCCACAGCAACCAATCACAGCTCAGTTAACTAGCTCTGGTAAAGTGAAAGCTGAGCTGTGATTGGTTGTTGCGGGAAAATCACTCCACTATCTATCTCACACTGTTTGATAAATAACTGTATCTTTGGACAGGTCATAAATACAGCATCAGGATCTCTGAAAGTAGTGTTAGTGATTATTTTATGCTACAGTTTTTTTACCTTTTTGGGGTGTCTTCACAGAGTAAAGTAAAATTTGAGCTCAGAGGGTGTTCCCTGTTAATGATCCTTAAAGGAATACTCCGCCTCTAGACATCTTATCCCCTATCCAAAAACTTGGCTGCGGCACCCCAGACATCCGGTGCATGGAGCGAACTTCGCTTCATGCTGGATGACTGTGGGGCGGAGGCTTATGACATCATGGCCATGCCCCCTCAATGCAATTATACGGAAGGGGGCGTGACAGCAGTCATGCCCCCTCCTATAGACTTGCATTAAGGGGGCAAAGCCGTGATGTCACAATCCTCCTGCGCTGCACCTGATGCTCTAAACAAATGCCAGGTGCAGCAGGGAGTTTGCGGGGGTCCCCAGTGGTGGGACCCCACAATCAGACATAGGGGATAAGATGTCTAGGGGTGGAGTACCCCTTTAAACTGCAACCCTGCTGAGTGATCACTGTCTCATCAAAACACACTGCAATGTGGCACATATGGATGTATGTATCCTGTCTGATCTCTCTTTATGGCTCTACATATTCCACCCAGTGATTGTGATGTAGGTTAAAGCCTGTAGGTGGTTTTCCTCGCATGTAGCAGTAATGTATTGAATTTGTATCAGCAGGGGTCTTTAGTCTTTATTAATAATCTTCTAACATTTGGCTTTTAGTCAAAGAAAGATAAGTCAGAGTCTGGTGTTGGAGGCGGGGGGGGGGGGGGGGTTGGAGGACAGCGCTCACACATGCCGAAGAAAGAGAGGAGAGCAGTTAAAAGGTTGTTTACATAGTAAAATCATATAGGCGGTGTTGAGGTGTGGGTGGGGAAATAGTGCTCAAACAAAAGTATGCAAAATGTTTATTAATTTGTATTAAATTCGTTTTTGTCGGATTTCTCAAAACAAATAACATTACAACACATAGTTTGTTACCACAACAGGACAAGTATGCTTCTATGCCTGTTCTGTTATACAGCCATCTCAGGACTTGATACAGAGATAGTTTCAACAGGAACACCAGTTTCTCATGGCGCAGGACACAGGATGCCGACAGGTAGGTAAGAGCAATAATGGTTTATTCTCCCAGAATGCAACGCGTTTCACTGCTACGGCAGCATCATCAGGCATGGGTCTCATGGCTCATGCCTGATGAAGCTGCCGTAGCAGTGAAACGCGTTGCATCCTGGGAGAATAAACCATTTTTGCGCTTACCTACCTGTCGGCATCCTGTGTCCTGCACCACGAGAAACCAGCGTTCCTGTTGAAGCTATCTCTGTATCCATTTGTTTAGCCGGTGGCTGCAAGCACATATTCTATATATGCTCACCATTGTTGTGTATGTGGTTACACAACTACCTCAGGTGAGCAGTTATAATATCAGTTACGATACCATACAGGTCTCTCTTTTATTACACCACAGAGCGCTGTGTTTTTCCTCCTTTTAGATCTCAGAACTTGAGACTGCTCTATGTCTGGCAAAACATGCTGCATTCATCAGCCGAAGGCCACTGACTGTTTTAACTGTTTAGATGCAGCTGTCAAAAGTGACATTGGCATTAAATCATTATACATTGGTCTCTATCCATCTAAAACCCTTAGTGTACTATGGCAGCCAAGCAGGACAAAATGTATTTAATCCATTGCAATAGCAATGACAAAAAAAATCCTTATTTTTTTAAATAGGAAAAAAAATTAAAAAAATACATAATAAAATATAATATTCCATAATTGTATTTCTCTGTGGTCACATCACACCAAAAAATTGCCCCATACACTTTTGTTGACTGCAAAGCAGAAAAAAAGTTACAATGGTCAAAAACTGGCATTTTACAAATCTCTCTTAAAAGTAGTAAGACATGATGGAAACTATAGAAATTGCATACCATTGAATTTTTTTTTTTTTGCAGTACAATATTATAAAATCAAAGGTGTTGTTCCAAAGTACAGTCCTGCAAAAAGAACATCCCTCAAATGGCTCTGTAGATGAAAAATTTAAAGCGAAGAAGAAATAATAAAAATGGCAAAATGAAAATTGGTTGTGTCTTGTCTTGTTGAGAGCTTTTTTGCACTCTAAAAAGTACAAAACACAAATAAAACATGTTTTTAAAGTGTGTCCAAAGTACATAATTTTTCAGCATTGTTTATTATTATTTATGTTTATTCTTTTATAGCTCATGGGTATTTTTTTTTTATTAAAACTTAAATATTGTATTTATTTTTGACCACATAGGACTACTTAATCAACCTAACAGCAATGTAACGATATATTTTTCACTTTAACCAGTGGACAATAGGCACACAATAAGTTACATTTACTTTCTTTAATAATACAACTAAACAGGTTTAAAGTAACTGCATAATAAAAAATATATAATAGATTATTAAACTTTATTTTGAATTAAACTACTGCTATAAATGGCTTCCTCGTGTGCCACAATGCCAGAATTTTGTCTGAACCATTATTTGTTTCTCACTTTGCCAGATCAAAGAAAAAGGCTTATTTTATTGAACCATGCATTGTGATTTCTGTTGAAACTCTATAATTAAAATGGAGTTAAGGGAGCAAAAATGCCCTTAAAAATTTTCAAGTTTCTATATTTCATTTATTTTTATTGTGAGGATATATACTGCCCAGTTTATATTGATCTCTCAAGAAATGTGCAGTTCTCCCTAATAAGTAGGGCACCAAAGAGAATTGCATCTTCTATACAAAGGCTCAGGTGGTCATGCGTCTCTATACAGCTGTGCTTCCAACCTTTGGTTGAGTACTATCACAGGGTTGTCAGCACGGTTGATGTTCAGGACTAGACAAGAACAATGTCAGGAAAGATTGTTCCTCTGTAGAACAGAAGTAGAATCTTGTTAAGCTGACCAAGGTTTGTTCTGGAGAGAGGTAATACCATCAATCATGTGCTTGACTCTAGCCTCTGTGAATGCTGATGCAGTTCTACCTTACCAGAACTTGTGACTGCACCATGACAACGCAGGTCCCAGTCATTACAAGTATCAAATGGACAGAATGTAACCTTTATCTTTAGAATTGGAAGTATCAAATAATAGGTATCACCAGAAGCTTTAACTAACATTTCTGGGCCCTGATGCAAAATATGTAACAGCTATCTTGCCTACTATGTACAAGGTATAATGATTGAGTCTTTTGTGGAAAAGGGACTTTTGGGCATCATAAAGCCCTAGCGTGCGTCTTCTCCCTCTGTAACCATTATAGGTACATTTCTGGGAATCACACAAGTAAAGAGGTTGAGAGACAATGTAAGGAGCATAATGCCTAAAGGATTTTCTGTATTAAGAAGCCTAAACATCAGCATCAAGCAGATTATTGAAAGTTCCAGAGGTGATGAGAGAAGTCGATTGTGTTTTGAATGTTCTCGTCATCTTACAAACAAAATACAAAGCTGACAAAAAGTGTCTCCTGTGGATGTGAGATCTGTTGGGAGTTGCAGATTTGATGGCCACACACTGACTATTAGCTAGTTTCATCAGATTGTGGAATTCTTACAAAAAAAAACAAAAAGAGTTATTCCAGGCTGTTATCTTAAGATAAGCCTAAGTATGTATACTTGCTTTATTTCAAGACCGCTGAGCAAAATAATAAAACAAAACAAAAAACATGCAAATGCACTATTGATTTTAAAGTCTAGACAATTGTGTATAACACAAAGGCTTCCTGTGCTCATGCCATGAAGATATGCAAATCTGGGGAAAAGTTTGTGAAATACTTTGTGAAGAACGCAACGCCAGTCTACTGGACATTCTCATGAATAACTGTTCTAATATGTCTGCCCAGTTTTCTACCTGATCTAATACATATATATATATATTTCTAACTTGCAAATTATTGGACATAAAGTAAAAGTTCTACTAGACTAAATAGACATGAGCAATTTTTTTTAAAATTTGATTCGGCTGATTCACCAAATTTTCAGAAAAAATGTGCTCGGTCCGAATTTATTTGTGGTGAATCTGTATTAAAGACGGCTATTTCAGGCCTACAGAGAGCCTCAATAGGGGTGTGGAACACTTTGCCATGCTGTAACACGCATAGGGTGTGTGCTGGGTTAGGGAAATAATACTGTTATTCAGTATGACATGCAGATTAGAGGCGTCGCTATTAGAATCACTGTCACAGAGGGGCACAATGACCGAGCCTGGAGGTGACATCAGTATGAGGAGACATATAGCGGCTGAATGACACAGCGTGTTGGTGGCGGCAGCATGAGGAGACATATAGCGGCTGAATGACACAGTGTGGAATTGGCGGCAGCATGAGGAGACCATATAGTGGCTAAATGACATAGTCTGGAGATGGCGGCAGCATGAAGAGACCATTTAGTGGCTGAATGACACAGCTTGGAGGTGGCGGCAGCATGAGGACACCATATAGTGGCTGAATGACCCAGCCTGGAGGTGTCAACAACCTGATGAGACCATAGGGCCTCACAATTGAAAATATTAAAGATATTTTTTAACATTTAAATTGAATATTTCAAATAGATGAACCTAAAAAGTTTTATTTAATGTGCCAGCAGCATGAGGAGACCACATGGAGGTACAGTGACACAGCCTGGAAATGGCGGCAACATGAGGAGACCATATAATGGCTGAATGACACAGCCTAGAGGTGGCAGAAGCATGAGGAGACCACATAGTTGCAGAATGAGACCGTCTGGAGGTGGCTGGAGGCTTTAACAGGAACAAAATGGTACACCACTTACGCATATGTGGTATGCACTTATGAGGGGAGGACAATGTGTTCCAGTATGCTTAAAACAGTATTTGTCTACAACACCGGCAGGTGTGTACTTTTGGCGGGCCTTTCACAGTATCTAAGCCCTTAAGACTTTAACAGGAACAAAATCGTACACCACTTAAATGTACGAATGTGGTATGCACTTATGAGGGGAGGACAATGTGCTCCAGTATGCTTAAAACAGTATTTGTCTACAACACCGGCAGGTGTGTACTTTTGGCGGGCCTTTCACAGTATCTAGGACCTTAAGACTTTAACAGGAACAAAATTGTACACCACTTAGATGTACATATGTGGTATGCACTTATGAGGGGAGAACAATGTGCTCCAGTACACTTAAAACAGTATTTGTCTACAACAGCAGCTGGTGTGTACTATTGGTTGGCCTTTCACAGTATCTAGGCCCTTAAGACTTTAACAGGAACAAAATGGTACACCACTTAGATGTACACACAGGTTACACTTAATAGAGGACAATATGCTTTTAGTGCTCTGCTCACCCTAACTGGTTGGCTACTATTAGCTTTTCAGTTGTTGTACACACCAGTGCTGCCGCACACAGTCGCTGTGTACTGCATCCAAAATTGCACTTTCTCTCTCAATCTCACACCCTTCCCTATCAGTGCTTCTAGGCTGAATTTGCACTTGAAGTGAATCGCTACTGTAAGAAAGCTTTTCTGTGCAACACACTGCTCTGTCCCTCTCTGCAATAGAACACTGATGTGACTGGGAGGTGAATCGCTGCTGTAAAAATGCTTTTCTGTGCAACACACACTGCTGTCTGTCCCTCTGTAACCAAGATATATATAAATATATATATATATATATATATATATATATATATATATTACAAAATTTTTTTTGTTAACAACAGGTACACTTTAAGCTGCTGCAATTTCACCTGCTTAGCCTTTTTTCACAGACATTTACTAAGATGGACACAGCATTACTACTAAAACGAGACAGCAGTTCATGTTATACTAACACCATTTCTGGAATATCTGGTCATAGAAATGATATTGATTAATAGTGTTTGTGGGACAACCCTTTTATCTATCCGGTAATATGATAATCCGTAGCAAAAAAAAAAAACCTCTGCCCTGCATAATACTTTTTGGTTTACACTTTTGTGTATTGTAAGAATTCCTATGAAGTTGAAGGCATAAACCTTCTTCAGTAAGGTTTGAGTGACATTTTATAAGTTTACCCTGACATCTCAGAAGCATCAAGCAAGTGCTTCTCATAGCATTTAGTAAATCCCTTCCCTATTGATGATACATTTCCTTGGCTATGCATGGATTCCTTCACATGAAAACTTAAACATTTACAGGAGTAATAAATAATTCACCATTGGATAAAATGTCTATAATGGCTAGGATAAGAAAAAAATGAATTTAACTGAATTAATAACATATTGAAATAACAGTGAAGCAAAATGTAGAAACTTTACACATTAGCAATCTATTGTTCTATTCCCTAGGAAGTATATTGTCCTGTCTGTTTTAATGTCTATTGTTCTACTTGAGTGCTAATAATGAATTTTAGACTTTTCTATGGGAAATAAGTGAAAGTCATAAAAAAAAAAAAAAAAAAAAAAAAAATCACATCATATTGATGCTCTCAGACCAAACAGTCATAAGCTGACTCTCTTTGGTCAGTTGAATACTATGGCTACTCTAAAGGAATTCTGAGGTATATGTCTAAATACATTTTTAAAACTATTCCAATAAAATTGTGCCCTTTCTCACTGGGGTACTCTGGATAAGAACAATTATTTTTTTTTATGCTGGCACCACTTTGAAAATAAAACCCTATGCTCACCAACCTCACTCCCTTAGTGATAGCCTTGCAACGTCTTCTGGCTCCCTGCTTCTCACTCTGTTTGTTACTTCCAAAATGGACCTGTCTAAGCAGTGACAGCCCCCTTAGCCAATCACTGATCGAGACAGGAGACCACTACAATCAGTGATTTACTCAGTAGGCCATCACTACCAAAATGGGTCCAAAAGCATCATAGGTTTCTCATCCGGTGATTGTTTTTTAAATTGAGCCTTTTAAATGTTTTTGGAGTAAATCCCCATAGCAAACCTCTCTTGCTCTGGACAGTTCCTGACATGGACAGAAGTGTCAGCAGAGAGCACTGTGGTCAGAGTGAAAAGAACAACTCCACTTTCTCTGTAGTATGTATACAGCAGCTATCCCTTTAAGGACCAGGCCAGTTTTAGTTTTTACACTTTTGTTTTTTCCTCTTCCCATAATGCTTTAAATTTTGCACCTAATAACCCATTTGAGAGCTTTTTTTTTTTTTGCATCACTAATTGTTCTTTGTAATGACATGAACCATCTAATAACAAAATCTACTGCAAAACAAAACAAGTATATATTTGTGGGGTGAAATTGAAAAAAAAACCTACCATTTTGTAATTTTTTTTTTTTAATGCAGTGTACCTTTCAGTAAAAATGACATCTTATATTTCTTCTGAAGGTCCATATTAGAGATGAGCGAACTTACAGTAAATTCGATTTGTCACGAACTTCTCGGCTCGGCAGTTGATGACTTTATCCTGCATAAATTAGTTCAGCTTTCAGGTGCTCCTGTGGGCTGGAAAAGGTGGACACAGTCCTAGGAGACTCTTTCCTAGGACTGTATCCACCTTTTCCAGCCCACCGGAGCACCTGAAAGCCATTAACTGCCGAGCCGAGAAGTTTGTGACGTATCGAATTTACTGTAAGTTCGCTCATCTCTAGTCCATATGGTTACAAGGATACCCAATTTATGTAGGTTTTATTTTATTTTACTACTTTAAAAAAATTATAACTACATGGACCAAAATTTGTATGTTTAAAATAGTCATCTTCTGACCTCTATAACTTTTTTATTCTTCCTCATTCGGGGCTATATGAGGGCTCATTGTTTGTGCCGTGATGTGTAGATTTTAGTGGTACCATTTTTATTTTATTTATTTTTGATCGCTTTATATAATTTTTTTATGGCATATGAAGTTATCAAAAATTCCCAATTTTTGACGTTGATATTTTTTTTTTACGTATATGACATCGTTCGTGCCATTTAACTAACATTATATTTTAATATTTGGACATTTACGCATGAGGCGGTACAACATATGATTAATTTTATTTTTTATTACATTATTTTATAAAAGAAAATGGGAAAGGCGTCCACTCAGCTGATCGGGACATTGCGATTTTACAGCTATGGTCCCAATCAGATCCGCTGAGCTGCCAGATCGTTTGCCTTCCATTTTAGACGCCGCAATCAACTTTGATCATGGCGTCTAAAGGGTTAATGTTGGGCATCGGCCGACCAATCAGGTCACCTGCTGTGGGTGTCACTCCCGCAACCCGCTCCGCCCCTCTTCCGGAGGACGTGAGCGGGTGTAGTAAGTGGACCCCGGCAGCTGGGGACCCCGATCCCCGGTGTCCCTGTTGGGATCGGGGCCCAAGGAGCGGCGGCGGCGAGGGACTGACCTGAAGCGGCGGCTTGCAGCAGTAGGTGAGTGAGAGCCTCCTGCTGTTGCTTAGCAACAGCTCCCAGCATGCAAAAAGGGCATGCTGGGAACTGTAGTTATGCAACAGCAGGAGGCAGATCACCACAACTCCCAGCATTCCCTTATAGGCATGCTGGGACTTATAGTTGTGCAACAGCTGGAGGCACATTTTTTCTATGGAAAAGTGTACCTTCAGCTGTTGTATAACTACAACTCCCAGCTTGCACAAACAGCCAAAGTGCATGTTGGGAGTTGTAGTGGTGCATCTGCTGGTTGCATAACTATAACTCCCAGCATGCCCGTTGGCTGTCGGTGACGGCTGAGAGTTGTAGTTTTGCAACAGCTGAAGGCACACTGGTTGTGAAACTCAGAGTTTTTTTGTTTTACCTAACTCAGTGTTTCACGACTGGTGTGCCTCCAGCTGTTAAAAACTACAACTCCCAGCATACACCGTACATGCTGGGAGTTGTAGTTTTGCAACAGCTGGAGGCACACTGGTTGTGAAACATTGAGTTAAGTAGCAAACCAGTGTGTCTCCAGCTGTTGCATAACTACAATCCCCAGCATCCCAAGCCAAAGTAGTATGCCTCCAGCTGTTGCATAACTACAAGTCCCAGCATGCCCTTCCGCTGTCAGTACATGCTGGGGGTTGTAGCTTTTGCAACAGCTGAAGGCACACTGGTTGCAAAATACTGAGTTTGTTACCAAACTCGGTGTTTCACAATCAGTGTGCCTCAGGCTGTTGCAAAACTACAACTCCCAGCATGCACTGATAGACCATACATGCTTGGTGCTGTAGTTTTGCAACAGCTGGAGGCACACTGGTTGTGAAACACTGAGTTAGGTCACAAACTCAGTGATACATAACCAGTGTGCCTACAGCTGTTGCAAAGCTAAAACTCTCAGCATGTACAGTCTGTCAGCACATGCTGGGAGTTGTAGTTTAGCAACAGCTGAATGTTTCTGCCCCCCAATGTGAATGTACAGGGTACACTCACATGGGCGGAGGTTTACAGTAAGGATCCGGCTGCAAGTTTGAGCTGCGGCAAATTTTCTGCCGCAGCTCAAACTGCCAGCGAGAAACTACTGTGAACCCCTGCCCGTGCGACTGTACCCTAAAAACACTACCCTACACTAACACAAAATTAAATAAAAAGTAAAAAACACTACATATACACATACCCCTACACAGCCCCCCTCCCCTCCCCAATAAAAATGAAAAACGTCTGGTACGCCACTGTTTCCAAAACAGAGCCTCCAGCTGTTGCAAAACAACTACTTCCAGTATTACCAGACAGCCATTGACTGTCCAGGCATGCTGGGAGTTTTACAACAGCTGGAGGCACCCTGTTTGGGAATCACTGGCATAGAATACCCCTATGTCCACCCCTATGCAAGTCCCTAATTCAGGCCTCAAATGCGCATGGCACTCTCACTTTGGAGCCCTGTTGTATTTCAAGGCAACAGTTTAGGGTCACATATGGGGTATTGCCGTACTCGGGAGAAATTGTGTTACAAATTTTGGGGGCTATTTTCTGCTTTTACCCTTTTAAAAAATGTAAAATTTTTGGGAAAACAAGCATTTTATGTGAAATTTTTTTTTTTTTACATATGCAAAAGTCGCAAAACACCTGTGGGGTATTGAGGTTCACTTTACCCCTTGTTATGTTCCCCGAGGGGTCTAGTATCCAAAATAGTATGCCATGTGTTTTTTTTTTTTTTTTTGCTGTTCTGGCACCATAGGGGCTTCCTAAATGCGGCATGCCCCCAGAGCCAAATTTGCTTTCAAAAAGCCAAATATGACTCCTTCTCTTCAGAGACCTGTAGTGCGCCAGCAGAGCACTTTTCACCCCCATATCGGGTGTTTTCTGAATCGGGAGAAATTAGGCTTCAAATTTTTGGGGGTATTTTCTTCTATTACCCTTTTTAAAAATGTAAACCTTTTGGGAAACCAAGCATTTTAGGAATTTTTTTTTATTTTTTACATATGCAAAAGTCGTGAAATACCTGTGGGATATTAAGGTTCACTTTACCCCTTGTTACGTTCCCCGAGGGGTCTAGTTTCCAAAATAGTATGCCATGTGTTTTTTGTTTTTTTTTGCTGTTCTGGCACCATAGGGGCTTCCTAAATGCGGCATGCCCCCAGAGCAAAATTTGCTTTCAAAAAGCCAAATGTGACTCCTTCTCTTCTGAGACCTGTAGTGCGCCAGCAGAGCACTTTTTCACCCCCATATGGGGTGTTTTCTGAATCGGGAGAAATTGGGGTTCAAATTTTGGGAGGTATTTCTGCTATTACCCTTTTTAAAAATGTCACATTTTTGGGAAACCAAGCATTTTAGGTAAATTGTTTTTTTTTTAAATATGCAAAAGTCGTGAATCACCTGTGGGGTATTAAGGATCACTTTACCCCTTGTTATGTTCCCCAAGGGGTCCAGTTTCCAAAATGGTATGCCATGTGTTTTTTTTTTTTTTTTTGCTGTTCTGGCACCATAGGGGCTTCCTAAATGTGACATGCCCCCAAAAACCATTTGTCGCTCCTTCTCTTCTGAGCCCTCTACCACACCCGCCGAACACTTTACATGAACATATGAGGTATGTCCTTACTCGAGAAAAATTGGGTTTCAAATACAAGTAAAAATGTTCTCCTTTTTACCCCTTGCAAAAATTCTAAAATTGGGTCTACAAGAATATGCGAGTTTAAAAAATGAAGATTGTGAATTTTCTCCTTCACTTTGCTGCTATTCCTGTGAAACACCTAAAGGGTTAAAATGCTGACTGAATATCATTTTGAATACTTTGGGGGTGCAGTTTTTATAATGGGGTCATTTTTGGGGTATTTCTAATATGAAGACCCTTCAAATCCACTTCAAAACTGAACTGGTCACTGAAAAATAGTGAGTTTAAAAATTTTGTGAAAAATATGAAAATTGCTGCTGAACTTTGAAGCCCTTTGGTGTCTTCCAAAAGTAAAAACTCATAAAGTTTATGATACAAACATAAAGTAGACATATTGTATATGTGAACCAATTTTTTAATTTATTTTGAATATCCATTTTCCTTACAAGCAGAGAGCTTCAAAGTTAGAAAAATGCTAAATTTAAAATTTTTTCATCAAATTTGGGGATTTTTCACCAAGAAAGGATGCAAGTTACCACAAAAGTTTACCACTATGTTAAAGTAGATTATGTTATGAAAAAACAATCTCGGAATCAGAATGATAACTAAAAGCATCCCAGAGTTATTAATGTTTAAAGTGACAGTGGTCAGAATTGCAAAAAATGGCCAAGTCCTTAAGGTGAAAAAAGGGCTAAGTCCTTAAGGGGTTAATTACACGGCATCAAAAATGCATGTTTTACACATACACAACTCACAGTACGTAATGAAATATGCCTGAAAAAACCCTGTGTGAACATAACTAAACTGTAAGTTGTTTGAATTCAACAATTAAATACAATTGACCTTTTATTTCCATATCTAATAGTTTCCCCTAAAGCACTCCCACTCCTTCCCTTAACCTTTAAAGCATTTGTGGGGAATGGTAGGTTTTGAAACTGACTTTTACAATTTTACAATGTTCTCTATAGAAATGGTTTATATATTTTCAGCAATGAAAAGAGTACAAAAGTTATAAAGATACATGCCAGACTCACCTAAACAACACTCAAAACAATAATATGTGCCAATCAAACAAATACAAAGCATATTTCACAGTGAAAATGGTAAAGACATAGCCCACTTGCATTATATATCTTCTCTACTGTAAATACTACTTAAAAAATGAGTCATACATTCATTGTTAAAGACATGAACAGACAATCTTTTTATCCTTTTTTTTTTTACTTTCTAAACAACATTCTTCAATGAAAAAAGGTAATTGGTTATAGTAAGTGGAGTTACAGTAAATTTACAGTCCTCAATTTTAAGTTAAGTAATTATTTAAAATCAACTTTCTCTGTATATAGATTTAAATGGACATGTGCACACTGTTGTTTGATAATAGTATAATAGATAGTAAGTAAATGTTAAAGGGGTATTCCTATCTCTAAAATCAGTTTTTAAATTGTAGGGTATATAACTTTATACACTTTTGTAAATATATATAAATATATATAACAACAACTATCATATGAAGCAGCACCTCCTTGTATCCAGATGGTTGGGTGCAGGCCCTTGAACCTCGGTGCTCCGGTCCTCTTTAAATATAAATGGATATAGGCAGCACACCAAAATAGGTGAAAAAAAAATCAAGTGCTTTTTTCCAAGGAAAATTGACAACGTTTCAGCGATCTCTCACCGCCACTTGAAAATGGCGGTGAGAGATCGCTGAAACGTTGTAAATTTTCCTTGGAATAAAGCACTATAAGTATATATATATATATATATATATATATATATATATATATATATGATTTTTTCACTTTTTGTGTTACTGCTGATTATCTTTGAACTTTGTTTATTGCACTTTTTGAAGCAGTGGCTGAGCTTCTGCTGACATTATGGGCTTCACATAGCATGGGAGGACTGGGATGCCACACAAACACACTGGGCGAGATTTGTCAAACGATTTAGACTGGTTTTTCCTGTCTAAATTTGTCGCACAGAAAGTCGCAGTCTAAATATGTGCGACTTTTCTGCGACTTTTGCTGTAGTAGATTCTTAGAACATGATGCATGCAAGTCTATTTTAGACGGAAATGCATTGGAAAATGCATTGGTGCTGAATTTATCAAGTGCAACTTTTGTGCGACAAGTTGCATCTGCCCAAAATACGCTGAAGTGTCAGACCATGTTGGAGCAGGTCTAAATGCAGTTTAAGTTGTAGACCCTGAAGTCTGAGCACAGAATTTATCAAGGGCTGTGAGACCTTTGATAAATTAGGAGCACAATAGACAGGAGAATACCACACTAGATTAGTAAATGTCCCCCACTGTCTCCTCTGCCACCTAATTTGCTGAGAACCTTATCTTTATGTAAACATAATAATTGACACTTCAGACACAGGCTCTGCTGCTGGTGTGCAAGATTTACCATGTCAGTGAGTCATGCAAAGTGCTAGTAGCTTGCACACAACCAGTGTGTATGAAGTGTCAATCCCAAAGCAAGACCCGACCTGCTGAAAGCAGGAAGCGAGAAAAGGATTGTCTCTGTGCAGAGCTGAAAAAAGGGAGATCAGAAAACCCCTCTTAGTATACAATTTTAATACTACCTCCCATGTTTGCATGTTCACAGCAATGGTTGGAAAGTAGGAGATGTAACTTTAGTCTCTGGGGCTTAAAATGCAAAACCTGTAATAGCTAATTTATTATACTGTTATTTTCTAGTTTATGGTGAAGAGGGCTCTATTAGCCACATGGACATGGGCTGTGACTACTTCTCTTCCTATCGCACTTCCTTTGTAGGAAGGAATTAGTAAGGCTAGATTTACAAAATATAAGCAGATTGTTTGAAGCACCAATGGTGCCCCTAACTTTATGTTCAGTACATGGTAACACACAGAAAAGTCCCAATCAGCCCATCACTGGGTGAGTTAGTTTATTGTTGCAGACAGTGATCGGCCGAATGAGCATTTCATGTGAGGAAAAGTGCACCAGGAAATAGTGATCAGGACCAGGCACCATCGTAATGGCAGTAGCAAAGGATTAGGCAGGTGAGCATTGTTTGTCTTTTATTTTTAGGCCAGTCTGAGCCTTTATTCTTATTTATTTTTTGCAGATCTTGACAATTCCTTTTACTAACGGTAAAAAAGGCATTTTCTTTATTGCATACCATTGTTTTTAAAAACACAGTTTTGTAGTCTTTTCTCCAGTGTCCCGACCGTGAGCGGCCGTCGCCTCGTTCCTCTGGCGGACATGCCCACATGCGAATCGCGGCCCATTCATTACCTGTTGCTGCCTAGCTCTCTGCCTCCCTGCGTGAGCGCCCCTGCCTCCTAGGGCCCGCGCGCCTGCTTCTCCAGATTTAAAGGGCCAGCACACCACTAATTGGTGCCTGGTTCTCTCCATACGTTATATAAACCAGCTCCTCCCCCTCTTCCTTGCCCGATATTCAGTGCCTATTGCCTGAGATTAAGCGTACCCATTGTCTGTTGCCTATCCTGTGATCTGACCCTTCCGCTATGTTAATTGACTACGAACCTTCGCCGCCTGCCTTGACCTTCTGCTAGTCCGACTTGTTCTCTGCCTCATCCTACTTTACTTCGCCTCGCCAGGTTCCTGTGTGGTCGAGTCGTATCGGGGGTAGCGACCTGGGTGTTGCCTGCCTCAGCAAGCACATCCTGCTTTGCGGAGAGCTCTGGTGAAGACCAGCGGCACCTTAGACTCTGCTCCCCGATACGGCCCGTGTCATCAGCCACACAGGTCAGTGGATCCACACCCTGCACCCTTACACACATCTATAAAGTGGCCTACATTCCATGTATACGTTAGCATGCTGACAGAATGGTTTGCTGTTATATACCACTTTGTACCTATGATGTCCACGGAATTTCAATGATAGTCTACTAGTGACTGTGTTTGGTCAACTTTTTTAAGAGGCTAAAAAGCACAACCACCTGAGCTTTGGAGTCTCACAAAATACTTAATACACTTGGATCTAGCGGATTATATTCAGTATATCAGTCAGATATCAATTGACATGACACAGGTATGGTGTAGTAAGCTGCTTTATAGATGTGTAGCTTTAAAGGGGTACTCCGGTGCTTACACATCTTATCCCCTATCTAAAGGATAGAGGATAAGATGCCTGACCACGGGAGTCCCGCAGCTGGGGACGCCCGTGATCATGTGACATCACGCTCCGCCCCTCAATGCAAGCCTCCCGTAGGCTTGCATTGAGGGGCAGAGCGTGACATCACACGGGGGCAGAGGCGTGACGTCACACGCCTCTGGCCCTGCGATCGACCGTAATCAGACCCGGAGCGAACACGCTCCGGGGACTGATTACAAACAGAGTGCCGCGTGCATGATTACGGGCGTCCCCAGCTGCGGGACTCCCGTGATCAGGCATCTTATCTCCTATCCTTTGGATAGGGGATAAAATGTGTAAGCCTTGGAGTACCCCTTTAAAAACATTTTTATTAGGCCCCTCTTCCCATAAGTGCATTGCCTGGCGACATTTCCCAATGGCGTTGATTTTTTTTGTTTTTATTCAGTGCTATTTTACCATTCATTTTTATAAATGGATGGATCAATCTAGATAAATGGATTCATTTTTTTTTAAACTACATGCAAATTGCTGAAATGTGATTGAAAACAATAAAAAAAATGGATAAACAAAGATTTAAAGGGAAACAGTTCAAATAGAGATTTCTTTGATCAGTTGGTAACATTTATTTCAATCTACAGCAGTATATCTGTACCAGAAGTAGCAGTGTGAATGTAAGATTTTCCATTATATTTTTAACCATGCCCAATGTACCATTAGGAATGAAATTGTGTTTACATATCTTTTGTATATGCATTTTATGCTTTTCAAGCTCGAGTCAAAACACAATCATACATAGCAGAGTACATGCAATTTACTTGTCAACCAACCTCTTTACTGCAATATAACCTAGTTGTTTACTATAAATATATCCTAGTTCCATGTGACTTTGGGTCACAATAAATACAAATAAACATTTATTTATATCTTTCACTTGCTAAGATATACTATTTTTTTTCAGTTTCATGTTTTTCTTGCACAGGAAACATCAAAGATTGACAGCATTCCCTATATGACTATGTGTAGTGGGAAGATGGCCAGTCATCTGTGTGGGTCTGGTATACAGGGCTTTCGTTGATTCTCCAAAGAGTTCTTTAGGGATTAACTCAGCTTTTTTCTCAGAAATCCTGCTTCAAATAATAAAATATAAATCTACTAGCTTCCTAACTAAACCTTGTGGAAAAGAAAGGAAACAATGATTTATAAATAAAAAGTTTTATTTTTAAAAATTACAAACAAAAATATGAATAACTTCTATTTAATTATAGCGTAGTACATTTTGTGTAGTATATTTCCTAACTTCTTTACAAATAAAGCACATCTCTTTCCCTCTCCACGTCCCCACACTAATGTGTTCTCTCCCCCTCTCACTCTTCTCTCAGCCCACCAAAAATATTCTCTCCCCTGCCTGCCCCATCCCTCTGTTTTCCCCACCAATATTCTCTGCACCTGCCTGCCAGACAGTTAAATCATACTTTGCCATGATGTTGGTCTAGCAGTAGGATGTTTAAAACTCCCGGGCAGTCTCAGCACTCCGCAGCCCAAGAGAAATGTGATCAGGAGATGTACTGGAAGTCCCAAAGGCTTGTATGGGCCCACCGGTACATCTTCTGATTGTGTTACTTTCGGTATTGATATCACCAAAAAACAGCTGCCACTGGAAACAAGATGCACTCCACTAATTTTACAACAATATCTTTATTAGTACAAAAACACGGATCAAGTTAACAGACATATTAAAACCATTTAAAAGGCTCCTGAAGAGCCACAACACAGCCTCAGAGCAGGGCCATGACCCCCTGCTCCGGGTAAATGACCCCGTCCTACTGAAGATATAATATGATAGATAGTGTCCACCCAATGTGGCTACACAAGACAAATAAGGGCACAGTAAAACCACAATAATGTAGCATAAGAAATGTTTCTAACTAGAATACAATGGTAACCTATAATACTGCCCTATTGCCAATATACAATACCACACGTAAATGTACTCCACATGGGCCAACGACACAGATGCTGCGACAGAGGACGGGGGTCACTAAACCCCACGCGTTCCGTCGCAAAGCGACTTCCTCAGGGGCACACCCCTGGTTTTAATATGTCTGTTAACTTGATCCGTGTTTTTGTACTAATAAAGATATTGTTGTAAAATTAGTGGAGTGCATCTTGTTTCCAGTGGCAGCAGTTTTTTGGTGATATGATGTATTGCACTGAGTTGCACCCACGTCTATATATTGTATTGCGGTGAGCCCCCCCCCCCCCCCCCCATAGTGCTTTCTCCACTTTCGGTATTGAGACATTCCTATTTTTATTTGACATGTAAGAAAGATGTGTACCAAGTTTTATCAAAATATCTTCATCCTTCGGCAAGTTATGCTGGAACACATACACACACACACACAAATATATATATATATATATATATATATATATATATATATATATACACATCTTTTCAATTAAAATTGTGGTATATTAATTGGCTGTTGCGGGCCAAATGTCATTAAATACAACATTACATAAAAACTACATGAAATAAAAAGAAACTAATAATAAACTATAGTAATATTAACTACAATTGTTTTCTGTCTGGGAACAGTGTTAGAATACTAAACCAAACACTTTTCTTTTTAAACTTTTGCTGACAATTTTGTGTTGACAAAAGGGTTGACACTCCTATTTACGTAGAAAAATGCCTGTAACAGAGCCTATCTAATCATATAGCTTTACATATAACAAATGTAAATTGAATGTGTAGAGATCACTGTAAATTAAATAAAATAATTTTATTACCAACCCTTCTCTTTCATTATTTAAAACTGCAGATCTACTACAGTATTTTTTATATTGATGAATTGTATATGAGTATCATGAATGTATGTATATATATATATATATATATATATATATATATATATATATACTGTATTGTTGTAAACACTAATTACTAATCACCTACATGGTAATTAGAGGAATCAGAATGTGGCTTTTACAAATGCCTTTAAGAGATCTTGCTACTCACTAATTTTACTGACTGAGTGGGTGGCCTCCTAGCTCCTAATAATAATATCTAGCTTATGTTTATCCAAATCCATTTGGTACAAAACAAACTATTATCATTTTCATTAGTATTTATACAAATGTAATTACTGTCTAACTCAAGCCGCCATTGAAAGAATGCAGATACTAAACTTCCCCCCACTGACTTGACACATAGGCATTAAGTTAAGTTAAGTAGGTATGCATCAGTCATTGTAACAACTGTTTAGTAATAAATAAAGATGTGTTTAAGAAATGTTCTGGCAAAAAAAAAAAAAATTGGCATCAGGTGGCATCAGGTTACAGAATTTTCAACATTGTTTTTTTGGTCTATTGTGACTTAACACCTTTAGGACAATGTACATATATTTTGTCCCTTTCCCGATCATGTGATATCAGCAACCAAGACCCGTGGCTAATACCGGACATCGCCGATCGGGCTGATGTCCGGTATTAACCCTTTAGACTTTGATTGGGGCCTCTAAAACGGGAGAAACGTGATCCTGGCTTGCTCAGCTGGCTGTTCGGGACCTCTGTGGTCAGAGGATGGCAAGAGGGCTCTTACCTGCTTTCTCGCCATCCAATCTGTGCCTCGATGCTTCAGCCAGGCTCTGCAGGTTGGAGCAATCGAGCACACATAACATGGCATAGCATTGAGCAGTGTATGCAATCTAAGGATTACATGTAATAATCCCCTTTAAGTGCAAAAAAAAGTGTTAAAAAAGTTTTTAAAAAAGATAATAAATGTGATTTAACCCCTTCCCTAATAAAAGTTTGAATCACCATATTTTTCCCATTTAAAGGGGTTATCCACCATAAGGTGATTTTAATAGTAAGTGCCTGACAGAACTGAGTATTTCCTGTTGAATTTCGTTCTCTAAACTACACATCCCAAAGTTCCATGCTTGTAAGTGTGAAGTACTTTTCCTCCCTCCCACACATCAGCCACTCCATCCATTCCAGCACAAATGAGCTGCATCCATTCAAAGACCAGTGTTTCCTAATCAGGGTGCCTACAGCTGTTGCAAAATGAACTCTCTCCTACCCAACAGTCGCTCCACCCATTGAAGCAGGACAGACTCCCTCTGATCACCTGACTAGTGATGTCAGGTCTCAATGCACTGCAACCTAGGAAAACCTGAAAATGAGCAACTTTGTATGCTGTTAAAAATAAATAATAGGGTGAAAATCACATAAGAATTGTGAAACCACCATGAAACACAGGTACAGACACTATATTATGAACTACACAAAATTTACAGCCCCTGTAGCATAGTCAAATAAAAAAAGATCCTGGTGTCATGACCGATTGCGGGGACAGGGAGAGGGAGCCCTAAACTGACCCTAAAAACACTCTCCCTGCCTACTTGCCCTTGCACCCTAAGCGGTGAATCGACAACTTGGAGCCTGTCCCCGACTGCGCTAAAGTGCATTGGTGAAAAAACACATAATATTCATAGTCGGTCACAGGCCAGAACAGAAACAGAAAACTACTAGACAACCAGATATATCAAACAGGATACAAATACTAACATGGCAGAATATAAACAGGCAAACTAATAAGGAAACATTGCACACTGTTCACACTGGGACACAGAACAAACAAACTGGACACTCCACTCCACAAAAGGAGTGGTCATTAATAATAAAGCCAAATATACTACTGGCCAGTGGGCACACTCCAACATGTGGTCAAGATGCTGAGTCAGTAGGAAACAGAAATATAAAACACAGAACTTCATAAAAACAGATACAAGAACACCAAACTCTACAACGTAGAACACTAGTCAGGATACTATACAGGATATTTCTCAAGATACAAGACAAGAACTGGATGAGTCTTAATAGACTCCAGGACACAAAACAGGAATTATCAAATAACACTAGCAAGACTAACTCAGTGTGAACACAGACAAAACAGAATGAAATAACATAATCCTAAAACCAACTAATGTAACACAGACTAAAATACAAGGAGCATGCTATATAACCATGGCTAAAACCCCCCAAAAAAATGACAAGATAAATACAAGGTAAATGCTCAAACAGACAGTCAGAATATTGCACAAACAGACATAGCGGCATTAAGCTAACAGACAAAGTGTATTGCACTAAATAAACCAGCCCTAAAATACAGGCTGAGCTGGAGATATAGAGCCAAACCCGCCTAGCACTTGGGGGAAAGGCTTAACTCTTCCATGCCTGGAAAGGAAAGCACAGAAAATAGAAAAAGCATAAAAAACAAGGTCTGAACAGGGCCTAAAATGGAAAAATGCAGAAACAAATAAACGGATATTACATCTGGAATACCCCTTTAAAAAAACAATATATGTAAACAAAAATAAACATAAACATATGTGGTATGGTTGCGTGCGTAAATGTCCGAACTATAAAAATAGAATGCTAATTAATCTGCACGGTCAATGGCGTACACATAAAAAAATTCCAAAGTCCAAAATTGTGTATTTTAGGTCATTTTGTATACTCTAAACATTTTTTTATAAAAAGTTGTCAAAAAGTCAGATCAAAACAAAAATGGTACCAATAAAAACTTCAAATCAAAACAAAAATGAGCCCTCATAGAGCCCCGTATACGGAAAAATAAAAAAGTTAAAGGAAGAGGACATTTTTAAACATGTTAATTTTCATAGAAATAGTTATAGTTTTTTTTTTTTTAAAGAAGTAAAACCAAATAAAACCTATATAAGTCGGGTATCATTTTAATCATAAATTATAATAAAGATAAGGTGACCAAAAAGTGAACTGTGTAGAATCGAAAGCCCCCAAAAGTCCTTAAGTGGTTAAAATCATACAGCACTCTACTGCTCTTTTTGTTTGCCAGGGCTAGCTGGTACACCAGTGAAGGACAGTTCTATTTTGTATCACTGTGTGTACTTTATAGTATCATGAAGAAGTACCTGCCCACTATGTATACATTCATTTACAGCTTCTAGCAACTATTTCTGGCTTTTAAATGCTTTTATATGACTTTCTTTATCTTTTTCCATTATCTTGTCAATTTTTCTTTACTCTTCATTTTTCTACTTTTGGTTTGACATTTTGGACACTTTGGAACAAATTACTAGTGTTCAATATACAATGCTTTCAACATACAATGTTTGTCCTGGAACCAATTAATATTGTTACTTGAGGGATCACTGTACTATGAAATAGAAAAAATAACTTAAGGCAACTGTTTGATTTTCAGACTTGTTCTAAGAAAATTTGAGGAAACTATAAAATAAGTAATTCTAAAGCTGTTTTTAAACTAAGCAAATAAAATTAACCGATAAGGCACCAAGACATTGTTTTAATATCATGACCAACGCTGAAGAAATCAAAAAGACTAACTATTTGGTAACAGATCATGGTCTCTCAAAAACTTTGGAAAAACGTGGGGAGCAAAGCTACATTCACACTGTCCGTTGTGTCTGGCAGTGTGAAGCCCGTTGTTTTAGGATGGAGAATAGCAGGAGAAAAAATAGTGCTTGCACCATCTTTTTCTTCAGCTATTCTCTCCAAAAATAATGGCACCTGACGGACCCCACTGATTATAATGGGGTCCATTGGGCACAAAACAGGAATGATCAAATACAGAGCACGGATAACACTAGCAAGACTAACTAGTGTTATCCGATATCCCCCATTGCTGTTTAAGAAGTGCACACCTTACACAAGCTGTATGTTGGACTGCATTGTTAAATAGGTGCTATCATTTAAACAAACTGGGAATTTTGTAATTTTGCAGATCAGGATATCAGATTACTGGGAGGGGCTGGTGATGACATTGCCATGGTGCACATTGGTACGCTCATTAACATGATCCCTTAATCCATTTATGTAATTGTGAAACTACATATCACAGTATAAAAAGAGAATTAACCCCCCACTACAGACTATGCTACTGAAGAAAGGAAGGAAACACTGAAATGTATCTAGCCTAGACTACTACCCAAATTATTGGGATGCTCTTCCCATTACCCCCCACAGAGTTACAGAAAGAATTGTTCCTTTGCGCAATATTGTGCAATACTTTACATCTCAGTACAGTATCTCAAAAGAGTGCAAGCTCACACACACGTGGAACATGCTGCAAGAAGAGGACTGCACTGATCACACTTCTCCCCCTCTCCCACTCATTGATACGGATGGCCTGTCAGTCAGCAGCAGCCGCCGATTACATTAGATTGATGAGGGGTGCTTGCCATAGGTACAAGCCTTTGATATGGTGCATAGCACCCATGAAAGAATTGTGATGACGATATCCATAGGAGAAAAGGGGGATTTTATTAAAAATAAATGATTTTACTTTTTTTAACTTACATTTGGTCCCCCTATGGGACTTTTATAAGCAATTATTTGATTTCAAAATAGATTAATCCATTAGGTTGGCATTTTGAGAGTTGTTATTCTGGAGTATCTTAACCCCTTAACGACTTTGGACGTTAATGTACTTTCTGGTGCGGTGGTACCACCAGGACGTACATTTATGTCCTATACACCAGATGGGTGCATCACGCACGGCGGGTCACGGCTGCTGATCGCGCTGATGTCAACCATTAACCCCTTAGATGCCATGATCAATACTGATCAGGGCATCTGTGGCAGTGCGGCACTTTGAACTGGTGATTGGATTGCCCATGGCGCTGCAGCGGGGATCCGATCACCCAAGATGGCGGGCAGAGGTCTCCTCACCTGCGTCCCACTGTCATCCTGGTGTCTTCTGCTGTGGTCTGCAATCAAGCAGACCAGAGCAGTAGATAGCCGATAATACTGATCAGTGCTATGCCTATGCATAGCACTGAACAGTATTAGCAATCATGCGATTGCTATAAGTATTCCCCTATGGGGACTATATAAGTGTAATAAAAAGTAAAAAAAAAAAATCTGAATAAGCCCCTCCCCCAATAAAAATTTTAATTCCCCCTTTTCCCTTTTTACAAAAAAAAAAGTGTAAAAAATAAAATAAATGAACATATCTGGTATCGCCGTGTGCGTAAATGTCGTAACTATTAAAATATAGTGTTAATGATCCCGTACGATGAATGGTCTAAACATAAAACATTTTTTTTAAAAAGGGCAGAACTTGCTGCATTTTGGTTACATCACATCCCAGAAAAATTGTAGAAAAAGTAACATATATGCAAAAGGGGTACCAAAATAAACTACCGATCCAGGGGCAAAAAATTAACCCTCATACAGCCTCATATACGATAGGGCGACCCGAAACATACAATTTTTTTTTTTTTTTCAAGTTTGACATTTTTCTTTTAACTTGTACAATAATAGTAAAGCATGTTAACATGAGTATCATTTCAATCGTATTGACCCACAGAATATATAGAACATGTCATTTTTACCATAAGGTGCACTGCGTAAAAACAAAACACTCCAAAAGTTTAAATTTCCCCTCAAAATAAATTATTTTTGGTTGTGCCGTACATTTTACGGTAAAATAAAAGGTGTCACTACAAATGACAACTTACGCAAAAAATAAGCTCTCATTTGGGTCTGTGGATGGAAAAATAAAAGTTATGTATTTTAGAAGGTGAGGAGGAAAAAACGAAAATGCAAAAAATGAGTCATTAAGGCCCAAATGGGCTTAGTCCTTAAGGGGTTAAAAAATAACAGCACCAACATGGGTTTATGTGGGATCGGTTCTATCTGTAATGTCCGTTTATTTCTTTTTGTATTTTTCTGTTTAGGTGTGTATGTTCAGAGCAATTTGCTATTCTCCCTGGATAGGCAATAGTTAATGCTCTGAACGAATAAGAACTTGAGTGGGGTTATTTATCCAAAGTTCTCCTGCATTCTGGTGCTGGTTATTTTGTGCAATAATGCTACTATGATGTCTGTTTGTGCAATAATCTGACAATTTCTGCTTGAGCCTGCACTTTGTATTTATCTGAGTTGTAGCCATGGTTAAATAGTCTTGTTTATTGTAGATTTTAGTCTGTGTTATTTGTTGGTTTTTAGGATATCTCTTTTGCTTAGTCTGTGTTCACACTGTGAGTATCCTGTCTTGTTCCTCCACATAGTGGAGTTTGGTTTTGAATTCATCCTGTCTTGTATCTTGAAATATATCCTGTTTTGAATCTCTTTTGTCCATCCCCTGTGTCTCTTGGATTCTGCTGTATTCTTGTTGCATACCTAGTCTTGTTCATTTTATCATGTCTGCCTTTTATCTGATATCTGGTTTATGAACTGTTTCTGTACACTATATTCTGCCCTGTTAGTATTTATATCCTGTCCGGTATATCTGGTTGTCTGGTAGTTTTCCGTTTATGTTTCTGGCCTGTGAACGACTATTTATACTTTTGGTTTTCATGCCACTGCACTGTATCGCAGGGAGGGACCGGCACCAAGTTGTCAATTCACCGTTTAGGGTGTATGGGCAAGTATGGGCAAGTAGGCAGTATCTGGACTTTTCTAAAGTGTTTGATACTGTGCTGCACAAAAGGTTAGTACATAAAATGAGGATGCTGGGACTGGGGGAGGACATATGTAAATGGCTTAGCAACTGGCTCAATGATAGGAAGCAGAGGGTAAGTATCAATGGAACTTACTCTGGTTGGGTGACAAAATCACCTCAAAGGGACATTGCGTTACATTACAGAGAGGAAGCAATTGTATCAGCTAAGTAATAAAATACTGGATAAAACTGCTACTGATAAGGACTTGGGGTCAACTTGGCAGTGCCAGCTGCCAAGGCTATCAAACTCATGGGATGTTTCAAGAGAGGCATAGAGGCTTGTGACAAGGACAAAATTTCACCTCTGTATAAATCATTAGCCAGACCTTAAATGGATTATTTGGAACAATTTTCGACCCTGTATATAAGAAGGACATTGCTGAAGTGGAGCGGGCTATTAAAGAAATAGGTGGATTTCCAGTACCGACTCAAGTTATCAAGCTTTAAGGGGTACTCCGGCCCTACGACATCTAATACCCTATCCAAAGCATAGGGGATAAGATGTCTGATCGTGGGGGTCCACTGGGGACCCTCGCAATCTCTCATGCAGCACCCATCTTTGTGAGCTGCATGCCAGCGTTGGAGGCTCCGAGTCTGAAGCCTCACGACTACGGGGTTGGAGTATCGTGATGTCACGACTCTGCCCCCGTGTGACGTCACGTCCCGCTCTCTCAATGCAAGTCTATGGGAGTAGGCGTGACGGCCGTCATGCCCCCTCCAATAGACTTGCATTGAGGGAGCAGGCCGAAAACCATGACAAGGAGGCATCCTCTATGTCTAGAGGAAAAAAGGTTTCACCATCATCACAGACAGAGATTCTTTACTGTAAGAGCAGTGAGACTATGGAACTCTCTGCCACATGATGTTGTCATGTCTGACTCAATTAACGAGTTCAAGAAGGGCCTGGATGTTTTTCTTGAAACAGGTTATGGATACTGGATTTATAGGGATAGAACAGTGATCAATGGATTTATTATAATCAGAGTCTTAAATAAATCCCCCTTTATCTGGATTAACACATGGAGAATTATCAAAACCAGTTCAACGGAAAACTTGCGGACTTCACTCGTCATTGTGCAGTGTGCAGGACACCGCAGGAGCCAGAAGTAGCGCGGTACCCCGGGCCCCGGGAACAGGTAATTATAAAACCGGGGATGGGGGAGGCAATGGGGTTGCGGCGGCAGCAGTCTCTGGCCGGGGAGGCGGGGTGGGGTGGGTCGGGCGTTACATTATCGGCATATTGGCAAGGTAATTGCCGATACCGATAATGTCCAAAATCGAGAATAGCGGCCGATAATATTGGCCAAACCGATAATTGGTCGATCCCTACCCAGGACCATCTGTGGATGGTCCTGGTCAGCGATCACTGTGATTGGTCCCTGTGAACCAATCACAGTGTCTCAGCTGATGCAGGGTGAAAGTTCAGTTTCCCAGCTCTGCCCTCCCCTAGATGTCGGGCAGAGCAGCTTAAGAGGACCCCAAGAGCTGCAGGGGGACCGCGGCACATACCTGCGGGGGGACCGGCATGGCAGTGGGGACCAGGGACCGATGGCAGGCAAGTGGAGGAGGCAGCGTCGACGTCTGCATCAGAGGCAGCAGTGAAGATCGCCACTACTCTTCGCTGCTGCTTCTAGGAGTTTCAAAACTACAACTCCCAGCATGCCCAGACAGCCTTTGGCTGTCTGGACATGCTGGGAGTTGTAGTTTTGCAACATCTGGAAAGCCACAGTTTGGAGACCACTGTGCAGTGGTCTCCAATCTGTGCTCCTCCAGATGTTGCAAAACTAGAACTCTCAGAATGCCCAGACAGTCCAGGCATGCTGGGAGTTGTAGTTCTGTAACATCTGGCCCTGCAGATGTTGCCAAATACAACTCCTAGCATGCCTAGGCAGTCTGGGCATGCTTGGAGTTGAAGTTTTGCAACATCTGGAGGGCCATAGCTTGGAGACCACTACACAGTGGTCCCCATTCTGTTCTCCTCCAGTTGTTGCAAAACTACATCTCCCAGCATGCCCTTCAGCTGTCTGGGCATGTTGGGAGACGTAGTTTTGCAACAACTGGAGGCACACTGTCTGGGAAACATTATCTGTTTTCTAACTCAGTGTTTCCCAACTTGTGTGCCTCCAGCTGTAGCAAAACTACAACTCCCAGCATGCACTGACAGACCATGCATGCTGGGAGTTTTAGTTTTGCAACAGCTGGAGGCACACGGGTTGGGAAATACTGAGTTATGTAACAAACTTTGTGTTTTGCAACCAGTGTGCCTCCAGCTGTTGCATAACAAGTCCCAGCAAGCCCTTCTGTCACTGCATACTGAGAATTGTAGTTTTGCAACAGCTGGAAGTTTGCCCAGCTATGCGCTGACAAGTACTTGCCAGTGCATGGCCAGTATTTGTTGGCGCTTTCGCATACCAACACGCAACCCGTGGCGTACCCCTATGGGTACGTGTACCATGGGTTGAGAACCCAGTCCTCTGGTTGTGTGTCTTTTTTGAAAAGGTGTACGTTAGACAACTTTTTACACTAAAGGAGAGCTGTGCCTTACTCATCATTATGCTGCGCATTATTGATGAATAAGGCACACGCTAGTCAAAGTATAGACAAAAAAAAAATGGAAATTTGATCTAAAATAAACATTTCTTGATAAATCTCCCCCTCTATGTGTAAAAAAAAAATGATTCAAATTTCACAAAGCTGCATTTACCTGTTTCCGATTGCTTAAAGTGGTATTCCAGGCAAAAACTTTTTTTTATATATCAACTGGCTCCGGAAAGTTAAACAGATTTGTAAATTACTTCTATGAAAAAATCTTAATCCTTCCAATAGTTATTAGCTTCTGAAGTTGAGTTGCTGTTTTCTGTCTAACTGCTTTCTGATGACTCACGTCCCGGGAGCTGTGCAGTTCCTATGGGGATATTCTCCCATCATGCACAGCTCCCGTGACGTGACATCATCATTGAGCAGTTAGACAGAAAACTTCAGAAGCTAATAACTATTGGAAGGATTAATATTTTTTTAATAGAAGTAATTTACAAATCTGTTTAACTTTCCAGAGCCAGTTGATATATAAAAAAAAGTTTTTGCCTGGAATACCACTTTAAGCATCACTCAATTGTTTTTTTATCCCTATAAAATCCTAAAACTGTCCTACCACTACTTCCTGAATTTCTCCATTAGCAATCATCTTGCGACCTTCTTGACCTTCATCAAGAGTTGGTCTGCCTGCAGCTTCCTGACCTGAAGTATTCATCTGGGAGGGCAGCGTTTATGCAGTGCTATGTGAAGAACAAAATGTGTAGGCTGACCCTTAAAAGCGACAGAAACTACAGTAAAACACAGGAGGTCACAATAAAGTTATATGATCCAAAAGATTGGAAGGAAGGCACAATTTGTCAGTAAAGATAATAGCCACAAAGTTATTTCTTTGCTTCTTCATGGTATAAAGTGAACTTCGGGTTGTAAGATGATATTAGATAAATACATGTGTAAGAATGTATTGTTATTAATGGATTTCCCACAGATCAGTTTGCTGAGTAGGAAGCCTCAGTGATTCAGGTTGCCGGATTGTTCTGCCTTGTGCTATCAACGTTATGCCGGTGCTGTTTACAGAGAACGGAGAGTAGCTGTCACAGCAAGCCGTGATGGTCATCAGCACACAATGATAGCCGTTCTTTTCTTTACATTTAAAGAGTACCTGTCATGATTTGTTAAATTTTATAATACTCCCAGTTCACAGTGCCCCCCTCATGATAAACTACTCCCTGCATTTATTTTTAGTATTTTTTTAGTTTTCTACCTTGATTTTGCCTGGGAAGCGGCGTTCCCCAATAGGCGTGACATCATCTGAAACCATTCAGGAGAGAACTGGACAAGTAGGGAGACACCTAGTGGCAGCTTTTTTAAACACAAATAAAACATAGAAAACTTCATTTTTTTTAAAACAAAGTGCATTAGAAAGATTTTTTATTTACCATATGGAGTGCAATAGCAAAAACTAGTTTTAATGACAGTGCCCATTTAAGGAATAGAATAGCCATGTTTGCCCAGGATAGCAGCAATGGGACAATTTATTTCCTTACAGCTGTTCACCCCTATTTTCTGAATCTTCCATGTTTATTAGTATTGAGGATTTATACTTTAATATAGATGTGAGCAGCCACAAATCACCCAGTGTGTACTGAGCATTAAATAGAGAAATTGCCAGTTACATATCCAATGGGTCAAAAGCACTGCAAAATACTACGGCAGCAAGTCATTTAACTCATTCTCTTGTCAAATGCTCAGTTTACTTTGATTATATCCGCTATTAAGATAGCAGAACACATTTTGCATTACATAAAAATCCTTTAATGTCTCCTAATAAATCACACTCTCGGAGAATATTCGCAGCTTCGTGTCTCGTAAAACTAGTTGCTTCTCAAAGAAGATTATTTGGCTAGGAATCTTGTGAAAAGGGAGTCTGTTAGCATTATACCCGGCATCATTTTCTGACATTGCTAATTTCAAGCTGAAGGCTGCTTCATTTGAACAATAAAATGTTCCTGTTTTGATGCGGAGGTACTCAGGAATTCCGGATGAAGACTTACTCCCTTTCCCTAATCATGACTGATATCGTTGTGATTAGCCCAGAATTCTGCAATCAGGCTGGATAGATTGCCTCGCTGCTCCTTTCTTCTAAGCTGTCCACCTTTCTTAACAGAAATTGACCTAGAAGACGTGATCTATGAGAAATTGTATATTGCGCAGTTGCTTATACAGTGATCAACCTAAGAGATACAAAACACTGCTAATTAAAATACAATCAAAGTGTCCATGCTGGTCTTAAAGCTTCAGCAGTGCACAAATGAGATTCTCCCTCTATGAAGTCCTTCCATTAGCTGATGTCACCTCTCGTTGCAACCCTTGTGCAAATGTTACAAGAACACTTCACAGGTTGACAGCTTCACTTAGCAGCTGCGCCCAAAGGTCCCGGGCTAAAGCGGAATTTTCGTAGAAGTCACGTAGGTGATAAGTCTAAAAAGAGCCTACAAGCTGGCAGTCATCACCTTTGTATGTTAGCAGCTGCAAGATGTCAGCAAACTTTTAACTGGGTCATTGATTAAAACCTCTGCTTCAAACTAATCCTGT
This sequence comes from Hyla sarda, assembly GCF_029499605.1. Taxonomy (NCBI): domain Eukaryota; kingdom Metazoa; phylum Chordata; class Amphibia; order Anura; family Hylidae; genus Hyla; species Hyla sarda. The sequence goes on from NC_079189.1 coordinate 206,715,113, forward strand.
TATCATTTGTGGTACTGTATATTTATCATATACCACTGAAGACGTTGTAAATGGGATCGGTATCATTGCTAACATCTGCTTTATTTGTCCTGAAGTCAAAAGAGCTATAATGTTGGTGACTGTAGGTGGTGATATCAAATGTCATCAATTCTAGGAAAAATAATATAGAGGCAATAATAAAAATGTAATAGGCTATTACAGGAACCCAGAAACCCAAGGTCTCAATCAAGCAGAATGAAGAAGATGATAGATCAATGGATCAATAAGGAAGGGTCAAGGAATATCCTGCAGTTATGAGAACCTTCAACAGCTATGGTTGAGAAGTTCTTATATTTGCCCATACAGATGTGTCCACCGTACCCTTTCCTTGAGTTTAGTTAAGGATTCCAATTTGTCATGATGACATTTAATACAATATTTCAACAAGATATTAAAACCTTAAACAGGCTGAAAATTTTATCCCATCTACTGGACAGATACATAGATACACAGTTAAGTAAGCCATCAAATGACACTTTGAGATTTGTTGAGCCATGAGTAAAGTTAAGAAAGGTAATATCCATATATTCATATCTGACTTGACTGGACTGTATCGTCACAATTGAAAAACATAATTGAAAGAATAACTTAGTATAAAAAAATTCTTCAATATCAGCATCAGAATTTTGACCACTACCCCAATGAGCATTTCACATTAGCGGCTTCCTCAGGATATTTCATTTAATGCAAAACATGCATTGGAGTAATGGTGTTCCGTACAATGGACAGAAAACGTGGGGAAGCCCATACTTTATCTAGGTTGGCATATTGTTATGTCTTTGAATCTAGGTTGGCATTTTGTCATGTATTTTAATCTAGATTGGCATATTGGCATGTCTTTCAATCTAGGTTGGCATATTGTCATGTCTCTTCATTTAGGTTGATATGTTGTCATATTCTCCTGTCATTTAATATAGGTTGGCATATTGTCATACGGTGACAGACCGTATATTGACATTACGACCTAAATGCAAGCTGTACTAAGGGTAATAGACTGCTGTAGTAAGTTTTTAAAACCATTGCATATATGATAGTGCCTAGACTGACTTTAGCTTCCCCAGGCTACTACTTTTTACTCATGATAGACGTATCGGTATTTATAATCAAAGATTGTATTATGGGACACATAGAAATAGTTGTCATATACTAGCCCTCAGGGATGCATCTGTTTTCTTTAAACTATGAATTTGGTTGGCTCACACTATATTGTAGGTAAGTATATACCGAGGTACTGAGATGCACTATACCCGTAGTGCCAAATAATAAATAGGAACAAAAGATGGGAATGAGACCTCAAGGAATAGATTACTTGGAGGCATATTTAAAATTAAGGGATAGATCTCAAAGTAGCCTATGTATATATTATAATTAAGACTTGAGATATAGCTGGTTGCACAACATATTTATTATTATAAAATGATGGAGCAAGAGCAAGGGCCCTGCTCAGACATCAGAGGTATTCCATAATTTTGTAGTAATAAATATTTGTACAACCAGCTATATCTCCAGCCTTAACTATAATATATACATACGTTACTTTGAGGTCTATTCCTTAATTTTAAATATACCTACAAGCAATCTATACCTTGAGGTCTGATTCCTATCTTATGTTCCTGTTTTCTTTAAACGTCTATTTTTATTCATTATACAGAGAGCAGAAGGCAGCGGCCAACTCACCCCAGAGATGTCTTATCCATAGTTCTGCAGGTGTTGGGCAACACCACAGTCCAAAGTAACATGAAGAAATTTGCCAGCATGGAATATGCAGAAATCTCGTTTATCGAAGATAAAAAAAACAAAGACACAAGACGTGAACACGAGTTTCCGGCGATGCCACCCTTAGTCATACTGTATGACTAAGGGTGGCATCACCTAAAATGTGTGACTGTGTTCCTGTCTTGTGTTTTTGACTTTTTATCTGCATATTCCACACTGGCAATTTTCTTTGTATTTTTATTCATATCCCAGGTTAATTCTTCTCACCCTGTATAATTGCACCCTATAGAAAAAAAACATAATAGACAAACGAAATAGACAGATGTGTCCTGTTATGCTCTTTCTAAACTCAGTATATTCTGATATTGGAATCCTTAAAGAGTACTTCTCATGATCTTGTTACATTTTATAGTCCCCCAATTCACTGCCCCCTTCATGATAAACCACCCTTTGCCTTTATTTTTATATTTTCTGCTCAGTCTCAGTCCCATTCACAAACTGGGAAGGGGTGTTCCCCAGCAGGCATGACATCATCTGAAGTCATACAGGGGAGAACTTCCATTCCCTCCCTTACTCCGCTACACACAGCCCAGAGCAGTTTAGTGTGTGAGATGAGCTAGGATTGGCTAAGGCTGCACACACACCCCTCAGCACTCCAGACGGCATTTCCTGATTTTGGACTTCTGCCAGGAGTCCAAAGTCAGTGCAAGAGATGGGGGGGGGGGGGGGGGATGTGCTCTGGACAAGTAGGGAGACACCTAGTGGCAGCTTTTTAAAACACAAATAAAACATAGAAAACTTTTTTAATCAAAGGACATTAGAAAGATTTTTATTTATCATAAAGACTGCATCAGAAAACATATGTTTTAATGATAGTGCCCATTTAACTTAACTAAAGGAAAGCTAATGGTGCACACATCAGTACTGTGCTTAATGGAGATGGGAAAAATATAATAAAGTAATAACATAACAACAATTCACATAAGAAAAATAGGTTGTATATCATTAGCCCTAGTGCTCCCAAAAAGTGCCTCCAGCTGTTGCAAAACTACAACTCTCAGCATGCCCAGTCAGCCTTTGGCTGTCCGGGCATGCTGGGAGTTGTACTTCTGCAACAGCTGTAGGCACTTTTGTTAGGAAACACTGCCCTAGTCAAACAGAACTGGCTGATAAAATTTATAAGTAGAATGAAGGTTTCCGAATTTAGGAGAATACAGCAGGCTAGAGATAACCTGCAGGGATAATATAGGTAGGAATTCAGCTCATCTTTTGTACAATGCAATAAAGAGCATCTGTTTATTTTTGTTGTCATGCAGGGCTTACTTTCTGGTTGGAGGAATGCCACCCGGGGCAGAGAGCAGACACGTTTATTACCTGCATTCATGTTTGGTTATGAATACACAGCTTGCCTACTTCTGTTTATTGTTCATAGCCTCTAGGTGTTTTCCTTAAAGGCTATCAAATCCCTTTTGTCATTAGTTTCTATCAACTTTATGTAATCTCCGGAAGCATGTTTCATCTAATATATTGTTTGGATGAGATATCAGAAAATATGTACATGCCACCATGATGTAGATGGATAATAATATTCATTTTTTGTATTAATATTTCGGATCTGCAGCTTAGGCTTCTTAACCACATTAAAAAAAGCATAAATCCTATGTAAATCTGTAGGCCAATACATGCTGCGGCATACAAAATATTAACATTCACAAATATAGATTATATGATCCAAACTGTGGCGGGAATGGAAATATTACTATACTCAGTGGTTGTCATGATAGGATCAATAGCACAATGAAAGGGATGCAGCATTGGTCTTCACTCTTTAATGAATAGTATTGAAGTCCAGGCCGATTTACTTAAATGGAAATGAGCCACAATATCAGGCACAGCGGCTTGTATTGACAAGTCACTGCGCCTATGTAAGCAGTAACGGTAGGGTCAAACATATTTGCTGTTGGGTATTTTCCTACCCATTAAAGTCAAGGAGCATCAAAATATGCAGCTGATATTTGCTGCCTATTGGCTTCAATGGGTATGAAAATACGCCGCAGCAAATATGCAGCAAAATATGGCACTTGTGACCCTACACTAAAGGGTCTCTTAAATGTTCAGCGAAAATCCCGGACATACAAACATTGATGATTTAACCTAAGGAATAGATATCAGTATTGAGAGGAAACCCATCATGTTAAAAAATTTAGTCCTATCTGTAAGTAGCATGCTATGAAACTGTGCAAGAAGAAGCTGTGCAAAATAATATGCATTCAGTATAAGCAGTCATTTATGTAAATTACTGCTCATTTAGGACTAAGGAGTCCATTGGGTGGTCCTATTCAGTGATTGACAGCCCCCCTAGTATGAATGTACATTAAAAGGTGACCAGCAATCATTGATCAAGAACGCCCTTTAGACAACTAAACTCAGAATGAACAGAGGGTAAGATCACACATTACATATTCACAGCTTATTTTATGCTGCACAGTGGGAAATACGCTACATATGAGCTTCTCTGCAGCAACCCTGTGTGCGCAGCGAGGTTTGGAGGCAGGGCCAGAGCGATGATTTGACTGTGATGTACAGGCCTCACTGCGCCCATAGGGCTGCTGCAAGTAGTCCTGTGTGTATGTTCATAGGATAATATGACTTATGCCCCCTGATAAAGCTCAGCTGTGCGAAATGCACGTTGGGGTCTGCACCTTTCTGGGTAAGGCTGATATCCAGGACACATGCTGGGACTTTTGTACTTACTAGCTTTTCTGTATTAACCTGTTATGATTTTGTTGGCATTGTGCTCTCTATCAGTTGTATGGTTGTTTTTTGAACAGTGTTGTATGTACATACTCCCCTCTTCAATTTTTCATTTACTTTCTAACTTTGCTTGGTGTGTGCTACTGAGGGAACCATTTTTGGTGCCATTTTTCACTTTAATATTTTAATGTAATTATTTAATAGGCATTTTCAAAAAAGATTTACATTTTGTGCAAAATATGTCGTAGTGCTTTAGTTTTGGAGTTAAAGGGGTACTCTGGTGGTTTAGATTTTTGGCTATATTACATCTTCTTTTAATGTTCATGTTTTTTGCAATTGACATGTATTATATGTTTGTGTAGGATGTGTCTTTTTTTCTTACCTGTTTGTGGGCCAGGAAGTTCTGTAGTTCTGTGTTGGATCTCTTACTGTTGTCCACAGGTTAGGATTAGGCTGTGGACAACATGTCAGGGCTTTTTTTCCCTCTGAACTGCATGAGGGAAATGAGCCACACCCCTCATCTCCCCCTCCTGGAGGACGCAGGTGTGCATGAGAGAAAGAAGCCAGAGCAGGGGGAGAGAGGACGTACATAGCTCCTCATCTCCCCTCCCAACAAAGTGCACGGGCTGGGGATGTAAAGACTGAAGGGGAATAAATCTCGGACTAGGGATGATTTCTATATGTGAAGGGGGAGGGGGGACTCCTGAATTACACATGCTAGGAGTTGTAGTCCCTGTTATGTGTGTGTATGCTAGTGTTTACAAACCAGTGTGCCTCCAGCTGTTGCAAAACTACAACGCCCAGCATGCCTGGACAGACTTTGGGCATGCTGGGAGTAGTAGTTTTGCAACAGCTGGAGGCACACTGGTAGGGAAACATTGTCCTAGCCTATTCAGCATACACATCATGTTACACCAGGGTTTCCAAACCAGTGTGCCTCCAGCTGTTGTAAAACTACAACTCCCAGCATGCCCTGACAGCCTTTGGGCATCCTGGGAGTTGTAGTTTTGCAACAGCTGGAGGCACACTGATTCAGAAACACTGGCCTAGGTTATTCAGTATATTACAAGAAAAGTGCATTGTTTCCCAACCACTACAGAGGTAGCATGCTTGTGTTATACCACAGACTGAAGACTCCTGAATGACACATGCTGGGAGTTGTAGTCCCTTTTGTGTGTGTATCCCAACCAGGGCTAATTATATTAGTGGGGATAAAAAGACAACAAAGAATGGAAATAGAGTTGCTTAAACAACAAGAATAGAAATGAAACAAAACAAATAGGGTAAGTCAAAAACGGAAAAACACGTTGACCACCGGAGTACCCCTTTAATTTAACTTATATAGACACTACACATTTATTGTGTTGGTTAGTATTTGGTTGTCTTTTGGAGGATATCTAAGGACAATATGCATTGGATTTCCCGCTGCGCAGCAGATTTTGCGCAGCAGATTTTGCCCAGCATAAAATAAGCTGCATTTACGCAATGTGTGGCCCTACCCTTAATGAATAAATAACTAGTTATCTTTTCCAACAAATATGTTAACCCAGTAATTTCTAAACAGTGTGTCTCCAGCTGTTGCAAAACTGCAACTCACAGAATGCACAGACAGCCAAATATTATGGGCATAACTAGTTCTGTAATCCAGCAAGGTTCACCCCCCATAACTGGTATCTAACCTCCCCTTTTAACAGTGATTAGTAACTTTAGCCTTTTCTCTGTGATTTTAAGTAAATTAGTTCCCATTTTCTGTGATTTTTTTGGTCATGTGAAAGCTGGGTTACCATCTGTCTCATAGCTCCATTCATTGAAATAGCGGGGCATAAGCATGGAAGAAAATACTACAAGCAGTCATTTTTTCTCTGCTCAAATCCTTCTACTAAGCGGACACCAAATTGACCCCATTAAAGGGGTACTCCACTGCTAGACATGTCATCCCCTATACAATGGAAAATGGATAACATGTCTTATTGTGGGGTCAGGCAGCTGGGACCCCCACGATCTCCATCTTGGCACCCTGTAATCTGATGCACAGAGTGAACTACGCTTTATGCCAGATGACAGGCGACCACTCAGCCATGCCCCTTCCATACATGTCTATATGAGGGAGCATGACGGCGGTGTACTAGCCTTCAATCCCCCTCCATACATGTCTATATGAGGGAGCATGATGGCTGTGTACTAGCCATCAATCCCCCTCCATACATATCTATATGAGGGAGCATGGCGGCGGTGTACTAGCTTTCAATCCCCATCCATACATGTTTGTATGAGGGAGCATGACGGCGGTGTACTAGCCTTCAATCCCCCTCCATACATGTCTATATGAGGGAGCATGACGGGTGTGTACTAGCCTTCAATCCCCCTCCATACATGTCTATATGAGGGAGCATGACGGCGGTGTACTAGCCTTCAATCCCCCTCCATACATGTCTATATGAGGGAGCATGATGGCTGTGTACTAGCCATCAATCCCCCTCCATACATATCTATATGAGGGAGCATGGCGGCGGTGTACTAGCCATCAATCCCCCTCCATACATGTCTATATGAGGGAGCATGATGGCGGTGTACTAGCCTTCAATCCCCCTCCATACATGTCTATATGAGGGAGCATGATGGCTGTGTACTAGCCATCAATCCCCCTCCATACATATCTATATGAGGGAGCATGGCGGCGGTGTACTAGCTTTCAATCCCCATCCATACATGTTTGTATGAGGGAGCATGACGGCGGTGTACTAGCCTTCAATCCCCCTCCATACATGTCTATATGAGGGAGCATGACGGGTGTGTACTAGCCTTCAATCCCCCTCCATACATGTCTATATGAGGGAGCATGACGGCGGTGTACTAGCCTTCAATCCCCCTCCATACATGTCTATATGAGGGAGCATGATGGCTGTGTACTAGCCATCAATCCCCCTCCATACATATCTATATGAGGGAGCATGGCGGCGGTGTACTAGCTTTCAATCCCCATCCATACATGTTTGTATGAGGGAGCATGACGGCGGTGTACTAGCCTTCAATCCCCCTCCATACATGTCTATATGAGGGAGCATGACGGGTGTGTACTAGCCTTCAATCCCCCTCCATACATGTCTATATGAGGGAGCATGACGGCGGTGTACTAGCCTTCAATCCCCCTCCATACATGTCTATATGAGGGAGCATGATGGCTGTGTACTAGCCATCAATCCCCCTCCATACATATCTATATGAGGGAGCATGGCGGCGGTGTACTAGCTTTCAATCCCCATCCATACATGTTTGTATGAGGGAGCATGACGGCGGTGTACTAGCCTTCAATCCCCCTCCATACATGTCTATATGAGGGAGCATGACGGGTGTGTACTAGCCTTCAATCCCCCTCCATACATGTCTATATGAGGGAGCATGACGGGTGTGTACTAGCCTTCAATCCCCCTCCATACATGTCTATATGAGGGAGCATGATGGCGGTGTACTAGCCATCAATCCCCTCCATACATATCTATATGAGGGAGCATGACGACGGTGTACTAGCCTTCAATCCCCCTCCATACATGTCTATATGAGGGAGCATGACGGCGGTGTACTAGCCTTCAATCCCCCTCCATACATGTCTATATGAGGGAGCATGACGGGTGTGTACTAGCCTTTAATCCCCCTCCATACATGTCTATATGAGGGAGCATGACGGCGGTGTACTAGCCTTCAATCCCCCTCCATACATGTCTATATGAGGGAGCATGATGGCTGTGTACTAGCCATCAATCCCCCTCCATACATATCTATATGAGGGAGCATGGCGGCGGTGTACTAGCCATCAATCCCCCTCCATACATGTCTATATGAGGGAGCATGACGGGTGTGTACTAGCCTTCAATCCCCCTCCATACATGTCTATATGAGGGAGCATGACGGGTGTGTACTAGCCTTCAATCCCCCTCCATACATGTCTATAGGAGGAAGCACGATGGCTGTGTACTAGCCGTCATGCCCCCTACCACAGACATGAATGGAGGGGGCGTGGCATGTCTAGGAGCGGAGTATGCCTGTAAAGTCAATGTGATTACTCGGCGTCTATTGGTCTTTATGGGAGCTCCCAAACGGAGCTCTGCTGCATATGTTAAAATCCAAAACCAAGACCAGTCTTATAGAGGATAAAATGAATAAATATTCCAATCTATGGGATATCTGATGCAGATGTGAACCCAGCCTTAGTATTGGGACTGTCAAGATGATGACGATACCATATGGATGCTTTTTTGAGAGCAGTCTACTGTATAGTAGGTATGTGAATAGCTATCCATTTGTATTTTGTACCTACGCAACATCCCCATATGGCAATGTGACATGTCTGCATCATGTTGGGAGCCGGTGTGGTACCAGTTTTTAGCTTGTACAATCTCTTTTCTGGGAGTTTAACTACATTTAAAACAATCTCCTATAATGTTTTTCCTTCAGATTGAGCTACGTTTAACAGTAACAGTTTCTGATGCTTTTTACTATTTTTATAACTATCTTTTGTATAAGTTGATTTTTGCTTTTTAATATGAATAATTTAAAAGAATCTTATTAAAAGCCTAAAAACAAGGTTCAGTCACATATGGAAGAAAGGCGAATGAATAGCTGTGCGGTAGTACATGGGGTTAGTAGGAATCACATGCTGGGATGTGAAATCTGAACATGCTGGACATATTATTTCTCATAGAGTCATTTTGCTTCATGTGCCAGCAGGATAGTCATATACATTTTTTTTTATTACAAAAAATTCATGTCTTTCCAGGGGATGAAACAGTTATCCTTAACATAGGCAGTGTCCATATCTTATTCTCCCGATGCCCACTGAAAAAATCGTTTTCTTTCATGCAATATCTGATAGCACAAGCTCGGAAATGCCAGCAGGTTACGGTGGATGATAAAATGTCACAGATCGGATAGGGTCTATTCACAGCACAATGCAGCAGCACGTGTTATCAGGACTTACAATCTGCTCTAATACTTATACACCGCTCCTTCTCTATTCTAAGGCAACAAATGCATAATTTATAGACTGCCATCATAAGAAAGGCCTCTCTGCTAAAAGTAGTTGTGTGTTCCGCTAAATATCAAATGCGACAGCGCTACCATCACTCAAAGAGTGCTTTGTATAATCTTTTACACTGAAACTTGCTTATCTTCTATTCTGTCAGGTGAAGGCAGGAGGAATGACAGAATGTTACTGATACCATATGTGATGTTGGCCTAGCACTGACTACTGGAATAAATAGACTATATTGTGTTCTATTTTTTTGGGGGGGTATCTGATGTTATGAAATAAAAAAAGGAGAATGATTTGGTAGTGTTACTAGTCATGTTAAATATCTCCGGTACATAAAACCGCCATAGAATGCTGTGTTCATAATGAAGGAAAAAAGGTACTTCCGGCTCCCAAGGATAAAATCGAAAACTTTAATAGGAAAGTTTAAAAATACATAATTGGATCCAAATGCAAGAACAAAAATAAAACACACAAACGAAACTCGTTTCGTTTGTGCGTTTTATTTTTGTTCTTGCATTTGGATCTGATTATGTATTTTTAAACCCTTAATGTCCGTCCTGGCTTGGCGGTACTTCGCACACCAGGACGTACATTTACATCCTGCGTATAACCGCGAGCACCACTATCAGCAGCCGGGGACCCGCCGGTAATGGCGACATCCACGATCGCGAGGATATGTCTGCCATCAACCCCTCAGATGCCATGATCAGTACAGATCACGACATCTGTGGCAATGCGCATGTTAAAATAGATGATCGGATCGCCTGCAGCGCTTCTGCGGCGATCCGATCATCTGTAATGGTGGACGGAGGTCCCCTCACCTGCATTCGTCCGTCTCCTTGGGTCTTCTGCCCTGGTCTGAGATCGAGCAGACCAGAGCAGAAAATCACCAATAAGACTGATCAGTGCTATGTCCTATACATAGCACTGAACAGTATTAGCAATCAAAGGATTGCTATAGATAGTCCCCTATGGGGACATAAAAAGTGTTAAAAAAAAGTTGAAAAACGTAAAAATAAAAAGTAAAAAATAAGTGAAAAATCCCCTCCCCCAATAAAAATGAAAATTGTCAGTTTTTCCCATTTCCCCCCCTTAAAAAGCATACATTTTTTAAATAAACATATTTGGTATTGCCCCATGCGTAAATGTCCAAACTATCAAAATATAATGCTAATGATCCCGTATGGTGAATGGCGTAAACATAAAAAATAAAAAAAATGCTGCTTTTTTGTCACATTTTATTCCCAAAAAAAAAAAAAAAATTATCTAAAAGTTTTATATATGCAAATGTGGTATCGATAAAAAGTACAGATGACGGTGCAAAAAATGAGCCCACATACGGCCCTATATACGGAAAAATGAAAAAGTTATAGGTGGTCAAAATAGGGCAATTTTAAATTACTGATTTTGTACAAAAAGTTTTAGATTTTTTTTAAGCGGTACAAAAATATGAAAGTATCTAGCCATGGGTATCATTCTAATCGTATTGACCCACAGAATAAAGAACACATGTCATTTTTACCGTAAAGTGTACTGTGTGAAAACAAAACCCTTCAAAATGTGCAAAATTGTGGTTTTCATTTAAATTTCCTCCCTAAAAAAATATTTTTTGGGGTTTGCCGTACATTTTATGGTAAAATGAGAGGTTTCATTACAAAGTACAATTGGTCACGCAAATGGGTCTGTAGATGGAAATATAAAAGAGTTATGGATTTTAGAATGTGAGGAGGAAAAAACTAAAATGCAAAAAGAAAATTGACCTGGTCCTTAAAGGGGTACTCCGGTGCTTAGACATCTTATCCCCTATCCAAATGATAGGGGATAAGATGCCTGATCGCGGGAGTCCCGCCGCTGGGGACCCCCGGGATCATGCACGCGGCACTCCGTTTGTAATTAGTCCCCGGAGCGTGTTCGCTCCGGGACTGATTACCGGCGACTACAGGGCGGGTGGCGCGTGACGTCACGCCCCCGCCCCTGTGTGATGTCACCCTCCGACCCTCAATGCAAGCTGTCTCCCGTAGGCTTGCATTGAGGGGCAGAGCATGACATCACACGGGGGTGGGGGCGTGACGTCACACGCCGCCCGCCCTGTAGTCGCCGGTAATCAGTCCTGGAGCGAACACGCTCCGGGGACTGATTACAAACGGGGTGCCACTTGCATGATCCCGGGGGTGCCCAGCGGCGGGACTCCCGTAATCAGGCATATTATCCCCTATCCTTTGGATTGGGGATAAGATGTCTAAGCACCAGAGAACCCCTTTAAGGTTAAAATGGGCTTGGTCCTTAAGGGGTTAAACTTTCCTAATAAAGTTTTCGATTTTATCCTTGGGAGCCGGGAGCACCTATTTTCTTCATGGTGAACGTTTGCACCTGGAGACTCGGCCCCAGTGTTCCTTTCCGGGCTTCCACATGAGATGTGGGCTGCAGCTGAGCAAAGACTAATCCATAGGAGTGGGTGAGCTGATCTTTTTCTGTACATAGATTGCTGTGTACCTCACAATCAATCAGTATTTCTACAAAATGATGGCAAAATATGCTGACCCACATTGGTAAATTGGAATTTTTACCTTTTATTATTATTTTTTTTTTAAACTTGTCTGTGTTGGGTCACACATTTTTAAGTTGCAATAATTTACCATTGCAATGTCAAGTCATTACTATTACAACATCAAGTGAAATTAAATCTTATTTGTTCTGGTGCGATATTAGAGATATATTTGTTTTTATTCTGGGCACTAAACCTTACAATAATCTAGTGCTTCCTGTTTTTTTCAACAGTTTCCTCACTATCATCACAGGCAAAATTAAAGGCAATCTGTCATCACTTTCATGCTGCCCGAACTACGAGTCATTGGGGCTACTCCCCACCCCACTAGACTTGATTGATGGATTTCTCTTTAGACCCAATCAGGGGGAGATCTATCAATCAAGGCTGGTGTGGTGAGGAGAAGCCACCAGGGACCATGCACAATACAGGCTGGCCATGCACCACAAAAGTAAATTGCCGACCAGTTGCTATACCTAGACTAGATGGAGGGGGCTTACAAAATTAAAAAAAAGCACAAAAGAAAATAATAAATGTGAATAAGCCCCTCACCCAATAAAAATCTAGGAAGGGTCATTTGCGTGATATTTTGCCTATGTAAAAAAAAACTTAAAGGGGTACTCCGGTGGAATTCTTTTTTATTTTTCTTATCAACTGGTGCCAGAAAGTTAAACAGATTTGTATGTTACTTCTATTAATTAAATCTTAATCCTTCCAGTACTTAATAGCTGCTGAATACTACAGAAGAAATCATTTTCTTTTTGGAACACAGTGCTCTCTCCTGAATCACGAGCACAGCGCTCTCTGCTGACATCTCTGTCCATTTTAGGAACAGGCCAGAGTAGTATATGTTTGCTATGGGGATTTTCTTCTACTCTGGACAGTACTAAATTAAAATGGACAGAGATGTCAGCAGAGAGCACTGTGGTCATGATGACAGCAGAGAGCTCTGTGTTCCTAAAAGAAAATCATTTCCTCTGTAGTATTCAGCAGATAATAAGTACTGGAAGGATTAAGATTTTTTTTAATAGAAGTAATTTACAAATCTGTTTAATAAAAAAAATTTAAAAATAGTTTTCCACCGGAGTACCCATACAGGAAAACATGGATGAAAATACCTACTCCACACAATACATTACAGTGAAGCACTGGGTTGGCTCATTTTATGCTTTAATTAATGCAGAGGCTTTTATTATGTGAAAACACACATACAACAAAGAGCCGCCCTCCTTTGTGAAGGGTCATGAGAGCTAACACAGCACTCACACCATTTCTTCTAGAATAAAAAGAATACAAAAAGGAAAATGAACCTGCTTCCACAGCACCTGCTGCCCCCCTAGATAATGGAGAGGTTAAATAAACTTTGTAAGCATCACATTACTGTGGCAGGGCTCAAGTGGTAGTACCTCCCATCAGTTTACTTCCCATATGAATAGAATGAAACATTATTGCCATTGGATCGGCTAAGGGGGCACATTAGCATTTATAGTAAGAAAGCTTGCGGTCTCTCAAAAACGATGGACTTTGTTGGAGATGACATATGAAGAATATTGTTTACAATTAAATCCAGCTCCAAATTCTGAATATTTTTACATTTACACTTTTTAACAAAAAATGTTGTTGGATATTCTGGGAATAATGTTAGTGTCACCTGCTGTTTCTTTTATTTACTGTATCCTGCTCAGTTAATGTGTATACAGAGGCCCTCATTTACTATTCTAAACCCGACTTGTTTTGTCGGTTTTTTTTGGTGCATCTTTGTCTGCGCCATGTCGCAGACATCGTGCGCCAGTCTGCGACACGATTCGACATTTTTTCCCGACGGACCCGATGTGGATTCTCCCAAACCCGAAAAAGGGGCGTTACCCGACATTTCTGAGCTTTCCCACGTATTTATAAAGGTTTCCAACTCGAATTTGTTGAATTGTTGTGGATTTTTTCCCGAAATCAAAACCAACAAAAACCATGTGCGACAAACAGGATGTGACATAATGATAAATACCAGGGGAAAAATGCAGTCGGGTAAGAAAGCAAGATGGACTTACAACCCGATTTTCTAAGTAAATGAGGGTCAGAGTCTTCCATCTTTTTCACCAGGTATGTGGAGGGATCCCTGGTAGGCTGAGCTGGATGCCTTTATAGGGGCAGGGTCTTCCCTACTTTACAATGGGAAGACTGCGTTCATACTCAGCATCATCCCTAAGATCATAGATTCAGAAGCAGCCGGCTCACCATGCCTGGAATCCCTTCATTTAGGAGGGCACTGAGGTGAACACCAAAAGAAAAAGCAGGTAGCACTAGAGGTGAGCACACTTTTTAAAAGTTCCAAGAGCCAAAAATGTGCACTAAAAGCCTTGTATAACACTGATAGATCACATAGGGGTGTATATATGTAATTCTGTAATGCAGTTTAGTTTTTTAAGCAGTTAATTTCAAAGTGACAATATGGGTAAAAGGATGGTACCTGGTGGTACCTAACAGGTTGAATGAAAACATACTGCACACACTATTAGATAAGCAGTCGGTTCTGCCAGAAGTAGCAGGTTCCGGGGGCTTTTAAGCAATTGCTTAAGTGTGCAAATTCAATAACAAAGCTCTTTATTGGGTATATGCAACATGTATAAATTTGCAGTCATGAACCAGTCTAGGATGCTTAAAAGGGGTACTCCAGTGAATTGTTATTTTTTTTATCAAATGGTGCCAGAAAGAACAGATTATTAAATTACTTCTATTTAAAAATCGTAATCCTGTTCTTTTATTTTTGAATTTATTTTCAGTCTGACCACAGTGCTCTCTGCTGACACCTCTGTCCATGTCAGGAACTGTCCAGAGCAGGATAGCTTTGCTATGGGGATTTGCTCCTGATCTGCACAGATCCTGACATAGACAGAGGTGTCAGCAGAGAGCACTGTGGTCAGACAGAAAAGAACTGCACAACTTCCTCTGGAGCATACAGCAGCTGATAAGTACTGTAAAGATTAAGATTTTTCATAGAAGTAAATTACAAATCTGTTTAACTTTCTGGCACCAGTTCATTTAAAAGAAAAAAAATGTTTTCCACCAGAGTACCCCTTTAACCTGTTAAGGACCAAGGGCATACCTGTACGCCCTGAGTCCGCTCCTGTTCTATAACATGGGGCCACGTGGCTAATATCACGCTATTAAGCCTTTAGACGTGGCGTTCAAAGTTGAACGCCGCGTCTAAAATGAAAGTAAATCATTGCCGGTTAGCTCAGGGGGCTGTTCGGGATGTCCGCGGCGAAATCACTGCATCCCAAGCAGCTGTGACACAGCAGGAGGGTCCCTTACCTTGCTTCCTGATGTCCGATCGCCGAATGACTGCTCAGTGCCTGAGATCCAGGCATGATCTATGAGAAACCATTGCTCAATGTAAAACCATTGCTCAATGTAAAACCATTGCTCAATGTAAAAGATGAGTGTGTGCAGTGTTATAGGTCCCTATGGGAGCTATAACACTGCAAAAAAAAAAGTGGAAAAAAAGTGAATAAAGATCATTTAACCCCTTCCATAATAAAAGTTTGAATCACCCTCCTTTTCCCATTTGAAAAAAAAAAAACTGTGTAAATAAAAATAAACATATGTGGTATTGCCGCGTGCGGAAATGTCCGAATTATAAAAATGTATTGTTAATTAAACCGCACGGTCAATGGCGTACACGCAAAGAAATTCCAAAGTCCAGAGAAGCGTATTTTTGGTCACTTTTTATATAATGAAAAAATGAATAAAAAACAATCAATAAGTCTGATCAATACAAAAATGGTACCGCTAAAAACTTCAGATCACAGCGCAAAAATGAGCCCTATACCGCCCCATATGCAGAAAAATAAAAAAAGTTATAGGGGTCAGAAGATGATAATTTTAAACGTATACATTTTCCTGCATGTAGTTATGATTTTTTTCAGAAGTAAGACAAAATCAAGCCTATATAATTAGGGTATCATTTTAACCATATGGACCTACAGAATAAAGAGAAGGTGTCATTTTTACTGAAAAATGTACTACATAGAAACGGAAGCCCCCAAAATTTACAAAATGGCTTTTTTTTTTTCCAATTTTGTCTCACAATAATTTTTTTCCATTTGCCGTAAATTTTTGGGTAAAATGACTAATGTCATTACAAAGTAGAATTGTCAGCGCAAAAAGTAAGCCATAATATGGATTTTTAGGTGCAAAATTGAAAGAATTATGATTTTTTTAAAGGTAAGAGGAATAAATGAAAGTGCAAAAAATGAAAAACCCCGGGTCCTTAAGGGGTTCAAGAAGAAAGTGGTTCTTAACCTTTTCCCCAAATGTACCCCCAAAGGGTAAAAGTATGTCTGCGGGTACCCCTCGCAAAACTTACGCACAAGGGGTACCCACGGACAAAATAAGTAATAAAATTACTTATTTTCATAATGACGTTTGCTTACCTTAATATTAATGCGGAACTCAATCCCCTTGTGCCATTATCCCCCCTCCCTCTTGTCCCTTTTTGCCATTATCTGATAGTGGAAAAAGGGGATTAGAGGGAGGGAGGAATAAAGGCTCAAGGGGATTAAGATGTGTGTGTGGGGGGGGGGGTGTTAATCCATCTTTATCCCCTTGTGCCATTAGTCCCCCTTCCCTCTGATCCCCTTTTACCATTATCCCTCCCCCTTCCATCTTAAAGCCCTTGTGCCATTATTTCTCCCCCCCCCCCCCCATCTCCCCGGGCTAATATATTCATACATAAAATACATACAATAACATCCCTCCCTCCCATACACTTAGTTTTTATCTTTTTACCTTTTTACATTACCCGGCCTGTTTAGGTAAACAGTGCATCCCATTCCCGGAGTCCCGTTCGGTGGGCCACACTGATGGGTGACGTCCTCCTGCGCTGTGCGGCACCTCCGTGCAATGTCAGGGGAGGTCACACCGTCTGCCTGGCAACTACACAGCTCCCATAAAGTAGCCGCGGTCGGAGCAGCAGCCACGACACTTTACAGAGAGCTGTCACGGCCAATCCCTGCTCTGCTCTGACAAATACTGGCCAATGCATGACCGTTATTTGTCACCGCATCAGTGTACAACCGGTGACGTACCCCTAAGGGTACGCACACCACTGGTTGAGAACCCCTGATCTATCAGATCCCTTCAAAGTGTTATTCTGTACATGCATTCCATCTATAAACTTGACTTTGTATCTTTATTATTAGGAAGCTTGTTCATGGGGCAATGTATTCATTCAATTCAATGGGGCTAGTGAAAGTACCATAATTCTCCATGCTTTGTGCCTGTTTATGATATCCATGAAGTAGTGTGGTATCAGTCGGACAGGCTACTAGTTCCATTTCATGTGATTTGTTTTACATTAACTCCATGCCCACACACATAGTCACAAAGCCAGGGGAAAATGGATCATTTCAATGGGCTCTTAGCAAGGCTGCCTTGAAATTGATGCTGTCAGGTTTATTTCATGTGAAACACGAACTGTGAAACTGAACTTTTAAAAGAGAGGTGCCAGGGGACATTTGCTAAGGGAGCCGAGCATTGTTAGTGCAGTGGAAATCGTGCCAGCAGAACTAAAATGTTTTTAGAAGTAGATTGCCAATGTCTACGGGCACGCAGGCAAGTTTTACATATAAGGATAAAATAGACTTACAGTAAACAATCTTAAGACAAAAAAAAGTGGAAAAATGAGTGTGCACTGCAAAAGTTGGTAAATAATCAAATATTCTGTATTATTTGACAAAAAAAACTTGAATACCTGACAGCTGCATATTAAAGAAATACTGGTTTGAAAATCAATATAAACATTGGATTCGGATCCAAACAAACTGTTCCTAAACTAACCGGATGTGCTATCATTTATTTCCACAAGGTATTTGCTTTGACAATGGAAAAACAAAGGAATAAAAATGATATGTAAAATAGCAGGCTTATAGTGACACCCTGTGGATATTAGTGGGTACTGCATGCAGAGAACACTAAAACGTGCTGTGGTTCTATAAACTATTGAAGAAATGAGACATTAACTAATCCCTTTAGAGATGAACCTGTCAGTAGTAACAACTGTATTCTATGAACTGTACTTTTCCCGGATTTGCCAGATTTCACTAGCTACTTGATTCACCAAAATGCTTGATACATATTTGGCATATTTGTAAATAAAGTAATTGAAACACAATTGCCATTTTTTATTTAAAAAACCTGCTTTGAAGTAATCCACACAATAGAGTAAATAAACAGAGTTCTTAAAAGCCTATAGTCAGTTTACCATATAAATTATTTCAACAGAAATTAAGTTTTATGTAGGGAATACTGTCATTTTATAATGTTTGTCCTGCAATTTACAGCAACAGGAGAATACAGCAGCACACTGCTAGCACAAAGATATAGATAAAACATGAGTATATAGATAAAACATGAGAAGCTGTTCAGCTATGGTGCAGTAATGAAATAGTGAGATACTTAGCTTGCAATTTGGCGGCCAAATAGCTTGGACCGTCCCACCACGGTAAGGTGATCTCATTGGGACGGACCCTACACTATGAATATGCCTCTGTGTGAATAGATCAGCAGGCATTGCAGGATCTGGAACATTCAAATCAACTTATATACACCTGATAGCGGTGGGTGGGGTGCAAGAACCAACATGGAGGTAGCCACTCCCCCATATGTGTAATACAAATAAAGAATAAGTTGGCCAGCACTATTGATTCCAAACTATTATAGGGACCTGGCTTACAGTTTGGAATCAATAGTGCTGGCCAACTTATTCTTTGTTTGTATTACACATATGGGGGAGTGGCTACCTCCATGTTGGTTCTTGAACCCCACTCACCTCTATCAGGTGTATATAAGGTGATTTGGATGTTCCAGATCCTGCAATGCCTGCTGATCTATTCACACAGAGGCATATTCATAGTGTAGGGTCCGTCCCAATGAGATCACCTTACCGTGGTGGGACGGTCCAAGCTATTTGGCCTCCAAATTGCAAGCTAAGTATCTCACTATTTCATTACTGCACCATAGCTGAACAGCTTCTCATGTTGTATCTATATACTCATGTTTTATCTATATCTTTGTGCTAGCAGTGTGCTGCTGTATTCTCCTGTTGCTGTATATTTAGCACAGCAGCCTGCACCTGTAAGCCAGGTCCGTATAATAGTTTGGAATCAATAGTGCTGGCCAACTTATTCTTTGTTTGTCCTGCAATTTAGCTATATTTTGGGATAGAAAAATCTGCAATATTTAAACTGCCTAATATGTTATAGTGGTAATACTCATTTCTATGGTATTTGGTTTAATCATTGATTCTTTTGCAAAAGTAAATATGGTGACGTCTGTCACTATGACATGTCTATGTGATATTATACTATCATTGGGATTTCTGTTTTGAAGCATAAAGGGTCTTGTTCGTTGAGACAACTATGCCATTTGGAGAGCTTACCTCTATACAGTACATGTAGTCATGACAAATTGTTTTCATTTCTTTTTTTTATTAAATGAAAGGAAGAAACAGTACTAACAAAACTGGTGTCTAGCAAATGAGGACAGGTGGCTGGCAGGGCATGCGCATGTCCAAGAGAAAACCCTGCTTGCCAGGTTATTTAAAGGTGTACTTCACAGGAAAACATTTTTTTAATCAACTGGTGCCAGAAAGTTAATCAGATTTATAAATTACTTCTATTAAAAAATATTAATCCTTCCAGTACTTATCAGCTGCTGTATGATCCACAGGAGGTTCTTTTCTTTTTGAATTTCCTTTCTGTCTGACCACAGTGCTCTCTGCTGACACCTCTGCCCATGTCAGGAACTGGCCAGAGCAGGATAGGTTTTCTATGGGGACAGTTCCTAAAATGGACAGAGATGTCAGCAGAGAGCACTGTGGTCAGACAGAAAGGAAATTCAAAAAGAAAAGAACCTCCTGTGGATCATACAGCAGCTGATAAGTACTATAAGGATTAAAGGGGTACTTTGGTGGTCAACGTGTTTTTCCGTTTTTGACTTACCCTATTTGTTTTGTTTCATTTCTATTCTTGTTGTTTAAGCTACTTTATTTCCGTTCTTTGTTGTCTTTTTATCCCCCACTTTGTTTTCCTATCTTTGCTTATATTTCCTGTTTCTTGCTGTTCTGAAAACTACAAATCCCAGCATGCCAGATGCCTTGCTGGTTTGGGGCGGCTCCTTTTTTTTTTTTTTGTTCCGCCCTTTACCCATCCTACTATTTTCCCAGGTCGGCCCCCTTATACACAGCACACAAATATAATCAGCCCTGGTTGGGATACACTGTCATACACACACAAAATTGACTACAACTCCCAGCATGTGTCATTCAGGAGTCTTCAGTCTGTGGTATAACACCAGCATGCTGCCTCTGTAGTCTCCTGGGGGTTGTAGTTCACCTCACCTCTGTAGGGCATACACCAGTGTTTCCCAACCAGGGTGCCTCCAGGTGTTGCAAAATTACAACTCCCAGCATGCCCTGACAGCCTTTGGGCTACTAGGAGTTGTAGTTTTGCAACAGCTGGAGGCACACTGGTTGGGAAACACTGGTGTTACATGATGTGTAGGCTGAATAGGCTAGAACAGTGTTTCCCAACCAGTGTGCCTCCAGCTGTTGCAAATCTACAACTCCCAACATGCCCAAAGTCTGTCAGGGCAAGCTGGGAGTTGTAGTTTCACAACAGCTGGAGGCACACTGGTTTGTAAACACTAGCATACACACACATAATAGGGACTATCATTCCCAGTATGAGATTTATTCCCCTGCAGTCCATACATCCCCAGCCAGTGCACCTTGTCATCCTCCCCTTCAGATAACACTTATCTTCTCTGTGTTCCTTCTCCTGTGCAGACCTGCATCCTCAGAAGACAGAGCAGGGGGAGGGGAGGTGAGGAGCTGTGTACTCAGGCTTCTCATGCAGACCTCGGGAGGGGGGGAGATGAGGGGGCGTGGCTTATTTCTCATGCAGACAGAGAAAAAAAAAGCCATGACATCTTGTCCACAGCAGACTCAGAACATGGCCGCTGTGGACAACAGTAAAAGAAAACCCTCTGAACTACAGAACTTCCTGCCCAACAAACAGGTAAGAAAAACACATACATGCTGCCAAAACATATAACACATGTATATTGCAAAAAAACTGAACTTACAAAGAAGATGCCATATAGTAAAAAAAATTAACCACCGGAGTACCCCTTTAATATTAATAGAAGTAATATACAAATCTGGCACCAGTTGATTTAAAAAAATATATTTTCCAGTGGAGTACCCCTTTAAGTTCAGAGCTATGGCAGCTAACTGAATGTTTATCCTAGGTGAATGAAGACTACTAGGTTATACAAAGCATATGCGACAAACTGTTGTAAATAAGTCTTGTGCACATAGTAATATTGCATATTCCCAATAACAGAATATAAAATACCGCTGCTCAATTATTCATATTTGAAGGGAAGACAATGGGAAGAAAAGGTCTGGAAAGTAGCATATGAAGAAGAGTCTCTATGTGTTAAGGGCATTCCTACTAAAAGTAGGTGTATGAATTAGGGATTTATTTTATACACTGCTGTATGTTCAACAAGGTACTTTTGATCAACTTTAAAGGAGTACTGCGGTGCAGGAAAACTAATCCCCTATCCAAAGGGTAGGGGATAAGTGTCTGATCGCCGGGGGTCTGACCTTTGGGACCCTTCACAATCTACTGCACTGACCCTTGCTCTAACCAGGAAAGGAGCATGTTGACCTCTGCACGGTCTACCCTTTGCAGATGTGTGGCATATAGGGCTCAGGCAGGGGGGTGTGGTTAGTTGTCTTGCTATGGACCTGCCTATTGGCGCTCTTTTGAGCCCTATATGCCACACATCTGCAATTGAGAAAGGGTAGGATATTCCCGGAAACGCGTCTTGCTATGGATGTACATGTTAACTCTTTTAATAAATTACAGTTTGCTTATTACAGAAGCATTCTATGCCATTCATTTTAATTTTATTTTTATGGGATAGACCCATTTTTGGAGGTTTTTTTCTTCTATCTTCTCCTGCTGTTTTAAAGGATCCGGTGCCACGGATAGCGATCAAGCTCCTACGGCCTGCAATCCTCTGTATACCCTGCATGTAGGTGTGATACGCATAACCTCAAGGGTTAAATCAGGTGGGAGTCCATAATCCAGACCTTCACTTACCCCCACTTACTTGCAGGATTACACGAGGCGCTGTCCTCGCTATTTTTGTATTTTTCCTATAATACTCTTATCAATAGTCCAGTGCAGAACTATAACCTCTACAAACTGTAGTTGGCAGCATGAGCTGTAAATTCTAAAAAAAAAAAGCCTTCAAGCAATAACAAAGACATTTGGTCTTCTAAGTGATAAATCAATAATAAAGAGCTAATTGCATATTGATTAGCATCTATAAACATCTCAGTCCATTAGAGAAGCAGGAGTTACTGGAGATGCCAGGGCAGGAACTGTTCTCCCATTCTCTAATATTTATTGCCAACTTCAGGGTGATACTAGACAGCCTTCTGCCTCTGGCAAGCATCCGATGTAAATTCCAGAAGAGGTCACAAAGTGACTGCTATTATCGAATGAAAAGTCTGTAAGTAGTAGTCAAACATTAATGAATATGAATGGCAGCTATAAATAACATGTTGCTAGCGAGGACCTCAGTTTATCAACAAGTAAGGAATAACAGCTCCGCCGCTACACTTGCCAACATGTGGGAGGTTGTTTTCTCCAGGAAAAGATAACCAGATCAGCTGACTTCTTTCCTCTTCTATACAAAGAAACAAAAACTATTGTTTGTGCTCAGATATTGTTACACTGTATCTATTTATCTATCTATGTATATCTATCTATCTATCTATCTATCTATCTCATATCTATCTAACTCCTATCTATCTATCTATCTATCTCATATCTATCTATCTATCTATTATCTATCTCATATCTATCTATCTATCTATATATATATATATATATATATATATATCTATCATATCTCATATCTATCATCTATCTATCTCATATCTATCTATCTATCTATCTATCTATCTATCTATCTCCTATCTATTTATCTATCTATCTATCTCATATCTATCTATCTATCTATCATCTCATATCTATCTATCTATCTATCTATCTCCTATCTATCTATTATCTATCTATCTATCTATCATCTATCTATCTCATATCTATCTCCTATCTATCTATCTATCTATCTATCTATCTATCTCCTATCTATCTATCTATCTATCTATCTATCTCATATCTATCTATATCCTATCTATCTATCTCCTATCTATCTATCTATCTATCTATCTATCTAGACAAAGAATAAGTCAGCCAGCACTTTAGTTGATACCAAACTATTATATGGACCTGGCCTACAGGTGCACGCTACTAGGCTAAATATACAGCAACAGAAGAATGCAGCAGCACACTGCCAGCACAAGGATATATGTGAAACATGGAGAGCTATACAGCTGCAGGCCAGGTCCATATAATAGTTTGGTATCAACTAAAGTGCTGGCTGACTTATTCTTTGTCTGTATTACGCATACGGGGGAGTGGCTACCTCCATGTTGGCCTTGCACCCCACCCACCTCTATCAGGTGTGTATATAAGGTGTCTTGGATGTTCCAGACCCTGCCATGCTTACTGAACTGTTCACACAGAGGCATATTCACAGTGTAGGGTCCGTCCCAATGAGGCCACCTTATCGCGGTGGGACGGTCCAAGCTATTTGACCGCCGGCGGAGACAAATTTGCGAGCTAAGTGTCTCACTATCTCATAGTTTCACATTTGCATCTATTACACCATAGCTGTATAGCTCTCCATGTTTTATCTGCATGTTCATGTTTCACCTATATCCTTGTGCTGGCAGTGTGCTGCTGCATTCTTTTGTTGCTGTATATCTATCTATCTATCTATCTATCTATTGTTACGCCGAGCGCTCCGGGTCCCCGCTCCTCCCCGGAGCGCTCGCTACACTCCTCTCACTGCAGCGCTCCGGTCGGTTCCACGGACCCGGGGCGCTGCGATACCGCCTCTGGCCGGGATGCGATTCGCGATGCGGGTAGCGCCCGCTCGCGATGCGCACCCCGGCTCCCGTACCTGACTCGCTCTCCGTCAGTTCTGTCCCGGCGCGCGCGGCCCCGCTCCCTAGGGCGCGCGCGCGCCGGGTCTTTGCGATTTAAAGGGCCACTGCGCCGCTGATTGGCGCAGTGGTTC
Source organism: Hyla sarda (assembly GCF_029499605.1). NCBI lineage: Eukaryota > Metazoa > Chordata > Amphibia > Anura > Hylidae > Hyla > Hyla sarda. The sequence goes on from NC_079189.1 coordinate 206,739,415, forward strand.
CAATTAGTGTTTACACCTGTGCACCTCCCTATATCACCTCACTTCCCCTTCACTCCCTCGCCGGATCTTGTTGCCTTAGTGCCAGTGAAAGCGTTCCTTGTGTGTTCCTTGCCTGTGATTCCAGACCTTCTGCCGTTGCCCCTGACTACGATCCTTGCTGCCTGCCCCGACCTTCTGCTACGTCCGACCTTGCTTTTGCCTACTCCCTTGTACCGCGCCTATCTTCAGCAGCCAGAGAGGTGAGCCGTTGCTAGTGGATACGACCTGGTCACTACCGCCGCAGCAAGACCATCCCGCTTTGCGGCGGGCTCTGGTGAAAACCAGTAGTGGCTTAGAACCGGTCCACTAGCACGGTCCACGCCAATCCCTCTCTGGCACAGAGGATCCACTACCTGCCAGCCGGCATCGTGACAGTAGATCCGGCCATGGATCCCGCTGAAGTTCCTCTGCCAGTTGTCGCTGACCTCACCACGGTGGTCGCCCAGCAGTCACAACAGATAGCGCAACAAGGCCAACAGCTGTCTCAACTGACCGTTATGCTACAACAGTTACTACCACAGCTTCAGCAGTCATCTCCTCCGCCAGCTCCTGCACCTCCTCCGCAGCGAGTGGCCGCTCCTGGGATACGCTTATCCTTGCCGGATAAATTTGATGGGGACTCTAAGTTTTGCCGTGGCTTTCTTTCCCAATGTTCCCTGCATCTGGAGATGATGTCGGACCTGTTTCCCACTGAAAGGTCTAAGGTGGCTTTCGTAGTCAGCCTTCTGTCCGGAAAAGCCCTGTCATGGGCCACACCGCTCTGGGACCGCAATGACCCCGTCACTGCCTCTGTACACTCCTTCTTCTCGGAAATCCGAAGTGTCTTTGAGGAACCTGCCCGAGCCTCTTCTGCTGAGACTGCCCTGTTGAACCTGGTCCAGGGTAATTCTTCCGTTGGCGAGTATGCCGTACAATTCCGTACTCTTGCTTCAGAATTGTCCTGGAATAATGAGGCCCTCTGCGCGACCTTCAAAAAAGGCCTATCCAGCAACATTAAAGATGTTCTGGCCGCACGAGAAATTCCTGCTAATCTACATGAACTTATTCACCTAGCCACTCGCATTGACATGCGTTTTTCCGAAAGGCGTCAGGAACTCCGCCAAGATATGGACTCTGTTCGCACGAGGCGTTTCTTCTCCTCGGCTCCTCTCTCCTCTGGTCCCCTGCAATCTGTTCCTGTGCCTCCCGCCGTGGAGGCTATGCAGGTCGACCGGTCTCGCCTGACACCTCAAGAGAGGACACGACGCCGTATGGAGAACCTCTGCCTGTACTGTGCTAGTACCGAACACTTCCTGAGAGATTGTCCTATCCGTCCTCCCCGCCTGGAAAGACGTACGCTGACTCCGCACAAAGGTGAGACAGTCCTTGATGTCTACTCTGCTTCTCCACGTCTTACTGTGCCTGTGCGGATGTCTGCCTCTGCCTTCTCCTTCTCTACAGTGGCCTTCTTGGACTCTGGATCTGCAGGAAATTTTATTTTGGCCTCCCTCGTCAACAGGTTCAACATCCCGGTGACCAGTCTCGCCAGACCCCTCTACATCAATTGTGTAAATAATGAAAGATTGGACTGTACCATACGTTTCCGCACGGAGCCCCTTCTTATGAGCATCGGATCTCATCATGAGAGGATTGAACTTTTGGTCCTCCCCAATTGCACCTCGGAAATTCTCCTTGGACTTCCCTGGCTTCAACTTCATTCCCCTACCCTGGATTGGTCCACTGGGGAGATCAAGAGTTGGGGGTCCTCTTGTTCCAAGAACTGTCTAAAACCGGTTCCCAGTAACCCTTGCCGTAACTCTGTGGTTCCTCCAGTAACCGGTCTCCCTAAGGCCTATATGGACTTCGCGGATGTTTTCTGCAAAAAACAAGCTGAGACTCTACCTCCTCACAGGCCTTATGATTGCCCTATCGACCTTCTCCCGGGCACTACTCCACCCCGGGGCAGAATTTATCCTCTCTCTGCCCCAGAGACTCTTGCCATGTCCGAATACGTCCAGGAGAATCTAAAAAAGGGCTTTATCCGTAAATCCTCCTCTCCTGCCGGAGCCGGATTTTTCTTTGTGTCCAAAAAAGATGGCTCCCTACGTCCTTGCATTGACTACCGCGGTCTTAATAAAATCACGGTTAAGAACCGCTACCCCTTACCCCTCATCTCTGAACTCTTTGATCGCCTCCAAGGTGCCCACATCTTCACTAAATTGGACTTAAGAGGCGCCTATAACCTCATCCGCATCAGAGAGGGGGACGAGTGGAAAACGGCATTTAACACCAGAGATGGACACTTTGAGTATCTGGTCATGCCCTTTGGACTGTGCAACGCCCCTGCCGTCTTCCAAGACTTTGTCAATGAAATTTTTCGTGATCTGTTATACTCCTGTGTTGTTGTATATCTGGACGATATCCTAATTTTTTCTGCCAATCTAGAAGAACACCGCCAGCATGTCCGTATGGTTCTTCAGAGACTTCGTGACAACCAACTCTATGCCAAAATTGAGAAATGTCTGTTTGAATGCCAATCTCTTCCTTTTCTAGGATATTTGGTCTCTGGCCAGGGACTACAGATGGATCCAGACAAACTCTCTGCCGTCTTAGATTGGCCACGCCCCTCCGGACTCCGTGCTATCCAACGCTTTTTGGGGTTCGCCAATTATTACAGGCAATTTATTCCACATTTTTCTACCATTGTGGCTCCTATCGTGGCTTTAACCAAAAAAAATGCTGATCCCAAGTCCTGGCCTCCTCAAGCAGAAGACGCCTTTAAACGACTCAAGTCTGCCTTTTCTTCGGCTCCCGTCCTCTCCAGACCTGACCCTTCCAAACCCTTCCTATTGGAGGTTGATGCCTCCTCAGTGGGAGCTGGAGCTGTTCTTCTACAAAAAAACTCTTCCGGGCATGCTGTCACTTGTGGTTTTTTCTCTAGGACCTTCTCTCCAGCGGAGAGGAACTACTCCATCGGGGATCGAGAGCTTCTAGCCATTAAATTAGCACTTGAGGAATGGAGGCATCTGCTGGAGGGATCAAGTTCTCCTGTTATTATCTACACCGATCACAAGAACCTCTCCTACCTCCAGTCTGCCCAACGGCTGAATCCTCGCCAGGCCCGGTGGTCTCTGTTCTTTGCCCGATTTAATTTTGAGATTCACTTTCGTCCTGCCGATAAGAACATTAGGGCCGATGCTCTCTCTCGTTCCTCGGATGCCTCAGAAGTTGAACTCTCTCCGCAACACATCATTCCACCTGACTGCCTGATCTCCACTTCTCCTGCCTCCATCAGGCAGACTCCTCCAGGAAAGACCTTTGTTTCTCCTCGCCAACGCCTCGGAATCCTCAAATGGGGTCACTCCTCCCATCTCGCAGGTCATGCGGGTATCAAGAAATCTGTGCAACTCATCTCCCGCTTCTATTGGTGGCCGACTCTGGAGACGGATGTTGTGGACTTTGTGCGAGCCTGCACTATCTGTGCCCGGGATAAGACTCCTCGCCAGAAGCCCGCTGGTTTTCTTCATCCTCTGCCTGTCCCCGAACAGCCTTGGTCTCTGATTGGTATGGATTTTATTACTGATTTACCCCCTTCCCGTGGCAACACTGTTATTTGGGTGGTCGTTGATCGATTCTCCAAAATGGCACATTTCATCCCTCTTCCTGGTCTTCCTTCTGCGCCTCAGTTGGCTAAACAATTTTTTGTACACATTTTTCGTCTTCACGGGTTGCCTACGCAGATTGTCTCGGATAGAGGCGTCCAATTCGTGTCTAAATTCTGGAGGGCTCTCTGTAAACAACTCAAGATTAAATTACATTTTTCTTCTGCATATCATCCCCAGTCCAATGGACAAGTAGAAAGGATTAACCAGATCTTGGGTGATTATTTGCGACATTTTGTTTCCTCCCGCCAGGATGACTGGGCAGATCTCCTCCCATGGGCCGAATTCTCGTATAACTTCAGGGTCTCTGAGTCTTCCTCCAAATCCCCATTTTTCGTGGTGTACGGCCGTCACCCTCTTCCCCCCCTCCCTACTCCCTTGCCCTCTGGTCTGCCCGCTGTGGATGAAATTTCTCGTGACCTTTCCATCATATGGAGAGAGACCCAAAATTCTCTCTTACAGGCTTCTTCACGCATGAAGAAGTTCGCGGATAAGAAAAGAAGAGCTCCCCCCGTTTTTTCCCCTGGAGACAAGGTATGGCTCTCCGCTAAATATGTCCGCTTCCGTGTCCCTAGCTACAAGTTGGGACCACGCTATCTTGGTCCTTTCAAAATTTTGTGTCAAATTAATCCTGTCTCTTATAAACTTCTTCTTCCTCCCTCTCTTCGTATCCCTAATGCCTTTCACGTCTCTCTTCTCAAACCACTCATCCTCAACCGTTTTTCTCCCAAATCTGTTCCTCCCACTCCTGTCTCCGGCTCCTCGGACATCTTCTCCGTCAAAGAAATTTTAGCATCTAAAAAGGTCAGAGGGAAAACCTTCTTTTTAGTGGATTGGGAGGGTTGTGGTCCAGAAGAGAGGTCCTGGGAACCTGAGGACAATATCCTGGACAAAAGTCTGGTCCTCAGGTTCTCAGGCTCCAAGAAGAGGGGGAGACCCAAGGGGGGGGGTACTGTTACGCCGAGCGCTCCGGGTCCCCGCTCCTCCCCGGAGCGCTCGCTACACTCCTCTCACTGCAGCGCTCCGGTCGGTTCCACGGACCCGGGGCGCTGCGATACCGCCTCTGGCCGGGATGCGATTCGCGATGCGGGTAGCGCCCGCTCGCGATGCGCACCCCGGCTCCCGTACCTGACTCGCTCTCCGTCAGTTCTGTCCCGGCGCGCGCGGCCCCGCTCCCTAGGGCGCGCGCGCGCCGGGTCTTTGCGATTTAAAGGGCCACTGCGCCGCTGATTGGCGCAGTGGTTCCAATTAGTGTTTACACCTGTGCACTTCCCTATATCACCTCACTTCCCCTTCACTCCCTCGCCGGATCTTGTTGCCTTAGTGCCAGTGAAAGCGTTCCTTGTGTGTTCCTTGCCTGTGATTCCAGACCTTCTGCCGTTGCCCCTGACTACGATCCTTGCTGCCTGCCCCGACCTTCTGCTACGTCCGACCTTGCTTTTGCCTACTCCCTTGTACCGCGCCTATCTTCAGCAGCCAGAGAGGTGAGCCGTTGCTAGTGGATACGACCTGGTCACTACCGCCGCAGCAAGACCATCCCGCTTTGCGGCGGGCTCTGGTGAAAACCAGTAGTGGCTTAGAACCGGTCCACTAGCACGGTCCACGCCAATCCCTCTCTGGCACAGAGGATCCACTACCTGCCAGCCGGCATCGTGACATCTATCTATCTCACATCTATCTATCTATCTATCTCATATCTATCATCTATCTATCTCCTATCTATCTATCTATCTATCTCCTATCTATCTATCTCATATCTATCTATCTATCTAGTAGAAAGAAACGGGCAGCACTATGGTGTGCGAGATGGTGCTCGCTGGTTGACTCGGTCCCAAGTCCCAGGTAGATATCGGAGGAAAACAGCAGCACTTGCAAGTTGCAGGTGAATAGTGTGTGGCAAAGGCCTTGAGAGAAGGCTGAAACGTCGCTACTATTGATGCTTTGTGAATAAAGCCACACACTATTCACCTGCAACTTGCGAGTGCTGCTGTTTTCCTCCGATATCTATCTATCTATCTCCTATCTATCTATCTATCTATCTATCACCTATCTATCTATCTATCTCATATCTATCATCTATCTATCTCCTATCTATCTATCTATCTATCTCCTATCTATCTATCTATCTCATATCTATCTATCTATCTCATATCTATCATCTATCTATCTCCTATCTATCTATCTCCTATCTATCTATCTCATATCTATCTATCTCCTATCTATCTATCTATCTATCTATCTCATATCTATCTATCTCCTATCTATCTTTCTATCTATTTATCTCATATCTATCTATCTCATATCTATCTATCTATCATCTATCTATCTCATATCTATCTATCTTTCTATCTCCTATCTATCTATCTCATATCTATCTCCTATCTATCTCCTATCTATCTATCTCCTATCTATCTCCTATCTATATATCTATCTATCTCATATCTATCTCCTATCTATCTATCTATCTATCTATCTATCTATCTCCTATCTATCTATCTATCTATCTATCTATCTCCTATCTATCTATCTATCTATCTCCTATCTATCTATCTCCTATCTATCTATTTATCTATCTCATATCTATCTGTCTCCTATCTATCTATCTATCTCATATCTATCTATCTATCTCCTATCTGTCTATTTCTCATATCTATCTATCTATCTATCTATCTATCCCATATCTATCTATCATATATGTTTATATCTATCTTTCTATCTCATATCTATCATATATATATATACACACATTTTTTTTTGCATTGTATATGTAATCTCTATGTACATTAATCTATATCTATCTTGCAGGTCTTTTTCTATCTATCTCCTATCTATCATCTATCTATCTATCTATCTCACATCCATCATCTATCTATCTATTTATCTATCTCCTATCTATCATCTATCTATCTATCTATCTATCTCACATCCATCATCTATCTATCTATCTATCTATCTCCTATCTATCATCAATCTATCGATCTATCTCACATCCATCATCTATCTATTTATCTATCCATCTACTATCTCATATACAATGGGGAAGAGGTCCATTAAACCTTGTGGAGGGGTACATTGGAGCAGTTGCTCATAGCAACCAATCAGATTCCAGCTTTTATTTCTAAAAATACTCTGTGGGTACAAACACTCCCATTAATGACATCCTGTGGATTTGCCTGTTGGTGCCACATTTAGGTAGAAGAAGCGCACGGTTGAATGAGCTCTGTAAAGCCCCCCACTAAGTCCAAGCTGAAGTGCTATTACAGATCATGCAAATAAATTGACAGCAGGACCCAATAGTCTGTGCATAGGTAAAGCTCCAAATATATATACAAAAGCACCCTATGCTAAATAGACCACTAACATTCAGGTGTCATGTGTGGAAGTTATATCCTTCCATTTATCCATTAGTATGCATTATCTCTATAATATGACATGCAATGGAATCTTTTTGTCTTAGGCAATCTTGATCGCTCTTGAATTGTGTTGTTATTCAATTTGTCATATCAATTCACAACAATATTGCACAATCCAGTAAAAAAAATGTATATGTTAAACATATTGGAGCCTATGGGTGATGAATGTCCAACAGCTATCATCTGTCAAAGTATCCACACAAATATTTACTTTTCATGTGATGGTTTAACACCTCATGCTATACATCTCGGGACATGATGGGTCTTTGTCATGTACGGTGGAGTAATGTCCACCATATCATTGTCTCCCTTGTGTTGATTTTGTTGTTGCTGGCTGCAACCATTTTATTATATGCACCAGCTGGTGATATTGCCTTTGCCATTTAGTATCTCAGTGATCTCTGTTCTTTTTAAATGGTGCATTCAGCAGCTGGTTTGTTACTCTTGGTCTGTCCGAGTGGTCCCATCGTTTTAAGCTTGATACGGAATTGTATGTATTTGCTTGTGCAATTATTAGTGTGTTTTTTTTTAACCCTATTCTACCATTAAGACCTGGGGGAAACTGAGTACATGGAATGTCGCAGCTATAGGTGAAGACTCGTTCTGCAGCCTAACAACCTGCTAGTATTGTTACGGTTTCGATATACGTTACAGTGAATCTGTCAGCAGTTTTCAGCCATCAAAGGTTCAGTATGGGAGCTTGAATGTCGTGGAGGTTGGGTCTTCTGGTTATGTGCTCAGAAGATGGACCAGGAAAACTCTCAATACAGAGACTTTATGGCACCAAATTAGAAAAGCCTGACTCCTAGGCAAGTGCATACAATACTAATACAATGCAGTAGAATCTCCCAATAGTGGAAACTCACAGGAAAAAAAAGTGTCTGCTATTGAGAGATGTCCCCTATTGGGGAAAAAAGGCTCAAACATCTTTCTAAATGACTGAATACTGTACTGTACTCACTCAAAAGTGTCATTACCTGTAAAACATGATACAAAGCGATATTACAGCAGAATCTCCCAGTGCTGTTTATTCACCCCCTGATGGCTGCCCTGCTTACAAAGTAAGGCTGGCAAATAAGCCTGGTTGTCCCCTATTGGGAGTGTTTTGTCCCCTATTTGGAGTGTTTTGTCCCCTATTGGAGGTGTTTTGTCCCATATTGGGTGTGGTTTGTCCCCTATTGGGTGTGTTTTGTCCTCTATTGGGGGTGTTTTGTCCTCTATTGGGTGTGTTTTGTCCTCTATTGGGAGTGTTTTGTCCCCTATTGGGTGTGTTATGTCCTCTAATGGGGGTGTTTTTCCCCTATTGGGAGTGTTTTGTCCCCTATTGGGGTGTTTTGTCTCCTATTAGGAGTGTTTTGTACCATATTGGGAGTGTTTTGTCCCCTATTGGGGTGTTTTGTCTCCTATTAGGAGTGTTTTTTCCCCTATTGGGAGTGTTTTGTCTCCTATTGGGAGTGTTTTGTCTCCTATTAGGAGTGTTTTGTCCCATATTGGGAGTGTTTTGTCTCCTATTGGGAGTGTTTTATTCCATATTGGGAGTGTTTTGTCTCCTATTGGGAGTGTTCTGTCCCACATCGGGAGTGTTTTGTCACATATTGGGAGTGTTTTGTCCCATATTGGGAGTGTTTTGTCTCCTATTGGGAGTGTTTTATTCCATATTGGGAGTGTTTTGTCTCCTATTGGGAGTGTTCTGTCCCACATCGGGAGTGTTTTGTCACATATTGGGAGTGTTTTGTCCCATATTGGGAGTGTTTTGTCTCCTATTGGGAGTGTTTTGTCCCATATTGGGGGTGTTTTGTCTCCTATTGGGAGTGTTTTGTCCCATATTTGGAGTGTTTTGTCTCCTATTGGGGTGTTTTGTCCCATATTGGGAGTGTTTTATTCCATATTGGGAGTGTTTTGTCTCCTATTAGGAGTGTTTTGTCCCATATTGGGAGTGTTTTGTCTCCTATTGGGAGTGTTTTATTCCATATTGGGAGTGTTTTGTCTCCTATTGGGAGTGTTCTGTCCCACATCGGGAGTGTTTTGTCACATATTGGGAGTGTTTTGTCCCATATTGGGAGTGTTTTGTCTCCTATTGGGAGTGTTTTATTCCATATTGGGAGTGTTTTGTCTCCTATTAGGAGTGTTTTGTCCCATATTGGGAGTGTTTTGTCTCCTATTGGGAGTGTTTTATTCCATATTGGGAGTGTTTTGTCTCCTATTGGGAGTGTTCTGTCCCACATCGGGAGTGTTTTGTCACATATTGGGAGTGTTTTGTCCCATATTGGGAGTGTTTTGTCTCCTATTGGGAGTGTTTTATTCCATATTGGGAGTGTTTTGTCTCCTATTGGGAGTGTTCTGTCCCACATCGGGAGTGTTTTGTCACATATTGGGAGTGTTTTGTCCCATATTGGGAGTGTTTTGTCTCCTATTGGGAGTGTTTTGTCCCATATTGGGGGTGTTTTGTCTCCTATTGGGAGTGTTTTGTCCCATATTTGGAGTGTTTTGTCTCCTATTGGGGTGTTTTGTCCCATATTGGGAGTGTTTTGTCCCATATTGGGAGTGTTTTGTCACATATTGGGAGTGTTCTGTCCCATATCGGAAGTGTTTTGTCCCCTATTGGGAGTGTCCCCTATTACATTAATTCCTATGGAACTCTGCCGGGGAATAAAAAACATTTTTTTTGCAATCATAAATGCCAGGAAACATAAACAAGAACTTTGAAATATAAAAGATTCTTTCAATCATTTTCCAGCAGTAAAGATTCTTTTGATTCCATCCCGGCTCCAGTTTTCTAATCGGCACCGTGACCTGGGGATAAAATACGACAGCCGGCATCTGCAACGCAAGCGACTGGTAAACATGGCTAATTATTTACACAAATGGCTGAACATCCAATTTACCATAGGCTCTGGCCAGACTTTCTGCTGCTTATGGAAGTTCATTAAGGTATTTTGCCAGATGACACTGCCAAATGATGTTATTTTGTTAATACTAGTGCATATTACTAGATTTAGAAAATACTAATAGGCTATGTATTTAGAGATATAACAGCTATATTCCCTGGCTGTGGAATGAAGGTTAATATGCTATGCAATTGGGGAAAAAGACACAGCTGCGACTTGCAATGTTTTCACACACGTCTGCCAATGAATTATACAGGAATGTAAACTTCATCCGATTCTAGAATAGACTGGTAAAGAAGAGAAAATCATCTATGTATCTAATAAAGGGAATGCTATTAAATATCCTCCCATAAGCTATTAAATGAAGATAAATGAAGTATTTTCCCCAAGGCAATTTAACATTGCAGGCCGCAATACACACTGCTAGTTTTCTCATATGCTTTTGAAATCCTTGGTGTCCATTGCAGCGAAATGGAACTGAGGTTTATCCAATCCACGGCATATTGGAAATGATTTAAACAAAGAGCATATTAAGGCTGAGGTTAATCATGTAGACATCTCGGTGCAGCTCATACATCAGCCCAGTGGTCATTGCCCAGTCACATTTTGTAATTAATATGTGAAGCTGTTTCCACATGAAGAATACGTCTTATTTTAATAAATGGAGCTTAAATCTACAATGAATACATCTTTATACAACAGCAACGCACATTAAGCGCATGATAGGGTCAATCCCATTCATTTGGAGTTAAAAGTAATGGGCACTCAGGGCTTGTATCACAAATCTCAAGATGCATGTCCCAAAACAGCCATGGCAGCAGGCAGCACTAAAAAGACAAAAACAAGCAGCACTGTAAGCAGCAGACCCCTTCTTGTTACCGGCTGTGCATACTAGCTCTTCTCCAGAAGGAAATAAAAATTGAGGTCAAGTTTCATCTATTGGAGCCTTGAAACATCATAGGGGGTTATCAGCCAAGACAGATCTCCTCTAAAAGTCAGATGACCCATCTGTAGACACCTGTTTTGGGATTCTTGCCATGGGTCAGACAAGAGCAATGTGCTGGTTGCGTAGGTGAGAGGCCTTTAGATGGTAAGTATTGACTTCAAGGGAAGCTAACTTCAATAGCAAGCTTATTTATTTCTAGAGGAATACTGTTATCCATACCTTTTCTAGGGAACATTGTCTGGCCTACAAGACTCCCTACATCATCTTGTCATACTCCCCTAGGAGATACATTATTCCTCAGACTAGCGGTGCCTCTAATATGGGAATATATATATATATATATATATATATATATATATATATATAAATTTTTTTTTTTTTTTTATGACAACAATATGACAAAGGGTGGTTGGACTGCCAATATGATATTTTTAATATGATGTTATTTTGTATGAACCTCTGACTTAACATTTACTAAATACCCTTTACATGTAGTTTTTATACTTCTATGTTTCTCGTGTTCAGCATGTATGCATTTTCTACACAATAAATTTCTCCTGAAGTAAAAGACAGGCTGATTCATACAATGCATATCTGCCATGGCTTCCTCCAAGGGAAATTTGGGAACATTTGGCAAATGGTGGGAAGCTTCACGCTACGCTTCATCCAGCAGCTACTCAGCTACCACATTTGGGAAGATTTACGGAAGGGAGAAGGAGTTGCCAAACACATCAGTTTATTATTTTCCTGGGCCAAAGGGAAATCATTGATAATAATATGGTTATTAACAAGTAAGCCAAATGGGCGTATGCTGCGAACAAAGAGATGAAAGTCTGCCTATTTTCAGTGGTATATAGTAGTTTATTATTTTAGAAATGATTATTGTGTAATGAATATAGAACAAGTACACTAAACACACATATTTGTAAGCAGACCTATTACATTCCTCATTTCATCCTCTGTTTATACAGCAGTATCCACCCCACACACACTTATGAACGTCATATCTGTACATGCAATGATACTAGCTGGTGACTTGTTTATTCACCTCTCTGTTCACGATCCTCTTTTTTATGACAAAGACTGGACCATTGTATAAAATAAGCACTTTCACCTGTTGTGTCTCCCATGTTTCCTCTTAGATTGTAAGCTCTTGTGAGCAGGATCCTCACATCTCTCATTTAAATTTGTAATACACTGTTATACCAACTGTTCTAGGCATAACATAACACCATTTTTTGGGTAGTGTTTGCACAAAGCAATAGCCACGTCTTTCAACCATTTAGTGTTGCATGAATATGAATGCACCTACTTCATAGTTATCTAACCTTTGAATAAATACACAATCCATCTGCTATTGGGGAACTTGAATTTAGGAGATTTAATTTGATAATCCTGAAGCATGCATGGGTATTACTGGCAAAACATAGTATTGTACGGCATTGTATTGGCTGAGGATAAAGCAAATTTGTAAATCCAAACATGTGGCGGTTCCAATTCTTTCTGTATTTTCTGTATTTCTTAGTTGGTTTAGTACTGGCAGGGCAACACCAATGCGGTAAGACTGTAAAGAGGAAGAAGAACAGTCGACCCTTTTTTTGTGTGTGTGTTTTAGTTTTAATTGATATTTGGGGTAAGCCCTATTGTAAATTCAAGAACCTAGTGCAAGTGTCCAGACCGTGCAAGTGTCATGAACACCAATTGTCCAGACCGGCAAGCTGCACCTCAACCTACAGCCACCTACCTCCCACAGCAGGTTCAGGGAACTGTCGAGAGAAGGGATCATATCTCCGTGCATTCATTTGTATAATTGTTTTTCAGACACCGAGACAACTGAATAGCTGACTGCTGGCCAGAGTGAGGAATCAGGCTGTTCCTTGCCCGGCCACCCAATGCTTCCCCATGATGCAGATAAGTGCTGCCTGCATTATTCTACTCTAGCCAGGTTGATTGGAAGATGCCAGATCAGCAATGCAACACAGAAGCCAGAACAGGTGACTATCCCCAGGGAGACAGGTTATTTGAAGTTGTGTTCCCTTGAACCAGTAGCTCTCCAGTTGTTGCAGAACTACATCTCTCATTGTACCCTACTGTCAGAGCATGATGGGAGTTGTAGTTTGAAACTGTTGGGGAGTCACAGGTTGGGAAACAATGTTTTAAGAGCACAGTGACACAGTTCATTAGGGGGTGTAGTGATGAAGTTCATTAAAAGGGGCAGTGTCACAGTTCATAAGGAGGGGCTGTGGCACCATTTTCTTATCGTCATAGTGGCAGAGTTTATTAGGGGAGCAGTGGCAGAGTTCATTAGGGGAGTAGTGATGCAGTTCATTAAAAGGGGCAAAGTCACAGTTCATAAGGAGGGGCTGTGGCACCATGTTCTTATCGACATTGTGGCACAGATTATTAGGGGAGAAGTGGCACAGTTCATTAGAAGGGGCAGCGTCACAGTTCAATAGAGGAGCAGTGTCACATTTCCTAAAAGTTTCTAAGTTCCCTTGACCTAGTGGGTTGATGTGATAATTTATATACCGTATGACATTTTAAACAATCTGACATCATATTATCCTATTAATTTTAACCTTGATATTAAAAATGCATTTCCACTTACCATGCTATTCATTTTTGAAGATGTTGAGATTGTTCTCTGTTTTCGGAAATGAGACCCTTCATCTAGGTTTCCCTCCTTTGGTTTGAAAGCCGTCCTACTGCCCCCTGCTGTGCCTTCTGAAGATGAACGCAAACGTCTCTCTGAATAACGTCCATCTCTATGTGGGCTGAAACTGCTGGCATAGTTAACTGTAAAGACACAGATGGTAGCTCTAATAAGCATTTGATAAAAGGAATACATTTGGTTCTGTTAAATCAGAATTAAATTGTTTCTGAAAGTAGGATAAAATTATATATAGTGGGAGATTAGCTCTGCAAACCCAGGCAAACAACAGTAAATGGCATTTAGAGACAGTGACACTTTTTGTTTTAATTTGCTTTTTGTTCTTGTTTTTAAGTGTAACAAAAATAAAGCCTTTACATTCAGGCACAAAATATTAAGCAAATCCTGCTTGTCCAAGCTCCAACTCACCTACATTTTCCCTGTCTACCCAGCCACCTAACAAAATAGTCATTAAAATGTGCTACTCACACAAATCAAAAGTCCCCTTTGAGGCTGCAAACCTCAAGACTTTAAAGGGGTTATCCAGGAAAAAAACTTTTTTTTATATATATCAACTGGCTCCAGAAAGTTAAACAGATTTGTAAATTACTTCTATTAAAAAAATCTTAATCCTTTCAGTACTTATGAGCTTCTGAATTTAAGGTTGTTCTTTTCTGTCTAAGTCCTCTCTGATGACACCTGTCTCGGGAAACGCCCAGTTTAGAAGAGGTTCAGAAGCTCATAAGTACTGAAAGGATTAAGATTTTTTAATAGAAGTCATTTACAAATTTGTTTAACTTTCTGGAGCCAGTTGATATATATATATATATATATATATATATATATATATATATATATATATAAAAGTTTTTTTCCTGGAATACCCCTTTAACTCACATCAGAGGTTCAGGATTTTCCCAGCCATAGCATAAAGACTGAGATACACCTAGTATTAAAGCCAAGTAAACAGCTGTCTTCAGCACATGTGCTGATTTTGGGCCACACTTAAAACCTGCACTGGCCAGGAAGGGAACAAAAGACCATATTACCAACATGACTTTTATTCCATATAAATCCAGGCCCAAATATGTAATTTACCAAAGGTCCCCTAGCAACTATGGTCTGGTAGAGACTTCAGACTATTTTAGATTTCCCATATCTCACCCAGCTTTCCCTGGATGAGAGATGTGCTTCCTGAAACTTGCTATAAAACAGTTCACTTAGATTTATAAATGATAATTTATTGTGTTAAATATCTTAAGGGGCAAGACAGTCTATTATCTTTCAGTGGGGATTTTCAGCTAAATAAGGCTAGAAATTCAATTTTAGAGCCCTGAAAACAAGTAGGGCATCCATTAGAATAATCTGGGTCCCATGCAGTCAAATAGTTTTTGTACACCCCTCTAAATTGGCCATCCTCTGTCTTACAGAGTCTTACATTGGTAATGGTATGCTACAGCAGCTTCCTCAGGAGTCACTCCTGAGGAAGCTGCTGTGGCAGGCAGTGGAACGCGTGGAGCTGCTATGTCCCCCAGGGTGGTGAGGGTATCCCGCTACATGGATAGCAATTTTCCTTTGTATTATGTCAGTGACCTGAGCCCTTGTGAGGCAGCATATGTAGTATCAGGCCTTTCATGTCTATCAGGCCTTTTTATCTATAGTTTTCTATACTGCCTCTCTATTCTTCATACGGCCATTTTTGTGTACATAAAAGGATACAAGCTAAATTCTATGGATCCTATTGATCCTCTGTCTTTGCTCTTTGCTGATCTGGCACATTTGTAGTACGTGGCTTGTGTCCAATGGAGGGCCTTCTCTGTATGTTCAGAGAGTACAGCATAAAGCTGTAATTTCGTAGTTCGTAAAGCCTGGAGTAAATACAAAGATGGAGAAAGCTGATGGGCTGTAGCCAATCTAGCTAATTTATTTTCAAGAGTGGCCTGTGCTTGTGTTTGTTCCTTTTTCAATCAAGAGGCAAGGACAATACGTTTCCTTCTAATGTAAGCCTTGTGTGCCATCCAGAACCCAAACTACATCAGATGAAGGAGAAGAGTTAGCTAAAAAATACTCAGTTAGATCAGTCTCAACTTGGGAGCGAATGTGTGAGCGGCACAACAAGGATTCATTAAGGTCCCATGTAAAAGGCGTAGAACTGGGGCTCCCAAACTGAAACTGAGCCAGGACAATATCATGATCTGACCATAAACACTGTACGTGCCTCATTTAAAATGGAGGAGAGGGTGGAGGAGTTGGTTAGTATCCAATCTATAGTTAGAGTGTAGAAACAATGGGCTGGTGAATAGTAAGTGTATCCCCTCTGAGCAAGATTATGCTCCCGCCAAGCATCTACAAGATCCAAATCAATAAGTTGCTGGAGTAGGAGGTGTTGCTGCACACCAGAACACCTACGTGCAGCGGAATGTGATCTATCCAGCACACTATTGACAACCATATTAAAGTTGCCTGACAAAATTAAAGTATCATATGTGAAGATTGCAATCTGGTCGCCAATTGTACAAAAAAGTATGAGGGTGATCATTAGGAGCGTAAGAATTTACAATGCACAATTTTTTCTCCGGGAGGAGCCCTTCCAGAATAAGGAAGTGACCTTCAGAATCAGAATAAGTGCTATGGGGGGGGGGGGGGGGGGAAGGAAATGAGTTACTCAAAAGGGTTCCCACCCCTCTAGACTTATTAGAATGAGAAGCCATAAAAAAAATGAGAATACCTAGAATGCATACATTTAGGGAATTAGGATATGTTAAAATGAAATTCTTGAATACTAATAACATCAGGTTTGTGCTTGAGATAATCTATGAATGCCTTTTTTCGCTTAGCAGGGTAGTTAAATCGTCTTACATTATGTGAGAGGATACGACAGGGGCTAAATTAAGAGAAAGGTGACCATACAAAAACTATTGTACATGAGAAAAACAGCACATGAAAGGGGAGAGAGGGGAGAGAGAGACAAATGGGGAGGCAGAAAGACTAGAACCAAAAAGGGAAAGTGGACTCCGGAGGAGAAACAAAAAGTCAGAATACAACAAAAAAACAAATAAACAAAAAAATAATTACAACCACTGCTAAAGGGAGGACGGACTTCTGGAGGAGAAGGACATCAATTCCCCTCATGGACCGTCCTAATCTAAGAAGGAGATCCACAAGATAGTCCACCATGCCAGGGCAGCCACGAGATCAGCATTAACCTCTAAGGGTCCCGGAAGATATCAGAGTCATTGTGGCAGGCATTGGGAGAGGAGAAGGGGAGAAGGGGGAGAAAGAAAGATAGAAGAGAGCCATAAATGGGGTAGGAGAACACAGAAAGGGAAAAAGGGAAAAAGATGAGGGAAAGGTAGAGGGGAGGAAGGACAGGAAAAGGAGGTAAAGAGGAGAAACAAATAGGCAAGGGAAACAATGAAAGAGAGATTCCTGAGGAACGAAGGATGGAGTACGATGAACAATGTAGAGGGCGGTAGAAAACAAACAGTAAAGTCCAAGGTCAATATCAGACGGTAACCAGTACTAGTCTCGGAGAGTTACTCAGGCCAAGGAACAAGCTTCAGAACAAAGTCCGGGAAGAAATCCGGTCAAAAATTAGGGAGCAGCAGCAAGGTGGTTAAATCTGCGGCAATAGGGGTAGCGAAGAATTCCTCCAAAGCATAAGGGACGGTAGTAAAAAAGGGTTCAAAACAATGCAAAGAAGACAAAATGGAAAGTCTTGTTCATGCAGGGGATGTCCATTAGAAGAGATAAACAGCTACCAGCAGGATTATAAGAGCAAATCTTCATCCCAGTTTGTGACTTCAGCTCTTTGCCAGTGAATGAGAAGGAACAGAAGCATGTTCATCATAGGGGATATTATCGCAATGCAGGATTTCCATGCCGTCAGAGGACAAGCGGATAATGTAGGACTGAGAGCGCACCTGAAATTGCAAATTGAAGGGGAATCCCCAACTATAGCATATTTGGGCTATTTGGAGCGCTAGTATGACAGGTCTCATGTTGCACCGTCTTTTCAGGGTTGATGGAGCAAGGTCAGCATATAGATACACCGAAACTCCGGGTAGTGCATGCGGAGAACAACATCCCTGGGTATATCAGGGCCTTTTGGGCGACCAAGCGCCCAGTGAATACGGTCCATGCGTAGAAGGGATCTCTCAGTTTGCGACAATAGGTGGGAGAACAGGTCCAGGGCTGCAACTGGTAAGTTGGTCACTGTCTCGGGCAAACCCCCAATACGTATGTTGGCCCTACTGGACCTATTCTCTAGATCCTCAATTTTAAGTTCCAGAAGATCCATACGGTCAGTATGGTCAGTAGGTGTGGACCTGTCCCCCTCAATGGCGTCCGCTAGCTCGTCTGGTCTCAGTTTAAGGTCCGAGACCCTCTGCCCCAGGTCACCCACCTGCTTGGTAAAATCAGCTACTGCTTTTTCGAGCTCCGGTTTAAACATCGGCTTGATGGAGCGGTACAGTTTAGCAGGAGTCATCGGGTCAGGCGGCAAAGAGAGCAGGGCCGCAGAGTCTGCTACAGTCATAGCGGTAAATGTTGGCACCTGTTGGCACAATTTTTCAAGAAAATTAAGTATTTCTCACAGAAAAGGATTGCAGTAACACATGTTTTGCTATGCACATGTTTATTCCCTTTGTGTGTATTGGAACTAAATGAAACAAGGGAGGGAAAAATGCAAATTGGACATAATATCACACCAAACTCCAAAAATGGGCTGGACAAAATTATTGGCACCCTTAACTTAATATTTGGTTGCACACCCTTTGGAAAAAATTACTGAAATCAGTCGCTTCCTATGACAATCAATAAGTTTCTTACACCTCTCAGACGGAATGTTGGACGACTCTTCCTTTGCAAACTGCTCCAGGTCTCTCTTATTGGAAGGCGCCTTTTCCCAACAGCAATTTTAAGATCTCTCCATAGGTGTTCAATGGGGTTTAGATCTGGACTCATTGCTGGCTACTTCAGAACTTTCCAGTGCTTTGTTACCATCCATTTCTGGGTGCTTTTTGACATATGTTTCGGGTCATTGTCCTACTGGAAGACCTAAGATCTCGGACGCAAACCCAGCTTTCTGACACTGGGCTTAACAGTGCGACCCAAAATCCGTTGGTAATCCTCAGATTCCATGATGCCTTGCACACATTGAAGACACCCAGTGCAAGAGGCAGCAAAACAACCCTAAAGCATCATTGAACCTCCACCATATTTCACTGTAGGTACTGTGTTCTTATCTTTGTAGGCCGCATTCCGTTTTCAGTAAACAGTAGAATAATGTGCTTTACCAAAAAGCTCTATCTTGGTCTCATCTGTCCACAAGATGTTTTCCCTGAAGGATTTTGGCTTAATCAAGTTCATTTTGGATAAATGTAGTCTTGCTTTTTAATGTCTCTCTGTCAGCAGTGGGGTCCTCCTGGGTCTCCTGCCATAGTGTTTCATTTCATTTAAATATGAACAGATAGTTTGCACTGACACTGATGCTCCCTGAGCTTGCAGGACAGTTTGAATATTTTTGGAACTTGTTTTGGGATGCTTATCCACCATCCGGACTATCCTGCATTGAAGCCTTTTATCAATTCTTCTCTTCCGTCCAAGACCCGGGAGATTAGCTACAGCGCCATGTGTTGCAAACTTCTTGATAATGTTGCGCACTGTGGACAAAGGCAAATATGGATCTCTGGAGATGGACTAGAGATGTAACCTTAAGATTGTTGATATTTTTCCACAATTTTGGTTCTCAAGTCCTCAGACAGTTCTCTTCTCCTTTTTCTGTTGTCCATGCTTAGTGTGGCACACATAGACACACAATTCAAAGACTAAGTGAACTTATCTCCTTTTTATCTGCTTCCAGGTGTGATTTTTATATTGCTGACACCTGTTACTTGCCCCAGGTCAGTTTAAAGGAGCATCACATGCTTGAAACAATCGTATTTTTCCACAATTTTGAAAGGGTGCCAATCATTTTGTCCAGCCTTTTTTTGGAGTTTGGTGTGATATTATGTCCAATTTGCTTTTTTCCCTCCCTTTTTGGTTTAGTTCCAATACACACAAAGGGAGTAAACATGTGTATAGCAAAACATGTGTTACTGCAATCCTTTTCTGTGAGAAATACTTAATTTTCTTGAAACATTTCAGGGGTGCCAACATTTACGGCCATAACTGTATGTCCTCCTCTTCAGGAGGCGGTGGTGGGCTGTGCTCTGTAGGAGTTGGTGCCATGTTGTATCTGGGGCCCGTCCGAAAGATTTATGGAATAGTCTTAGTCTGTGAGAGTGACTGCTGAGAGCTGCCAGGCTTGGTCTTCTCCATCCTGGCAGGTTTAGAAGCATAGGAGAGAAGATTTTGCTGCTGTGGAGCTGTGCTGACAGCACTTAATGATGCTGAGTCCCGACGGGTGGTGCGGAGCTCACTAAGAACATGTCAAGCCTAGCGAATGCGCCCGCCCTGCACCTTGTCTTTTAGAATACTCAGCGGTGCCCATCTTTCTCCTTTTTCGCATTAAATGATTGATGTCAAAAAAGTACAATTGGTGACGCAAAAACAAGCCCTTATATGGGTCTGTAGGTGCAAAATTGAAAGTGTGATGATTTTTAGAAGGAGAGGAAGAAAAAACGAAAGTGCAAAAACGATAATTGGTCTAGTCCTTAAGGTCAAAATGAGCTTTGTCCTTAAGGGGATATAATAGAAAAAATTGAAATAATATTTGGCGAAGAAGATTTTTTTTTTTAATTCAGATTTCAGATTTAAAATGAGTGCTAAAAAGACTAAGGAATTGTCTCCAAATATACACTTTGTAAACATTACAAATAGTCTGAGGGGAGGGGCCAGGTGTTTTATTAAATTCAAAGAAATCTTTCAGGTTTTAGGTGATATGGTCCTTGTGGTTAGTGTTACTAAATACAGTTTCATCTAATATAATCTACAGGAAACAGGTAAGGTGATTGCGAAGAAAACAAGGGCATGGCCTCATAGTAGGATTGGTCCAATACAAGAAGTGATGCAGTTTTTCATGTATTCTTTAGAAGTAAACTAGCTGAGTACCCGGCGTTGCCCGGTTTTTCCTTCCTAATCCTTGTTGGGGAGGAAAATAAACAAAGGAGGAAGCTTTTGACTTCATATCCCGTCCTCATATATTGTTCTCATATTCTGACCTCCTATCCCGTCATCATATCCCAACATCCTATCCCGACCTCCTATCCGGTCCTCCTTTCCCGTCCTCATATCTCGACCTCCTTTCCCGTCCTCCTTTCCCGTCCTCCTATCTCGACCTCCTTTCCCACCCTCCTATCTCGACCTCCTTTCCCGTCCTCCTATCCCGTCCTCCTATCCCGTCCTCCTTTCCTTCCGCCCTCCTATCCCGTCCTCCTATACCGTCCTCCTATCCAGTCCATCTATCCCGTCCTCCTATTCCATCCTCCTATCCCGACCTCCTATCCCGTCCTCCTATCCCATCCTCCTATCCTGTCCTCCTATCATGACCTCCTATCCCGTCCTCATATCTCAACCTCCTATTCCGTCCTCCTATCTCGACCTCCTATCCCGTCCTCCTATCCCGTCCTCCTATCCCAACCTCCTATACCGTCCTCCTATCCCATCTTCCTATCCCGACCTCCTATCACGACCTCCTATCCCAACCTCCTATCCCGACCTCCTATATCGTCCTCCTATCCCAGCCTCCTATCTCGACCTCCTATCCCGACCTCCTATCCCGATCCTCCTATCTCAGTCCTCCTATCCCGGTCCTCCTATCGCATCCTCCTATCACGTCCTCCTATCCCGACCTCCTATGTCGACCTCCTATCCCAACCCGTAATATGTGTACCAGTTATTGAAATATCTCCAGCTGTACAGAAGTCATGTGGGAACATACATTTCCCATTGATTTGCATGAGACTTTAAACAAAAACCCTGACCCTCACAAATGGGGGTAGTTAAGGGTTAAATTAACTATCCTATATTTTAAGTGGATATATAAGTAACATGTGACCAAGTATTATCAAAATATCTCCAGCTGTTTGGAAGTTATGCAGTAACATATATTTCCCATTGACTTGTGTGGGACTTTAAACATAAACCCCGCCCCTGGCAAATGGGGGTGAGTAAGGGTTAAATCACCTATCCTATGTTTGTTGTTGACATATAAGTAACATGTGTGCCAAGTTTCATGTTAATATCTTTAGCCGTTTGGACGTCATGCTGGAACATACACACATACATTCATACATACATACATACATACATACATACACACACACACACACACACGTTGAGTTTTATATATATATATATATATATATATATATATATATATATATATGTAGTCTAAATGGTGGTAGGAGTGATGTAGTGATGATCTCTATAGGAGATCACAGATCTTTCAGCTGAGGAGTCCTTAAGTGGGTCTAATACAATATTAAAATATTCTTCAGGGATGGTTAACCCCTCTTGAAAGGTGTCCAGAGAGCTCAAGCAAGTGCAGAACCAATTGGCTTGCCCAGAATTCGGGGCATTCAGATTATCAAGCGTACAAATGTGATGTCCAATGGAGTCCTTCAGAAAGATGTAACAAACTTCAGGGTCAAGAATATGGTTAAAGAGCCTAAAGAGGACCTTTGGCCAACCCCAAAAATGTAGGTTTTATTGTCATTTAATAGTTTAGGGAGTCCTGATCACATTTTTTAGCAGGTTCTTGATATGTCCTCCAATTCCTGAGATATGAGGGTTAATAATTTGTCTGACAATTCAGGGAATCAGTCAGATGGGCGGGAACTTAATTTTAATAATGGGAGTGACTGGTGATGGGCTTGATTATACAGTCAGGGGTGTAAATATTGTACATTGAGCTTACTTGCAAATTGGGCTGAGTAAAACAGAAGGGACTTAACTGGAAGAGGCTCCTTAAAGAGGTATTCCACTGTTAGACATCTTATCCCCTATCCAATGGATAGGGGATAAGATGTCTGATCGTGTGTGGGGGGGGGGGGGTGCAGCCTGGGACCTCAGCAGCCTGGAGCTAAGTTTTCTCCGAGGCTGATGATGGGCGGTACAGGGGACGGGGCATTGTGATGTCACATCTGCCCCCTCAATGCAAGTCTATGGAAGGGTTGTCACGCCCCCTCCCATAGACTTGTATTGAGGGGGTGGGGCAAAATGTCACAAGGGGGCAGGTCATGATGTCACGATGCCCCATCCCCTGCACCACCCATCATCAGCCTCGGAGAAAACTTAGCTCCGGGCTGCTGAGGTACTGGGCTGCTGCATGGAGATTGCAGGTATCCTCAAGGACGGGCCCCCCGCGATCAGACATCTTATCCTCTATCCTTTGGATGGCGGATAAGATGTCTAACAGCGGAGTACCCTTTTAACACCTGTGTATAGAGGAGACAGACAGTGTGACCATAAAGCTGAACATTGTTTAAATTAATGCAGGGCCTGCAGAATTTCTGAAATGCTGAGATTTGCCCAGCATGTTAACCTGTGTTCTCGCTCTTTCTTGCTCCACTATCTGCTCCAGACCAGGAGCTTATTTCTGTAATCACTGGGAGCAGGCTTTCAGTACTATCTACATACAAGCCCACTCCCAGATTGATTTCATGACAAACTACACATGCTCTCAGTGTCATTGAGATCTAAAATGTTTTTATTGCTTAGGCTGCTTTCACTCTATAAAATTCATCCGTTTGATGTTCTGTATAAAAGATCCGTTTGATGTTCCGTTATGAAAACCCTGAAAATCGGCCATTAAACATCCGTTAGAAAATCCCATTATAGTCTATGGGATTTTTACATTATCCATTTTAATCTGTTATAGTCCGTAATTAATAACGAACGTTATTTTGTGACGGGTGAATGAACGGAAGAAATAATGCATGCACTATTTCTCCCGTTACTATCTTCCGTCACAAAATAACGTCCGTGATTAATAACGGACTATAACGGATTAAAACTCATAATGTAAAAATCCCATAGACTATAATGGTATTTTCTAACGGACGTTTAATGGTCGATTTTCAGGGTTTTCATAACGGAACATCAAACAGATCTTTAAAACGAATGAATTCTATAGTGTGAAAGCAGCCTTAGTGGTTTGACTTAGACCTGGACCAATGACTATAATGAGCAGGGAGAGAGGTGCACAGCTTCCACCTTCTCTCCCCACTCTGTGTCCATGTGACTGGGACTATCCCACAAACTTATATTATGTGACTGTCTCGGTAACATGGCACAAACCTGGGGAAAAGTAGGAAAAAGTGCACTTCTCCTGGCTTGATCTCTTGATCATTTGGGGACTAAACATTCAGATCCTGAACAATCAAAACCTTTGATTAAACATTCAGATCCTGAACAATCAAAACCTTTTTCGGGACATCTTGAAGTCACATCCCTTTAACCAAGGGCACATCCCTTTTCAGAGAAAATTATTAACAAAAGTTTTCAAAAAGATATAGTTAATGTAGTAATAGTCATATCAGACAGTTTTTGTCACAGAACATTTTTAAGTAACTGTGGGCCAATGTGTAAAATATAGAACTCTACAAACATGCTAGATCTTATTTAATAATCTTTTGATGTATGACCTAGGTAGGCATCAACTGGGTACCATTTGACAGGTCAATAAACCATCTTGGCATACTATCTGTGAAAATAAATATCAAATAATTCACCTGACTTATACCTAATTAGGGATAAAAACACGTTTGGTATTCTAATGACAGGCGATGGCGGTATTTTATGACAACTTAAGTGCCACAGGGTAGAAATCATTAGTGGGTAATATGAACGTGAAACTCTAATTAAAATCGATGCTTCTGCTTAAGTCGATAGAACTGTGATGGTGCTCAGACATAATAGTTTGGGAAGGGCAGAACTTTGAACCGTCTGTTCTATGTATATTTTATTAGCTTGGTGTATTCCTTATTTACATAAAGGATTTATTACTTGTAAGACGGCACAGTCATTTCCTCTGACATTTAATTCCATTTGAACTTACTAGATGAAAATATAGCAATGAAATAGTGTGTTTAAGCTAAAGTGCTAATTAAAATGGCTGTATTCTGCTAATAAAGACATATTGGAACTCGTGTATGATCATCCTATCCATGCATAATGGCACAATTACATCCTAAAGGGGATTTACATATTTTATTTATTTTAAATAAAGCTGCATGGACCTTAAAGAGGAGCTACAGTATGTCTTTAACTGACCTGACGTTTTTAGTAAATCATTTTATTTCCTGTAAAATAACAATTCTGGGATATTCTTTTTTCCCTAAAGGAGTACTCTGGGTTATAAAAACTGATCTTCTATCCTAAGAATAGGGAATATGTGTCAAATTGTAGGGGTCCGACCGTTGCTCCTCCCCCACCCCCACCCCCCACAATCTCCAGTACAAGGCCCTGGCTGACAAGCCCCTCAATGCAGCTCTATGGGAGAGCTGGAACGCTGCACTCGGCAACCTCTGGTTCTCTCATAAAGCTGCATAGAGGGGCATGTCAGCCAACGCTTTGTGCTGTGGTCAACACACTTCATTTAAAAGGAGAGCCAGAGAGTACAGCAGATCATGGGGGGCCGGCAGTCTGACCCCCGTGATCCGACACTTATCCTTAGGATAGGGGATACGTTTTTGTGCCCCAGAGTACCTCTTTAAATTTGACATTGTGGGATTTCTGAATTGTTTCTTTTCAATATTTATGAGAATATAAACAACCTGGTGTCAACTCCATGTCACAGAGGTATATTTCTAGATTCTAGTCTAATGCTGTCAGCACTGATTGGACAGCCCCACAAAATTTGCAACCCAATTTCTTTCAAGTACGGAAATACTCCTCATGTAAATGTAAAGTGCCGGGTCACGTAAAGCCCTGCTCAGAAAGGAAGGTATTTGGAGAGAGAATTTGGCTGGAATAGAGGTCCGGGCCATGTTGTGTTTACAAAGCACCCATTTACAACATGAAGGTTATCGCAAGACTTTTTTTTTCCACTTTGGGGTCTAGATTCTAACTGCAACCCTTGTTATATTCATTGAGGGGTGTAGTTTCCAAAATGAGGTAACTTGTCGGGGGTTTGCACTGTTCTAGCACCATGATTTGCAAACGCAACATGGTCCCACACATTCAGTCCAGCTAAATCTACTCTTCAAAAACCCAATAGCACTCCTTCCCTTTTGAGCCCTGCTGACACACAGCACTTTAAAATCAAATTTGGGGTATTTCTGTATAAAGAGAAATTGTGTTTCAGCTTTTTCTCCTTTTATCCCTTGTGAAAATGGAAAATTTGGGGCTACACCAACATGTTAGTGTAAAAAAGTAATTTTAAATTTTTACTGCCTATTGTTCCAAAAAATCTATCAGACACCTGAGGGGTCTGAATGCTTCCAAAATGGCCTCTGCAACTATCAGCTATTGAAAAGCAAATCACAAATTTAGGCCTCAAACATATATGCGTACTCCCAATCCTTACTCCTGCCTTGCACCTGCACAGAACTTTTCATCCACAAATGGGGTATTTCCATACTCTGGAAAAGTTAAGTTACTAATTTTGGGGGGCTTTTTCTCAGTTTACCTCTTGTGAAAAAGAAACTAAACCAACATAGTGTAAAGAATGTTGGTGAAGCTGTAAAGTTTTAATTTTAACAAGGAGAAAAAGTCTCCAAAACTTTGTATTTGGAAATACCCCGTTAGTGGCCCTCAGCTGTTGCCAGGGAATACAACAGGACCCAGCAGCTCCATGCACATTTGAGGCCTAAATTAGTGATTTGCATGGGGGTGACTAACAGTTGCAGAGATTCTGAGGGAAATAAAAATAGAAACACCCAAAAGTGACCCTTTTACAGAAAGTACAACCCTCAAGGAATGTATGGAGGGATGCAGTGAACATGTTTACTGCAAAAGTGTTTTATAAATTTATTTTCCAGAAATGGATACACTAATGATAGTTACATAGTCCATAAGGTTAAAAAAAAGAAAAGAGTCCATCAAGATCAACCTATGGGGAAAATTTACTAATCTGCGCCAGGTGCGCCAATGCTAAAAATGCACACATTTTTACAGAAAAGTGAAAATTTTGCTCAAAAGTCACTCTAACTGCATACAAAATCCCTGATTCCTTTGCACTGTTGGTGCAGCTTGGTAAATGCCACCTCCATAGGTTGAACTTAAAGGGGTACTCCGGTGAAAACCTTTTTTCTTTTAAATCAACTGGTGCCAGAAAGTTAAACATATTTGTAAATTACTTCTATTAAAAAATCTTAATCCTTCCAGTACTTATTAGCTGCTGAATGCTACAGAGGAAATTCCTTTCTTTTTGGAACACTGATGACATCACAAGCACAGTGCTCTCTGCTGACATCTCCCCCATTTTAGCAACCATGCATAGCAGATGTATGCTAAGGGCAGCATGGTGGCTCAGTGGTTAGCACTGCTGCCTTGCAGTGCTGGGGCCTTGGGTTCAAATCCCCCTAAGGACAACAATAAATAAAGTG
Source organism: Hyla sarda (assembly GCF_029499605.1). Taxonomy (NCBI): domain Eukaryota; kingdom Metazoa; phylum Chordata; class Amphibia; order Anura; family Hylidae; genus Hyla; species Hyla sarda. The sequence goes on from NC_079189.1 coordinate 206,766,485, forward strand.
TTTTTATTATTATTATAATAACGTCAGCAGAGAGAACTGTGCTTGTGATGTCATCAGAGAGCATTCCAAAAAGAAAATAATTTCCTCTGTAGTATTCAGCAGCTAATAAGTACAGGAAAGATTAAGATTTTTTAATAGAAGTCATTTACAAATCTGTTTAACTTTCTGGCACCAGTTGATTTAAATGACAAAAGGTTTTCACCGGAGTACCCCTTTAATGGGTTTGTTTTTTATTCAATCTTATGAACTATATAAGTGGCATAAAGGGGGCTCACAGGGAGGGGTGTATCTGTGGCACTTACATCCAACTTGTGAAATCTATAGTTGTGGAAATATACACCACCTCCATATATGCAACTTGAAATACTAAAAATTGCAGAATTCTACAATAATTCAATAATGGAGGATATTTCTGAGTTGGGCAGAACAGCAGCCACGGAGCTGCTGGATTTACAAAGAGGTATGCGTCTTTTAGTAAATCTAGCAGACTGAAAATGGTTGGGGATTTATTTAAGTATGTCGGAAATATGTCTTAAAATATCAGTTGTGCTTTTCAGTCCAGAGAAAATATTGATGAAGCATGGTCACAAAGTAGTAATTTAGAAGGTACTTATAAATGCGGTAGATGCCAGAACCTCATACAGTTCAAAAAAGGTCCAGGAAAGAAGAAAAAGCACAGATGAGTACTATCAGACAGGAGAGAGCACAGAGGAGTACTATCAGACAGGAGAGAACACAGAGGAGTCCAATCAGACAGGAGAGAGCACAGAGGAGTACTATCAGACAGGAGAGAGCACAGAGGAGTCCTATCAGACAAGAGAGAGCACAGAGGATTACTATCAGACAGGAGAGAGCACAGATGAGTTCTATCAGACAGAAGAGAGCACAGAGAATTACTATTAGACAGGAGAGAGCACAGATGAGTGCTATCAGGCAGGAGAGAGCACAGAGAAATATTATTAGACAGGAGAAAGCACAGAGGAGTACTATCAGACAGGAGAAATCATGGAGGAGTACTGTCAGACAGGAGAGAGCCCAGGGGAGTACTATCAGACAGGAGTGAGCACAGGGGAGTACTATCAGACAGGATAGAGCACAGAAGAGTCGTATCAGATAGAAGAGAGCACAGAGGAGTGTTATCAGACAGGAGAGACCACAGAGGAGTTATATCAGACAGGAGAGAGCACAGAGAATTACTATTAGACAGGAGAAAGCACAGAGGAGTACTATCAGACAGGAGAGAGCACGGAGGAGTACTGTCAGACAGAAGAGAGCACAGGGGAGTACTATCAGACAGGAGAGGGCACAGGGGAGTACTATCAGACAGGAGAGAGAACAGAAGAGTCCTATCAGATAGAAGAGAGCAAAGAGGAGTGTTATCAGACAGGAGAGAGCACAGAGGTGTCCTAGCAGACAGGAGAGAGCACAGAGGAGTGCTATCAGACAGGAGAGAACACAGAGGAATGCTATCAGACAAGAAAGAGCACAGAGAAGTGCTATCAGACATGAGAGAGCACAGAGGAGTACTATCAGACAGGAGAGAGCACAGAGGAGTGTTATCAGACAGGAGAGAGCACAGAGGAGTGCTATCAGTCAGGAGAGAGCACAGAGGAGTACTATCAGACAGAAGAGAGCACAGAGAAGTACTACCAGACAGCAGAGAGCACAGAGGAGTTCTATCAGACAAGAGAAGGCACATAGGAGTGCTTTCAGACATGAGAGAGCACAGAGGAGTGCTACCTCATCCTTACTTTCTGGACTTTGTCCATGCCTGTGCTTCAACTTGTACAAAGCCATGGTTTTATAAGCCATAATGTATCATATGTGTGATAAATAATGCACAAATCCATCAAAATGACTTCACAAAACAATTTCTCACTCTGTAAAGCATGTTTCAAGTTTGTTACATTGAGTTATGTTGTGTTGTAATTTTGTGTATTTTGTAAAAGTTGCAAATATTAAATTAATGACCACTGCATGTAAAGTGACCTACAAAGGCAAGTTTTCGCGAATCACTTATATTGTTAAAAAAAAACTGTGAAAATAATTCACAAATCAAAAAAATCACACAAAAATGCAAATTAGACTAACATATGTAAAAAGATTAATACATTGAACAAACTAGCTTGTAGTATCCCGGGCACCCCTATTGCAATTGCCCATTAGGCACATCATTTGTAGTATGTGCCCAGAGCTATGTGCTTTCTCTGCCCTTCCTCTTAAGAATAAGTAGTATTCAGCAGCTAATAAGTACAGGAAGGATTAAGATTTTTTTTAATAGAAGTAATTCACAAATCTGTTTAACTTTCTGGCACCAGTTGATTTAAAAGACAAAAGGTTTTCACCGGAGTACCCCTTTAAGGAAGTATCCCCCTTCTGGACACTTGCATTAGCAGTTCCCTGGATACTACAAGTAGTTTTGACAGCTAAACAAAAGTGCATACCTCTAGAATGACCATGATGGATCATGGTAGACTGTGTCTCGAAAGAAGCAATTCCATTAGATTCTTGCAATGAATGATGATTTGGCATAGTAGAAGTTGCTCGACGTTGGTGATACACTGCTGGCTCAGATCTCTTTGGAAAAGTTTGTGTGGAATATGTGTGATCCCCATTTTGAAACACTGGCTTGTCTATATGTTGCTCCCCATTGTTGACATTAAAAACATTGCTTGAAGAAAGTTCACAAATAGGTAACAATGGTTTAGAATTTACAAGAGAAGAGATAGACTCAGATCTTTCAACAGCTGCCTCTACTTTAGGTTTTGTAAGGGACAGACCATCACATTGGGAGTTGTCTTCCGGTACATACTGATCACTTTTTTCGTGTGTAGTGACAGCTACTGGGCTGGCTAAATTTTGTGAGGTAGAAACCGGATGGCAAAAAAGCTGTTTGCTGGAATGCTGAGTTGTACTGTTTGGCAAAGAGTCAGCTTCAGAGGCCGAATCATCCATAAAGGTGAAGTCTGATGGTGTCTGTGGAGCCGTTGTGTGATCGGTTGATATAAGAGGTGACTGCAATGAGTGTTCTATGTAATCTGTTACTTCAGTGCTGCTATGCTGTACCGTCTTGGCAGGTAAAGAATTTGTTTCAATTTTAGTATGATCTTCTTCTTTACACCCTGATGTTTGTGATGGAGAAGGTGCTGGGCACTGAGATCCATGTTTAGAGAATCTATAATGGGATGAAAAAGACCTAGGAAGGAGTTTTCTTGTGGAATGTTTAACAGAACGTCTGGTCTGATTCTCTATAAATCCTGAGTCATCTCCTTCACTTTTACCCAAGCAGTTTGTGAACACATTTTTATGACTTGAATGTTCTTTCTTCCCTTCAAAGTTTTCAGTCAAAGATCTGGTGATTTTCTTCCTACACGAGCCAGGAATACTTGTAGAGCCCTTTAATTTGACCTTAACCTGCTCTTCCAAATCAGGATTCTTCAGGGTGTTTTGGGCTTCCTCCGGATTATTGGTACCTTGGCTACATTCATATTTTTGATCATTCACCCTTTTATGTTGAAAACTTAAAGATGGAGTGCGAAATATACTTCGGCGTTTCCCAGTGCTACCTGAGCTGGAATTGGTGCTAGAAGGGGAAGAACTGTGCAGTCCACTGGTATTGTTGGAGGAAGGAGAGGAAGGCAAGGAGTCTTGTTTGCGGCTTAAAGTGCGTCTAAATATTGGAAGCCTGGAGACAAGTGCTGAGCGCTTTGTTCCTACGTCCCCCATCAGAACTATGGATTGTGCCTGTAAAAACACAAAACAAAATATAGAAAAGTTTAACTACAGAGTCATTAATGTACAGTTATAGCAAAGCATCAGTTTGTGAACTTTTGAGGTCTGTAGGAAGCAGTTCTAAGGAAAACCACAAACAACAAGTAGCATTATCTCACTAAACAACAAACTCTGCTCAACTACATCTATAAAAGTCAATAATAATAACAATAATAATAATAATAAATGCCATTTTATTTTATTTTTTACAAAAAGGGATTGTAAAGGAAATATATATTTATATTTAATTGTTTTTTTTTCATTTTTTACTAGTCACATAAGGGGACAAATGGCTTGTATATCACATTACACTACTACTGTAGTGGAGTTTATTTTGCCTGTCAGCGTAATGCTTATGGTAGGAAATGTACCCAGCCATGCTGCACAGCACAGCTGGGTACTTAGAAACCCATGGCAGGCCTGGGGGCCTGCACAAAGTCCCCCTGCTGCAATTAAAACCCATGGCACCGGTAATCATGTTAACTTATTTTGACAATACCAAATTTATGTTTTATTTATTATGTCTTTGATTTTAATATATTTTTATTGTTATTTTCCAAATACAATTATTGCTCATACATATCACACATATGCTTACTTAGACATCCTAAAAAAAAATAAAAATAAATAAATAAAAATAAATAAAACAATTCCATCTCTTCCCTTTTATTCACACACCTCCCTTCCTAATCTTCACACTGCCTCTTTCTTCCACTCATGCCCAGAGTTCCATTTAATCTTTGATATTTGGGAGTTACCCCAAGTTATTCACCTGGTTTCCAAAATATTCCCAAATCTCCCGCCACTTATCCTTCGATTTATTCTTTGCAAACATATCTAATCTTAATTTCTCCATAATACATATTCGTTTAAGTGATCTGATTATAAGGGATGTATCTGGGAGGTCTTGGCTTCTCCAATAACTTGCGATTGCATCTTTTGTTGTAGCTAGAGTATGGAAAAGTATTACTGACTGTTTTAATGGTAATTGATCCAAACCCATTGACAGGAGCGCTAGACCTGGCCCCCAAATGACGTTTGTATCCTCTCCACACAATTGTTTCTGTAATTTGTATATTTCCGCTCATAACCTTTTTATACACGGACAGTCCAACCATATATGTTTTAGTGTGCCAATCCCCAAGTTACACCGCCAACAGGTTGGGGAATTACTTGAACTAAACCTAGATAACTTAACTGGGGTCCGGTACCATCTATATAACAATTTGCATGGTGATTCCAAATGGGAAACACAGTGTGAGAACTTTGTTGGGGTAAGGAAAATACCCATCCAGGTTTCATAAGAAATAGGGTGACCCAGATCGACTTCCCATTTAACCTGAAAACTCATCTTTATTTGGAGGTCCATTTGTTGCAGAGCCTTATAAGCTCTAGATATCCCACCCCTACCTCCTTTAGTATTAAAAAAATATTCTTTATATATTGACTTCACCCCGACTCCCCAATTAAAGGAGGAGACACAATGCCTTAACTGGAGGTATTTAAAAAAATCTTTTGGTGGTATTTCAAATTTTTGGGAGATTTGTTCGAATGGCAGCAACCCTCCACTCTCCACAATGTCTCCTAGTTTAAAAATACCTTTGTCTAACCAACCAGAAAAATCTGTTGATGGTATGAAGTGTTGGATTGCTGCCATTGGGACCTCCTCCAATATACCGGGGTTTAAAATTTGGTGGTGTAACACATATTTCCAAGCTTCCATACTTGCAGTAATGGTAGCAATATTAGGTCCCAATTTCTTGTTTGTTAAAGCTGTTTCCCACAAAATTAGACTGGGGGGTATGCCCCCCAACATCTGTGCTTCCAAAGCTACCCAATGCATCTCAGTTTCATTGTGCCATAGTCTCTGAACTTGAGTTAGTAAGGACGCATAGTAATATTTTAAAAGGTTTGGGCAACCCAAACCTCCCTCTTTAATTGGGCGATATAATATTTTAGCGGAGATTCTTGGTTTCTTATTTTTCCAAATACATTTTTGCAGTAATTGTTGGAGAACTGTGATTGATTTCTTAGGTATTTTAATTGGCAAATTACGAAAGATATATTTATTATGTCTTTGTACATTTGTACACCCCAAAAAACATTTTTTACAAAATGATCTTTTTGTGTCCTGTATTCAAAGACCCATAGCCTTTTTAGGGATCATACACATAGCTGTGTGAGTTATTTATTTATTTTTTTTAAATGGCTTTAGTCTCTGCTTTATGTTACGTACAACTTAATGATCTTTTTTTTATTCCTGTTTTTGTGAAAGAAAAGTAACAGAAAACAGTTATTTATTAATTTAGTTTTTTATTTTATGGTGCCCTAACAGGCATTGTGACTAATAACACCAAAAGAAAGTAAGCCACCTATTCACACCTGGGTCCATGTTATGCGTTTCTTGTGAGGGCTCTTCACTCACTTCGTAACCATGCAGAAAAAGAATTCAAAGCCACACATAAATCTTTTTTTGTGTATTTTTGATATGTTAAAATTTTCTACAATTTTTGCATATGGAACTGTGGATTTAAGACATTGTGACTAGCCATGGGAGACCATGTGATTCCATTGATAGGGCTGATAGGACAAAGGAATTCATTTCCCTTTGTCCACACTGTCATAGACATTGATGGCTTATTTCCCACTCTTTCCCTTCCCATAGTAATTTTTTTTAACTTTTCCCTCATATCCATAAATACATTTATACATGTTTGGTAAAATATATACATATATATATATATATATATATATATATATATATATATATATATATATATATATATTAATTTTTTTTTTTTACTTCTTTGAAAAAAATATATAGCCTGAAAAAATGCCAAATACAGGGTAAACACTTTCACTCAAATTGTAAAAAAAAAAAAATGGAAACCCACACCCCTGCTTAAAATGGTGAACATGGTAAAAAGCAGGGGAAGACGTTAATAAATAAAGTAAAATGCATTTCCTTCCTTTTTTTTACTGGAATTTACACAGAAATCAAATAGTGCAAGAGGCCCCAAAACTTTTTTTCCTCCATACATGTAGATTCAAAGGGGTTAAAGGGGTATTCCAGGCAAAACCTTTTTTTATATATATATATATATATATATATATATATATATATATATATATATCAACTGGCTCCGGAAAGTTAAACAGATTTGTAAATTACTTCTATTAAAAAATCTTAATCCTTCCAATAGTTATTAGCTTCTGAAGTTTTTCTGTCTAACTGCTCAATGATGATGTCATGTCCCGGGAGCTGTACATGATGGGAAAATATCCCCATAGGAGCTGCACAGCTCCTGGGACGTGAGTCATCAGAAAGCAGTTAGACAGAAAACAGCAACTCAACTTCAGAAGCTAATAACTATTGGAAGGATTAAGATTTTTTAATAGAAGTAATTTACAAATCTGTTTAACTTTCCGAAGCAAGTTGATATATAAAAAAAGTTTTGGCCTGGAATACCCCTTTAAAGAGGATCTCATCTCTTGGCATGCTTATGTTAATAAATACTTTTATTCTTCATAACAAAAAAGATTCTGAAGTATCTTCTCTTAGAACATATTAGCATTATTATGTCCTATTGGTGCTGATAGTGTAAAGTGTATGTTTATTTACAAGCATTCAGGAAGAATAACAGGAATGGCACTTTGCAGAGTTATAATGCACCAGAATTCTCCTTACCAAAGCAATGAGAGTATTAACTAAAATATTGCTGAGGCCTGTTTCACATTGCTGAGCGGAATCCGTCAAAAAATATTCAACTTAGAATTTCTGTTGCAACGGAGTCCCATTTATTTTTCAGGGATTCTGCACACGGCGGGATTTCCACAGAGGTAATTTAAATGGGCACTCTCATTAAAACTAATTTTTGCTATTGCAAAATCTTTCTAATGTACTTTGTTTCAAAAAATTAGGTTTTCTATGTTTTATTTGTGTTTAAAAAAGCTGCCACTAGGTGTCTCCCTACTTGTCCAGAGCACATTTTTCCTCATCTTTTTCACAGACTTTGGAATCCTGCTGGCCTGGCAGAAGTTCAAATTCAGGAAATGCAGTCTGGAGTGCTGAGGGGTGTGTGTGCAAACTTAGCCAATCATAGCTCATTCCACACTGAACTGCTCTGGGCTGTGCATAGCAGAGTGAGGGAGGAAGTTCTCCCCTGTATGGCTTCAGATGATGTCACGTCTGCTGGGTAACGCATCTTCCCAGTCTGTGAATCTGACTGAGAATGAGCAGAAAATACAGAGCAATATCAAGGTAGAAAACTAAAAAAATAATAAAAATAAAGGCAGGGGGTGGTTTATCATGATGGGGCAAGGAACTGGGAGGATTATAACATTTAACAAGATCATGACAGATACTCTTTAAAGAGAGTTTATATGTGATATTGTTTTGCTGTTAAACTGATCAAAAAGAAAAAATAACTTCTAAAAAGCCATTTGTCTTCCAAGGATATGTTTCAAGTAAATACATTGAAATAATAAAATAACAGCAATTCCGTATGTGAGGCAAAGTATACAATCTTCTTAGCATGTAGCCACATTAACACTACCCGTATCTGTTATCTCTTATACAGACATCATGTCTTTGAAGACAGTATAATTTGCCAAAAAAATACTTTGAAATTTTGCATCAAACAAGACAAATAAGCTCTGGTAATGGAATAAATGGAAAACAACCACTTTTTTCATCATTTTCCAAATGTATACTTGAAAATGTTTCCATAGTGCTAAATAAGTAAATCCCAAAAGAGTACATTACTTTGCATTACTTTTATCACTAGAGATAAGTTCAGTTCGCAGGCTCAACAACAGAACCCTCAGCAATAACCCTAAAAGCCCTGTATAATTATGCTAGGGACACCTAGGAATGTATTCAAGTATTAAAGTGGTTTTAAAGGGGTACTCCACCGCCCCTAGACATCTTATCCCCTATCTAAAGGATAGGTAATAAGATGTCTGATCGCAGGGGTCCCGCCGCTGGGGACCCCCATGATCTAGGCTGCAGTCCCCCCGAACTTCACACTGTGCCAGATGACTGGTGGTGCGGGGCAGAGGCCGTGATGTCACAGCCATGCCCCCTCAATGCAACGGCTTTTACGCCCCCTCCCATAAACTTGCATTCAGGGGGCATGACCGTGATGTCACGAGCCTCCGGCACTGCACCCGACACTCTAAACGAACGCCGGGGGCAGCAGTGTTCGGGACCCCCGCAATCAGACATCTTATCTCCTATCCCTTAGATATGGGATAAGATGTCTAGGGGCGTAGTACCCCTTTAAGGCTAAGTTAATGTCAAAATTATGGTGACATGCAGTAACCCATGGTGACTAACAGCTTATTTAGAAACACACTGCACTAGAGGATTTAGCATGCTCTATAACACTAAAAAAGCTCCAAAAAGGATTCCATTTTGATTCCCTCTGGTAGATGCCTGCTGTTATTAATACACACACAAAAGTATCAGAAGAGTAATGGCCTTTTACAAACAATCCTGAAGACATGCCTTTTTTTTTTGGGAAGTAGCAACAGTGCGTCACTTTTTTGCATAGGAATAAAAAACAAACTAAACAAAATATGGGTATACCTATTTTGTGATCGTTTTTTTTTTTTTTTTGTTTTTTGAATGGGGGGTGGGTGGTATGTAAGTTTTTGTAAAAAAGCAGTGCATAGAGGGTTTTGTGTCACTTTTGTGCATTGTCTATTTAAATGAGCACTGTCAGACCTAAAAACTTTTTATATGTTGTACATCTTGGCAAATCAATAGTTGTTTCTAATATACTTCTTTAAAAAAAAAAAAAAAAATTCAACAAAACTGTTTCCAAAAATCCCACCACTAGGGGTCCCCATGCCTCCTGGGACACTGAGGAGTCCCACAGCAGCATGAGAGTGTCCAAGGGTCATGGAAACGAGATGGCTGATTGACAAGGCTGCAGGAGGAACACAGCTTGCAGCAACACTGCTCTAACACAGAGTTTTACCAAACATGTGACTCCAGCTGTTGCAAAACTACAACTACAAGCATGCCTGGACAGTCAAAGGATGTCTGGGCATGCTGGGAGTTGTAGTTTTGCAAAAGCTGTAGGCAAACAGTTGAAGGACACACTGCTGTAAAATAGAGTTATCCAAATACTGGACCTCTAACTATTTCAAAACTACAAGTCCCAGCATTACAGGACTGCCTAAGGATGACACATGTGAATGACATAGGAAGATCTAAGTAATACACTCACCATATTGTCTTTGGTGGTAGAGTAATAATCTCAATAATCATTGTGTGTGTGTGTGTGTGTGTGTGTGTACAGCATGAAATCAGAGAGGAAAGGGTTACAGAGCAGGGCTGCTAGTCTCTCTCCCCCCAGAGCAGTGAGTCAGCAGAGTGAGGGAGGAGGAGGAGTCATCACAATGCAGGCAAGAGAAGGACACTCCCCCTTCCTTTGAGACAATTGAAAAGACAGTGGGCAGTTGTAATATGCAATTTTTTTGTGAAATATAGGTGATCGAGACATAAATATTACATGTACATGATCAGGATGAGATACTGAGTAACATATAACAGTTTTTTTTTTTTTTTTGTAGGATCTGACAGGAACGCTTTAATCTGCCCACTGTTAATCTTTAAATTACCAGTGGGCAGATACAAGCAAATCACTTTCTTATAACCCATCCATTAAACTAGGCATTTTTGAACATATGGTTAAAGGGGTACTCCACTGGAAAACATTTTCTTTTAAATCAACTGGTGCCAGAAAGTTAAAGGGGTATTCCAGGATTTTTTTTATTTGACTATGCTTCAGGGGTGTAAAGTTAATGTAGTTTACAACATAGTGTCTGTACCTGTGTGTGACAGTTTTCTCACAATTCTTCTTTGATTTTCACCCCAATATTTATTTTTACCAGCATACAAAAGACTGTTATCTCAGATTTTTCCCAGGTTGCAATGTGGCCAAGACCTGACTCACTAGTCAGCTGATGACAGGAAGCCTGTCTGCTTCAATGGGTGGAGGGATCGCTTGGTCGGAGAGAGATCAATCTGCATCTAATGCAACAGTTGTAAGCACCTTGATCTGACAGGTCTTTTGATGGATGCAGTTCATATAAGTTTCAATGGGTGGGGTGGCTGATGTGTGGGAGGGAGGAAAATGGAATTGCGGGATTTGTAGTAAACAAAATAAAAATCTAACAGGAAATATCAGTTCATAAAAAGCCACAATGTTATGGTAATCTCACAACATAGCCATAGCCATAGCCAAGACAAGCGCAGATCTTTCCTAAGCATGTCCATTACTGTCATACGTACCAGGTATGTACTAAAATCACCTTATGGTGGATAACCCCTTTACCCCAGATTTCTAAATTACTTCTGTTAAAAAAATCCCAATAGTACTTATCAGCTGCTGAATAATACAGCTTTTTGAATTTCCTTTCTGCCTGACCACACTGCTCTCTGCTGACACCTCTGTCCATTTTAGGAACTGTCCAGAGTAGGAGCAAATCCCCTCTTACTCTGGACAGTTCCTGACATGGATAGAGGTGTCAGCAGAGAGCACTGTGGTCAGACAGAAAGGAAATAAAAAAAAAGAATTATACAGTGTATTATACAGAATTATACAGTGTATTATACAGAATTATACTGTGTATTATACAGCAGCTGATAAGTACTGGGATTTTTTAATAGAAGTTATTTACAAATCTGTTTAACTTTCTGGCATCAGTTGATTTAAAAGAAAATCAACTGTGGAGTACCCGTTTAATAGCACAGACATAGCAATACACAGCAGCGGGGCCAGGGGCAGACTGACTGGCTGGTCCGATCAGACGTTGTCCGAGGGCCCGGACGGGAACAGGCCCCCCCGCTGCCAGTGTTCCTGACGATCCAGGATAATTGTCCCGGATCCCCAGCAGACAGTGCTGCCTTCTCCTGTATGTGCGGTACACGCACATACAGGAGAAGGTGTCCCCTCCGTGTGAGCTGCGTCTGTGCCTACACAAAGGAGATGTGACCTCTGCCTCCACTGCGCAGTACAGGTGCTGATGACGTCACTCCTTGGCGCCTGCACTGTGGAGGTAGGGAGACGTGGGACATCAGGTGAGTATCATTTTTTTTTCCAACCTGGGATTGGGGGGGGGGGAAACTTTGCTACCGACACCTATTGTGAGGGGACCCTGCTGCTTACACCTACTGTGGGGGGGACCTCGCTGCTGACACCTACTGTGGGGGGACCCTGCTGCTTACACCTACTGTAGGGTGACCCACTGCCAACACCTACTGTGGGGGGACCCTGCTGCTTACACCTACTGAGGGGGGACTCTGCTGCCTACACCTACTGTGGGAAACTCTGCTGCCTACACCCACTGTGGGGGAACTCTGCTGCCTACACCTACTGTGGGGGAACTCTGCTGCCTACACCTAATGTGAGGGAACTCTGCTGCCTACATCTAATGTGAGAGAACTCTGCTGCCTACATCTAATGTGAGAGACTATCTACTATGTCCCTGCCTAGCTAATATGGGGACAAACTACCAAACTAATAGGAGGGCTACCTACTACTTGCATAGGGGGTTTCATACAGGGGCAGCTATCTGGGGGATTTAACCACAGGGGGAATAACTACCTACCTGGAGGACATTAACTACCTGGAGGCATTATCTACTAGGGGCCACTACCTTAAAGGGGTACTCCGGTGAAAACCTTTTTTCTTTTAAATCAACTGGTGGCAGAAAGTTAAACATATTTGTAAATTACTTCTATTAAAAAATCTTAATCCTTCCAGTACTTATTAGCTGCTGAATGCTACAGAGGAAATTCCTTTCTTTTTGGAGCACTGATAACATCACAAGCACAGTGCTCTCTGCTGACATTTCTGTCCATCTCTGTCCATTTTAGCATTGGGTTCAAATCCCACTAAGGACAACAATAAATAAAGCTTTATTATTATTATAATAACATCAGCAGAGAGAACTGTGCTCATGATGTCATCAGAGAGCATTCCAAAAAGAAAATAATTTCCTCTGTAGTATTCAGCGGCTAATAAGTACAGGAAGGATTAAGATTTTTTAATAGAAGTAATTTACAAATCTGTTTAACTTTCTGCCACCAGTTGATTTAAAAGAAAAAAAGTTTTCACCGGAGTACCCCTTTAAGCTTCCGTAAACAACACCTTATTGTGTGGTGGTAAATATTTACTCCTTATAAACTGGTATTATTGGTCATGGAAAATGATTTTACCTACGTTAAAGTGTTTTTTATATATACAATTTAGTTTATTTTGTGTATAAGTCGAGGGATTTGGGTGGAATAGGGGCAGAAGTGTGACCAGCGGCGGAGCATCCCAGGGGGCCCTTGCTTTTTTTGGTACGAGGGTCCTAAGTGTTGTCAGTCCACCCCTGAGCGGAGCCATAGCTAGTAAGGGCTAATAGGGCATTTACCCTGGATGCTGGGTGCTTAGGAATTGAAGGCGCCAATGAGCCACTCTTCTTTGGCCTTAGCATTTCTATAAAGAACTAGGGCAGCATATTAGTGGAAGCTTTGTTACAGGGAAGTTAAGATATAGACAGTGGGCATGCACTAGCAATCTTAAAAATGTAAGCACTGTCATACTGATCTGTACATGGAATAGTAAGATATAGTAAAGGGAATCCATCATCAGTGCCACTCACGCTTACCTGTTGATACAGGTTTGTAGTGTGGGTGACAATGAATAAAATGATACTTAAGTTGAATATAATTTCATTAAAGAAAAAAATCCAAAACTAACACCCCCAATTTTAACCCATTTCAGACATCTAAGTCACTGAAAATACCACCTCAGATCCACTAAATGACAAGGGCTCTAAACCTTAACCTTTATTTAATTAAGAGATAAAACAAAACAAAAACAAAAACTCAGTTATATTCACCTCACAGAACAAAATGTGCCACAACCCAACAAAATATGTCTAGCTGGTAAGCGGTGTAGGGAGCAATGGGTCAGTCCAACCGTTAAAAGGTAAATAGAGATGTCAGGTAGGTATTGGATAGTAGATAATATATGGTATATATTATTATAATTATAGATAACGATATCAGATGGTAGATGCACTTAGTAGGTATAATAACTGCACAAAGAAAGAAATGGGATTCAGGGTGCCCTCTAGTTCTAATAATACCCCACCTGCTGTCCCTCCTTAAAGGAGTACTCCGGTGCACACTTTTTTTCATTTTATCCCGTCCGGGCTGAAAAATAGAAGAAAACACACTTTATCTTACCTGCCAACGAGCCCCCGGTGCTCCAGTACAGGTGTTCGATCCCCGGGCTGTATTCTTCTTACTTCCTGTTAGCCCGGCATGTCACACGGAGCTTCAGCCTATCACTGGCCGAGGCGGGACATCGCTACGGCCAGTGATAGGCTGAAGCTCCGTGTGACGTGCCGGGCTAACCGGAAGTAAGAAGAATAGAGCCCAGGGACCGAACACCTGTACCGGAGCTCCGGGGGCTCGTTGGCAGGTAAGATAAAGTGCGTTTTCTTTTACTTTGCAGCCTGGACGGGATAAAATGAAAAAAGTGTGCACCGGAGTACTCCTTTAACAGGGTGGCCTCAACCACACTGACATTCCCATCCTCAACAAAGAGAGGAATAAAATAACAAAATGACAGATAGAAAAGTAGAACCTACAATGACTTCCAGCACTCCGAATCCCTGCCACCAAATTACCCCCACACCAAAATAAATATTAATATATAGTGATGAGCGGCATAGGCCACATTCACACATTTGTTCACTTTTTTTTCCAGGCAAAGTTCGCAAAGTGTGCATGTGCGATTATATCTTTCATCTAACTACTTTCCTATTGGTTGCTAGGGATGTTGCTAACCTCTGACAACTGCATTTGCATCCTTCTCATTGGCCCGCAAGCTAAAAGAAGGGATGGATCAGTGTCCTCTGGAAGTGCCAATATTCGCGAATATTCGCATATACAAAATATTCGCGCTCCACACCAACTCACACAGTAAATAATAGCCTTCTTTTGCACCACAAGCTGGATGTAGGAAGGGATGATCACTTTTTATATACACAGTACACATCATTGTGATGTGTACTGGGAAAAAAATAAAAAAATAAACAATATTCGTCATAACGAATATAATTCATGATATCATAAATATTCTCGAAATCGCGAAGTGCCGAATATTCGAATAATCGCGCTCAACACTATTAATATATACAAAAATATATACACTAAAAATATTACCTAATACAGTGGGACACAGATAAACCGTGGCAACCCCTGATATAGGAAAGAGAACAGCAAGGGTCACCACCGGCTATATTCCTTATGCTTATCAACAGGTGGGATGAAATATATAAAGCAACACGAAAGGATAAATAATGCACAACAATATCCTAAGTATTAGCACCACAATGTACCAATTTACATTGTGGCGCTAATACTGAAGATTGTTGTGCTACAACAGAATAGGAGTTTTACCTAGGGCTGGGCGGTATGACCAAATGTGTGTATCACGGTATTTTTGTAACTTTTTGTATATAACGGTATTTCCTCCACCCCCCCCCCCCCAAATTAATTATCAGCCCAGCGCTGCCCCCATCAGGGTAAATACTCACATGTCACCCGCAAGCGCTGCCCTCCTCGTCCTGCTTGTTGTGGCCGCTGGCACTGACATTCTATACTATGCAGTATCCCTATGCCCGGGCTGCAAAAGGTAAACAAAATAAACTAACGCATGTTCCGTCGTCGGCCTTACGTTGGGAACGGGAACGCCGGACAGCGGTCAGCCTATCACCGGCCACAGTGATGTTCCGCCCCGGCCGGTGATAGGCTGAGCCCACTGTCATGTAAGAGGCCAGCTTCTTACATGACAGTGCACTCAGCCTATCACCGTCCGAGGCGGAACATCGCTGTGGCCGGTGATAGGCTGACGGCTGTCCGACGTTCCTGTCCCAAAGAAGAAGATGAGGCCGATACCGGACCAACGGGAGGTGAGTTAAAGTTTATTTTGTTTATTTTTTGCAGCCCGGGCATAGGGATACCGCACAGTATAGAGCGGTGGTCTTCAACCTGCGGACCTCCAGATGTTGCAAAACTACAACTCCCAGCATGCCCGGACAGCCGTTGGCTGTCCGGGCATGCTGAGAGTTGTAGTTTTGCAACATCTGGAGGCCCGCAGGTTGAAGACCACTGGTATAGAGTGTCAGCGCCGGCAGCTGCAACAAACAGGAGGACAAGGAGGGCAGCGCTGGGCTGATAATTGAGGGGGGGGGGGCAGAACAGCGCTCGCAGGTGACATGTGAGTAGTTCCTCGATGGGGACAGCGCAGCGCTGGGTTGATAATTTATTCTCGAGGGGGAGGGGCCAAACCAGTATTGCGGTATGGGGAAAAATTCATATTGTGCAGCACAAAAATGTCAGTATTCCGTATGAACCGGTATACCGCCCAGCCCTAGTTTTACCCTTTAAATACAGCAGAAAACAACTCCTGATGTCTCCCCTTTGTCCCCATCCCATAACACGATTTCTGGTTGTTAATGGATTGTCATGATTCAAGGTCCCATACAACCCCCTCCCACATGCACATAAAATTAATTTTAAAAAAAAAACTCAAAAAAGTCCATTGACAGGATGGCAAAAGTGTCATGCCCCTCAGAAGAGTATAGTTACACAGAAAAGATATTTTTTAAGTATTTTTATTGCAAAAACTATTTAACGTGTTAGAGAAAAATGTTTTAGATTAAAATAAGAACAATTCAACAATGAAAAATTTATTTGAAAGTGTTTGTTGCCTTTAAAAATAGCTCACAATGAGAATAAAAACATTATTGGCACTGTCACAAATGTATCAACCAAAAGAATAAAATTGCTGGAAAAATTAGCAGATTTATTTATTTATTTTTCTTTTCCCTACCAAGATTTATCATTAACTTATAGCTGATATAAGTGACTTTTTTTTCTATAAAAAGTCTGAAAATGAGTGTCAACAATGCTGCCAAACTTTAAGAAAAGCAATTGGTATGCTTGGCTGCAGGAAAAGTACTATTAGCTTATTACCACTAGAGGGCGAGCTATGCCAAATAATATTCTTCCTTGCCCTGTAAGAAGCTGCTCTGCGCTTCAGAAGGTTGTAGTATTATACATGATCTATAAAATACCGTAACAAAGCAATAAGGCATTATAAAACATCCAGGATTATTATGAAATAATAAGGATATCTGTATCGCAGGCTCATTCAAGACGGCCCTAACAGCCACATAATAAGGTAGCATTTGTGCAAAACTACAACTCCCAGCATGCTCTGACAGCTGTCCGGGAATGCTGGGAGTTGTAGTTTTGCCCCTACTGGAACCTTACTGGTTGGGAATCACTGTATTAAGGTCTAGATCAGTGGTCTTCAACCTGCGGACATCCAGATGTTGCAAAACAACAACTCCCAGCATGCCCGGACAGCCGTTGGCTGTCCGGGCATGCTGGGAGTTGTAGTTTTGCAGCATCTGGAGGTCCGCAAGTTGGAGACCACTGGTCTAGATTATTGATGCAACATGTGGGTCCCTAGGGATTCTTTTTATACAGTGCTGCTTACTACGAATGCTGCTTGCTACACTATGGTTACATAAAATCATGGCATTTTAGGTATTGCCGCCCTCACAGGAACCATAATTGGCAGCTGTGTTATGCCAATCTGAAATGGGCTAGTTTGGCAGAGGTAGGCAATTCCTGGATAGGCTCAGCCCAGCTATTATGCATATTGCTACATCTATAGCCCCACACATATGAATTAAGATGAGATTGTAAGTGGCAATTGTATCTTCAAGTTTAAAGGGGTATTCCAGGCAAAACCTTTATATATATATATATATATATATATATATATATATATATATATATATCAACTGGCTCCGGAAAGTTAAACAGATTTGTAAATTACTTCTATTAAAAAATCTTAATCCTTCCAATAGTTATTAGCTTCTGAAGTTTTCTGCTCATTGATGATGTCACGTCCCGGGAGCTGTGCATGATGGGAGAATATCCCCATAGGAACTGCACAGCTCCCGGGACGTGAGTCATCAGAGAGCAGTTAGACAGAAAACAACAACTCAACTTCAGAAGCTAATAACTATTGGAAGGATTAAGATTTTTTAATCGAAGTAATGTACAAATCTGTTTAACTTTTCAGAGCCAGTTGATATAAAAAAAAAAAGTTTTGGCCTGGAATACCCCTTTAATACTGTACTGATTTAGGGTATGTTCACACAGCGGAATTTCCGCAATTCTGCATGAATTATGTTCAGCAAAGGTTGCTGAATGAAACTGCTCAATTCTGCCAGAATATAACACAATTCTTACATTTTGCATAACTTGAATCCAACTGACATCAATGAGGCTTGGATTTTGGCAGAATTTTGTGTTCTGAGAACATAGAAATTCCGCCTAAATTCAAGCCTCATTGATTTCAATTGGATTCCGTTGTGGAATTACCCAAAGTATTTTATATTGTTGCGGAATGGCGAAAGCAGAATTCCAATGGTGGAATGCCCGCCGCGGAAACTCTGGTGTCTGAATGGGACTGTGGAATCCCATTTAACCCCTTAAGGACGCAGGACGTAAATGTACGTCCTGGTGCGGTGGTACTTAACGCACCAGGACGTACATTTACGTCCTGTGCATAACTGCGGGCATCGGAGCAATGCCCGTGTCATGCGCGGCTGATCCCGGCTGCTGATCGCAGCCAGGGACCCGCCGGCAATGGCCGACGCCCGCGAACTCGCGGGCATCCACCATTAACCCCTCAGGTGCCGGGATCAATACAGATCTCGGCATCTGCGGCAGTGCGCGATTTCAATGAATGATCGGATCGCCCGCAGCGCTGCTGCGTGGAACCGATCATTCAGAACGCCGCACGGAGGTCCCCTCACCTGCCTCCTTTCGGCTCCCGGCCTCCTGCTCTGGTCTGAGATCGAGCAGACCAGAACAGAAGATGACCGATAACACTGATCTGTTCTATGTCCTATACATAGAACAGATCAGTATTAGCAATCATGGTATTGCTATGAATAGTCCCCTATGGAGACTATTCAAGTGTAAAAAAAAATGTAAAAGTAAAAGTAAAAAAAAGTGAAAAATCCCCTCCCCCAATAAAAAATTATAAAACATTTATTAAAAGTTTTTTATATGCAAATGTGGTATCAAATAAAAAGTACAGATCATGGCGCAAAAAATGAGCCCTCATACTGCCGCTTATACGGAAACATAAAAAAGTTAGAGGTCCTCAAAATAAAGGGATTATAAACGTACTAATTTGGTTAAAAAGTTTGTGATTTTTTTTAAGCGCAACAATAATATAAAAGTACATAATAATGGGTATCATTTTAATCGTATTGACCCTCAGAATAAAGAACACATGTCATTTTTACCGTAAATTGTACGGCGTGAAAACAAAACCTTCCAAAATTAGCAAAATTGCGTTTTTCTTTTTAATTTCCCCACAAAAATAGTGTTTTTTGGTTGCGCCATACATTTTATGATATAATGAGTTATGTCATTACAAAGGACAACTGGTCGCACAAAAAACAAGCCCTCATACTAGTCTGTGGATGAAAATATAAAAGAGTTATGATTTTTAGAAGGCGAGGAGGAAAAAATGAAAACTTAAAAATTTTATTGTCTGAGTCCTTAAGGCCAAAATGGGCTGAGTCCTTAAGGGGTTAAATCAATAGACAGTAAATCACGGAAATCTTGCCGTGTAAACATACCTTCATGGGGAAAAACACTTTGTCACTACACATTGCTGATAATGGACACTGAAAAAACTCACTTTCTGTTCAAACTTTTAAAGGCCTTAAATGGGCACTGTCAGATCCCAAAAAATGTATCAATGTTTTTACTGATGAAAATAAAAGACCTTTTGTAAATTGGTTGTTTCATTTTTTTTTTTTTTATTTAAGAAAGAAAACGCTTTCTATAAAATCCCACCACTAGGGGTCCCGATACCTACTGGAACACTAATCAGTCCTGCAGCCGCATTAGACTTGTCCATGAGTCATAGACAAGGCTACATGAGCAGACACCACAATCACCTTCCACCACCACCTTCCACCCTCTTCTCCGATAGAGGATTTCTAACACTGTGAGCTGATTAAAAGAGGGATTTTTATAATAAATATTGGTGATTGATGCATAAAAATTAGATGTACATATTAGATATTATTTATTTATTTATTTATATATATATATATATATATATATATATATATATATTTTTTTAGGATATGACAGGTACGCTCTAAGTAATGGACAAACATTAAAAATCAAATTAAATATTTCAAATTGAAATGACAAATATTATAATTTTTGGTGTTAATGTAGTCGTTAACCCGGCTCAAAATTGTCCAAACCTAATCCCACCACCCACCCCCCCATCCCCTACCTTGTTCTTAAGCACTCTGGTGGGACCCATGTCATGCTTGGTGTTAAGTCTATTATCATATCATGGACTATGGGTTAGTGAGCTGGCTGAGCCAGCGAAACATTTAAAGCTTTTTAATTGCATTGGAAACACGCACCACGCTGTGCCGAACCATTCAGCGGAAACGGCGAGGAATGATTTCACCAATTGTCTACTAGTTACATTTTAATTAAAATGAAGAGATATTTACAGCGTTTAGATGCTAATTGCCTCTGCCTGAAATATTAATGGAATTAATCACCAACATTTCCCTAAGAGAATAATGGAAGAAAATCACACTTTAAAAAAATAAAATAAAAATCAATAGACTGAACATTTAATCCTTTAAAGGAGTGTTTCCCAAGCAGGGTGCCTCCAGCTGTTGCAAAACGACAACTTCCAGCATGCATGGACAGCCATAGACTATTGGGAGTTGTAGTTTTGCAACAGCTGGAGGCACCCTGCTTGGGAAACACTACTTTAGACATTGGATATTAACTATCATTAAGGTACTAAGGGATATTCTAAAGCTATGCCATAAATGACCAAGATGGGAATACCCCCATAGGCTATATTAATATAGCGGAATTTCCGAGTGGAATTACGGTACCCTAGGAAATTCTGCAAAATCTACTGGACATTGAATTAAATGGGGATCCCGCTGTCCCATTCACATGGCAGAATTATGGCTGCGGAAACATCACCATGGAAATTCATAAATTTTAACATCAGTCTTTAAATCTTGCAAAATCGAACTGAACAGAGCTTTGAATTTCGGCAGAATTCTGTTTCAAGCAAGCTTTGCAGAATGGAATTGGAGAGGAATCGCATCATTTCCACAGTGTGAACATAGTCTTAGGCTTGAATCACACATAGGCCAGGTTCACACGGCAGAATTGGTGTGGAATGTCCGCACAGAAAACCCACGCGAACATTCCACACACTTGCCCGATCCTGCAGGCGCTAGGACCGATCAGAAATGTTCAGATTTAGTTGCAGATTTGGTGCAGAAATGCTGCAGATTTGGTGCTGTTTTTGCCCTCCTCAATGATTGCAACAGGGAAATCCACAAACAAATATGCAACATACATTGAGTCTAGTATGCATACACCATATGCACAGTGGAGGAGCTTTGCTATTATGAACTTATGCACCAAGAGGGTAGAGTACAATATACAAGGACCACTTTAAAATATAGTTAATGAGCAGAAGTTAGAATAAAAGCCATTAAAAAGCATGTAAACGTAAGATAAAAACATTAAACAGTCGATCATTTCTGATGACACGTTTCTATAAGTCATATGGTCATCACAACAGAAAAAAGTGTAATGACTTATTTCTGCAAATTCCAAAGAAATAGACAGATAGAGAAGTAGAAGAAATGGAGCAGCACAACCAGATAAAGGGATAATGGTGGGTGCCAGCAGGTCGTTGTCCAAGGTTACAGGTCAATCTCCAATATCCATACCATAAAGAATTCTGCAGCACTCCAAAATACGTGGAATAACGGTGACATTTATTAGTCTGACCGCATAGCGACGTTTCGGCTGCCCACTTGCTGCCTCTCTCAATCTTGAGAATTCCAGGAGAGCAGCACAACCAAATATGATGAACCTCCAGATAGGTGCGGGATGTATGGGAAACATGGTGAGTGCTTTCACTTTCAATATAATCCCAGGAAACAGCAGCACACAGAAATTTGTGCCAAAAAAAACGTAGATTCCATATATCCAGTGCAAAAATCTGATTTTTTGTGTGCTGCTGTTTCCTGGGATTAGATAGATTGATGATAAATAGATAGATAGATAGAAAGTTCATAAAAAGCAGCACATCCAGAATAGTGGAATGGGTGCAAGCCTGTTGAACCTCGGTGCTCCGGTTCTTACTAAATATGCAATGGATAAAGGCAGCACACCACGATGATATAATCCAAAAACTGTGAATTTATTCCATGATGTAGAAAACAACGTTTCGGCGATCTCTCACCGCCATTTTCAAGTGACTTGAAAATGGCGGTGAGAGATCGCCGAAACGTTGTTTTCTACATCATGGAATAAATTCACAGTTTTTGGATTATATCATCGTGGTGTGCTGCCTTTATCCATTGCATAGATAGATAGATAGATAGATAGATGATAGATAGACAGATAGATAGACAGATAGATAGATGATAGATAGATAGATGATAGATAGATAATAGATAGATAGATAGATGATAGATAGATAATAGATAGATAGATAGATAGATAGACATGAAATAGATATGAGATAGATAGATAGGTAGATAGATAGATATGAGATAGATAGATATGAGATAGATAGATATTTAGATAGATAGATAGATACCAAATGTTCTGTGAACATGGAACAATACAGCTCTACTATTTTGCACTTGACATCTTTGGGTGTGCTGCTGGATATATACGTTTGGAATCTATGTACGCGGTCTGTGACTGGGACTGCGTGTCTTGCCATTTTCTCCCTCTTCCTGAGGATACTTCTATGGCTGTGCTGCCTACCCTGTGGTTTTTAGATAGATAGATAATAGATAGATAATAGATAGATGTAGATACAGTAGTTACATTGTAACCTGTCTGTATAGGTTTCATATCTTTACCAGTAGTCCATAAGAGCCTATATATAGTTCAATATACTAACAAGCTGACAGGTGCATCCAGAAAACAAAACGAAAAAAAAAAAAAAAAATAAAGACATTTAAAGTCTGAAAAATAATAAAATATCTAAAATGTTTAAAAGCTGTACAATGTAGAACCTCAGCCCATGCAATGCACAGCTGGCTGCTTTTACCCTTCTTATTCCTTCCTGAGCAGTCATCCAAGCCAACTAAGAATATCTACAATATCTACAACTGCGCTATTTTTACATCTAATGGTAAGCCAGCCAATTAGTAATGCCACAACTGCAAGAAGTACTAGCACGAGAAATCTAGCATTCAGATTGTGGGCAAGAAGCCAGAGAGAAATCCACAGAACCGAATATACTTGTCTAAAAATAAGGAAGTATTCACTTCCTCTGAATCCTTGAAGCTTTATTTTATTATATAATCAAATGTAGTAAATTTAATAACATGAATGTAAAATATATATAGATTATTACTGGCTGCAGTTTCCTGCAACACATCAGAGTGTTTAACACAAGAGGTTTGACCATAGAAAACATGTTGCATTATAGCATATTATTATTTATTTATTTATTTATTTTTAAAATGCCCGTAGTTCAAAGGGACTGTAATGAAGAGGGGTAAAAATACATCTAATAACATACAATCAAGTACAATAGAAATGAAGGAACTAAAGGACAGACTGATACAAAGGGACAGAGGACACTGACAGCTTACAGTCTACATACAGGTCTTTAATGACAAGAGTTTATATGAAGTGAAACCTCTTTTAGAAAAACACCCAAACATGCCCAAAAAAGTGGTCTTTTGGGGGATCTTTTCAAAGACACATCCCTGTGTTAGGAGATCAGTGCCCAGAGCCTGCCTCACTGCCATCTTCACCACCATAATAGCCACACATATAACATGCAGGGCCAGATTATCATTAGACCTGCTAGAGCTCCAGGCCTTGTGCTCCTTGTCAAAAGAGAAGGAGGAGGGAGGGGGCGGGGCACTGCCTAAAAGGAAACAAACTGATCAATAAAACCAGCATATTGAGATCTAACAGACAGCCATAAAGTGTAATGAGCGAAGATGACCAGAAGTGATGTAATTGCTGTAGGCTGTGGTTCGTCTTGTCTCACTCTTCTCTCTACCGCTTCCGTCTGAGACACAGACCACGTGATCTACATCTTAACTAGGGGCATGGTTTGCTTTTAGCTTCCTGGCTTTTCCATCCCATAGTTTCAGCCAATGGAGTGCTGTGATTGATATACAGTGATCCCTCAACTTACAATGGCCTCAACATACAATGGTTTGAACATACAATGGTCTTTTCTGGACCATTGTAATTTGAAACCAGACTCAACATACAATGTACAGACAGTCCAGATCTGTGAAACGTGTCAATGGCTGGAGGAATTGACCAATCAGAATGGGCATTCACTTGTACAACACCTGTATTACTGAAGTGCAGGCACTTACTGGCTGTCTGGTAGCACCCCCTACAGTACAGGGAGGTATTACATGTTCTGTACTACTCTTTACCCGTGCCAGGGTTAGCTGCTCCTTTGGACACCAGGTGAGGGTGGCTCCATTTAACTTTTTTAGGACATTGCGTGTTACTGTACAGGACTCTGAAGAAGCTCCTGTCCTCTACATAGACAGTGATTTACAGCTCCCAGCAGCCCTTTCTTAGGCTTGGTCCACATCACGTTTTGTCCCATACGGGACCACATACGGCAGGGGGAACTGAAAACTTGCACTCCTGTATGCGGACCCGTATGTAATTAATGTTTGCCCCGTATGCGGTTTTCCACCTGATCTAAAATCGTAGTCGACCACGATTTTAGGTGCGGTGGGAAAACCCCATATGGGGTTGAACGAGCCGACCGGAGTCAGCGTTTCACTCCGGTCAGCTCATTGAAATGAATTACATACGGGTCGCATACGAAGGCATATGGGAGCTCAAGTTTACAGCTGCCCCTGCCGTATGCGGTCCCGTACGGGAGAAAACGTGATGTGGACCCAGCCTTACTTTTATATATAAGGACTTGCTTTATCTATATAATATTTTGGTGGCTTCAGAACCAATTACCAGGTTTCCATAGAGTTCTGGTCTCAACATACAATGGTTTCAACATACAATGGTCATCCTGGAACCAATTAAAATTGGAACTTGAGCGACCAATGTACTTGGCAGTCTCAGGGGAGCAGCTAGGACTGCCAGGAAATATAGTTTTAGAGTAGCCCCAGGCAGGAAGTAAAGCAGAGGTACCGGAGTGGGGAGATGAGATCACCAGTGCACTGGGACCATGTGTTTTGGAGAACACTGTTAAGCAGAAGTGACAACATATGGAACATTTTTTAAGGGTTAATCAGAATACTCAGATAACCCCTTTAAGCCCCAAAAATCTATGTCAGTGAGTGTTCTAACATTTTGGAGGGGGCAGGCAAATGGAGTTAAAGTTTTACTGTAATTTAAATAAACTTTTGACACGTCACAAATATTATCAGGAAAAGGGGTACACTCATTTGTCTTATAACCAGCCCATGTAAAAGGGCTCCTAGCCTGTCAGACATCACACAGCGGCTCAACAGGGAGTCAGACACTACCGTCCATAGAAAGTTTACAGGACTTTGTAAAAGTTTTATTAGAGTAACATAGGATGTTTGAAAAAAATGGGGATAAGATGGGATGGGGTGAGTGAGGCAGAAATAAAAGAACATCAGATCTTGGGTATATCCCATATTTTTAATATTCCCAAATAGGTTGGCAATGTATAAACTGTACATGGCTCCCATATTTAGCATCATTAGGAAAAGGCTTCTATGGAACCTGGCTCCACTGCGCTGACAGACCACAACAGATGAACGGTAAAAGGAGTTTATTTGACCAGAATGCAACGCGTTTCGCTGCGCATGCACAGCGAAACGCGTTGCATTCTGGTCAAATAAACTCCTTTTACCGTTCACCTGTTGACAGTTCACCTGTTGTGGTCTGTCAGCGCCGTGGAGCTGGGTTCCTTTGAAGCCTTTTCCTAATCTTGCCATCTACCTACCGGAGGGCAGCAGATGACCCATCACTATTCTATGCCTACATCATTGTTGTGTATGAATTTGCACAACCACACAGGGTGAGCAAACCAATTTATCTAGTTATCTCACTACGGGATCTCGTCGTTACTACTCTATGGAGCGCCTGTTTTCCTTACTTCTATATTTATCATCAGGCTAGGTTCATATGGCATTTACCTAGAATTTTGTTGGTATACGTTACAAACCTGTCAAAAAAGACATGATGAGGTATGCTTACTAAGAGTGGTTCTATTCACTTTAATGGGCTGAATGTGGTCAACTAGTGATTACATTATGGGCATTTTCCACACATAGTGAGAGGATTCCAGTGGCTGTTCCAAGTGTATATTGTAGTACAAGCTGGGTGGACCACCCTTCATGTGAAACCCCATACCCTCTGATGTTAACCCCACCTACTTGACAAGCTTAGTAAAATGTCACACATTTTTGCGCAAACCATGTGCTTAGAATTATTACGTGCTCAGTAATATTAGTAAACAATAAATGTTCCTACCATGCAATGAGTTGTTAATGTTAAAATTCCTAAATACATGAGAAATGTAGTAAAGTAACATGATAGTACTGAGAGCTGTGTCTGCCTGTCTTGTGTAAATTGCGTTTAGACCCTCTTTTTCGGGGCTTAGGACCATATGGTCTACTATTTTTCTTTTGCTTTTTAAACCAACTTAATTGCATCTGCATAGCGATTAGATTTATTCAGAAATAGAATGAATAATGCATTAATGTATTCTTACTGTGTAAAAGTGAAGTGGAATTATGCAAAAAAAAACTAGTTGAACAAAACAAGACTATGACGGTTGTTATTTATTGGAACAATTAGCATTTTCTTACTAAATAAAAATTTGCGCTGAATGGGTGTTTCTGGTCTAAATGTGAGACAGAATACCATGGCAGACACCAATAAAATCAAATGGATTTTTCGTCATATAAGACGCTCCGGTATATAAGACGCACCTAATTTTATAGGATAAAAATCTAAAAAATAAAGATTCTGAACCAAATACAATGTAAAGTATAGGACAATGATCTTCAACCTGCGGACCTTCAGTTGTTGCAAAACTACAATTCCCAGCATCCCCGGACAGCCTGGGATGCTGGGAGTTGTAGTTTTGCAACATCTGGAGGGCCGCAGGATGAAGACCACTGGTATAGGAGGTAGTATCCCCGCCGTTCCAGACCCATCACCGCTGCCCTGGATGTCGCCCTCCATCGCTGTCGCCATGTCCCTGGGGTGTCCCTGTCGCTCCGGAACGTCTCTGCTGCCGGGTATCCTCGCTCTCTGTCGCCGCCATCACGTCGCTACGCACGCCGCTTCTACTGGATGACGGGACGGCGTGCGCAATGACGTGATGACGACAAAGGAGAGCGCCGGCCATGCAGGGGATCCCGGCACGGAGCAGACACCAAGGAGGCAGGTAAGGTCCCTCCCGGTGTCCTGTAAGCTGTTTGGGACGCCACAATTTCACCGCGGCGGTCCCGAACAGCCCGACTGAACAGTTAGTGTTATTTTCGCTTCAGACGCGGCGGTCAGCTTTGATCCCCGCGTCTGAAGGGTTAATACAGGGCATCACCGCGATCGGGGATGTCCTGTATTAGCCGTGGGTCCCGGCCGTTGATGGCCGCAGGGACCGCTGCGATAGGACAGGTATTTGCCTTATAAGATGCACCAACTTTCTCCTCCCCCCCCCCCCCAGTTTTGGGGTAGAAAAAGTGCGTCTTATACGGCAAAAAATACGATAGGTTTTACTTACGATAGGAGAGAGTCTGCACAGCTCTTATTTTCTCTCTTCTCTCAACATATTGTGGAAATCTACACACAAAAACTACATAAATTTTTTCTATAAAATTAAGAGTTTATTGGTTTCCAAGCCCCAGGGAAAAAAAATCCTCAAAAGTAGGGATTTTGGATAACCTATTGTAAAGTTTACTAAATAGTTTGCAGTACCACAATATTGAGGTGACAGTTCAGATAAGGGAGACAAGGTTACCGTAATTCGGTTACACAGATAAATTTAGTGAAAAGCCATAATCTACTATAAAATTGTGGGACTTGTAGTACTTGTGGAGACAATCTGGACTGACTTGACTCAGGACTTTACACTGACTGGTGACACTTGACAGACTTGACTTGTACTGAATGACTGTAGACTGACTTGTACTGAATGACTGTAGACTGACTTGTACTGAATGACTGTAGACTGACTTGTACTGAATGACTGTAGACTGACTTGTACTGAATGACTGTAGACTGACTTGTACTGAATGACTGTAGACTGACTTGTACTGAATGACTGTAGACTGACTTGTACTGAATGACTGTAGACTGACTTGTACTGAATGACTGTAGACTGACTTGTACGGAATGACTGTAGACTGACTTGTACTGAATGACTGTAGACTGACTTGCCTTTAGAAGCTAGTTTCCCCTTATGCGCGGCTATACGCTTACATAACTCAGGATCACTGCGCACATGTGGGACCTCTGTGGGACCTGGCTTGGTCCTTACACTCCACTCTAAGTACACTAGGCTGTAGTCTCGTTTACTGGGTACAAAAGACACAAGCTGGGTTCTTTACTGACAGGGTTCATTTAGTCGTGAATACCACAAGGGTCTTCACAGGGGCAGACAGTGGAAACTTGAAAGGTCCCTCTCCCTTACCTATTTTTCCTCACTTACTTGAAGGTATTAGGCAATAGGGCCCCAGACATGAGTATTGGGGTTATATGTGGCCCTGAGGATTCTCACACCCTGATCTTAGTGCTAGAAGGCTCTGGCCCTAAAGCGCCACTTAGACAATGTTCTCGCCCTGGTAGTGAGATTCGGGATCAGTAGGCCCTGAAATAGGTGACAGGTGGACAACACTTGAGACCTACTCCCATTAATAGTATGAGGGCCGGAGGGAGATGTTTTCCAGACTAAACTACACTAGTTGGACCCATCCCTGTCCCAGGGGATTAGAGTGGTGGGATGGAGGACATGCCCTGATTGGCTGAGGACTGTTACATTGACTACTTACCAGTTCTTTACAGTGCAAAACAATTAACTCTTACATAGCAGTTAAAGGGCTGAAAAACATAATAATAGACAATTTTCATCTCAGAAAACAATAAAACTCAGATTAGGGTCAGAGACACGCACTTTGGGGGTAACAACCACCCGAACAGAACTTAGGTAGTAAAGGTGTTTCTGCTCTGGGACACCACAAGTATTATTGTTTATATTAGGGCATGTATAGTGGCAGTATACACTTGTCCTTTACTATGTGGTTAGAAGTTCCGCTATGTTTCACTTTTATTTTCCTTCTCGTGTTGATTTATTTATTTATTTTCGTGTTAATGGTGTGGTTTACATAAGTAGAATGATGACAAAGAGCCTGGCTGAATGAAGCAAACTTTGCTCCCAGTCTTCAGTCTTGGATTTTCCCCTGTGACCAGTGTTTGCACTTTTAATAATGTTATCTGTAGTGATGAGCAGCATAGGCCATATTCAAATTTGCGATATTGCGCAAATATATGGACGAATCTTCTTCATATATTCACGAAATTTGCATATTTTTTCTGCATATTGATGCGCATCTGCGAAAATATATTCGCATATTTGCGAATATTGAGCCCTCCTTTCTTTAATGGTATAGGGAACTAATGGGCTAGTGCAGTGGTCTCCAAACTAAGGACCTCCAGATGTTGTAAAACTACAACTCCCAGCATGCCCGGACAGCCGTTGGCTGTCCGGGCATGCTGGAGTTGTAGTTTTGCAACATCTGGAGGTCCGCAGGTTGGAGACCACTGCACTAGCCCATTAGTTCCCTATACCATTAAAGAAGGGAGGGCTCAATATTCGCGAATATGCGCATATGCGAAGAGCAGAGAGGGATGCAGTGATCACTGGGATGTGTACTGTGAACAAAAAAACAAAAGAATATTCGTCATTGCGAATATATAGGGCTATGTTCGCAATATTCACGATTAAATTTCGAATTGCGAATATTCGCGAGCAAACACTAGTTATCTGTCATGTATAAAGGGAGTGACCTAATACTTTTAATCCATATTGTTTAATCCATTTGTTTTTTTGTATTCAACAAGTAAAAACAGAAGGGGAAAAAAAGAAACCAAATGACCCAAATATCCTGTGATAAAAGTAACTACTCAGCATCCGACCTATTAAAGAAGTAAATGATGCTTATCATACATTTCTCTAATTAGAAGCCACAATCTCATTTACTAGTGGAAAAGACTGTGACTGTGATGAATCGCATAGTCATCAGCAAGCTATTATTTTATTTAATTATTCCATCACATTTAGCAGATTCCATATGAATGGTATATACTCTGTCTACACATGCCTAATGGACTTGATGGTATTGCTATGATGACAGCTGCGGCACAGCAATATATAACTGGGCATAGTAAGGACTATGCTAATAGGCTGACAATAGAGGTTTTGTCAATAACGGACCACATCAGCATTATTCCTTCTTTTCAGCAATTCAGCAGCATGTTGTTTTCTCAATGGATTAAGGTTGAATATTTCATTAAATATATATTGTATTTGTCAGGCAATTTGATTTACTGAGGAATACATTTGCTTCTTTATATCGAAGTAAAAAAATTGAAAAAAGAAAAGCAGCCGCAGACTTACAGTACATGGTAAGTCCAAGGGCCAAGAGTAGCTTTGCAGTGCGATGCCCACGTTACCGTCTGCAACAGTGTATCTTCCATAAAGGCAATAACGAAAACATAAAAAGGAATCACACATGCTATTTTTCGAAAACTATTTCTTTACACCCTTAAAGGGGTATTCCAGGCCAAAACTTTATATATATATATATATATATATATATATATATATATATATATCAACTGGCTGCGGAAAGTTAAACAGATTTGTAAATTACTTCTATTAAAAAATCTTAATCCTTCCAATAGTTATTAGCTTCTGAAGTTGAGTTGCTGTTTTCTGTCTAACTGCTTTCTGATGACTCACGTCCCGGGAGCTGTGCAGTTCCTATGGGGATATTCTCCCATCATGCACAGCTCCCGGGATGTGACATCATCATTGAGCAGTTAGACAGAAAACTTCGGAAGCTAATAACTATTGGAAGGATTAAGATTTTTTAACAGAAGTAATTTACAAATCTGTTTAACTTTCCGGAACCAGTTGATATATATATATATATATATATATATATATATATATATATATAAAGGTTTTGCCTGGAATACCCCTTTAATGACTGGCTATTTTTATTATAGATTTTTTGTTTTTTACCTTACCACTTTCCTTGAACCAGATGAAGTGTGCCCAGCACACAAAACGGATACTGTCCTACGGAGGCGCCCCTGTTTGTAGTGACCTATGTTCATGCTTTTTATGAATAAAGTATTTTTATGAATAAAAAGTTCTGATCACATTGAGTGAGTGCGGCACATCTACTTTCTTCTCAGTTATTTGATAATTATTTTATATTAATTGAGTCCCCGGTGTTGCCTGTTTTTTCATGCCTAATCCTTGTGGGGGAGGAAAAACAACGAAGAAAGAAGCATTTGTCCTCATATCTCCTTCTCAAATGCCGTACTCATATACCATCCTCAGGTGGGGCTGAGTTGTGATGAAGAGATTGTAAGCGGAAAATAGAAGGAAGTGTGGCTTTGTGGGAGTGAGCGTGATTTACAAGCCAGACCGATACACAAAAGGGTAACAATAAAAGGGGTGTGGCTTAAAGGGTGTGCATGGCTTAACAAGATGGGGTGTGGCATTCAGGAAGGGTGTGGCTTGCAAGCCAGACTGATGCACTCACCAGGAGATGCAGAGCGTGTCGAGTAAAGTAACAGAAGTCCCATATACTTGCATGTGACTTAAAACAAAAAACCCATCCTTCATGTAAGGGGGTAGGTTAGGGGTTAATTTAACTATTCTATATTTTTATTTGACATATGTTTACCGAGTATTATCAACATATCTCCAGCCGTATGGAAGTTATGCTGAAACATACATTTCCCATAGACTTACATGGAACTTTAAACAAAAACCCCAACCTTTGCAAATGGGGATGGTTAAGGGTTAATTTACCTAGGCTATATTTTTAAATATAGTATATTTTTGACATATTAGTAATATGTTCACCAAGTATTATCGAAAAATTTATATATATATATAAATATATATATATAAATATATAAATGTAAAAGAGATCATCTAGCTATTCTTGATGCCACAGGATCAAGGCAAGCATGTCCAGACAGCTGTTGGCTGTCCGGGCATGCTGGGAGTTGAAGTTTTGCAACTTCTGGAGGACCACTAGTTTGAGACCACTGATCTAGTGGAATTCTGAAGTCTGATCTCAATAGCTGTTAGTGCCAACTGTAATATCCAGCTGACATCTGCCAGAGTGGGCCCAGCATCCTCCTGTAAAAAGAGCTTAAAGGGGTACTCCACCCCTAGACATCTTATCCCCTATCCTTTGGATAGGGGATAAGATGTCTAGGGGTGGAGTACCCCTTTAAATTTAGTCAGTCTGAGGGGTTGTTATAGGCTAACTAGAGCACTAGGTAAGGGTTAAAACCACTTTGCTAGTTATATTGGTAGATTTAAAGCTTAGCCTCTAATTAGAGTAAATCTACATCATTGTAATACGCTATTGAGCCACAAGTGCCTTTTGATGGACCTGATTGTTGCACGTGTCCCTTCCCTCCAATATGTCTGCCTTGCACACCCCCCATCCTTCATTTGAATGACAAATAGTGATTCCTTCCATTTTAAAAGTTTTCACAAAAGCCCATGGATAACCACATGAAAACCGCTTCATTACCATTGCATATTTGTCAATAGGGGCCGGACACAAGACACCCACATCAAATCCGAAATGCATAGGGCATTCAAGCTCTCCTCTGAATCCTAATGTTTGTAGGTGTTTCATATTAAATTTTTTTTGAAGTTATGATATTCTCAGTGCAGGTTTTCCTGCCGACATCATCACATGATATCCACTATAAAATTCCTGAGCTTGCCGCTGTCTGAAGCATGCCATTGTGTCTAAGAAGAGTGCCATATGTTCATGACTCCCCATATCTCCTAATTGTCACGGCACTGGCAGCTTGTTTGGCACTAAGCGTATCCAGTATCTGTAGTTTAGTAAACCACACATTTCATTTAGCTGAGTATCATATTGACAACAGGCTCATCACACAAGCTGTCTAAATATTGCTGCAAATATGCCAATTCTGCTGCTGCCACGTATATGTCAAATGTTCTCAAAATGCAATTCAAAAGCTTAGCAAAGTACATGAAAGGCGTTCAACTTACATAAATCACTTATTATTCCGCATAATAATAATTACATCTTTAACCCTGACCTTCAGCAGGACCTAGCCATTTTTGGTCTCATGGAAAAAACACATCTTTAATGGGATAGATACTTAAACATGTTTGATTTTTTGTAATCTGTTTTATATTTGTGATTGTCAGTCTTTTTTTTTTTCTACATTGTACTGTAATTGGGTAAACCATATTAGGCCTCATTTACTAAGAGTGTCGGGTTAGTGGGAAAAGTTGTTTCAGACTTGCAGGATTCCTCTCTATTTACTATTGGGAAAAGTCGGGAACATTTTCTGACCAGCTTTTTCTAGGTGGAAATGTCCAGCCATTTATCAACAGGATTTTCTGTGATTTCAATAGTAAATAGGTTGGGTTGTGAAACCACACCCCCTTTTGTGTGGACACGCCCCCTGTGTGACAGACCACACCCCTTTTTGTGCGGCCACGCCCCCTTTGCGACACTGGCGCGGACATGTAGCAGACACTCTGCTCCAAAATAACCAGACAAAAACTGGTCGGTTTTAGCTTAGTAAATGAGGTCCATAGTCTGAGCCTCTGCTCTGTTATAACAGTATATAAAAAGGTACTCCAGCTATGGACATCTTAACCTCTACGATGTCTGATCGAAGGGGGTTTGGTCACTTGGACCCCCGCAATCTCCTTTGGATAGGATATAAGATTTCTAGGGGCAGAGTACCCCTTTAAGGAGATTCTTTACAGCAGATACATGCATATAGGAGAAAACAGACTGCAGGAAACTCACTGCTGAAGCTTGGCTTTATATAAGTGCGGCTTTTACATATGCCGCACTTATATAAAGCTCTGCCCATGTTCACTGAGCTGGATTAACTAAGAGGCACAAACCGGCACAGGAATCTAAGCCTAACCTCCCGGAATCTAATCTAACCTCCCGGCACAGGAATCTAAGCCAGCTCTGAGTCGGCTTAGGTTATTGCAACATTTTAAGCAATATATATGAGAGAAAAAGACTCGGCAACTCACCAATACTGCAAAATAAGGCTTCTCTTTATTCCAAGGAATGTGAAGTATACATCTGGTCAAGGGAGGGCTGGACAAGAGGCAGGGGGTGCGGGTAGGACTGCACAGTTTTGTGCCGATCTGGCACTTCTTCGGCACTCGTAGCACCACCTATCTGCATGCATGGATCCCGAGCAGATTTCGCGTCCATTCACACAGGACCTTCATGTTATTGGTAGTGCCAGACGTTATACCTCTTCACTACACATCATTTTTGCAACATTTGCTGGCACAATTTAGGCCTAAAGTTGCATGTGGGCAGGATGTGTCCCCAGTACACTCCCTCCAAGCACAGCCATGCCCTGGCCACTTCCTGCCCACTTGGTGACAGCAGCATATATATTGAAAAGCAGCACATTTTTGCGCAAAAAAAATCCTGTTTGCGCAAGAATGTACGACTTTTCAAAATATACACCACTTGCACAGCTAAGTGGATCTCTCAAATTGACTTTTGTAGAGTTTCTTTGCATTGACTTTTAGGAATGCTCTATGACTCGTGTAAAGGTCATTGGGGGAGGTATATCAAAACCTGTGCAGAGGAAAAGTGCTGCAGTTGCCCATAGCAGCCAATAAGATTGCTTCTTTCATTTTTAAAACACCAATAAAAAATATCTGTGCGATCTGATTGGTTCCTGTGTGCAACTGCACCACTTTTCCTTTGATAAATCTCCCACATTGTGCAGAAAGGAGAAGGACGGGAGTAGTGACTGTCATCAATTATAAACCATCTATCCTGTGTTATCTGTAACCTTGTATCAGTGTAATCTTGCATGGGTAATCTTGCGTGGAAAACTTTTTTTTAAAATCAAGGAAAGTGCCAGAAAGTTAAAGGAGTAGTCCAGTGGTGACTCAGTGGTGAGCAAGTTATCCCCTATCCTAAGGATAGGGGATAAAGTTGCAGATCGCGGGGGGTCCGACCGCTGGGGCCCCCTGCGATCTCCTGTACGGAGCCCCGACAGCCCGCAGGAAGGGGGCGTGTCGACCTCCGCACGAGGCAGTGGCCGACACGCCCCCTCAATACAACTCTATGGCAGAGCCGAAGCGCTGCCTTCGGCAATCTCCGGCTCTGCCATAGAGATGTATTGAAGGGGCGTGTCGGCCGCCGCCTCATGCGGGGGTCGACACCCGCTATCTCGGCGGAGAGCCGGGGCCCCGTACAGAGAGATCGCAGGGGGCCCCATCGGTCGGACCCCCCGCGATCTCAAACTTATCCCCTATCCTTAGGATAGGGGATAAGTTTTTCACCACTGGACTACCCCTTTAAATAGATTTGTAAATTACTTCTATTAACCCTTTAAGCACCCGGGCTTTTTCCATTTTTTCATTTTCAAATCATAACTCTTTAAAATTTTCACCTAAAATTCTATATGATGGCTTATTTTTTGTGTCACTAATTCTACTTTGTAATGACATTAGTCATTTTACCCAAAAATCTACGGTGAAACGGGAAAAAAATCAATGTGCGACAAAATTTATGAAAAAACACTATTTTGTAAGGGGGCTTCCGTTTTTACGCAGTACATTTTTCGGCAAAAACGACACCTTGTCTTTATTCAGTAGGTCCATACGGTTAAAATGGTACCCTACTTATATAGATTTTGTATCACTTCAGAAAAAAATCATGAATACATGCAGGAAAATTTATACTGTTAGGATTCGGCAGGCTGGAGGTGGATCCTCTGTGTCAGAGAGGGATTGGCGTGGACCGTGTTGGTGGACCGGTTTTAGGTTGCTACTGGTATTCACCAGAGCCCGCCGCAAAGCGGGATGGTCTTGCTGCGGCGGTAGCAACCAGGTCGTATCCACCGGCAACGGCTCAACCTCGCTGACTGCTGAGAAGGCGTGGGACAGAAGGACTAGACAGAGGCAAGGTCAGACGTAGCAGAAGGTCGGGGCAGGCGACAAGGTTCGTAGTCAATGGCGATAGCAAGAGGTCAGGAACACTGGTAAGGCAAACACTATAAACGCTTTCTCTGGCACAAGGCAACAAGATCTGGCAAAGCAGTGAAGGGGAAGTGAGGTTATATGAGCAGGGAGCAGGTGGAGGCTAATTAGACTGATTGGGCCAGGCACCAATCATTTGTGAACTGGCCCTTTAAATGTTAGAGAGCTGGCGCGTGCGCACCCTAAGGAGCGGAGCCGCGCGCGCCAGGACATGACAGCCGGCGATCGAGACAGGTGAGTGACTTTGGACGTGATTCGCGAGCGGGCGCGTCCCGCTATGCGAATCACATCCCCGCCGGCAGAGTCAGTGCAACGCTCCCGGTCAGCGGGTCTGACCGGGGCGCTGCAGAGAGAGGAACGCCGCGAGCGCTCCGGGGAGGAGCAGGGACCCGAAGCGCTCGGCGTAACTTATACGTTTAAAATTGTCATTTTCTGACCCCTATAACTTTTTTATTTTTCTGTGTTCAGGGCGCTATGTGGGCTCATTTTTTGCGCCATGATCTGAAGTTTTTAGCGGTATCATTTTTGTTCTGATCAGACTTTTTGATCACTTTTTATTCACTTTTTTGTGGTATAAAAAGTGATCAAAAATGCGCTATTTTGTACTTTGGAATTTTTTTGTGCGTACGCTATTGAACGTGCGGTTTCAAAAGTGGTATATTTTTATAATTCAGACATATCCGCACGCGGCAATACCACATATGTTCATTTTAATTTTAATTTACACAATTTTTTTTTTTTATTCTTGGAAATGCCGGGTGATTCAAACTTTTATTAGGGGAAGAGATAATTGAAAGGGTTAATGATTTTTTTTTTACAATTTTCTTATGCAATATTATAGCTCCCATAAGGGGCTATAACATTGCATGTACTGATCTTTACCACTGATTGATGCATCCCCATAGGAATGGATCAATCAGTGTTTTCGGCGATTGATTGCTCAAGCCTGGATCTCAGGCTTGAAGCATTCATTCGGCAATCGGACTGCAGGAAGGAAGGTAAGAGACCGTGGCGATCCCAAACAGCTCCCTGAGCTAGCCGGGCACTTTTACTTTAGTTTTTAGCCGCGGCTCAGCTTTGAGCGCACGGCTAAAGGGTTAATAGCGCATGGTACCGCAATCAGTGCTGCATGCTATTAGCGGCGGGTCCCGGCTTCACTATGACGCCGGGCCCGCCGCGATATGATGCGGGGTCACCGTGTGACCCCGCGTTATATCGCAGGACCGGGACTCAGGGCGTAAGTTTACGCCCTGGGTCCTTAACAGGTTAAAAAATCTTAATCCTTCCAGTACTTATTAGCTGCTCAATACTACAAAGGAAATTATTTTCTTTTTGGAACACAGAGCTGTCTGCTGACATCACGCGCACAGTGCTCTCTGCTGACATCTCTGTCCATTTTAGGAACTGTCCAGAGCAGCATATGTTTGCTATGGTGATTTTCTCCTACTCTGGACAGTTCTTAAAATGGACAGAGATGTCAGCAGAGAGCACTGTGGTCATGATATCAGCAGAGAGCTCTGTTTTCCAAAGATAAAAGAATTTCCTCTGTAGTATTCAGCAGCTAATAAGTACAGGAAGGATTAAGATTTTTTAATAGAAGTAATTCACAAATCTGTTTAACTTTCTGGCACCAGTTGATAAAAAAAAAAAAAAAAGCTTTCCACTGGAGTACCCCTTTAAATCTAAGCTTATTATCAGGCATAGTGGTCAGAATTAAAGCCGCAAGATTTCAGGATTATTTTAACCCCTTAACGACCAAGGACTTATATTTACGTCATTGGCCGGCTCACGCAATATAACGCGGGGTCACTTGGTGACCCCGCGTCATATCGGATTAGTCCCGGCATGTATCTGAAGCCGGGACCCGGGGCTAATAGCGTGCGGCAAAGTTGAGCGCCGCGTCTAAACCGAAAGTGAAAGCTTCCTGGCTGCTCAGTGGGGCTGATCGGGACTACCAATTTTAAACATATAATTTTTTCTTCATGTAGTTAGGATTTTTTACAGAAGTACGACAAAATCAAACCTATATAAGTAGGGTATAATTTTAATTGTATGGACCTACAGAATAAAGATAAGATGTCATTTTTACCGAAAAATGTACTACGTAGAAACGGAAGCCCCCAAAAGTTACAAAATGGCGTTTTTTCTTCAATTTCGTCACACAATGATTTTTTTTCGTTTTTCCGTAGATTTTTGGGTAAGATAACTGATGTCACTGCAAATTAGAATTGGTGTTGCAAAAAATAAGCCATAATATGGATTTTTAGGTGCAAAATTCAAAGGGTTATGATTTTTAAAAGGTGAGGAGGAAAAAACGAAAGTGCAAAAACGGAAAAACCCATGGTCCTTAAGGGGTTAAAATATAGATAGTATAATGGAAAAAAAAAAAAAACAATAAGCAAGAAGGCTTTAAGAAATGTGTGTAGCATAAAATGTTGATTTGTCACCAATTTTACTTTGTAATTACATCATTTTACCACAAAATCTACAGCAAAACCAGAAAATATTTGTGGGGTCAAATTGAAAAAAAAAAAAAAAACACCATTTTGTTACTTTTGGGGGCTTTCACTTCTACGCTTTTACCTTATATTTATTCTGTAGGTCCATGCGATGAAACTGATACCCAACTTATATAGGTTTGATTTTGTTTTGCTTCTTTTCAAAAATTAAAACTTTTTGTAAGAAAACTGGTATGCTTAAAAATGTCCATCTTATTTCTGTAACTTTATAGGGTACATGAAGTGATCAAAAATATGCAATTCTGGACTTCTGTATTTTTTTTTACATATAAACCATTGTCCGTGCAATTAAATTAACATTATATTGTTATATTTTTATAGTTCGGACATTTACGCACGTGGCGATACCACATATGTTTATGTGTTTTTTTTGGTTACATTTTTTTAAATGGGAAAAGGAAGGTGATTCAGACTTTTATTAGGGAAGGGCTTAAATCACATTTAATAAGATTTATTTTTTTACGCTATTTTTATCCCCCATAGGGCACTATTACATGCCATCATTACATTGCATACATTAACCAATGCTATTCCATATCATAGCATTGATTAGTTTTATCAGTGCCCCATTGCTCCACCCTGCCATGGCTGACTGGAGTCGACTGGATGGCGAGGAGGCAGGTAAGGGCCCTCCCACTGTCCTCTCAGCTGATCACCGCGATTGTCCCAATCAGCTCCGCTGAGCTACCGGGAGCTGCCAGTGATGTCCAGCATTAGA
Organism: Hyla sarda; assembly: GCF_029499605.1. Lineage (NCBI taxonomy): Eukaryota > Metazoa > Chordata > Amphibia > Anura > Hylidae > Hyla > Hyla sarda. The sequence continues at coordinate 206,805,955 of NC_079189.1, forward strand.
CACAGGTCCCGGAGGCTGAGCTTGCGTCATAGAAGGGGAACGGGTGCCGGGCGTACATGTATGTCCTGCGTCCTTAAGGGGTTAAACAACGGGTAATTTTATGATCACACATTCCCTTTTAATGCTATGTAATATAGTTTTTGTAGAGAATTCCCCCCAAATTCCCTGTACCATTCTACTGTACAATACATATAAGGAATTCATCAAGCCTGGAAAACTTGTTTAACCCCTTAAAGACCACACTTTTTAATTTTTGCACTTTCGTTTTTTCCACCTCACCTTCTAAAAATCATAATGCTTTCAATTCCCCCCTAAGAGCTTGTTTTTTTAAACTACAAATTTTACTTTATAATGATATCAATCATTTTACCACAAAATCTACAGCGAAACAAAAAAAAAATCTTTGTGGGGCAAAATTGAAAAAAAGAAATACCATTTTGTAACTTTTGAGGGCATTCGATTCTACACAGTGTTTTTTTTTTCTGTAAAAATGGCACCTTATCTTCATCCAATAGGACGATTAAAATTACACAAAATATATATCAGTTTTATTTTGTTTTACTTCTTTTAAAAACGTATAACTTTTTGTACAAAAATGTAAATGTTTGAAATTGTCCTCTTCTGACCCCTATAACTTTTTAAATGTTCAGTAAGCAGGACTATATGAGGGCTCATTTTTTGTGCTGTGATCTGCAGTTTTAATTAATTGCATTTTTGATTTGATGGTTTTTTTTGATCCCTTTTTTGCTTTTTTTTTGCGTAAATACACAATTCTGAAACTTTTTCATGTATTTTTTTATGTGCATGCCATTGACTGTGTGGTTAAATTAACATTATATTTTTATACATTTATGCACACAGTGGTACCACATATGTTTATGTTTATTTTCATTTACATATTTATTTATTATTTTTTTTTTAATAGGAAAAGGGGAGTGATTATTAGGGAAGGGGTTAAATCACATTTATTTTCAATTTTTCTTTACTTTTTTTACATTATTTTAAGCCCCCATAGAGGACTATTACATGTAATCCTTAGATTGCATACACTGAACAATGCTATGCCATAACATAGCATTGATCAGAGTTATCAATGCTCGACTGCTCCAGCCTGCCATGGCTGACTGGAGCATCAAGGCACAGATCGGATGGTGATTAGGTAGGTAAGGGCCCTCTCGCTGTCCTCTCAGCTGTTCGGGACACCGCATCCCGAATAGCCCGCTGAGTTAGCTAGGATACATTTTCTCCCTTTTTTGGCACCACAATCAACTTTGTTCATGCCATCTAAAGGGTTAATACCGGACATCAGCCCGATCAGCAATGTCCGCCATTAGCCATGGGTCCTGGTTGCCCCTGAGCGCGCTTCATATAACGGGAGCAGGTAATGGACGTAAATATATTTCCATTGTCTTATAACGGGAGCAGGTAATGGATGTAAATATATGTCCATTGGCCTCAACCCATAGCCCATTCTTTACCTCTCAGCAACCCATTTAACTGTCTAAATATCATTCATTAGCTATATAGAACGTTTTCCCCTCTTTCAGTTGTCGATTACATGCAAGGAGTGAGGAAAATACATCATCCTGCCATTCAGCCCCCACCCTCCTGAGAGACACAAACCACATGGTTTCTGCCCTACGCTGATGCTCCCTTTAGTGCTGAGAGCTGGGAGGTGTGTTAAGCCTCAGCCAATCACACACTGTATGTTTCTGCTCAAGGATAAGGAGGGTGGGGGCTGCTCTCTGAGAGGAATCTGTCTGGTGGTGAGAGCATAGCTGCAGTGACTTCAGGGACTTTTAGCAAACAATATGAAGCAGCCAGAGAAGACAACAATGGCCACAGGAGCAATGCAAATCAGATAATTTACAGGGAACACATCCAGGTAGTGTGGTGACTTTGGAAATTTTTTTCTATATAAAGTACAAAAATTCCAGCAAGACTCCAAGATAAGTAAAAAAAATATTGCAAAATGTATACACCCATGTTAAGTGACATTTCAACCGCCAACTGCGGTCTTTCTCAAGCATCCAAGCACCCACCATCTATACATATACCTTCCTAGAATACCCCTTTATTGACCAGACTTTCTGACTTTATTTCCTATCTGCATACTGTGCACACATTTAAAAAAATTGATTTTACTGTCTGGATCTTGAAGTATACACTGTAATATGTTTGGGAACATGGGCATGAAAATTTTCTTTTAAAATGAGAAAAAAAACCTTAATAAATTAAACCTTATGAACTATGTAACTACCTATGCATATGGGTGAAAAACTTCTACACATTTTTTAACCTTCTGAAAGGAGCATTTGAACCTTTACACAGTGCTGTTCAGTGCTCTTCTGCCTGTTTCCCATACATCATTCAAAAAGGATTTTGGCAAAAATGTACAAAAATAGTATTGTGATAGCAGATGCTCATTTACTGCAGTCAGACCTGCATTTCTTCTGGATTTAGGCTTAACCCCTTAACGACGCAGGACATAAATGTACGTCCTGGTGTTGTGGTACTTAACGCACCAGGACGTACATTTATGTCCTGAGCATAACCGCGGGCATAGGAGCGATGCCGGCATCATGCGCGGCAGGTCCCAGCTGTGGATCGCCATTAACCCCTCAGATGCCGTGATCAATACAGATCACGGCATCTGCAGCATCGCGGTCACTTAACAGGATGATCGGATCGCCCGCAGCACTGCAGCGGCGATCCGATCATCCTGCACGGCAGACGGAGGTCCCCTCACCTGCCTCCGCTGCCTTCCGGGAGTCTTCTGCTCTGATCTGCCTTCCCGCAGACCAGAGCAGAAGATAACCGATAATGCTGATCAGTGCTGTGTCCTATACATAGCACTGAACAGCATTAGCAATCGAATGGTTGCTATAAATAGTCCCCTATGGGGACTATAAGAGTGTAAAAAATAAAAGTAAAAAAATTAAAAAAATTAAGTAAAAAAAATGTGACCCCCCCCCCCAATAAAAACATAAATTGTCCCATTTTCCCTATTTTACCCCCAAAAAGTGTAAAAAAAAATTATTTTATATACATATTTGGTATCGCTGAGTGCGTAAGTATCCAAACTATTAAAATTCAATTTAAATGATCCCGTACGGTGAACGGCGTGAACGTAAAAAAAAAAAGTCCAAAATAGCTGCTTTTTTTTAATAAAATTTTATTCCAAAAAAAATTAATAAAAAATGTAATAAAAGTTTGTATAAGCAAATATGATATTAATAAAAAGTACAGATCACAGTGCAAAAAATGAGCCCTCATACCACCGATTATATGGAAAAATGAAAAAGTTATAGGTCTTCAAAATAGGGGGATTTTAAACGTACTGATTTGGTTAAAAAGTTTGCGATTTTTTTTAAGCGCAACAGTAATAGAAAAGTGTATAATCATGGGTATCATTTTTATCGTATTGACCCACAGAATAAAAAACACGCCATTTTTACCATAAATTGTATGGCGTGAAAACAAAACCTTCCAAAATTTGCAAAATTGCGATTTTCCTTTTAATTTCCCCACACAAATAGTATTTTTTGGGTTGCGCCATTTTATGGTAAAGTGAGTGATGGCATTACAACGGACAACTGGTTGCGCAAAAAACAAGCCCTCATACTAGTCTGTGGATGAAAATATAAAAGAGTTATGATTTTTTGAAGGGGAGGAGGAAAAAACCAAAACGTAAAAATAAAATTGTCTTAGTCCTTAAGGTCCAAATGGGCTGAGTCCTTAAGGGGTTAAAGGGGTACTCCAGTGGAAAACTTTTTTTTATTTTTTTTTTTTTTTATTAAATGAACTGGTGCCAGAAAGTTAAACAGATTTGTAAATTATTTCTATTAAAATATCTTAATCCTTTCCGTACTTTTCAGCAGCTGTATGCTACAGAGGAAATTCTTTACTTTTTGAATTTCTTTTTGTCTTGTCCACAGTGCTCTCTGCTGACACCTTTGTCTGTGTCAGGAACTGTCTAGAGCAGCATAGATTTGCTATGGGGATTGTCTCTTGCTCTGCACAGTTCCTGATACGAGCATCAGGTGTCAGCAGAGAGCACTGTGGACAACACAAAAAAGAAATAAAAAAATAAACATTTTCCTCTGTGGCAAACAGCTGCTAATAAGTACTGAAAGGATTAAGATTTTTTTTAATAGAAGTAATTTACAAATCTGTTTGACTTTCTGTCACCAGTTCAGAAAAAAAAAAAAAGTTTTCCACCGGAGTATCTCTTTAAAGTAAACCAATGTTATTCCTTAGTGATTTGCCCAGGATAATAATGTTATTTCTTAGTAATTTGCTCGGGAACTTGCTCATAAATAGATTGTATTTCCAGCCATATCAGTCTAGCTGTATTAATGTACACAACCTCTTCCCAACCATAGACATACTGCTCTGTTCCGCTTGATTTCCTCTCGATTGAGGCTTTCAACCTTTCTAAGCTGTCACATGGTTTATGTCTGTGGATCGGCTTGGTGAATCAATCTTTCATTTTTTTACTGTTAACTGTTTCGACTTTATCTACCATCAAAGCAATCAGTGTTATAATGTTAAAAACACACAACTGGCTACATATACTATATTGGGAACTGGCTACATATACTATATTGGGAACTGGCTACATATACTATATTGGGAACTGGCTACATATACTATATTGGGAACTGGCTACATATACTATATTGGGAACTGGCTACATATACTATATTGGGAACTGGCTACATATACTATATTGGGAACTGGCTACATATACTATATTGGGAACTGGCTACATATACTATATTGGGAACTGGCTACATATATTATATTGGGAACTGGCTACATATACTATATTGCGAACTGGCTACATATACTATATTGGGACCTGGATACATATACTATATTGGGAGCTGGCTACATATACTATATTGGGAACTGGCTACATATACTTTATTGGGAACTGGCTACATATACTATATTGGGAACTGGCTACATATACTATATTGGGAACTGGTTTCATAAACCATATTGGGAACTGGCTACATATACTTATATTGGGAGCTGGCTACATATGCTATATTGGGAACTGGCTACATATACTATATTGGGAACTGGCTACATATACTTATATTGGGAACTGGCTGCATATACTATATTGGGAACTGGCTACATATACTATATGGGGAACTGGCTACATATACTATATTGGGAACTGGCTACATATATTATATAGTGAACTGCCTACATATACTATATCGGGAACTGGATACATATACTATATTGGGAACTGGTTCATATACTATATCGGGAACTGGATACATATACTCTATTGGGAACTGGCTACATATACTATATTGGGAACTGGCTACATATATTATATTGGGAACTGGCTTCATATACTATATTGGGAACTGGCTACATATACTATATTGGGAACTGGCTACATATACTATATTGGGACCTGGATACATATACTATATTGGGACCTGGATACATATACTATATTGGGAACTGGATACATATACTATATTGGGAACTGGCTACATATACTATATTGGGAACTGGATACAAATACTATATTGGGAACTGGATACATATACTATATTAGGAACTGGCTACATATACTATATTGGGAACTGGCTACATTTACTATATTGGGAACTGGCTACATATACTATATCGGGAACTGGCTACATATACTATATCGAAAACTGGATACATATACTGTATTGGGAACTGGCTACATATACTATATTAGGAATTGGCTACATATACTATATTGAGAACTGGATAAATATACTATATCGGGAACTGGATACATATACTATATTGGGAACTGGCTACTTATACTATATTGGGAACTGGCTACATATACTATATTGGGAACTCGCTACATATACTATATTGGGAACTGGCTACATATACTATATTGGGAACTGGATACATATACTATATTGGGAACTGGCTACATATACTATATTGGGAACTGGATACATATACTATATTGAGAACCGGATACATATACTATATTGGGAACTGGCTACATATACTATATTGGGAACTGGATACACATACTATATTGAGAACCGGATACATATACTATATTGGGAACTGGCTACATATACTATATTGGGAACTGGCTACATATACTATATTGGGAACTGGATACATATACTATATTGAGAACCGGATACATATACTATATTGGGAACTGGCTACATATACTATATTGGGAACTGGCTACATATACTACATTGGGAACTGGCTACATATATTATATTGAGAACTGGCTACATATACTATATTGGGAGCTGGCTACATATACTATATTGGGAACTGGCTACATATACTATATTGGGAACTGGCTACATATACTATATTGGGAACTGGCTACATTTACTATATTGGGAACTGGCTACATATACTATATTGGGAACTGGCTACATATACTATATTGGGACCTGGATACATATACTATATTGGGACCTGGATACATATACTATATTGGGAACTGGATACATATACTATATTGGGAACTGGAGGCATATACTATATTGGGAACTGGCTACATATACTATATTGGGAACTGGCTACATATACTATATTGGGAACTGTCTACATATACTATATTGGGAACGGGCTACATATACCATATTGAGAACTGGAGACATATACTATATTGGGAGCTGGCTACATATACTATATTGGGAACTGGCTGCATATACTATATTGGGAACTGGCTACATATACTATATTGGGAACTGGCTACATATACTATATTGGGAACGGGCTACATATACCATATTGAGAACTGGAGACATATACTATATTGGGAGCTGGCTACATATACTATATTGGGAACTGGCTGCATATACTATATTGGGAACTGGCTACATATATTATATTGGGAACTGGATACATATACTATATTGGGAGCTGGCTACATATACTATATTGGGAACTGGCTGCATATACTATATTGGGAACTGGCTACATATACTATATTGGGAACTGGCTACATATACTATATTGGAAACGGGCTACATATACCATATTGAGAACTGGAGACATATACTATATTGGGAGCTGGCTACATATACTATATTGGGAACTGGCTGCATATACTATATTGGGAACTGGCTACATATACTATATTGGGAACTGGCTACATATACTATATTGGGAACGGGCTACATATACCGTATTGAGAACTGGATACATATACTATATTGGGAGCTGGCTACATATACTATATTGGGAACTGGATACATATACTATATTGGGAACTGGATCCATATACTATATTGGGATCTGGCTACATATATTATATTGGGACCCGGCTACAGTTTATTTATTTTTTGTTACATACAACCTCCCTGCCCATATTTTAAATAAAAAATTTTGGCCGGACAACCCCTTTAAGGCTATGTTCAATCACCTTAAAATGGGCAAAACATTGTGTACATTTGCTGGTTCTGGACGGGTCGTAAATGCCTCTATCATAGATGGTGATACATAACAGGTTCCATATTTCTGTGGATGCTGGAATCAGGATTTCTATGGCAGAAAAATCTGCCACGGAAATTGTTCCATGTGCACAATACAACAGAATCCCATTGAAATCAATAAGACTATGCTGCAGCAGAATATCCAAGGAATATTCCAGCAAAATTCCCTTTCAGAAATTCCGCTGTGTGAACATAGCCTAATGCTTTTCTGTAGGAATTCCTAAATGACACAAAAAAAGCATACAAAAGCACCAAAAATGCTTAAATAAATGCCATTAAAATGCTGAAAAAAGGAGTAAAGAGTACATTTTTTGGTGTTTTAGTTCAAAGGGAACTGAGCTATTTTATCATACATAACACCTGGCAATGCATTATATATGGTAAAATCTTTACCTCCCCATCCCCGGGGGACATTTTTTTCCCCCAGGGATGGTGAGAATATGAAGTTGGTGAGAATAAGTTGCCCCCGCCACCTCGTAATTAGTCCCCTGGGTAAGGAGTTATGCTTAGTTGGTCCCGTTGCTTGTATCCACTCCATTCATGGGAGATAAAGATTTTACCATATAAAACACATTGCGTTATATATGGTAAAAATGCTTGGTTCTCTTTAATATCATATGAAATTGTGAGCAACTGATGAATATGAGTGTTACTTGTTCACACTAAGTTCCACAGGATGTGTGCCCCATTTACTATTGCCTGAAACCTTGACTAGGTGCTGCTACAATACAGTTAGGTAGCATAGCTCAAGCTAACATTCTTCTTTCTGTAACTTGGCCACGCTATGGTTAAGAAGCCAATAGGTATGTAGCCAAGCTGTTTGCCAGCCATTGTTTAAGAACAGAAAGCAGAGCATTGATGTTGAGCAGAGCACACATAACAAACTATTTTCCTCCACACTAAGAAGCCAGATTTTTTGTAACTTCTCTATTCAATGAGTAAAAAGAAATAATGGCTATAATTTGTATACTACAGATACCATATATATAGTGCATAAAGCATCATCCACTTCACCTCTGACCAGCACTTGTTCCCTGATCAGACGCAGAGCGCACGGTAAAGCCACTGAGAGTAATCCTTATACAGCAGAGATATCCTCCTCAGAGGATTTAGCCACTTCAGAATGTGTACTCATGTGACTGGCAAAGACAAAGGGGGAACGTGGTGGAAAGTTGTCTAAGAACACTACAGGGGAGGCATGTAGATGAGTTACTAGCCATATTAAGTTTATTGATTACAATATGAATTAAAACAAGGATTTCATTGCCTTTTATATAACTTTAGTTCAGAAACACAATCACAACCATATGTGGCAGAATTATACAACATATACATCTCCCCACAGAGTACAGCCTTTCCAACCCAGAAACCTCATGACACACATTTCCGGACATGATGAACCACAAGGAAAGGAAAGGAAGGACACATCTGTAATATCACAGTATTTAAAAACTAAACCACAACTGTGACCACCAGCCTGTTCATTTGTTGTGCCACTAAGTGACAACCATTAAATGGGTATTCCAGCTTTACACATCTTATACCCTATCCAAAGGATATTAAGTATTAAACCCTTCTTGAGTTGAAGCAAATTACTGTGCCCTGTGTTGTCTGATTACTGTGGCATTTTGTCTTGAGGGGTGGTTACCACCCAACTCCTCCACTAACTCCTTGCCTGCCACCTTATACAGCAGGGGTACTCAGACCTTATTTTGGTCTGACATCGGGTAAAGGTTCGAGCTGAACGCTAAGGCCTGGTTCACACCTAGTGGCCTCAGTGCAAACGAGCGACTGAAGTGGAGGATGTATGACCTGAATACTGCCACACACTGTACCCTCTGAATATATTACTGCCACAGACTGTACCCTCTGAATACAATACAGTGGTCCATCAACATACAATGGTAATCCGTTCCAAATGAACCATCATTTGTTGAAACCATTGTATGTTGAGGGATCCGTGCAGTGGAAAGAATAGGAAGTTATACTCACCTGTCCCCGCCGCTCCGGACCGTCACCGCTCGTCACCGCTGCCCTGGATGCCACCCTCCATCGCTGTCGCCGCGTCCCCGCGGTGTCCCCGCGGTGTCCCCGATGCTCCGGACGTCTCTGTTTCCCCGGGATCGTGATGACGATGAAGGAGGGTGCCGGCGATGCAGGGGATCCCGAAAAGGACGCTCTGGAGCCCCAAGGACAGGTAAGAGACCATCACCAGAGCACACGGGGCACCGTAAACGGCTATCCGGCGGCAGCTGAAGTAGTCTGTGCTGCCGGATAGCCGTTTATGCGATGGCCCTGACATACAAAAGCATCGTATGTTGATGCTGCTTTCAACGTGCGATGACCTCTGAGAGGCCATCGCATGTTGAAATTATCGGATGTCGGGGCCATCGTAGGTCGGGGGGTCACTGTACTGCCACACACTGTACTCCTGAAAATAATACTGCCACACACTGTACCCTGTGAATATATTACAGCCACACACTGTACCCTCTAAATATAATACTGCCACACACTGTACCCTCTGAATATAATACTACCACACACTGTACCCCTGAATATAATAATGCCACACACTGTACCTTCTGAATATAATACTGCCGCACACTGGGCCCCTGAATTTAATACTGATACACACTGTACCCCAGAATATAATATTGCCGCACACTGTACCCTCTAAATATAATAATGCCACACACTGAGCCCCTGGTATATTACCCCCACACACTGTACCTCTGAATATAATTCTGCCACACACTAAGCCCCTGGTATATTATTGCCACACACTGTAGCCCTGAATATATTACTGCCACACACTGTACCCCTGAATATATTACTGCCACACACTGTGCCTCCTAAATATAATACTGCCACACACTGCACACCCTGTATATAATGCTTCCAGGCACTGGGCCCCTGGTATATTGCCCCCACACACTGTACCTCTGAATATAATCCTGCCACACACTGGGCCCCTGGTATATTACTACCACACAATGTACCCCTGAGTATAATACTACCACACACTGTGCCCCTGAATATAAAACTGCCACACACTGTGCCCCTAGTATATTACTGCCACACACTGTACCCCTGAATATATTACTGTAACACACTGTACCCCTGAATATATTACTGCCACACACTGTGTCCCCTAAATATAATACTGCCACACACTGCACGCCCTGAATATATTGCTGCCAGGCACTGGGCCCCTGGTATATTACCCCCACACACTGTACCTCTGAATATAATCCTGCCACACACTGGGCCCCTGGTATATTACTACCACACACTGTATCCCTGAATATAATACTACGACACACTGTGCCCCTGAATATAAAACTGCCACACACTGTGCCCCTAGTATATTACTGCCACACACTGTACCCCTGAATATATTACTGCCACCCACTGTGCCCCTGAAAATAATTCTACCACACACTAGGCCCCTGGTATATTACTGCCACACACTATTCCCCTGCAACATTACTGCCACACGCTATTCCCCTGCAATATTACTGCCACACACTATGCCCCCAAATACATTTTCAACAAACACTGTGCCCTACACCAACTAATTGTACCTCTGTGGCCCCAGAATTAATGATGCCACTGTGACTCCTGAATTAATGATGCTGCTGTGACCCCATAATTAGTAATGACATTGTCCCCTAGAATTAGTTCTGCCACTGTCCCCTAGAATTAGTTGTTCCACTGTCCCCTAGAATTAGTTATGCCGATATGCCCCCAGAATTAATGAAGACATTGTGCCCCCAGAATTAATGATTCTGCTGTACCCCCAGAATTAATGATGCTGCTGTACCCCCTGAATTAATGATGCCGCTGTGCCCCCAGAATTAATGATGCCGCTGTGCCCCCAGAATTAATGATGCCGCTGTGCCCCCAGAATAAATAATGCCGCTGTGCCCCCAGAATTAATGATGTCCCTGTGCCCCCACATTAACGTTGCCACTGTGACTCTCCAGCTGTTGCAAACTACAACTTCAATCATGCACAGACAGGAGGTCATGATGGGAGTTGTAGTTCTAAAATAACTGGAGAGTCACACGTCGGGGAACACAAATTTTTACCTTAGCTTTGGCTTCTGTCCCAGGTCCTGCACTGCTCCGCTGCTCTGGCCTCTTCTAGTCAGGCCTGGCCAGAGCAGATGACGCAGGCCGCCTGCATCACAGGAGAAGCGTGGCTAGGCAGGGAGTACTCTCTTACTCCAGGCCACAGCTATTCATATTTATCGGTGTCTTAGAGACACCTATACCAATGAAAGAGGGGAAATACGGCAGGCGGTCAAGATGACTGGCGACTGCGGTCCGGATCTGGACTGCGGTCTGCCAGTTGAATTTCCCTGTTATACAGTAAAACTAGCCTACTACAATATTAGAAGATTCTCAGGTAGGCCCAAACTCTGACAGCATAATGGGCTTCAAATGTCCTGCAGGACAACCATCAACAATACACAAAAAGGGGTCTGAACAGATTTGGGATATATGGAAGGTTGGCTTTCAGAATTACTTCTAATGATGAACCCAAGGAACCTCACAATCCTTACTGTGTTTCTAAATACAGTGACCCCTCGACATACGATGGCCCCAACATACGATAATTTCAACATGCGATGGCCTCTCAGAGGCAGCATCAACATACGATGCTTTTGTATGTCGGGGACATCGCATAAACGGCTATCCGGCAGCGCTGACTGCTTCAGCTGCTGCCAGATAGCGGTTTATGGTGCCCCATACCCTTTGCTGACGATCACTTACCTGTCCTCGGGGGTCCGGCGGGTCCTCTTCGTGATCCTCTGCATCGTCGGCGCTCTCCATCGTCGTCATCACGTCGCTGCACACACCGTCCCGTCATCCAATAGGAGCGGCATGCGTAGCGACGTGATGGCGGCGACGGAGAACGCGGATGTCGGGGAAGAAGAGGCCTTACCGGAGCGTCGGGGACACCTCGGGGATGCGGCGACAGCGTTGGACGGCGACATCCCGGGCAGCGGTGACGAGAGGTGACAGTCCGGAGCGTCGGGGACAGGTGAGTACAACTTCCTCTAACAGTGGTCTACAACCTGCGGACCTCCAGATGTTGCAAAACTACAACACCCAACATGCCGGGACAGCCAACGGCTGTCCGGGCATGCTGGGTGTTGTCATTTTGCAACATCTGGAGGTCCGTAGGTTGTAGACCACTGTCCTATACTTTACATTGCACGGATCCCTAAACATGCGATGGTTTCAACAAACGATGGTCCGTTTGGAACGGATTACCATCGTATGTTGAGGGACCACTGTACAGACCTAGGATTAACTTTCTCAATGAAACATTTACTAATTTACCACATATGTTCTTTCCAATAAATCTATGAATACACAATATTCAGGATGCCTGCCTTCACTGTTAACAATACAAACCACTTTTCTTTGTCTGCCAGTTATTTATGGTATAAAAAATAATGCAAATTAAGTCTCTAATTATAGAGGCCATAAATAATGTGCATTAGACTCTTCAGAACACCTCTCGTCCCAGAATTTAATACAAGCAATAGGCAACGTGAATGAGACAAAATCATTTTCACCTCTCGCACCAATTTCAGCACCCGGTCCTGTACTGTGAAGGTCACACACACAAATGATCTAATGGAGGAGTCGTTTTTATAGCAGCCTCTTAATATACTAACATTTCCACATTGTCAGGGAAGGAAATTACGTTCACCGCGAAAACCTGTAATTCTGATGGATAATTTTCATCAGACACTTTTGTCAACTTAAATAACAAGCTCTGAAAGAAAAGCACTGTCAGCAATAAAGCCAGAGACCTCATTAATAATATGCTTTACATGTCATATATGAGTTATATCGGGAGAGATTGGACAGCACAAGGGCTGCACTAGGAGACCATAAAATGAATGAATGAAGCAGCAGGTAAATAAAGACATGTGACCTACTCCGCAAAGCGTTTAATATGGCACAATGCCAGTGCCAGCAGTCCCGCTGTCTGCCTTTTTAACACGTTCTTCAATCAAATAATAAAAATCAATTTGGCACATGGGACCAGATACAGATAATACAGTATGGTCTGCATGTTCTGAAAGGCAGCTACATTAGGAATGTGTGTCTCCGTATTTGTGTGTGTAGGCTTTTTTGTGGGTGTGTGGGTACAAGTGTTTATGTATAACTGATTGTATGTATGTTTGTAGACATTTCTGTGTGTTTCTTTGTGTTTATGTTCATGTATGTATGTGTTTCAGCTTTTCTGCATGTGTCTTTGTGTTTCTGTATGTCTAATTGTATGAATGTGTGTAGGATTTTAGGGGTGTTTGTATGTATGTATGTCTCATTGTAGGAATGTATGTAGACTTTTCTGGGGGTGTCTTTGTGTTTATATATGTCTTTATGTATCTGTTCATGCTTTTCTGTGTGTGTGTGTGTTTTGTGTTTTGCTTTTCGTCCCAAAAATATGCCTTTATTTGATTACTAAACTCAATGGAAAAACAGCAGCGGTCCTCACAAAAATGTTATATAACAAAAAAAAATAAAAATAAAATGTTATGCTGAGTGTAAATTGCAGCCAAAAAATTTAGTGCAATCCATTTTTTCATGCAGTTATGGCCCAAAAAGGCATACTAAAAATGTTCGAACATTTTTTTGGGCTGTTTTGAGCTGTGTGTATTTCTGATGTTTGCTACTGTGCAGCCAGACAGTGGCATACAATGTCCATTGCCACAATGTTGTGGTATAAACCACATGGTTTACACGTTTTTGCTGCGGCCCTTTGTGTAGGGAAGACAAGTCGATTTAACTTTCCTATACAGTAAAATGACCAATCTATGGTTCTTCCTCAGCTTTTATGCTGAGCATAGTTTAAAATGAGATGTAAATTGAGCCTATAAAGAGAATCATAAAATAAAAGTGTTCAGAAAGAGGGCACTAACTGGGCCCTAGTAAGTAAAATATTGTAGACATCATTAAAGAACTGCACAATTTAAAGATCTAGTTCTCTGTTGGGAAGGTCCATGAGAGAAAATGTTGTTTTCCATAGAGATAAGCCACTGCCAGAGATGTGTGGCAGCAATTGTCACTCCTTTTTCCATAGAGATCACTTGCACACCCAGCTGAGGCGATTTGTATGGGTCAATTGGGACGAATGCTTGTCAAAATCTGACAAAATCTTCCAGGATGGAAGAACAATAGTCAGACACAAATGTGTCTAAGGCAGCAGTGTCTAACGTGAGCGGCATCTGCGAGCTACACAGAGATGAGACTTGACCTCCACCACCTCTCCCCGCTGCACAGTGCAGGCGCCGATGACGTCTCTCATCAGCGCCTGCACTGTGGAGGATAGAAAATGCCGTCCCCTGCTGCTATCCGGAGGAGATCGCTGCGTAGAACATAATCACCTGAGAGGGCTGCAGTTGTGGCTCTGCTGCCTATACCTAATGTGGGGGAACTCTGCTGCCTATACCTAATGTGGGGAACTCTGCTTCCTATAACTAATGTGGAGGAACTCTGCTGCCTATACCTACTGTGGGGGAACTCTGCTGTCTATACCTGATGTTGGGGAACCGTTGCCACCTATACCTAATGTGGGGGGAACTGCTGCCTACCGATTCATAACAGTAGCAAAATTACAGTTATGATGTAGCAACAAAAACATTTTTATGGTTGGGGGTCACCACAACATGAGGAAATGTATTAAAGAGTTGTGGCATTAGGAAGGTTGACAACCACCTGTTTAAGGGGGTTGCAATGATGCAAAAAGTCAACACTGTGGGATACGACAAATTTTTTGAGTTTAGGTAGGACAGGATTTCTAGTGTCCCACCTATAACACACCATTTGTTGACTAGTACGGGGCTCCTGGTTCCCAATTCTTCCCTACAGCATGATAAGCGTTTTGTATTGAGTGGCAGTCTAGCATGTACTCCTTACAAACTCTTTGGGAGTTACAAAGAGCCTAGTGACATTGTGTGAATGCAATTCTACATTTCTATTTCTTATCTAAATTAAAACCTGAAAAAAAATATTACTATCTGTAAATCCAACCCAGAAGTAAAGCCTTTTTAGGGTAACAATTAGGGTAAAGTCATTTATTACTAATAAATTCCAAATATCAGTTTGGGACTAGTTATACGACATGAAAAGGAATAGAGTTTCTTAACCAGATTCATGTTATTGCTGCTAGTTCTTTGCCTAATAAAATGATAAACAGTCACAACATGTATCTTCAAAACACTTTTAGCCCCCTATTGTAAATAAGTGTATCTTGTTATGTTTGTATGTGGGGTATGGATCTGTCACATGTACCTTTATTGACTTACATCAAACACTTCTGGCTTTGATATTATAATTGTAATGTAGATTATGTTCCCCTGTGTCCTGTTCTCAGAACAATTCCTTTCTTTCCACTAAGAATACCAAAAATCAAAGTATTTATTTTCTTATAATTTATTCTCCTGGCGAACGCAAATTAACTTGGGATTGGAAAAGTCCATGTAACTGTTTGATGTTCGTTTCCACCTACGAGCAGTAATTGGGCAGTTCGTGTGACTTGCACAATACATAGGTGTCCTGATTTCCGGAACTTAATAGATATTCATCATTTACACCTCTTTTTTTTGCCCCTAATTCATAGCATTAATTTCCTTTTTTTTAGGCTGATATTATTCAATCTTTTTTTTCTAGAGGAAACTAATGTTGTTTTCTGATGACTACCATTCACTAGGTATCACAGCCATTGTGTATGGCTAAAGTCAAGCAAATTGATTCAGCACAAATTGAATTCAGTTGAAATTTCACCAAAAAAAGAATTATAAATTAGTTACAATCCAAACTTTTTGAAATATATTTCAGACTTGTTTCATCCTATATACTTAGTGGCCCAAGGTAGACTGTGATGCCATATGCTTTCACTCACTTCATAGCTGGGAACCCTGCACTGGGCAAAGCTGCTCCGTGTATTGTACACAAGCAGGGGCTCGGGTCTTTGACAGTAGTCTCTGCTCATGTAGTGTACATATTTAGGAAAATATACAGTGGAAACTTTGATTCAAAACTTCAAATGTGCCAGCTTTATCAAAGTGTCTGAGGCTGATTGATAAATCTGCTGCATCAATAGACTGTCTTGTGTAAGAATACACTGTCAGGTTTTAGTTTACACCATCTATTACTTGGCTTACTGCAGGCAAATGTATTGCTCCAAATTGTTGGTGCATTATTTTGGTGCATGGAATTATAGAAAACGCCTCACTCAGCGAATGACATGCCCCTTTTCTGGTAGGTCACACACCTTTGCCAGGCATATTTCTCTTATTTTTTGCATTTGAAGCTATTTTTGTAGCACAACATCCATAGTAAGTGTGGGCCACTTTGCATGGGAATCACAGGGCAATCAGAACACTTCTGGATTTACCAGAAGTCCCATGCAAGTCTAATGATAATGGATGTTTTAACCGCTGTAGTCTCAGGCAGGTCTTGGGCTACAAAGTAGGCAGAAGATATTGGCCCTCAAAAAAATCTTAATCCTTTCAGTACTTATGAGCTTCTGAAGTTTAGGTTGTTCTTTTCTGTTTAAGTAATCTCTGATGACACGTTTCTCGAGAACCGCCCAGTTTAGAAGAGGTTTGCTATGGGAATTTGCTTCTAAACTGGGCGTTTCCCGAGACATGTGTCATCAGAGATTACTTAGACAGAAAAGAACAACCGTAACTTCAGTAGCTCATAAGTACTGAAAGGATTAAGATTTTTTAATAGAAGTCATTTACAAATCTGTTTAACTTTCTGGAACCAGTTGATATATAAAAAAAAAAGTTTTTTCCTGGAATACCCCTTTAAACAGGTATCCTGGCATTGGACCATCATTGGAGTTACCCTTTAAGACCTGTGTGTGTGTATTAACAAAGTCTTCTCCATGTCCATTCAAAGG
Organism: Hyla sarda; assembly: GCF_029499605.1. Classification (NCBI taxonomy): domain Eukaryota; kingdom Metazoa; phylum Chordata; class Amphibia; order Anura; family Hylidae; genus Hyla; species Hyla sarda. Next base: position 206,823,381 of record NC_079189.1, read on the forward strand.
CTAGGATGTAAATTGCAGCCCGGGTTTTGCTGGCATATCACGATATTGGCCCTCATTTACTAAGAGTGTTGTGTAGGTTTCTTTGCGGGTTTTAATTCCCTACAATTTATTTTCCACAGTATTTACTAAGGTTTCCCTATATTTTCCACTTTCCCTCCCCTAGCGTTTTTTGCACATGCTCTGATCTATCTGGTTTTCCTCAGCTCAAATCCACCACATTTCATGTAAATATGTTTGGCTTTTGTGAAAATGTCGGGAACATGCCCCTTTTCGGAGACCACACCCCCTTTCCCCAGTGGCAACGCCCCTTTTTCGGGTTTTCTAAGCAAAATGGAGAGTTAGTCGGGATTATTTCAATTATGGTGCAAATTCTGGTGCACAATCTGGTGCGATGTGACAGAATCTAGCGCACAACCCGACAAAACATGTCAGGTTTGCAATAGTAAATGAGGGCCAATGTATTGAAATGAGATCATGAGAAATTGGACTCAACTTAATTGTAAGGAAAGTAAGGATGGACACATCTGCATAGCCACTCAGAGCTTCCCATGTCCATAACAGTTGCTTGCTGAAATGTTCCTGTAACCGGCTGAATTTCCAAGATGGCTGTTTTTAGAGAAAACATTGGCATGATGAGACAACACCATTAAAGAGCTTGTATACCTGGAGCTATACTTTCATGTCATTTGCTGTTTCTATCACATAGCCCGCACAGTCTTGGAGCTTTTTCAATTTGGCTATTTGTTAAAGGGACTCATAGTCCTGGACTGTAGTGATTGCTCAGAAATGTTCCCTATTAATTTAAGAAAGCCCTGAGTTTAATTGATTCCATTTACAGTGGTGTGAAGGCCAGACATGCTATTTATCAGTATGCCTAAAAAGTGTCTTATTATGCTGCCTGCACTCTCAGAGATATACGTGCCACCTTAAAAATGTCTCCAAATAGTTTGGATTTTTACAGCATAGCGACTGCAAATCATCCAAATCCTATTCAGTGATATTATTCGGAAAACTGGAATACATTAGAATATGTGACAATAATCCCTTCATACTCTGCTTTACTATCTTCAGCTTGAACAGAACTTGAAATTGTGTGAATACAAGCTTACGATAATCCATCTTAGACATTCTCTTTGAAACCCAAACATTGCCCAGGCTGCACTGGACAGCAGATGATGTGATTCCTGTTTGTCTACGGATAAAATGTATCTCTCATTGAGATGATTTAACAGCATCCACACGTTGTGGTTCTGGGACCACACAATAGCTGCAGCCTGTAGATAATTGCTAGCGAAGCACTTTCCCTGCCTCTCCAGACCTTTTCAGTTTCTAGTGCCAATGTCACCCTACTGCCTTGGCACAGAACGCGGGCTGTGAAAATCCATCAACAATTACAGTAATTACAAACAATAATGCTGTGTGGCACTTCACTGACAAATTGGTTCAAATCCTAATGCCAGATTATCAAATGGATTCGAAACAATTCAAAGACGTCCGTAGTAGCTTGTTAGGATAGCAGAGGCATGTCAGGCACGAGCTGGACCCGTCTGTGCCCCTGAAGACTAATGCAGTCATGACTTGAGGGACTATGGAAAAATTAAGATAGAAAAAGGAAGAAAAAGGAAGGGAGAATTTATATTGCTCACAATATCTTACTGTCTATAATGTATGACAGTCAAGGAAGAGTTTTGTCTCGCAACGTGCTGGCTGGCAGACATCACACATTTCACACAGACTAGGAATGCTGCTGCATAACTGAACAAATGGGCTCGAATATTTCATAAGTTTCCCTTTAGTAATGAATGAATTCTATTTGTGCAGAGACACTCGCCTTAGCTTTTATACACTTTATAATACCCCTTAAAATTCCAATGTTGATGACTCATGTCCCTCTCCTTTTTATCAAGGGGACTCACCTGACAGGCCTGTATGTAACACAACCACTACGGTATATACGCATCATTGTACTATGGAATGTTGGAATGTACCATCAAGAATTCACAAGCAATATGGTCCTTTGCAAGTATTTTGTCCACAGGGAAGGGCAATGAAATACAGTACAATTTTGAAAAAAGCATGCAACAGCACATGGTACATGTAGTAGCATAAAAACGTGACCAGTTGTTGTATGATGTTGGTGGATTCTACTGAATTTCATAATATAGGTTAACAAAATATCCACAAGAAAACAAGCAGTCTCTCCAGAAAAAAAGGAACTCTCTAATGCACAGGTAGCTCATTACCAGACTGATCCTGTTAATAAAAGGTACAATTTTTCATAATATTTATTTTGTAAGTACTACTATGTACAAAATTATTTGTGTATTTATCTTAAAGGGATGTGGACCACCACACATTTTGCAGTGTCAACGAAAAGTTACTTACCTATCCCTATCACCTGCTGCTGCTATCCTGACAGTGCCTGATCCATGCTGAGCAGTGCTTCTGGCTTTCGTCCTGACACACAGGAAATGCCAATGAGTAGATATTTCCTGTGTGTTGAGACAAGAGAAGAGGGGACAGGGTCCTGTTGTGAAAGCAGTGGCAGGGGATTGGAGCAGTTAGTATAACACTTTTTTTTTTTTATCTCATACTGAGCATATACTGAAAAAAAAATAGTGGCACCAAAAAACTTCTTAAATATACCAGGGTAAGGTTGGTTGCAGACAGCCATAATATTTATTAAATCATCGATATTATAGAAGTGTTTTGTTGGGAAGATGAACAACCCAATTCCTCTCCAACCAGTCCATAGATTCAAGTTCGGTTCATTGGAACTACATTAGGTCCTGCTCATGGTGACATAATTAAGATGCAGCCACATTACTTTCATATGAAAGCACCTAGTCTAAAGATCAGTTCACACCCCATTTGGTGCATAAAACTGGATGTACAGTATAGCCCTTAATGCCATTGGTCATAGTGTTGCATTTATTTTCCATTGACTCCTGTAGTTAATTAAATTATATATTATATATAAATGATTAGAGGAATGGTCTGATTAGACACTGTGTGTGTGTGTGGTGGGGGGGGGGGGGCAATATTGCATCCCCTGCTGCCTTATAAAAAGGCTCTCAGAGGTTACATTTGGATAGTGTACGTCTTAGGGAGATCATTGAATGCATAGACATGCTGCTTATGAGTAGTGTTGAGCGGCATAGGCCATATTCGAATTCGCGAATATTCGCGAATTTATGGATGAATATTCGTAATATATTCGCGAATATGCGCGTTTTATTTTCGCATATGCAAATATTCGCGTATGCGAAAATTAACATATGCGAAAATTTGCACATACAAAAACCTGTACAAGCAAACATTCGCATATGCGAAAATTAGCAAATGTTAATTTTCGTATATGCGAAAATTCGCACACCAGTCTCACACAGTAGTATTAGAGCCTTCTTTACACCACACAAGCTGGAAGCAGAGAGGAATGATCACTGTGATGTGTACTGTGAAAAAAAACAAAAACAAAAAAAAAGAATATTCATAATTACGAATATAGTGCTATATTCGCGAATATTCGCGAGCAACACTACTTATGAGATTCTGCCCAGTTGACAGATTTTGAGTGAGGGCACATTACTGGAATACAAGAATAAGGATGATCATTTTGACCAACTGGTCATTCTCACCATCTAGACCATTCTAACTAAGCTGTTAAAGGATGTTGGGGTAGTGGTTACATGAAATGCTTACAGGCTATGGATCACACAGACAGACCACCAGTGGAGAGGTCAATCCAGGTTCTGTTAAGCATCCAATGATGGTCATATTAGAGAGTGGAGTCCTTTCAGTTAGGATGTCACTCCTGCCTTTGCTGTGGAGCAAGCTACTTCTCCAACTGCTGGTGTGATGATCTGAGTTGCCATTGGATAGGTGAAGCTGTTATTCCTAGTAGAAGTAGAATACACTAGCAGCTCAGTGATATGTGCAGGATATCTTACAACCACACATTTGATCAAAAGTCAAGCATGAGCAGCTCCCAAAGTTTCCTTTTCCACACTCCAGACACAGCTGGCGCTGTTTACAAGAACTTAGCAAAAGGAAATTTGGTGTTACGATGCCCATTATTTGACCTGTCTTTGACAGCCAGCCACTGTGGTGGAATGAATGAGAAATCTGGACTGCAATGGACTTGAACCATATAATCTGTAAGGATGAATCCAGGTTATGTAAAGTATCTAATAATGGTCAGGTTAGAGAGTGGAGGCCTTGTAGTGAGCATGTCAATCCTGCCTTTGCTGTGGAGCAACCTACTTCCTCAACTGTTGGTGTTATAATCTGGGGAGCCATTGGATAGGTCAATCGGTTATTCCTATTAGCGATATGAGGCACATTAACAGCTCAGTGATATGTGCAGGACATCTTATGGCCACATGTGTTGCCTCTCATAGTAGGACTTCCAAATTGCATTTTTTTTTTCTGGATGATGCCCAGTCACACACACACACACACAGTAAGGGTTTCCAAGGAATATCACTGCCAAATTGCAACACTTGCTCGGCCTGCCCAGGTACCAATAGAGCATTTTTGGTGAGCCGGCTATGGCAACCTATGAGTGTGCATGATCTACAAGTTCAGCTCCAAAATCTAAGGGGAAATATGTCACAGGAACCTGTATGCCTTCATGCCCAACCAATAATTATATATATATATACACACACACACACCATGGGGAGATGCATTACATATAGGGAAGTGTAATCCACAATACAGTTAAAAAATAATGTATACACAGGCAAGTTAGTTCCACAAAAACTGTTCCACAGAACTGTATGAATACGCCCAGTGTACATATTAGGACAAATGACAATTCTCCAGCATTTAAACCAGACTCACATCAAATATAGTGTTAACAGAGCTTGAAGGGATACTTCAATAAAGTTTATCAAATAAATTTACCAGTGTTTTTTTTTTTACTTCACATTCTCTTTCTATTTAATTATGTATACGGATTAAGAGTTCTAACCCATGACACTTCACTTATTAACTTCCCAAGCTTTAGTATGACAGATACAGAATACTTGCATATGAAAGACGGGTATTTTTGATTTAATCGTCTTTTATGACCCAATCGTTCAAATGAAGATGCAACAAAGAGGAATGTGAATCCATTATGGTTTGCAATAGGCATCTTCAAATAAGCTTAGAGGCTACAAGTAGCAGTGGAATGGTAGAGAGAGGTAATTCCTGCCTGCTAATAACCCAACCTTACCCCATCTTTGCCTCCCTATTAAATCATATTCCATATACACGTATACCGTCTGATTTGTTGCTCGCAGTGTAGCTTGATATAAAGTGTGCACCTTGAAATAATGGCATTCAGTTTATTAGTAAACCATCTTACACAGCGGGAGAACTTGTCAGCATATTTTTTCATTTGTGTGGCTCTGAAATATTCTTCCGCATGGCGAGAATGTTAACAGCGTTCTGAATTGGGGTCAACAAGAGGACTGCCTGCTTAAAATAAATAACAGTCTTTTAAGGCTCTGTCTGACTATAATCATAGCATGTGGACATTATTTTGCCTACATAAAATATGTAATTGCTTATATTCATTTCTGGAAAGGATCCAAGACAGAGGGAAGCATTGTCAGGGGCGCATTCATCTCCTTAAAATAACACTCCATTCAGAATGTCCTCGTTTTCCGATATTAACCTGTTTGTCTGATTACAGTGGATATCCTTCATTTTTTCTGGTCTGCAGCTTCAGTTCTAGTTGGAGAAATGAAATGAATTGCATCTTACATGTATCTCTAGTTACCAAAATAGTTCAGACATGCAGGAGGGCATTTACACATGGGCCACACAGAAAGATCATAAGCATAAACCACATAAAATCCAAACAAATTCTTATAGAAACAGTTCTAGGCACTTGTTTGTTAAACTTCTATGGAAACCAAAAAATGCAAAAAGTCTAAAAGTGTTACTGTCACTTTAAAAAAAAAGTTTGATCAGTTGGGGTCTGGGTGTAGAGACCCTTACTGATCACAAGATAGAACCAGGAAAAGTGCTTGGTTTAGTACTTTACTGTCTCAGAGACTGCAATGAGATGGAGAGAGATGCACGGACGCACGCTTCTTCTGGCTCTATCTAGCAATTGTTGGAATTTGAACATCCAGATCCCAACATATTTAAAGTCTATTTAGACTTTTTAGACCCATTTGTGGGCTTACTTAAAACTGGAATCATGCAGCAAAATTTAGGTCATGCACCCTTTTTTTTAAGGCTATGCCCCTTTTGTCAGCTCAGCAGTAAAATGGCTAAAATGTGTCTAAAACTTTTTGTAAATGTGGCACAGGTAATGCAAAACACATTTTGACACAAATTGACCTAGAATACTTGTCTATTTGCAAATGTGAATTCAGGCCCCAGTATCAATAATAATTCATTAGCTTATCTGGCAACTGTTACAAATTAGTGTTGCTCGCGAATATTCGCAATGCGAATTTCATTCGCGAATATAGCACTATATATTCGTAATTACGAATATTTTTTTTTTGTAATTTTTTTTTTTCACAGTTCACATCACAGTGATCACCCCTCTCTGCTTCCAGCTTATGTGGTGTAAAGAAGGCTCTAATACTACTGTGTGAGACTGGCGTGCGAATTTGCGCACATGCAAAAATAAAACGCGAATAGTACGAATATGAGAATTTTGCGAATATATGACGAATATTCATCCATATATTCGCTAAATATAGCGAATTCGAATATGGCCTATGCTGCTCAACACTATTACAAATGACTGCACTAAAGACCTATATAGCCACATAATAGTATGTAAATGCACAAAAGCCTATAATACACCCAAGCAGCAACAGTAATATGTCATAGAGAAGGTATATATAATTCTTTATTAAATCATCTCACAGGATAAATAAAAACACTTTTAAAACACTTTACTAGATGGTTTAACTCCCAGACCCCTCCCTCTCATTAAAGCAGTATCTGTATACTTCTGCTATCTCTATGGGATCAGGATGTCCAAGCAGTTTATACACCACCCCTGGGGCTGTGTTTACACCTTTTAGCAATTTTTCTCTGTTTTTGCTATTGTGCATATAGCTGTAAAAACTTGTAATTTTTACACCAATTTTTAAAAATCACAATAAAAACACGTCACAGTCAAAACATGGGGGGAACCTGTCAAAAAAGCAGTAAAAATGCAATCTGTGAACACAGCTTGAATACTTCAAATCTTCCTAAAACACCTCTATTGTGATTATAGGTCAAATCCCTTTCCCCTCATGGCAATATCTTTCTAAAAAACTCACAATAAGAAAGTGCAACAAAACTGCACATAATTTGAACTAACCCCAATCCACTTATGAGTGGGCAGTTAAGATTCTGGTTGCTGAAGTCAAGTCAGGTGAGAAGGGTGGTCTCAATAGGTGAATTATAGTAATGAGACTCCACTCCTTCTTTCTGCAAAGCTAGAGAATTCATGGGGAAATGTAGACATAATGACAAAATCATTACTCTAAAACAGAAATCAATTTGGCTCAAACCTCATGCCTATCACATCAGCTAAAACAGGTAAGCACAAGGTATACACAAGAACCGCTACATTATTTTCGAATAACTGCCTATGCTGATAGTAATAAAAATGTAATATTGGGATGCTTCATTAAATCTTTTTTTGAGCCTAGATCAAGTAGAGTATGGGGGCTGGCACACTGACTTACTGACATACTTATCAGCTTTTGTTTAAATAACTATATGTGGAAAATCCTCTTCTGCAACCAGTGGAGAAACTTAAAAATAATCATAAAAGTAAAATTCATAACACATCAGACACCGGTGACAGAGGTTATATGACCCATGAACAGACCACATAAGATGACGTTTTATACATTTACTTAGAATATTATCTTATTCTCCAAACTATTCATTTCCCCAAATCCTGCACAATTCAGCCTGTTAATAAATAATGTGTGTGCTGACTGGAGGACCATATAGAATACTTAAGTTTTGCAGGATTTTTAATTCCCTCAATGGTTATAAAGGAAAAGAGGCCAACATCAAGGGACATGATATAATATCATCCTTATATATTCTCTGGAGAATGGCTGAAGTGCAGAGCAAGCAACCTGTATTTCATGTCTGAAATAGATAACTTACAGTAGACAGAGATTCCAATTACACTAGTAATATCATTATATGGTAGCAGGAGTTCAACTATTCCACAGGGTATGAGCCCCATCTTATCATGAACTCTGACTAGCTCTCTTTAAATCAACGTCATGTACAGGAGCACTCAGAGAACATAATTTAATAACTGCAGGTCTGTACAGAGATGTACATTAGGGTACTGGGTAGAAAAAAATGTGACTTACATTCCCATATTCAATTTACACTGAGATCAGATATTACCAAGACTTTAAAGGGGTCATCCAGGGTTAGAGAATGAAAGCTGGGTTCTTCTAACAACAGTGCCAAGCTTATTCTCAGTTTCTGTGAGGCACATGGTGAATAATCTACAGCATTTATGATATAGCATCAGGGCAACCTCACAGCTGTATCATACTGGTCCCTATAGCCAGCAAATGTGCACAAAGCACTGACTATGGCATGTGCTAGGATCATTTATGGCCACTGTCATTAACACAAATTATTTGTATATTTGTAAAATGTGTATACATTTGGGTGAGATAAGGCTGTTTTGTCTCTGCAGCTATTTCATGTGTGTCGCTGGGAGGAAAGTAAATACAGGAAGTAGGTGATGGACAAGCAGGGCTCTGTGCACTGAGGACAAGCAGGGCTCTGTACACAGGGCAAGCAGGGCTCTGTGCAGTGAGAACAAGAAGGGCTCTGTACACTGAGGACAAGTAGGGCTATGTGCAGTGAGGACAAGCAGGGCTCTGTACACAGGACAAGCAGGGCTCTGTGCAGTGAGGACAAGCAGGGCTCTGTACACTGAGAACAAGTAGGGCTATGTGCAGTGAGGACAAGCAGGGCTCTGCACACTGAGGACAAGCAGGGCTCTGTGCACTGAGGACAAGCAGGGCTCTGTGCACTGAGGACAAGCAGGGCTCTGTGCACTGAGGACAAGCAGGGATCTGTGCACTGAGGACAAGCAGAGCTCTGTGCAGTTAGGACAAGCAGGGCTCTGTACACTGAGGACAAGCAGGGCTTTTTGCAGTGAGGACAAGCAGGGCTCTGGGCACTGAGGACAAGCAGGGCTCTGGGCACTGAGGACAAGCAGGGCTCTGTGCACTGAGGACCAACAGGGCTCTGTACACTGAGGACAAGCAGGGCTCTGTGCAGTGAGGACAAGCAGGATTATGTGCAGTGAGGACAAGCAGGGCTCTGTACAATGAGGACAAGCAGGGCTCTGTGCACTGAGGACAAGCAGGGGTCTGTACAATGTGGACAAGCAGGGCTCTGTACACTGAGGACAAGCAGGGATCTGTGCACTGAGGACAAGCAGGGCTCTGTACACTGAGGATAAGCAATACTGAGGATAGGCAGGGCTCTGTGCACTGAGGACAAGCAAGGCTCTGTACACTGAGGACACAAAGGGCTCTGTACACTGAAGACAAGCACGGCTCTGTGCACTGAGGACAAGCAGGGCTCTGTACACTGAGGACAAGCAGGGCTGTGTACACTGAGGACAAGCAGGGCTCAGTACACTGAGGACAAGGAGGGCTCTGTACACTGAGGACAAGCAGGGCTCTGCACACTGAGGACAAGCAGGGCTCTGTACACTGAAGACAAGAAGGGCTCTGTGCACTGAGGACAAGCAGGGCTCTGTACACTGAAGACAAGAAGGGCTCTGTGCACTGAGGACAAGCAAGGCTCTGTACACTGAAGACAAGCAGGGCTCTGTGCACTGAGGACAAGCAGGGCTCTGTGCACTGAAGACAAGAAGGGCTCTGTGCACTGAGGACAAACAGGGCTCTGTACACTGAAGATAAGCAGGGCTCTGTGCACTGAGAACAAGCAGGGCTCTGTACACTGAGGACAAGCAGGGCTCTGTACACTGAAGACAAGCAGGGCTCTGTACACTGAAGACAAGTTTCGGCTCTGTACACTGAAGACAAGCAGGGCTCTGTACACTGAGGACAAGCAGGGCTCTGTACACTGAAGACAAGCAGGGCTCTGTGCACTGAGAACAAGCTTGGCTTTATCACATGCCCCCGGCTCCCATAGCAGGCTAACTGTCCAGAGTCCTGCTTGTCCAGCCCACACTTTCTGTATTTTGTCACCACACAGTAATAGCTGCAAGGACATTTTATCACCCAAAAATATATATAAATGTTTTTTAACTAATGTACATTATAAAACATTTTTGAAAATGACAAGTACACTTTAAGGCATAAGGGACAGAATTGCATTCAGTAAAATGGCAGATGCAAAAGTGTAGTCATTCATTTTTTATTTTCTATGTAATGTATGTACAGAAGGTGGAATTTCTTTCTCTTTTTCTATATGGGATATAATGTCACACTACTTGTATAGGGCCTTTTGCTGTCAGTGTGCTCTGCTGAACAAAACTACTTCTTGTTATAATATTTTCCATTTCATCATGTTGTGATAATAAAGAGAAAAGGCTGCTCCCAACAGTTTACAGTTCTACAGATCATGTTGCTGATATGAGAGCAACCGGAAATGAGTAATATAAACAATAAAGAATGTTCTTCTGTTTTTTGACTTAATAAATAAATGAGAATTCCCCATCTCTTGACTCAGTAATTCACTCTGCTTTTACTTTCCGCACAGTTTTTGTTCACCACATCTACTCTGGGGTTTGTGGTTTGTAGTAAATGGTCTTAGGCAGACAACAGGATACCAGCAGACCTCTCATGCTTACTGGATGCAATCACCAGTATTCAAGGGGTCATAGAAATCAATGAACCTCATTTGCAGCCGTGCATTTCCCTGTCTTCTACTTGTTAGGAGGGGGATCACATAACAGTTACATTCTCAATTCTCTTAGTAGACATACTCATGTTTCAGAGGTAGAACAATGGGGAGGGTTTGTGCTTTGTGCAGACAGACTTCCCTTCCACATCATTGTTCTATGCCAAAATGACTGAAACTCAAGCAGTGATCTCAAAATGTAATTGGGAAAGGACAAAGTCTGAAAAAGGACACATTTACTGATCTTGTGTAATACCTACACAGCGTAAACTTACCGTAGTTTAGACAGTATAAAGGCCCTAATATCGAGTGAATGAGTGTTCTGGTGAATGTTCCCCAATAATCGGTCTATGTAAAAGGGACAGCTGAAGAATAAGCTTGTTTGCCGGCTGATCACATTCAATAAAATTATTATTGTTGTCAGCATATGTATAAACAGGTGACATGAGGTCAATAAAGATGAATTTGATCTACAGAACGTTCTTGTGGCCTGGCTGCAAGATTGATCGAGCCTTGTGAATGTTTTGTATACAAGCACTGATCACCAAGATCAGCATTTACTGTAGCCAGTCGGGTTGTGTAAAAAGGCTCACAGTGATTCTTGTTGATAATTGGTGCATCTTTAAACATGTCTTAGTTTTACACCAACTATAGTTGGCTTACTTAGCACCAATAACAATTAGGGCCTATGCAACTACTTGAACCTTCCCCTGTGGTTAACAGCATAGGACCATCATTCCTGTTACTACGAAAAAACTAGACAAAGTCAACACATGTATAGCACACACACACACACACACACACTATATATATATATATATATATATATATTTTTATATATATATATATATATATATATATATATATATATATATATATACATATATACACACATACATACAGTCATTGCTGTAAATGTTGGCACTCCTGATATGTTTCTAGGAAATGAAGTATTTCTCACAGAAAAGGATTGCAGTAACACGTTTTGATATCCACATGTTTATTCCCTTGGTGTGTATTGGTAATAAACCAAAAAAAGGAGGAAAAAAGGCAAATTGGACATAATGTCACACCAAACTCCAAAAATGGGCTGGTCAAAATTGTTGCCACCCTTTCAAAATTGTGGAAAAATAAGATAGTTTCAAGCTTGTGATGCTCCATTAAACTCACCTGAGGCAAATAACAGGTGTGGGCAATCTAAAAATCACACCTGAAAGCAGATAAAAAGGAGAAAAGTTCACTTAGTCTTTGCATTGAGTGTTTGTGTGTGTGTGCCACACTAAGCATGGACAACATAAAGAGGAGAAGACAATTGTCTGAGGACTTGAGAACCAAAATTGTGGAAAAATATCAACAATCTCAAGGTTACAAATCAATCTCCAGATATCTAGATTTGCCTTTGTCCACAGTGCACAACATTATCAAGAAGTGTACAACCCATGGCACTGTAGCTAATCTCCCTGGACAAGAGAAAAATTGATGAAAGGTGTCAATGCAGGATAGTCTGGATGGTGGATAAGCAGCCCCAAACAAGTTCCAAAAATATTCAAGCTGTCCTGTAGGCTCAGGGAGCATCAGTGTCAGGGCAAACTGTTGACATTTAAATGAAATGAAATGCTATGGCAGGAGACCCAGAAGGACACCACTGCTGTCACAGAAACATAAATGAGCAAGACTACATTTTGCCAAAATGAACTTGAGTAAGCCATAATCCTTCATGTGGATGGATGAGACCAAGATAGAGCTTTTTGGTAAAGCACATCATTCTACAGTTTACCGAATACGGAATGAGGCCTACAAAGAAAAGAACACAGTACCTACAGTGAAATATGGTGGAGGGTCAATGATGTTTTGAGGTTGTCTTGTTGGCTCTGGGTGCCTTAAATGTGTGCAAAGCATCATGAAATCTGAGGATTACCAACGGATTTGGGGTCCCACTGTACAGCACAGTGTCATAAAACTGGGTTTTTGTCCAAAATCTTGGGTCTTCCAGCAGGACAATGACCCCAAACATACAGAAATGAAATAAAATAAAATGAAATGAAACATCTAGAGATGGATGGCAACAAAGAACTGGAGAGTACTGAAGTGGCCAGCAATGTGTCCAGATCTAAATCCCATTGGAGAGATCTTAAAATTGCTGTTGGGAAAAGGCGTCCTTTCAATAAGAGACCTGGAGCAGTTTGCAAAGGAAAAGTGGTCAATATTCCGGCTGAGAGGTGGAAGAAGCTTATTGATAGTTATAGGAAATGACTGATTTCAGTTATTTTTTCCAAAGGGTGTGCAACCAAAAATTAATTTAAGGGTGCCAATAATTGTGTCCAGCCCATTTTTGGAGTTTGGTGTGACATTATAACCAATTTGCTATTTTTCCTCCCTTTTTTGGTTTAGTTCCAATACACACAAAGGGAATAAACATGTGTATAGCAAATCATGTGTTACTGCAATCCTTTTCTGTGAGAAATACTTTTTCTTGAAAAATTTCAGGGGGGCCAACATTTACGGCCATGACTGGATATTTAAAAAAAACTAAAGTCTCACCGAGCCGTTTCTCAGATGCAAAGTAGTGTCCATTTGAAGTGACATTCAACTATAAAAAAATAAATAAAAAAATAAGGATACCTGCAAGAGTGGATAAACTTCCCATCAAAAGGAGGGGGGCATCATTCCATGACCCAAAATAATATGCAGGACAAAAATAATTCTCTTATAGGGCAGATGATGGTTGGCCACAGCTAGGGGCCATAATCCATTGTCATGACAGCATAAGGCTTTCTGAAGGCCTTGGTGCATGTCATGACTGATCTGCTCTCTAGAGTCTGCTATAGGCAGGCTGCTTAAAGGGGTACTCCGGCCCTAAGACATCTTATCCCCTATCCAAAGGATAGGGGATAAGATGTCTGACCACGGGGGTCCTACCGCTGGTGACCCCCGCAATCTTGCATTCGGCACCCACCTCTTTGAGCTGCACGCCATGCTGCCAGCTGACAAACTGCCGGGTGCCGACCACAGGGCTGGAGTCATCACGACTCCGCCCCCTTGTGATGTCACGCCCCGCCCCCACTATGCAAGTCTGTGGGAGGGGGCTGGGACCCCCACGGTCAGACATTTTATCCCCTATCCTTTTGATAGGGGATAAGATGTCTTAGGGCCGGAGTACCCCTTTAAGCAAATTACCTATTAAATAGATCAATGCAGTTCAATAGTGATTGCTTATACTAGTTCCCTATTGGGACTCAAAATAATACATAATAATATTATATCCACTGCACATCCCAGAAAATAAAGTACAATAATAAAGTATGTCCTGGATCAAATTGGTACAAAAAAAAAAAAAAAACACAGACAACAGAGCAAAACATTAGCCTTAAAGGGGTACTCTATCCAAAGGCTAGGGGATAAGATATCTGATCCCTGGGAACACGTCACTGAGCACCAACGCAATCTCCCAGCTGCACCTGGCATTCGTTAAGAGTGTCGGGTGCACCGCCGTAGGCTCGTGGCGTCACGACCACGCCCCGCTCGGCCGTCACTCCCCCTTCCATTTGCATTGAGGGCACGTGGCCATAACGTCATGAGCGGGGTGTGACCCTGGTGTCATGAGTCTCCTCATCGCCAGCAATCTGGCACAGAGCGAAGTTTGCTCCGTGCACCGGATAGCTGGATTGCCACCGCCGAGATTGCAGAGGTCCCCAGTGGCGGGACCCCCGCGATCAGGCATCTTATCCCCTATGCTTTTCATAGGAGATAAAATGTCTAGGGGCGGAGTACCCCTTTAACACATATGCAGATACACAAATAAATACATAAATAAATAAAATACATAAAAACCCTCTACATATAACAACTAATGGGAGTTATAAAAATAATTTTAGATTTATGGGTACCAGATGTAGAACTCTCCCACACATTTAATAAGTGGCTCCATACACAATTGAACAAAAAATGGTTACAATATAAGACCTGACTCCAATGTAGTATTCCTGCTTACACAAAGCCAAAAGACGGAGCTTAGCAAACCTCCCATACATTACTGTCTGCAGGTGGAGATGTGAGAATAGCTGCATTAGGGCTCTTCACTCACTGTATAATCATATTTCAATAGTCACCAGCATGAGAGCTGATTAAAGAAACAAACATTTAAAATGCAAATAAATTCCACATCAATTCAAAAGAACTGGATCGCTTCCAGAGCTAAAAATGTGCACTTTCCAAAGAATGTAATAAACAACTTTTCCCATATTAGGAAACATTCTAGCAAATAAGATTTATTTAGCAAACTCTAGTGGACACATAGGCCCGAGACTTACATAAGACTGCATATAATAAGCTACATCTTATATTCCTTGCCCATGGTATATTTACACAGATCCGAATTGTTTAATAGTCTCCACAATGTATGTATTGTTCTCAAAATGTACTTTATATATAAAGAAACATGACTGGTCAATACAGAAACAGGAAGAAAATCCACCAATATACTTTTCAATCTGAATTACAGACAGGAACATCATAGAAGGAATTATTTTGTCAAGTCGAAATATTCACAGAGCTGGAGAGAGATATTGCATTACAGGCCTAACTTATAGCTTCTGGGCCCTGATGCTAAATCTACTACCGGGCCCCAAGTGCCATTTATAATACTGATAAAGAGAAAAGAAAAAAGAGAGGGCAGCGTCTCGTGTAATCCTGCGAGCTTCAGTAAAAAGGCGAGGGTCTGGTATATGGACTCTCACCTGCTGAACCTCTTGGTATTTAGCATATCACCTCAACTATTGAGGTATCAGTGGAACTGCAGGCCGTAGGAGCTTGACTAGATACCATGGCTTTGGGTCCAGTAATCCGACAAAATAAAAGAAAAGAAAAAACCTCCAAGGTGGCGCTGTTCCAGCAAAAACATGAACTTCTGGTATTTCACTTAAAAAAACATATTTATTGATAAAATCAGTTTAACAAGCCCATAACAAAGCAAGACGAGTTTCGGGTCCCTGCATACCCTTTCTCAATTGCAGATATCTGCAATTGAGAAAGGGTACGCAGGGACCCGAAACACGCCTCGTTTTCTTATGGGCTTGCTAAACTGATTTTATCAATAAATATGTTTTTTTTAAGTGAAATACCAGAAGTTCATGTTTTTGCTGGAACAGCGCCACCTTGGAGTTTTTTTCTTTTCTTTTATTTATAATACTGCTCTCTTATGGAGCAGATGTGCGTTGGGGCCCCCTTAAGTGTTGCCCGATCTCCCTTGTGAGAGAGGAAAAGCCACATATTAGGATGCTCTTGTCATCATATCTCATCTTCATATCCTGTCTTCATATCCAGTCTTGATATCTCAACCTCATATCCCATCCTCATATCTTGACCTCACATCCCATCCTTACATACTGTTCTCATAGCCCGGTCCTCAAATTCTGACCTCATATTTCATCCTCACATCCTGACCTCGTATCACATCTTCAAGTGGGGCTGAGCTGTGATAAAGAGATTGTAGGCTGAAAATAGATGGGCGCGTGGCATTCAGGGGAGAGGGTTTGAAGGCGGGCGTGTGGCTTGCAAGCTAAATCAGCACACAACAACCATGGCCATAAATAGAAGGGGTGTGGCTTGTGGGAGGGACATAGCTTGTAAAAGGGGTGTGGCTTGCAAGTGGGACTGACACATTCACCCGGAGATGTAGAGCAGAACTTGTGGAGTAAGGTAGGGCTGAACTGAAATAAAAAAGGAACCAAAGGAGCGTGACTCCACCCTTGCAAATCTAGGTGGTTTAGGGACAGTTAGATAATTTAACTATCCTATATTTTTAGTTGACATAAAGGTAACATGTTTACCAAGTTTCAATTAAATATTTCTAGCCGTTTGAAAGTGATGCTGAAACATACAAACACACATACACACATTGAGTTATATATAGTTCCACATCAAATATATATATATATATATATATATATATACATACAGAGAGAGAAAGAGAGAGAGAGAGAGAGAAAGAGAGAGAGAGAGAGAGAGAGAGAGAGAGAGAGAGAGAGAGAGAAAGAAAGAAAGAGGGAGTGGGGCAGAGGGATATTTTCAGAAGTTTCCTAATCTTCGTTGTCTAGGGTATATTTCAGACACCGCTAAAAGCAAAAAAACAACCAAAACATCTGCCCAAAAGTAACACCTTGATAGTGTGGGAAAAGCCTGAGTGAGGTTTTTGGACTATTTTATACTCTATAATGACATCTGTTATTGCAAACCGGAGGTTTTCCTGGCATGGAAAGCTAGTTAACAATGAATAAATGCCTTGTGATTCCCATCTAACAGTAAGATACCAGTGACACCTCTGACTGCTATTAAATGAGCAGACATCTGCTTGGATTCCTTGAGTGTTCTGTAGAAAGCATGCCACTGTATAAACTGAAAAGCTACAATGTAATACATATATCTCCAAAAATACACTGGCTATCTGAATGATGCCATAATTGGTTCACTTTGGGGATATACACCAACACAAGAAGAACCAAATTAGTAAAAGACTTAGATTATTTAACATCTATCAAAAATCGGCATACATTTAAAAATACAGTATGAAACATTAAAACAAAAGCACTGGAGTGAAAAGTACAGATAAGTGGAGATGGTACATATGGCACATATACATAGAATACAGGGCAAAAAATAGTCCATACAAGGATAGCAGCCAAATCTCACAGATATATGCAAGGTATATTGGTACAACCACATCAGTAATAACACAGGGTAGTACAAGAGATTTGCATGCTAAGGGTATGTTCACACTACGGAGTGGGAACGGAATCTCCGCTCGCAGAATTCCGCGAGCGGAGATTCAGCATGGCAGCCGACGGTGGCGAAAGGACGGAATTCCGCGGGGAATTCCGTAGTGTGAACATACCCAAAAGGTAGACAATGGACAGAAGGCTGGATATGAAGAAAAAGGGGAAGAAACAAGCTCAAAAATAATGAGACATCCTGCCATGTATGTTGCCACCTACCAGCTCCAACCCCAATGTACATTTCGTGATGTCCTTCGTCAGGGGGGTTCTTCTTGTGTGGTGTATATAATGTAATGCATAATAGTGATAGCAACTGTGTATATTGTATACACTGCAAATAATGCATGCACACCTTGCCATATTTGTGTGATAGAGGTCCGTTTGTCATATGAGAAAACACAATCTAGGTATTAAGTTAGTTTACTAACTACTGATATATGCAATTTACTCTCTATATATGACTTTATTTCCATCCATCCAATCTTCTTGCTGAATGATATATGCAGACTAAGCTCATGTATAGTCAGTTAATGGCCTGGAAGCGGGAAATGATTATAGTCGGGACCTAAATAAATAGAAATTCCTAATATATTTTAATAAAATACTAGCTGAGTACCCGGCGTTGCCCGGTTTTTCCTTCCTAATCCTTGTTGGGGAGGAAAATCAATAAAAGTAGGAAGCTTTTGACTTCATATCCCATCCCCATATATTGTTGTCATATCCCAACCCCATATCCTGTCCTCATATCCCATCCTCATACCACAACCTCCTATCCCGACCTCCTATCCCGTCCTCCTATGCAGTCCTCCTATGCAGTCCTCCTATCCCATCCTCCTATCCCGTCCTCCTATCCTGACCTCCAATCCCATCCTCCTATCCCGTCTTCATATCCCATCCTCCTATCTTGACCTCCTATCTCGACCTCCTATCCCGACCTCCTATCTCGACCTCCCATCTCGACCTCCCATCTCGACCTCCTATCCCGACCTCCTATCCCGACCTCCCATCCCGTCCTCCTATCTCGACCTCCTATCCCATCCTCCTATCCCGTCCTCCTATCCCGTCCTCCTATCTCAACCTCCTATCCCGACCTCCTATCCCGTCCTCCTATCTAGACCTACTATGTCGACCTCCTATCCCGACTTCCTATCCCGTCCTCCTATCCTGTCCTCCTATCCCGTCCTCCTATCACAACCACATATCCCGTCCTCCTATCCCATCCTCCTATCCCATCCTCCTATCCTGTCCTCCTATCCTGTCCTCCTATCTCAACCTCCTATCTCGACCTTCTATCCCATCCTCCTATCTCCACCTCTTATCCCGACCTCCTATCCCGTCCTCCTATCTCCACATCCTATCTCCACCTCCTATCCCAACCTCCTATCCCGACCATCCTGTCCTCCTATCTTGACCTCCTATCTATCTCGACCTCCTATCCCGACCTCCTATCCCGTTCTCATATCCCAAACTGTAAGATGTGTACCAGGTATTGAAATATCTCCAGCCGTACGGAAGTTATTTGAGAACATACATTTCCCATTGATTTGCATGAAACTTTAAACAAAACCCCTGATCCTCACAAATGGGGATAGTTAAGGGTTAAATTAACTATCCTATATTTTAAGTCGACATATAAGTAACATGTGACTTATCGAAATATCTCCAGCCGTTTGGAAGTTTTTGTAGAACATACACACATACACACACACATTGAGATATATATATATATATATATATATATATATATATATATATATATATATCTCCATTTACAATGGGAGGGATTTAAGGACGGAAATCTACAGAGGAGTCGAAAGGATTCTTGTAACAGTTAACCTGCAGTAACATTCACAGATTAATAAATAATGAAAAGTAATGAACAAAGCAAGACGAGTTTCGGGTCCCTGCATACCCTTTCTCAATTGCAGATATCTGCAATTGAGAAAGGGTACGCAGGGACCCGAAACACGCCTCGTTTTCTTATGGGCTTGCTAAACTGATTTTATCAATAAATATGTTTTTTTTAAGTGAAATACCAGAAGTTCATGTTTTTGCTGGAACAGCGCCACCTTGGAGTTTTTTTCTTTTCTTTTATTTATAATACTGCTCTCTTATGGAGCAGATGTGCGTTGGGGCCCCCTTAAGTGTTGCCCGATCTCCCTTGTGAGAGAGGAAAAGCCACATATTAGGATGCTCTTGTCATCATATCTCATCTTCATATCCTGTCTTCATATCCAGTCTTGATATCTCAACCTCATATCCCATCCTCATATCTTGACCTCACATCCCATCCTTACATACTGTTCTCATAGCCCGGTCCTCAAATTCTGACCTCATATTTCATCCTCACATCCTGACCTCGTATCACATCTTCAAGTGGGGCTGAGCTGTGATAAAGAGATTGTAGGCTGAAAATAGATGGGCGCGTGGCATTCAGGGGAGAGGGTTTGAAGGCGGGCGTGTGGCTTGCAAGCTAAATCAGCACACAACAACCATGGCCATAAATAGAAGGGGTGTGGCTTGTGGGAGGGACATAGCTTGTAAAAGGGGTGTGGCTTGCAAGTGGGACTGACACATTCACCCGGAGATGTAGAGCAGAACTTGTGGAGTAAGGTAGGGCTGAACTGAAATAAAAAAGGAACCAAAGGAGCGTGACTCCACCCTTGCAAATCTAGGTGGTTTAGGGACAGTTAGATAATTTAACTATCCTATATTTTTAGTTGACATAAAGGTAACATGTTTACCAAGTTTCAATTAAATATTTCTAGCCGTTTGAAAGTGATGCTGAAACATACAAACACACATACACACATTGAGTTATATATAGTTCCACATCAAATATATATATATATATATATATATATATATACATACAGAGAGAGAAAGAGAGAGAGAGAGAGAGAAAGAGAGAGAGAGAGAGAGAGAGAGAGAGAGAGAGAGAGAGAGAGAGAGAGAGAGAAAGAAAGAAAGAGGGAGTGGGGCAGAGGGATATTTTCAGAAGTTTCCTAATCTTCGTTGTCTAGGGTATATTTCAGACACCGCTAAAAGCAAAAAAACAACCAAAACATCTGCCCAAAAGTAACACCTTGATAGTGTGGGAAAAGCCTGAGTGAGGTTTTTGGACTATTTTATACTCTATAATGACATCTGTTATTGCAAACCGGAGGTTTTCCTGGCATGGAAAGCTAGTTAACAATGAATAAATGCCTTGTGATTCCCATCTAACAGTAAGATACCAGTGACACCTCTGACTGCTATTAAATGAGCAGACATCTGCTTGGATTCCTTGAGTGTTCTGTAGAAAGCATGCCACTGTATAAACTGAAAAGCTACAATGTAATACATATATCTCCAAAAATACACTGGCTATCTGAATGATGCCATAATTGGTTCACTTTGGGGATATACACCAACACAAGAAGAACCAAATTAGTAAAAGACTTAGATTATTTAACATCTATCAAAAATCGGCATACATTTAAAAATACAGTATGAAACATTAAAACAAAAGCACTGGAGTGAAAAGTACAGATAAGTGGAGATGGTACATATGGCACATATACATAGAATACAGGGCAAAAAATAGTCCATACAAGGATAGCAGCCAAATCTCACAGATATATGCAAGGTATATTGGTACAACCACATCAGTAATAACACAGGGTAGTACAAGAGATTTGCATGCTAAGGGTATGTTCACACTACGGAGTGGGAACGGAATCTCCGCTCGCAGAATTCCGCGAGCGGAGATTCAGCATGGCAGCCGACGGTGGCGAAAGGACGGAATTCCGCGGGGAATTCCGTAGTGTGAACATACCCAAAAGGTAGACAATGGACAGAAGGCTGGATATGAAGAAAAAGGGGAAGAAACAAGCTCAAAAATAATGAGACATCCTGCCATGTATGTTGCCACCTACCAGCTCCAACCCCAATGTACATTTCGTGATGTCCTTCGTCAGGGAGGTTCTTCTTGTGTGGTGTATATAATGTAATGCATAATAGTGATAGCAACTGTGTATATTGTATACACTGCAAATAATGCATGCACACCTTGCCATATTTGTGTGATAGAGGTCCGTTTGTCATATGAGAAAACACAATCTAGGTATTAAGTTAGTTTACTAACTACTGATATATGCAATTTACTCTCTATATATGACTTTATTTCCATCCATCCAATCTTCTTGCTGAATGATATATGCAGACTAAGCTCATGTATAGTCAGTTAATGGCCTGGAAGCGGGAAATGATTATAGTTGGGACCTAAATAAATAGAAATTCCTAATATATTTTAATAAAATACTAGCTGAGTACCCGGCGTTGCCCGGTTTTTCCTTCCTAATCCTTGTTGGGGAGGAAAATCAATAAAAGTAGGAAGCTTTTGACTTCATATCCCATCCCCATATATTGTTGTCATATCCCAACCCCATATCCTGTCCTCATATCCCATCCTCATACCACAACCTCCTATCCCGACCTCCTATCCCGTCCTCCTATGCAGTCCTCCTATGCAGTCCTCCTATCCCATCCTCCTATCCCGTCCTCCTATCCTGACCTCCAATCCCATCCTCCTATCCCGTCTTCATATCCCATCCTCCTATCTTGACCTCCTATCTCGACCTCCTATCCCGACCTCCTATCTCGACCTCCCATCTCGACCTCCCATCTCGACCTCCTATCCCGACCTCCTATCCCGACCTCCCATCCCGTCCTCCTATCTCGACCTCCTATCCCATCCTCCTATCCCGTCCTCCTATCCCGTCCTCCTATCTCAACCTCCTATCCCGACCTCCTATCCCGTCCTCCTATCTAGACCTACTATGTCGACCTCCTATCCCGACTTCCTATCCCGTCCTCCTATCCTGTCCTCCTATCCCGTCCTCCTATCACAACCACATATCCCGTCCTCCTATCCCATCCTCCTATCCCATCCTCCTATCCTGTCCTCCTATCCTGTCCTCCTATCTCAACCTCCTATCTCGACCTTCTATCCCATCCTCCTATCTCCACCTCTTATCCCGACCTCCTATCCCGTCCTCCTATCTCCACATCCTATCTCCACCTCCTATCCCAACCTCCTATCCCGACCATCCTGTCCTCCTATCTTGACCTCCTATCTATCTCGACCTCCTATCCCGACCTCCTATCCCGTTCTCATATCCCAAACTGTAAGATGTGTACCAGGTATTGAAATATCTCCAGCCGTACGGAAGTTATTTGAGAACATACATTTCCCATTGATTTGCATGAAACTTTAAACAAAACCCCTGATCCTCACAAATGGGGATAGTTAAGGGTTAAATTAACTATCCTATATTTTAAGTCGACATATAAGTAACATGTGACTTATCGAAATATCTCCAGCCGTTTGGAAGTTTTTGTAGAACATACACACATACACACACACATTGAGATATATATATATATATATATATATATATATATATATATATATATATATATATCTCCATTTACAATGGGAGGGATTTAAGGACGGAAATCTACAGAGGAGTCGAAAGGATTCTTGTAACAGTTAACCTGCAGTAACATTCACAGATTAATAAATAATGAAAAGTAATGAATAATATATGTGAAATGGATACATAAAAGATGCTATTACAATATGGCTATATTAATCAAATATTTTACTGCAATAAGGCAGAATTTAGTAAGAATGTAAATAATGGTTTTACACATTAGAAAACCATTAAAATGAAGGAATTGAAGTATAGTATCTATTTTATTATGTACAAATAAGGGAGTAAAAAACATCAGAAGGGAAGGAATAGCCCTTACAACACAGGGAGAATCGATACCGTAAAAAATATGGCTGATCAGTGAGGCCACTGTAAAAACAGGGCATTGTTGACTTTACTAAGCAATGGCGCCATCACCAGGCAGCTCAGTGAGGATCCTAGTGTTAGAAGCCCTCTCTCCTTATGTTAGAAGCCCTCTCCCCTTGTGTTAGAAGCCTTCTCTCCTTGTGTTAGAAGCCCTCTCTCCTTGTGTTAGAAGCCCTCTCTCCTTGTGTTAGAAGCCCTTTCCCCTTGTGTTAGAAGCCCTCTCCCCTTGTGTTAGAAGCCTTTCCCCTTGTGTTAGAAGCCCTCTCCCCTTGTGTTAGAAGCCCTCTCCCCTTGTGTTGGAAGCCCTCTCTCCTTGTGTTGGAAGCCCTCTCCCCTTGTGTTACAAGCCCTCTCTCCTTGTGTTAGAAGCCCTCTCTCCTTGTGTTAGAAGCCCTCTCCCCTTGTGTTAGAAGCCCTCTCCCCTTGTGTTGGAAGCCCTCTCTCCTTGTGTTGGAAGCCCTCTCCCCTTGTGTTACAAGCCCTCTCTCCTTGTGTTAGAAGCCCTCTCTCCTTGTGTTAGAAGCCCTCTCCCCTTGTGTTAGAAGCCCTCTCCCCTTGTGTTGGAAGCCCTCTTTCCTTGTGTTGGAAGCCCTCTCTCCTTGTGTTAGAAGCCCTCTCTCCTTGTGTTGGAAGCCCTCTCCCCTTGTGTTAGAAGCCCTCTCCCCTTGTGTTAGAAGCCCTCTCTCCTTGTGTTAGAAGCCCTCTCTCCTTGTGTTAGAAGCCCTCTCTCCTTGTGTTGGAAGCCCTCTCCCCTTGTGTTAGAAGCCCTCTCTCCTTGTGTTAGAAGCCCTCTCTCCTTGTGTTAGAAGCCCTCTCCCCTTGTGTTAGAAGCCCTCTCTCCTTGTGTTAGAAGCCCTCTCCCCTTGTGTTAGAAGCCCTCTCTCCTTGTGTTAGAAGCCCTCTCCCCTTGTGTTAGAAGCCCTCTCCCCTTGTGTTAGAAGCCCTCTCCCCTTGTGTTAGAAGCCCTCTCTCCTTGTGTTAGAAGCCCTTTCCCCTTGTGTTGGAAGCCCTCTCCCCTTGTGTTGGAAGCCCTCTCCCCTTGTGTTAGAAGCCCTCTCTCCTTGTGTTAGAAGCCCTCTCCCCTTGTGTTAGAAGCCCTCTCTCCTTGTGTTAGAAGCCCTCTCCCCTTGTGTTAGAAGCCCTCTCCCCTTGTGTTAGAAGCCCTCTCTTCTTGTGTTAGAAGCCCTCTCTCCTTGTGTTAGAAGCCCTCTCTCCTTGTGTTAGAAGCCCTCTCTCCTTGTGTTAGAAGCCCCCTCCCCTTGTGTTAGAAGCCCTCTCTCCTTGTGTTAGAAGCCCTCTCTCCTTGTGTTAGAAGCCCTCTCTCCTTGTGTTAGAAGCCCTCTCCCCTTGTGTTAGAAGCCCTCTCTCCTTGTGTTAGAAGCCCTCTCTCCTTGTGTTAGAAGCCCTCTCTCCTTGTGTTAGAAGCCCTCTCCCACCCCATTACATGATGTAACACTGCTGGGCAGTTTTGTGACAGCTGCTGGGACCCTAGCTTTAAACCGGTATACCGCTGAAAAACATTTTTTTTTAAATCAGCTAGTGCCAGAAAGTTAGGCCCCTTTCACACTACCTTTATTCTCCTGTAAAAACCTCCGTCATTAACTCCCATCAGAAAGTCTATAAAACATCCATCAAAAAATCCCATTCATGTCAATGGGATTTTTTGACCATCCTTTAGCATCAGTTATTTCCCATTGTGACTAACGTCCGTAATTTTTGACGGGGCAAATAAAGGTGCATGTATTAATTTTTGTCCCGTCCAAAATAATGGTGGAATATCGGACGTTAAAATTTTAACATTGAAGTCTATGGGTGACAGGTGTTAACAATTGACATCAATTATTGTCCGTTTTTTTATATTCCATTATTGCTGCTGAGCATGCTCAGTATGGCATCACAACCAGGAAGTCACATGGAAATAAAATAACAGAATGTCCGTAAAAATTGGTCATCAATTATCATCCATTGTATTCAGTTATTTCATCCATTTTTTATGACCTGTTATTGCTAGATAATGGGTGTCAGAATGCAGGAACATACCGGTAGTGTGAAAGGGGCCTTAAACAGATTTGTAAATTACTTCTATTTAAAAATCTTAATCCTACCAGCACTCATCAGCTGCTGTATACTCCACAGGAAGTTCTTTTATTTTTGAATTTCCTTTCTGCCTGACCACAGTGCTCTCTGCTGACACCTCTTTCCATTTTAGGACCTGTCCAGAGTAGGTGAAAATCCCCATAGCAAACCTCTCCTGCTCCAGAAAGTTCCTAAAATGGACAGAGGTGTCAGCAGAGAGCACTGTGGTCAGAAAGAAAGGAAAGAAAAAAAAAGAAAGAAAGGAAAGCTTTACAGCAGCTAATTACTGGAAGGATTAAGATTTTTAATAAAAGTAATTTACAAATCTTTTTAACTTTCTGGCACCAACTGATTTAAAAGAAAATGTTTTCCAGTGGAGTACCCCTTTAATCTTTTGGCAGCATGTATTCGGTTTTCCTGCAGTGCCACCACAGAAAATTAGAGGTGTATTGCCATATCAATGTCTATGGCTTTTATCATAGAATAAACCATATTTTATCAATCATAAATGACTGATAAAATATGGGTTCCACTTATGTAACGATATAGGGTCACCGGCCTCCTCTGACCTGCAGCCCAAGTTACGTAAACAGCTTTTTTCACGGTGATTTGCTGTCTACGCAACTTTCAAGTCAATAGAAGTTATGCAAAATGCCTAAAGCAGCATGCTCGGCTGTTATTGGTTTCCCAACCATCTCTGGTTGCCAAAAGCAGGCTGAAGAGGGTCTAGGGGGCCCTAAGCATTGTGGCAAGGGCCGGTCCCAGAGGTGACCATGCAACTATGCAACACTTATTATGGCATATCCTATTATGGCATGTCAATATGGGAACAATCCTTTAAAGGGGTACTCCGCTGTTCAGGTGCCTGCTCCAGCGTTCGGAACAGTTTGTTCCAAACGCTGAGCAGCAGAGTACCCCTTTAAGTGTTAGAGATAACATTGAAAGCAATTAGAATTCCATTTGATAAATGACACATGGGAAGGATCTTCTTTGTAACCACTTGTCATTCAGACTTATAGATAAGGGTCCTAAATGTGTTAATGCAGAATTTCCTAACCAGGTTTTAGAAAATGATAGGACTTTATGACAACTTGAAATCCTTTCCCTAATATATTGTTATTATTGGAAACTCTTCCTATACAAGTGGGACTGATCCAAAACAGCACCTAAGATATTGTCAATGTAATATTCACATAGAATAAGAAGTGTGTAAGAGGGGTAAAAATGTCAGAAATATGGCATTTCAGTTATCTTATCCCTTGTGTAAACTGGAATGGATTGCCCTGTATAATATGTCACTGTAGTTATTACTCTAAAACAAAAATAGAGAAAAGAAATACAGCCGCACATCCATCATTTGTATTTTGATCTACTTGTTAGTATACATTTTGATCAAAAAGTACAAGCCCTCTCTTCTTCCTTCCATGTCCAGCATTCCACTCCACCCATTCGGCCCAGGTGTTTTTAATTAGCAGAAGCCTGCATAAGGGTTTCCTCCTTACATTCTCCCGACCCTCTGGTAGGGAGCACATGGTAGGTTTCACACTGGTTGGGTTCTCTGTGGCGGCCATTGTTTCTGTGTTGCTTTGTCTGTGGGGTGGTATGGCCCAGGGTCTGGGGGGGGGGCATGGTCGGGCAGCAGTGGGGCTGCCTGGCCTCTGGGTCGTTCCCCCGGTGAGCTTGGTGTCTAGGAGGCAGTGGTCGCAGCCCGGCCCTATGCCAGTGTCAGGTTAGTGACCCACTCTAAATAGGTGGCCTTGACGTGGCGAGTGGGCTTATACTTTTTGTTCAAAATGTATACTAACAACCTATTAGTTTTTGAAATTGTGCTGAGAAACAAGTAGATCCACAAATCGTGGATGTGCGATTATGTTTCTCTATTTTTGTTGTACATTTGTAGTTATTTACTGTGTATGATGATGTTGCACTGGTTGTTACTGAGTGTGTTTCGCATTCGTACATGATTCAATGCACTGAATGTATAATTGTAAAGTTTTTTAGTACAAAAAATAAATGAATAAAACATAATAAAAGAATACGTAAAGAAAAAGGCTAATAAAATAATGTTGCTCAAGCAGGTGACCTACTTGCTCTACTTCAAACGTTTAGTGGCTGTAAGAAATTAGTTTCATCATAACTTCTATTAAGCTAAATTCATGCCTAAATAATCTTTGACATATAGCATATAATTGTGTTTATTATAAAGCTCTTTGTAAAACATCATTCATTATTTACACATTAGTATTAAATTAGTTTTCCACTAGATTCAGATTTTATTAACTCGTGCATCACATAGCGTTTTACTGGACATTGAGATGCATACAAGAACCCTTAAGGTGATTTTTAAAGGAAACCTATCACATGGAAAATTCAGTCCAATCTGCAGACATCATCTTATAGAGCAGGAGGAGCTGAAAAGATTGATATATAGTTTTATTTGTGGCAAAAGTTATGGGATGACTTGTCATTTATTAATAAAAATCTCTGCTCATTCTGGGCTAAGTAGTCAGGTGGGCGGTTCTACACAGTAATTGCCAGATAAGTTATCTTGCAATTTTTCTCACAAAACTATATATCAATCTGCTCAACTCCTCCTACTCTATAACATAAGAGCTGCAGTTTGGACTATATTTTCCATGGGAGAGTTCCCCCTTAAAGGGGTTCTCCGGTGCTTATACATCTTATCCCCTTCAGCCCCCGTGTGACGACACGCTCCGCCCCTCAATGCAAGCCTACGGGAGGAGGCGTGACAGCTATCACGCCCCCTCCCGTAGGCTTGCATTGAGGGGCGGAGTGTGATGTCACACGGGGGCAGAGGCGTGATGTCACACGCCGCCGGCCCGGTGGTCGCCTGTAATCAGACCCAGAGCGAACACGCTCCGGGGACTGATTACAAACGGGGTGCCGCGTGCAAGATCCCGGGGGTCCCCAGCGGCGGGACTCCCGCGATCAGGCATCTTATCCCCTATCCTTTGGATAGGGGAAAAGATGTGTAAGCACCAGAGAACCCCTTTAAGCTGATGTTTTATAGGAAAAGTTCCAAGATAACCAGTCAATTGTCAGTCAACGGGTAGAACTATAATTTCCCAATTCATTTTATGAAATGGTAAATCTGGGCTTATCTGAGGCATTATAGTCATGACATAAAACACAACTCATTTGGTAATATACACCACATTCAGGGGCATAGCTATAGGGGGTGCAGTGGTAGCAGTCGCATCAGGCCCTGGTGCCTAAGGGGGCAAAGCACATCTGCCCCATAACAGATCAGTATTATTATTGCCACATTAGGCCCTGTTGCAGATTTGGCTTCAGGGCCCAGAGGCTTCAAGTTATGTTTCTTTATTTTGTGCAGCTTCCTAGTTCTCTGTATGCAGTCACCGCTGTAGAAAACAGATTTGTTCTACCGCAATGGCTGCAACCAGAATCATACACATGCATAGAGCATTGCCCTATAAAATGTGTGATCCTTCTTTTCAGTTGTTGACAGCTATCACGCCCCCTCCTGTAGGCTTGCATTGAGGGACGGAGTGTGACGTCACACGGGGGCAGAGGCGTGATGTCACACGCCGCCGGCCCGGTGGTCGCCTGTAATCAGACCCAGAGCGAACACGCTCCGGGGACTGATTACAAACGGGGTGCCGCGTGTAAGATCCCGGGGGTCCCAAGCGGCGGGACTCCCGTCATCAGGCATCTTATCCCCTATCCTTAAGATAGGGGAAAAGATGTGTAAGCACCGGAGAACCCCTTTAAGCAGATGTTTTATAGGAAAAATTCCAAGATAACCAGTCAATTGTCAGTCAACGGGTAGGACTATAATTTCCCATTTCATTTTGTGAAATGGTAAATCTGTGCTTATCTGAGGCATTATAGTCATGACATAAAACACAACTCATTTGGTAATATACACCACATTCAGGGGCATAGCTATAGGGGGTGCAGTGGTAGCAGTCGCATCAGGCCCTGGTGCCTAAGGGGGCAAAGCACATCTGCCCCATAACAGATCAGTATTATAATTGGCACATTAGGCCCTGTTGCAGATTTGGCTTCGGGGCCCAGAGGCTTCAAGTTACGTTTCTTTATTTTGTGCAGCTTCCTAGTTCTCTGTATGCAGTCACCGCTGTAGAAAACAGATTTGTTCTACCGCAATGGCTGCAACCAGAATCATACACATGCATAGAGCATTGCCCTATAAAATGTGTGATCCTTCTTTTCAGTTATTGAAATGTCTTAATACTAAGTAGACAGTGGAAATTCCCAAAAATTTTTCAAGCTTCTGTTTTCCTCAAAAACTTTGCAAATTTTTGAACTTTATGCCTCCCTTGCCAGGTTGGCAAAGCTTGGTGTAAAAGTGGGCGTGAAGAAGGCATGGCCTCCACCAGATTTATCACGATTTACGCTACAGAGGTAGCTCGTAGGCAGCACAGATTTCAGGAGCACAGTGCACAAGCTGCTTTAATACCTGAATTATTAAGAGGAGTTAGCCCTTCTCATACCAGGTAATCTAAGTAGACTCAAACACCACTCAGCGGTCTTAAACATACTGCCTTGCCTCTCTATGTGTATTTCATTCTAGTGTAAAATATTACTTAGCCTTGTCAATATTCATCTTTAAGACACCAATTAATTAATCTTCATTACTAGTTTGTACCATCTTTTTATGCACGTGTATCTATTATTACTTAATATTCATTTTGAGGGACAGTTTAGTATATAAACTATCATTTTTCCCAAGTTAAACTGTTTATATACTGATATATAAGCTTTCTTTTTTTCTTTTCTTTTTTTTTTTTTAAACTGTATCCATTCTGTCATGTTGAAATGTGTCTTACAGGCTGTTACGTTTCATGCTCAGACATCAAAATGGGCAGTGTTGTAGAGTAGCTGGAGACAGAACATGTTTCATAGATGGTTATTTGTCATCCCTTGTCACATGCGGGATTAACCAGATGATTACATATCGTATAGATATTTTCAGGAAAGGAGATCCTATCAGCTGGGACAAAGCCAACCAGTTCTTCTTACAGGCTCTTCCACCTTTGCATTGCAAGTTATCTTGGACAGATTTATGGCTGGGAACCAACAGAATGAATGACACAGTACCATGCCTGGCCCAGACAATCTGGAGCACAGAAGCTTTACGATCTAAAGGTAAGGAACCTATGGCATCACTATGCGACAATTACGAAAAATAAAACTGTTGGATGGTACAGATGTGTCTTTTGTAACATTTCATCTCAGCATATCCCAAGAGGAGTGTCAGCTGTGACCATATTTGATACTTGATACTCTGTCAGTAGATGTTTATGCTGCGTTGGAGGAATTTATGAATATGTGCATTAGAAAATTGTTATCCAAAAGTTGTACATTTTTACTCAATGTTCTCAGTTTTTGCAGATATATAGCACTAGGGTCGTAGCCAAGCCTAGTTTCTGAGAAAGCTAAAAGGCCCCTCTGCCAGTTAATCAAACATTAATAGGAGGGTCCCCGGTAGAGATTTTGTATAAGGGACCAAGAGCATCATTTGCATGTGCTAAAAGTTAGTTTTCCTGTTTAGGATATTGTCACCCAGTCTAGATTCAGAAATGGTAGCACAGTCAAGTTATGTAACTTAGCAACATGGGATATATCATGATCAAATAAAAATATAAATAATTAATTGGTCTTATTAATAAATTACAGTGAGCATCCTTTCAACTACAAGCTAGGGAAAAATTCAACACCTTAAATAGGAATTCTTTTTATTTTTATAAAGCTGTACAGTAATAAAATGTATCCAAAAAGCTATATATATCTGTCTTCTGCATGCACTGAGCCAATACATGTTCAAGGGGTTAACTGTACCCAAAATCCTCACAAAATCTTCACTGTGTAAAGCTGGTAACAGGTCACATGTCCATCCTTCAGCCAATTAAGGGCTAAGAGCAGTCCTGTCTCCACCACAGTCCCCAGGAACAGGAAAGGGACCTAAAACACATGTTAGTGAAATAGACCCTGGCCTGTTCAATGGATCTGGCCTCTTCCATGGACTAGTGTCTGGTGTCTCCCTTCTGGTTGTCCCCAGGTCAGTGACATCTCAGAGTAAACCAAGGAAACATAAGTGAAGGACGAAGAGTTTGCAACGTGTACCATGGAACACCCCCGTGAAGACCCCTATGGTATACACTCACATTTGGATAGCTGCCGGAATAGAAGTACAGCCAAGTCAAGTTAGTTTCCTGTCAAATCATTCTAAAGTCAAGTATCAATGTCTAATCTTATCCTTCAAGTGAAGTGTAATACAGACCAGAACCACCACACGCCTATAAGCCCAGCACGTACCACTAAGATTGAGAACAAGTCTACTCAGGAAGACTACAAGTCAAACAATTTCCAAGTCTATTTTCCTCACATTGTTCAATGAATGAGAGGAGGGTGGAAAGGAAGCTGGAACCGGGCTGCTGTCAGAGGTCATTCCGGATCAACGGAGTTCGGAAGCCACAAGATCTGTTGGATAAACTTTATTCTTATCACACAACGTGTTTCTGGGACACATTGTTCAAGGACTACGACATTGGGATACTACTAGTAATCTCTACCTAACGTATCTATCAAGTGTGATATTCCCAGTTTGTATCACCATCACAGTTTTTTTGGTATATATATCATGAACCTGACAACCTACCAGCCAAGTGTCTAAATCTGTTTGACAGCATTTACACCAGACCCCTGTTCACCGCAGAAAGACGAAACACTTTGAGCCACGTATTTCTAGGAATACAACTTTGCACAGTAATTCATCTCTGCATGATAAATCCCATCTGTAACATAAGCTGTGATGAAAGCTGTAAAGCAGTGAGAATTAACAATCGCCTGGTTAATGAAAGATGGGAATATCACTCTGCCTTTATTGCTATGTGCTTGTAATTATTTTAGACACAATTACTTTCTAAATTACATCTCTGCGGTTACTATACGTTATATGGAACATTCATGTTGAATTTCAGGACAAAAAGTGAAAACATTAAAAATGATATTCCCTTAAAGAGGTATTCCAGGAAAAAACTTTTTTTATATATATCAACTGGCTCCAGAAAGTTAAACAGTTTTTTAAATTACTTCTATTAAAAAATCGTAATCCTTTCAGTACTTATGAGCTTCTGAAGTTAAGGTTGTTCTTTTCTGTCTAAATCCTCTCTGATGACACCTGTCTCGGGAAATGGCCAGTTTAGAAGCAAATCCCCATAGCAAACCTCTTCTAAGCTGGGCGTTTCCCGAGACAGGTGTCATCAGAGAGGATTTAGACAGAAAAGAGCAACCTTAACTTCAGAAGCTCATAAGTACTGAAAGGATTAAGAATTTTTAATAGAAGTAATTTACAAAACTGTTTAACTTTCTGGAGCCAGTTTATATATATATAAAAAAGTGTTTTCCTGGAATACCCCTTTAATGACTAATATAATGCTGACCCATTCCTTCAGCTCTTTTATTCTATGAACATACTTATGCTTTATTTGGGGAAGAACAAGTATGGGTGCAAGAATTTATAGATTAAAGTAGTAAGTTGACTCCTGAATATCAATGTTCTATGGCATTATTCAGAACCTTATTCACAATTCTACAAATTGCTGAGCTAAACTTTCTCCACATATCCTGCTTTCCCTGTACATAGCCTGTATAGAACTTGTTTTGGTAGATCTATAAAGTTATTTGTTAAGACTAGGAGCTGCACCTCTGTACTCCAGTGTTCAACTTTTTAATTTTTTTTTTATTTTGACCCCCGATGTCTCCAGTTTCACCGTCCTGGCCTCCTCTGCAATCTTTTTCCTGTTGATGGATGACAGAAGGTAGCTCAGCTAAACATTGGCCGCAGCGATGTCCTGCCTCAGCCAATGATTGCCACTGTCACGTATTTGGCCCTTGAGAAGACCAGGCCTGGGCTCAATACTTCCCATTGCCAATAACTGGCTGAGGCAGGACAATGCTGCAGCTATTAGCTGAGCTGCAGTCTGTTGCGATGGCCTCCAGTACCAGGAAGAGGATTGCACAGAGGCTGGAACACCTGAGGCACCAGTGTAAGCGTTGGGAGGTAAGTTGAGTTTTTTTTTTTATGCCGGCAGCCGGAGCAGGATTTAAAAGTTTAGTGCTGGAGTACCTCTTTAAAGGGATCAGTAGGCTCCCCATCATAGTGGGCAGAAACCACATGGCTTCTGCACCTGGAAGCACCTCTGTGGCCTTCTACCTTGTTGTAAGGGTTGCATGACCCATCAGTGGCTGATACACGATGTTTCTAATTGGTCCAGTATTGACATGTATGAGGCGATAGTAAGTTTCCTCTTTCAGGTAAATACTGGGAGCTGTCTGTGCCACATGGTAAAATGCGACACACACACAACGTATGAAGAGGTGACTATCAGAGAATAGAAAAATAAAAATCCCAGAGTGTTGCTTTAGGGTGTATTCACACATACAGTATCCTGGCCATAGTTGATACGCAGGATTTGACACTGCAGATTTGAAGCTGTTTTCAGTAATTTAGTTTACATTGTGCTTTGCAGTATAAAATCTGCAGCTTCAAATCCTGCACATTAAATGTGAATATGTACATGTGAATATATCATTTAACAATTTCTCTGAATTAACACTGCTAGAAATAGCCTGAACTGGATTGACAAATGTCTTTATTAGCCTTATAAACTACGTTACTATAAATAATTAGTATTTTAATGTAAAAACTACTGAAGCATATTTGTAGTGTGGTGATTCCATAAGTTTTTATTAGGGATTCTAGATGTTCTTTAAAAAAAAAAAATGTAATAAAGCAAGCCTGAAAGAAACAGAAAACATCCATGCAGCTTCGGAACACATTGTAACGTTGTAGAGCGGAGTGAGGAATGACGCTGTCATGTGTATGAGTACAATGAAATGTGGTATAATACCAGAGGGAATTCCCAGACACAAGACTGTGCTGTCGATAAGCACTTGCAATAATGCACAGGGCTGTGCATCCATGGTCCAAACATTCAGCCAACAATACAGACAAACACATGGTTAACAAAAGCCTGAATTAGAAACATACATCATCTTGAGTACCCTATATGCCTAAAAACAATTATTCTATTATAGCCATAAAATCTATTATATTCTATCAAAATCTATTATGTGTGTCGCGTACCATGGAATGGTCAAGGAATCAAATCTGGGAACATAAAGTTTAGATAACTGGTCTTTTTAGGATGTAAAGAAGAATTTTCTGTTATTTCCTCCAATTTTATTGTGATCTATTCCAACAGAACTTACAGGCGGAAACAAAAACACTTCTTATCATAATTAAGTTCTTTTTGTTTATCATAATAAAATCATTAAAATATATTATTTTCCTATGGTGAACGTGGGCTGCCATGTGGCTGTTCCTACATCCGGAGAGTGTACAAAGGAACAGAGACGTGGTCATTGGAGTAACTTTGCATTAATATGGATGACCAGAGAATATTCTAATATACAGTATTCAGGTTGGTCACTGGGAACCCGTCAGCTCTATTTGTTAATAAGGCTATGTTCACACCTCGGAATATCCACAGGGAAAATCTCAGTGCGGACATTCCACAGACCATAGTCAGACTCTGCACAGAATACATAGCCATCTATGAGAAGGCGCATTCCTGTGTGGTCCTAGTGCCGGTATATCATGCCGGCGCTGCAACCGCACAGGAATGCATCCTAGACATTATGCATTCCGTGCAGAGTCCGCAGAAAGAATGGACAGGTTCATTCTTTCTGTGGACACGGAATTCGTAATTTTCAGAATTCAGCCGTCTGCACAGCATCAACATGGAATCTCCATGCAGAATTCCAATGCGGAATTCTGCACAGAAATTCCACGGTGGGAACATTGCCTAAGAGTTGCAGACATGGGCAGATAGCTGTTAGGGTATAAAAGCAAACTGTACCGGCTTCTCTCTTGCCCTTTTAGGCCATGTTCACACAATGGAATTTCCAAACAGAATCCGAAAGAAAAATTCTGATTGAAAATGTCATTGCAGTGAAGTCCTATTGTTTTAAATGGGATTCTGCTCCACCGTTTCTGCTGTGAAAATTCTGATTCCAGGCTCCACCGAAAAAATTAACATGTCAGTTCGGAATCCGCTCGGAAATGTATTGATGTCTATGGAGATGGCACATTTCTGATCAGTCTTAGTGCCGGCAGAACATACTATTTGCGGAATGTTTGCCAGTGTTTTCCGAACAAACATTCCACAAATATTCTGCCGTGTGAACATAGCCAAACACTATGCTTGCCACTGTTGAAAAAAATATAAAGGAGACCACCACGATCTGCCAACGTTACTATCTTTTGAGTATTATTATTTTTATCTGGCATAGGTTTCTAAGGCTGTTGCATGGGCGGCATGTTGCGTTTATTGCTGGTGCCTCTCAATAAATCCAGCACAGCGGATGTGGGCACACTTTTACATAAGATATGGGGCGTGAAACACTGTCTTAGTAAGCACAGCCTGGACAGTCAAAGGATGTCTGGGCATGCTGGGAGTTGTAGTTTTGCAAAAGCTGTAAGCACACAGGTGAATGCAACAAACATTTATCCAAACATTGTACCTCCATCTATTCCAAAACTACAAGTCCCAGCAATACAGGACTGGCAAAGGATGGTACACATGAATGACATAGGAACACATATAACAGATAGAAAATGTATGAATAAAAAACTACTGTACAAAAACTACTGTACTTTTAGCACTTATTATTTGCACTAATTTAGGAAGATGCAAGTTATGCACTCACCATATTGTCTTTGGTGGTAGAGTACATGCAATCTCCAATAATCATTCCTCCTCTCTTTGTAACATGTACAGCATAAAACCAGAGAGGAAAGGGTTACAGAGCAGAGTGCACTGATTGGCTGACTGCCAGGCTCGCTCCGAGACCAGAGTCAGAGCAGAGTGAGAAAGATGAGTCATGCACAGTGCAGGCAAGAAAGGGACACACCCCCTCCACAAGAGAGGATTTAAAAGACAGTGAGCAGCTTTAATATGCTTTTTTAGTGAAATACGGGTGTTAGAAACATAACATTTATATGTACATGATCAGGATTAGGTATTAAAGGGGTATTTCAGGCAAAACCTATATATATATAAACTAAAAACTGGCTCTGGAAAGTTAAACAGATTTGTAAATTACTTCTATTAAAAAATCTTAATCCTTCCAATAGTTGTTAGCTTCTGAAGTTTTCTGTCTAACTGCTCAATGATGATGTCACGTCCCGGGAGCTGTGCATGATGGGAGAATATCCCTATAAGAACTGCACAGCTCCCGGGACGTGAGTCATCAGAGAGCAGTTAGACAGAAAACAACAACTCAACTTCAGAAGCTAATAACTATTGGAAGGATTAAGATTTTTTAATAGAAGTAATTTACAAATCTGTTTAACTTTTCGGAGCCAGTTGAGATATAAAAAAAAGTTTTGGCCTGGAATACCCCTTTAACCCCTTCCCGACCTATGGCATACCTGTACGTCATGAGTGGCAAGGTGTTCCCGACCCATGACATACAGGTACGTCATGAACATTTTTGCCGCTACTTGTGGCATCCCGCAGCGCCCGGTAAGATGGTGGCTATCACTGATAGCCAGCCATCTTACCGTGCGACCACGGGGGGTTTCACAGAAAGCCTTTGGCTTTCTGTGCATGCTGGGAGTTGCAGTTTTGCAACATATGGAGGTCCACAGTTTGGAGACCACTGTATAATGGTCTCCAATCTGTGCTCTTCCAGATGTTGCAAAACTACAAATCTCAGCATGCTCAGTCTGTCCAGGCATGCTGGGAGTTGTAGTTCTGTAACATTTGGAAGAGCACAGAGTGGAGACCATTATACAGTGGTCTCCAAACTGTGGACCTCCAGATGTTGCAAAACTACAATTCCCAGCATACCAAACTGCCCAAGCATGCTGGAAGTTGTAGTTCGGCAACATCTGAACCTTCAGATATTGCCGAACTACAACTTCCAGCATGCCTGGGCAGTCTGGGCATGCTGGGAGTTGTAGTTTTTCAACAACTGGAGGCACACTGGTTTGGAAACACTAAGTTAAGTAATAAACTTTCAAGTGTTTTGCAACCAGTGTGCCTTCAGCTTTTAGATAACTACAACCCCCAGCATGCACGGACAGCCAAAGGGCATGCTGGGAGTTGTAGCAGTATGCCTCTAGCTGTTGCATAACTACAAGTCCCAGCATGCCCTTCTGCTGAGATTTGTAGTTTTTTGCAACAGCTGAAGGCACACTGGTTGCGAAACACCAGTTTGTTATCTAACGGACAGCCAAAGGCATGCTCGGAGTTGTAGTTTTGCAACAGATGAATGTTTGCCCCCCCCCCCCTCCCCCCAGTGTGAATGTACAGGGTACACTCACATGGGCGGAGGTTTACAGTGAGTGCTGCAAGTTTGAGATGGCACAAATTTTGCACTGCAGCTCAAGCTCTCAGCGGCAAACTTGCTGTGAACCTCTGCCGTGTGACTGTACCCTAAAAACACTACACTACACTTACACTAACCTAAAATAAAAAGTACAAAACACTACATATACACATACCCCTACACAGCCCCCCTCCCCAATAAAAATGAAAAACGTCTGGTACGCTACTGTTTACAAAACGGAGCCTCCAGCTGTTGCAAAACAACAACTCCCAGTATTGCCGGACAGCCATTGACTGTCCAGGCATGCTGGGAGTTTTGCAACAGCTGGAGGCACCCTGTTTGGGAATCACTGGCGTAGAATAACCCTATGTCCACCCCTATGCAAATCCCTAATTCAGGCCTCAAATGCTCATGGCGCTCTCTCACTTTAGAGCCCTGTCGTATTTCAGGGCAACAGTTTTGGGACACATATGGGGTATCGCCGTACTCGGGAGAAATTGCCTTACAAATTTTAGGGGGCTTTTTCTTCTTTAAACCCTATGAAAAGGTGAAGTTGGGGTCTACACCAGCATGTTAGTGTATAAAAATTATTTTTTTTACACTGACATGCTGGTGTTGCCGCATACTTTTCATTTTCACAAGAGGTAAAAGGGAAAAAAGACCCTCAAAATTTGTAATGCAATTTCTCCCGACTACGGAGATACCCAATATGTGAGCGCAAAGTGCTCTGGGGGCGCACAACAAGGCCCAGAAGGGAGAGTGCACCATGTACATTTGAGGTGATTTGCACAGGGGTGGCTGATTGTTACAGCAGTTCTGACATAAACAAAAAACAATAAATATCCATATGTGACCCCATTTTGGAAACTATACCCCTCATGGAATTTAATAAGGGGTGCAGTGAGCATTTACGCCCCACAGGTGTATGACAGATTTTTGGAACAGTGGTCTGTGAAAATGAAAAATACAAATTTTTCATTTGCACAGTCCACTGTTTCAAATATCTGTCAAACGCCAGTGAGGTGTAAATACTCACTGCACCCCTTATTAAATTCCATGAGGGGTTTAGTTTCCAAAATGGGGTCACATGTGGGGGTCTACTGTTCTGGCACCATAGGGGCTTCCTAAATGGGACATGCCCCCCAAAGACCCTTTCAGAAAAACTCACTCTCCAAAATCCCATTGTTGCCCCTTATGAGCCCTCTACTGCGCCCGCCGAACACTTTACATACACATATGAGGTGTTTACTTACTCGAGAGAAATTGGGTTACAAATTTAAGGGTGATTTCTCTCCATTTACCCCTTGTAAAAATAAAAAAATTGGGTCTACAAGAACATGCGAGTGTAAAAAATGAAGATTTTGAATTTTCTCCTTCACTTTGCTGCTATTCCTGTGAAACACCTAAAGGGTTAAAACACTGACTGAATGTCATTTTGAATACTTTGAAGGGTGCAGTTTTTATAATGGGGTCATTTATGGGGAATTTCTAAAATGAAGACCCTTAAAATCCACTTCCAACCTGAACTGGTCCCCGAAAAATTACGATTTTGAAAATCTTGAGAAAAATTGGAAAATTGCTGCTGAACTTTGAAGCCCTCTGGTGTCTTCCAAAAGTAAAAACTTGTCAATTTTATGATGCAAACATAAAGTAGACATATTGTATATGTGAATCAATATATAATTTATTTGGAATATCCATTTTCCTTACAAGCAGAGAGTTTCAAAGTTAGAAAAATGCTAAATTTTCAAAATTTTCTTGAAATTTTGAGATTTTTTACCAAGAAAGGATGCAAATATCAGTGAAATTTTACCAATAACATAAAGTAGAATATGTCACGAAAAAACTATCTCGGAATCAGAATGATAAGTAAAAGCATTCCAGAGTTATTAATGTTTAAAGTAACAGTGGTCAGATGTTCAAAAAATGCCCAGGTCCTGAAGGTGAAAATGGGCTGGGTCATGAAGGGGTTAAGTAACGTGTTTTTTTGTTTTTTTTGTGGGGGGGGGGGGGGGGTTTGGGGGGGGGTGGCAATCTGACATGTTCTGCATCAAATATCTCTTAAAATTGTGGGCCAAGCAGAAGATTACACATATGTTGAGTTTCCTGATCCAAATGATCCCTTGTCAATTCCTCAGTGTTAACATACTCTCATGTTCACATGATGGTAAATGGCTGTCTGGGCATGCTGGGAGTTGTAGTTTTGCAATAGCTGGAGGAACCCTGGTTGGAAAACACTTATATAGACAGACTACAGACATACGTAGTTCCACAAGCACTGATTAGAAAATAACTTGTTTCTCCTCCAAGCCTCGTAGATATCAAAGCGCCAAAGAAAATGAACTCGAACCTATACAATATAAATGAAAATTCTATCTTGCCTTAAGCAGTTCTTTCGCCAAGATATGCCAATGTAACTGTTACAATCATATCTCTTTTACAGAAAATACGTCAAATTTCACTTTGGAGGGAAACATAACAGGGCGGCTTTTAAATCAAATTTTTCTTTTTTTTCTAACTTGATTCAGTGGATAACTCGGTAGCCAGAGGCAGCTGACAGGTGGAAGCAATGAGCCCTGCTTACATATCCTTCAGCTTGGAAACTGCAGTATCAACACAAGCTGATTTCATGCATTGTAATCCTGCAGAGCCATGTATATCAATGCACCAACAATAAGCATACACACACACCGCCACGCCACCACTTAACCAAGAAGAGGGGGGAAAATGCAGACACATCATTTGAGATATTGTACCCAGAGGAACTGCAACATCCAAACTCATACAGATTAAGCGCAGCCGTTTCTCTGGCATACTGAGTCAGACTGGGGAACAAAGGAATGGAGTGATACAGCATCTACATAGAAAAGCATGGCTTTTTCTATCTACTTTATTATCTTATTGTAAACAGTTTTAGACAGTACTGTACAAATATACTGTACACTAAAATACAGACAAGGCCAATTAGGCTATGTTCACAAGACTGATTCCCGGGTGGAATTTTTGCACATTTAGGCTAGGTTCACACTGCGAAATCTCCGGGGAAAAAACTTCCGACCGGAGATTCCGAGTGCGGACAATGCCGACTGAATCCGTCAGTGCTAAGACCTCGCGGACACTGCAGTCTCCAACAGACTGCAATGTGCTCGCGAGTATTTCCACTTGAAGAATGAGCAACGCCATTCTTCAGGCGGAAATTTTCAAGCTGATTTTCCGTTCACAAATTCTGCTTCACCAATTCCGAAGTATGAATTTGTCAACGGAAACCCATTCACTATACTATAAATTTTAGTAAGCGGAATTTCTTCCTGCAATTTCAAAGCAGAACTGAAGGCGGAAATTCCGTATTGTGAACCTAGCCTTAAGTGTTCCGGCAGGCGCTGGGACCACTTGGAAATGCATTTCCAAACGAAATTACAAGAAATATTAGACATGTCTATTCTTTCCGCAGATACCGGAATCAGGATTTCCGCAGGAGAAACATCTGCTGCAGAAACTCCACCTTGTGCACAGTGCAACAGAATCCCATTGAAATTAATGGGACTCTGCTGCAACTATATTTCCGTAATAAATACACTAGTCCTAGAGATATGCGACACTGTAACCCATGTGACATTATGACACAAACTCTGGGCTATCAAGCCTGAATCCATTCTAACCTGTAAAAAGAGAACTTTTTATAAACAACCATATACCAGAGAACATCAAGTTCAATAAAGCCACAAGAAAATATACTCATAAAATTACATTTTATTAATACATATTAAAATAACATCATATTATGCACAATGAAGCAGATAGTACGGTTGCCAAATACAAAGCAAAGAGTAAACAGTATCTATAGTAAATTATTGAGAATGCTCTATGTATACAAAGTTATGTATAGTGGGACAATCCCGCACAATTATGAAGTATGCTCTATTACACATCAATATATAAAGTGTTTATTAATGTCTGCGCATCTTTCTAATAATTACTCATGAAATGTGACTATGTGCATGAAGTGACAAATAAGGCATATTTACTACCAGTGTAGCATTATTTCTGTGCTTAATATTCCTGTTGAATTCCACTAAGAAATTCTGCCATGTGAACATAGCCTTAGTAGATATCCACCGCTACGAGCAGACACACAAAGCTACCCAGCCACAGCCAGGAGCTCACTCTGCGGTCCCTCTGTGACTGCCATCGGTGCATTAACAGCATGAAATACTTTGCGTATGTACCCCATGTGACCCTTCCCTTATTGGGTACTTATTTCACTTAACAGACTACACGGTAGTGTAACAAAATGTGGTATATTGGATAATCTTGCATTCATTAATCTTAAATCTATTTTGTTCTACACCTGTTATCCTACATACATGGTTCTCCTATACCCCCGTTATCCTACATACATGGTTCTCCTATACCTACTGCAATGCTTTGTACATTATTGATGCTTTAAGTAGGTAATATTGTAAACTGCATCTATGAGGGAGGAAAAAGAAGTGTCTAAGGCGAAATACAACAACTACGTAAAAAAATAATTCAGGTAAGTTACAACAACAAATAGATACAGAAATGAACAACACAGCTCAGATTTCATAAGCTTAATAAAGCCTTCAGCCTTTTATTACTACGAATTAACCTTGGTAATGTTTATGTTAAAGGGGTTCTCCGGTGCTTAGACATATTATCCCCTATCCAAAGGATAGGGGATAAGATGCCTGATCGTGGGAGTCCCGCCGCTGGGGACCCCCGTGATCTTGCACACGGCACCCCGTTTGTAATCAGTCCCCGAAGCGTGTTCACTACGGTTCTGATTACTGTCGATCACGGGGCCGGCGCCGTGTGACGTCACGCTCCGCCCCTCAAGCCTATGGGAGGGGGCGTGACAGCTATCATGCCCCCTCCCGTAGGCTTGCATTGAGGGGCGGAGCGTGATGTCACATGGGGGCGGAGGCGTGACGTCACATGCCGCCGGCCCTGTGGTCGCCGGTAATCAGACCTGGAGCGAACACGCTCCGGGGACTGATTATAAACGGGGTGCCGCATGCAATATCATGGGGGTCCCCAGCGGCGGGACTCCCGTGATCAGACATCTTATCCCCTATCCTTTGGATAGGGGATAAGATGCCTAAGCACCGGAGTACCCCTTTAAACATTTAGTATATTTAGGCTAAATGATGTTATGACATAAGTGATCATAAGTTTATATAATGCAACATTTTTATAACACATGCATTATTAACCCCTTAAGGACGCAGGGTTTTTCCGTTTTTGCATTTTCATTTTTTCGTCATCACCTTCTAAAAATCATAACGCTTAAAATTTTGCACATAAAATTCCATACGATGGCTTATTTTTTGCGCCACCAATTCTACTTTGCAGTGACAACTTTGATCGCCGCGTCTAAAGGGTAAATAGCGCGCAGCACAACAATCGGTGCTGCACGCTATTAGCCCACGGTCCCGGCTATCGTTAGCAGCCGGGACCGACCCGGTGTTTTAAACACCAGGATCAGGCGTAGGGTGTACAGGTACAACCTTCATCCTGAAGGAGTTAATAACATTGT
Source organism: Hyla sarda (assembly GCF_029499605.1). Lineage (NCBI taxonomy): Eukaryota > Metazoa > Chordata > Amphibia > Anura > Hylidae > Hyla > Hyla sarda. Next base: position 206,866,904 of record NC_079189.1, read on the forward strand.
CTTTTATGGACGAATACATATACATTTTTTCTATATTACATTCTAAATTCATTGTTCATTTTGTTTAATTCTTAAAGATTACCCATCAGATCCAACAAAAATATTTTTTTAAATATCACTCAGTACCTAATCCTGACCATGTACGTCTATTTTTTATGTGTCTAGCACGTTTATTTATTTATTTTTATTACACTTTTAATTTAGCTCACTAGTCTGAATTCCTCTCAAAGGGAGGGGGCGTGGCCTCATTGTGCAGGTCTCCGCCCCCTCCCTCAGTATGCTGTCTGCTCACATCTCCCCTAGCATTAGCAAAACTACAACTCCAAGCTTGTCCTCACTGACAGTAGCGGGACACAAGCTGACAGTGGGAGGATTTTCCTCCAGCTGTGAGCTCTGCGCTCACAGCTGTCAATCAAGGAAGTGTGTCCATGACATAGATGATGATGCATGGACACAGCAGGCCTAGTATGTGTCCAAGCAGGCAGAGGGGTCAGTTGCTTGACTGGCTTTTTCAGTATGAAATATTGAAAATGTTTTAATGAAAGCAATTGCAAAACCTATTGGTTATACATGCTTTACAACATATCAAAAGTTTTTGTATCTGACAGTGCCCATTTAAAAAAAAAAAAACAATAAAAATCATATTAAAGGAATTAATCTTGCATTCATATGCATCATCAACATTATTCAACAACTGAGCACATCTGATTCCACAACTGTTGCAAAAAAGGCATCAATTATCGTCCAGCCTATTTATACTATTTATAATATTAAGTTCAGAGCATGATAGACAAATGCTGCAAGACACTTTCTCTTGGCTGGTGTCTGGTGTGACAACCAACATGCCGGATGCCCAAAACAACCTCATTGACAGCAATGTGATTGGTTCTGGAATCAGTTTTTATACCCCGCTGGAGGGAGCTGAGGATGATGACAGTGTCTCTGTGTAATGCTGTCTGTACTGAAAGCTCAGGGGCGAGGAGCCATGGGGAGCAGAGCTGCAGGAGAATGATGGAGAGGTGAGTATTTATTTTTTTTGGGTGTAAGTTTGAACGACCTACTTATATAAGATGTATATAGAACCAGTGGTTCTTCTAAATAATTTTTTTTTATCCCTTTGGTGTTAATTCAATAAAATCTTATGAGGGCAGGTTTGGCTGCACAACATTTGTGTGATTATAAATCAGTCAAACTGACCAAAAAAGTAAAATGAAGCCCTTCACCAAGGCAAGAACTTCAACGTTACTTTCTCTTAGACCAGTATTTCCCAACCAGGGTGCCTCCAGCTGTTGCGAGACTACAACTCCCAGGATGCCCGGACAGCCAACGGCTGTCCAGGCATGCTGGGAGTTGTGGTTTAGCAACAGCTGGAGGCACCCTGGTTGGGGAACACTGTCCTAGACACATCCACTGACCTGTAAAAGACTATCAATATCTGTTCTCTCTGGCAAATTTTCATTGATAAAACCACTTCTGCATTTCGAAAAAAAAATGAACAAACATAAAGTACAGTAGAAAGAGGAACTCCGTTCATATCAGTAATTTTAGCAAAGCTAGATTTCTTCAGTAGGCACCTAAAGTACCTCCTGAATGTGATTCAATCAAACCTAGCTACGTTCTTTTTTTGCTCCATGATCCACCTGTGATTCCTATGAGCCATTGCACGTACTTTTATACATGGATAGGGCCAACATGGACATTTTGACCAGTGTGTGCCTATAAAGCCCCATACGCCACTAGCATGGCGTCCTGTGTTCTGACTCTTTTCTAAAATACTCAGCATTAACTTTTGTAGTTTTATAGTAATATACTTCTGTAAGTTCGGTAGCCTTCACTTTATAGGTACACTAGCCGAGTACCCGGCGCTGCGCGGTTTTTCCTACCTTATCCTTGTGGGGGAGGAAAAACAACAAAGGAGGAAGCTTTTGTCCTCATATTCCGTCCTTAAATCCTGACCCCATATCTCCATCTCATATCCCGACCTCATATCCCGCCCCCATATTCCATCCCCATATCCCGACTTCATATCCCGTCCCAATATCCTGTCTCCATATCCTGTCCTCATGCCCCGTCCCCATATCCCAATCTCATATCCCGACCTCATATCCCGACCTCATATCCCTACCTCATATCCCAGCCTCATATCCCGCCCCCATATCCCATCCCCATATCCAGACCTAATTTCCTGTCCCAATATCCTGTCTTCATATCCTGTCCCCATATCCCGTCCTCATACATATCCCGATCTCATATCCCGACCTCATATCCCGACCTCATATCCCTACCTCATATCCCAACCTCATATCCCAGCCTCATATACCGTCCGCATATCCCATCCCATATCCCGACCCCATTTCCCGACCCCATATCCCATCCTCATATCCCATCCTCATATCCTGACCCCATTTCCCGACCCCATATCCCATCCTCATATCCTGTCCTCATATCCTGACCTCATATCCCATCATCATATCTAATCATCATATCTAATCCTCATATCTAATCTAATCATCATATCTAATATCTCGTCCTCAGGCTGAGTTGTGGTAAAGATATTGTAAGCTGAAAATAAAAGGGGTGTGGCCTAAATGGTGGGCGTGTCTTTGCAAGATGGGGCATGGAATGCGGGAATGATGTGACTTGCCAGCCAGACTGATGCATTCACCAGGAGATGCAGAGTGGAGCTTGTGGAGTATGGTACCAGAAGTCCTATATACTTACATTGGACTTGAAAGAAAAACCCCATCCTTCACATATGGAGTAGGTTAGGGGTTAAAGGGGTACTCCAGTGGAAAACTTTTTTTTTTAAATCAACTGGATTTTTAAAATCAACTATAATACTACAGCATTGTCATTTCATATTCCCCGCCCGGAGAGCAGAGCGCTTGTCACTTGCGCCGCATGACGACAAATCCCAGCATGCCATTAAAGTAAGGACATGCTGGGAGTTGTAGTTGTGTGGTGCGTGCAGGTGACAAGCTCTCCGCTCACCGGCCGGCTCATAGGAATATAATACTATGGCACTGTAGTTTCATATTTCCCTCCTGAAGCTGTGATTGGCTGAGACCCCTCGGCCAATCACAGCTCCGGGCGGGGAATATCAAACTACAGTGCCGTAGTATTGTACTCCTGTGAGCCAGTCGGGGAGCAGAGAGCTTGTCACCTGCGCGCACCACACAACTACAACTCCCAGCATGTCCTTACTGTAAAGGTATGCTGGGAATTGTAGTCATCTGGCGCAGGTGACAAGCGCTCTGCTCCCCGGGCGGCTACAATGCATATGAAATTACGGTACTGTAGTTTAATTTTTCCCTCCTGAAGCTGTGATTGGCCGAGACCTCTTGGCCAATCACAGCTCAAGGCTGGGAATATGAAATGACAATGCTGTAGTATTATATTCATGGTTCCATGCCGGCTCCGCTCCACACCGCCCGCCCGCATCTATCACCCGCTGCCCGCACACCACTCAACTACGACTCCCAGCATGTTCTTGCTGTAAGGGCATGCTGGAAGTTGTAGTCATGTGGCGCAGGTGGGTGGGAGATATTCGAGTGGGTGACAAGCTTCCCTGTCACCCACCCACACATTTCCCACTAGACCGTGCCTCACAAGTACAACTCCCAGCATGCCTTTACAGTGAGGACATGCTGGGAGCTGTAGTCATGTGGCAAAGGCGGTGGGAGATAAGCGGGCTTCCCTGGCTGTTGCTAAACTACAACTCCAATGATGGGAGTTGTAGTTAAGGAACAGGGTGCCTCCAGCTGTTGCTAAACTACAACTACCATGATGGGAGTTGAAGTTTAGGAACAGGGTGCCCCCAGCTGTTGCTAAACTGGAGGCTCGCTGTTGCTAAATTACAATGCCCGCCATGGGATGGGGGTTGTAGTTTAGCAACTGCTAGAGGCACCATAAATGTATTAACATATTTTTCGTGTTTTTTTCTTCTCATTTCAGATCTGTGTATGCAGAGGACTTCTTCAGATTCGGTAGATTCTGTCGACGACCAGCGTTCTTTTTTTTTGTTTGTTTAATATTAATAAAATGATTAACGAGGGAGTGTTTTTTGGAATAAAAATTTTTTAAACGTGTTTTTTTTTTTTCTCAACAGGCCTAGTAGTGGAAACTGTCTAATAGATGAAATCCATTCGAAGGCGGGCTTAGCATTAGCCACAAAAATAGCTAGCGCTAACCCCCAATTATTACCCCGGTAAAGGCTGGTGTTATTTAGGCTGGGGAGGGCCAGTAACAATGGTCCTCGCTCACCCTGGTAACGTCAGGCTGTTGCTGCTTGGTTGGTATTTTGCTGAGAATGAAAATACGGGGAACCCTATGCTTTTTTTATTTAATTATTTATGCAAAAAATGTGTGTAGTTTCCCCTATTTTCATTCTCAGCCAGATACCAACCAAGCAGCAACAGCCTGATGTTACCAGGGTGGGCAAGGACCATTGTTACTGGTCCTCCATAGCCTGAATAACGCCAGCCTGTTACCGCATAGGCCCAGGAGCACCATTTTGCTCCGAGCCTCTTGGTACCGGCTCTTCCCGACACCCGTGTGGCGGTGGGTACCGGGGTAATAATTGGGGGTTATCGTTAGCTGTTTTTGTGGCTAATGCTAAGTCCGGCCTAGTGATAGCTTCCACTACTAAGTCTGTTAAGAAAAATAAAAAATAAAAAAAACACACAAAATGTAAATAGTTTAATAATTAAAAATATTTTATTCCAAAAAACACTCTCCCACAATCCCTCGTTAACCATATTATTAATATTAAACAAAAAAGTCCTTTGCATACACGGAACTGAAATTAGAAGAAAAAAAAACATACAAAAATGGCTTAGTACATTTAGGGGAAAAAAGTGGTAAAAAAAATTTAAATAAATACATATTATATATATATATATATATATATATATATATATATATATATATATATATATATATTGCACATTTTTGTCACAAATGCGGCTTTAGAGCAGAAAAGTCACAGAGGAGAAGAGGTGGTGTTACAAAGTGGTGTTCTGAAGTCATTTCTTGGTTTTTGCTTATGTATGCTAAATGTATCAGCCCCCCTGTGATAGTATGATAAATATGTCACACGTAAGAAACACTTACACCATGGAAAACTGTGCATGTAAGTCGTGTACGTAAGCACAGCTTGATGAATTCCCCTCATTGAGTTTTATATATATATATATATATATATATATATATATATATATATATATATAGATGATTCATTCTTGAGCAATTATGACCCTAGATCACAGGTTGTCCCTTCTAGGACTATTTTTGATTGGTATAAACTGCATGTACAAGAAGCACCCCAAAGTCACTTTGTCAGATTGTTACGCTTGCACATTTTTCCTGCTTCCGCACATCAATTTGCCACAGGTTCATTTGCACCGCTGTCAATTTTTTTTTCATTTCACCTGTTAGATATATATTACCTTTAAGATAATGATATATACTATTTTGTTATGCTATTGTATCTCGGCTGCATTAGGGTTGCCACCTGGCCGGTATTTCACCGGCACAGCCGGTATTTTGGCCATCCTGCCGGTATATTTATATAAAAAATATCGGCAATGCAATGCCGGTATTTATCCAACCAATCCTCCAACGCTCGGAATGTTGAACCATATACGATATCAGTGTTTCCCAACCTGAGCGCCTCCAGCTGTTGCAAAACTGCAACTCCCAGCATGCTGGCAGTTGTAGTTTTGCAACAGCTGGAGGCACCCCTGTTTGGAAAACACTGACATATACTATATACTACTATATAGTCCAACATGCTGGGAGTTGTAGATTTGGTTTGGGGCAGCTGCTGAGCCACAGGCTGTATCAGGGCATGATGGGAGTTGTAGTTTTGGTTTGGGGCAGCTGCTGAGCACAGGCTGTATCAGGGCATGCTGGGAGTTTTAGTTTGGTTTGGTTCAGTTGCTGAGGCACAGGCTGTATCAGGGCATGCTGGAAGTTGTAGTTGTAGTAACTCTCAAATTTAATTTAAAAAAAGCAATCAAGAAGTCACATCAAAACAAAAATGGTACTGTTAAAAACTGCAGATTGGGCACCAAAAATGAGCCCTCATACAGGCCCACATAAGGAGAAATAAAAAAGTTATAGGGGTCAGAATAAGACAAAATCCTATCAGAAAGGTGGCAACACTAGTAGCTAACCTTCATAAGACTAACAAAAAAGTTCTGGCATAATCCTTCCTATTAACACAAAACTCACTTTGCATTACTATCACCAAAAAACCTCTGGGCTATAAGTCATTTTAATAGTCCCATAAGGACTGTTGGAATGTGGATGGAATGAGGCAAACATCAGCCTAAAAACTCCAGAGATTGATCTGTTTCCTCTTTGGCTAATTCGCCTACTACTGCTAAATGCTTTCTGTAATGAGTTCATCTGATGGAAAACCTTCCCTGTGCTTTCCAGGGATGAGGATTACTCAAGGACGGATGCTATGGAGCCGCCAGCCAATTATATCTCCTTCAGAGTAAGCCAGAAAGTGCCATAAATGGACCAATGTCATTTACACAGAAGACATTACAATGGCTCAACATTGAGTATACAGACCCTCCAGACATATAAAAGGAGGAAAGAAAAGTGCTTCTCCAACCAAATAAAACTTATTATACTCATGGACGTTTATTTTCTACTAATGTGAAGATTATGATTCAAATCTGCTACTGTAACTCAGAACTATAGCGTCCATAGCAGTCAGCGTAAAGCAGATGGGGGATTATGGAAAGCAGCCTAAGCAGCCTTGGGATAACCAACAATTTCTACTGACACTTATTAAAGTGGTGTTCCAGGAAAAACTTTATATATATATATATATATATATATATATATATATATATATATATATATATATATATATATCAACTGGCTCCAGAAAGTTAAACAGATTTGTAAATTACTTCTATTAAAAAATCTTAATCCTTCCAATAATTATCAACTGCTGAAGTTGAGTTGTTGTTTCTGTCTGGCAACAGTGCTCTCTGGTGACATCTCTGCTTGTCTCGGGAACTGCACAGAGTAGAAGAGGTTAGCTATGGGGATTTGCTTCAACTCTGGACAGTTCCCGAGACAGGTGTCATCAGAGAGCACTTAGACAGAAAAAAACATCTCAACTTCAGCAGCTCATAAGTACTGAAAGGATTAAGATTTTTTATAAGAATTTTACCAATCTGTTTAACTTTCTGAAACCAGTTGAGATATATATATATATATATATATATATATATATATAAAAGTATTTTCCTGGATAACCCCTTCAACCCCTTACCCCCCCCCCCCCCCCCACACACACTTCATGTATGTCAAACAGTGAAACTTTTCCAAAAGGCCACCTCTTTGAGATGACCATTTCCTTATCCAGATCAGAATGCAAAAGTAAGAATACGGGTCCGCTGTATAATCCTACAAAATCCCACCATAAATTATGAAATAATACATAAATTTATAGTGTAGTGCAAGCAGTCTGTGTTCTTATTATGAGCCCCTGTTTATGCATTGATCCTGTTTATATGATACGGCTAGTTGGGAATGCTTGTACTATATTTAATATATTTAATAGTACAATTCGGTATCTGAATAGGATGTTGGTGGGCACGTTCATCTTGGTCTGCTAGCTCTGGCTCAGGGCATGTGATAGAGCAATGAAATTTGCAACTGCACATGCTATGCTCCCTTTTGACAAATAGAGAACAAACATACCGTATTTTTTACCTTATAGGATGCACCGGCATATAAGACGCACCCAATTTTAAAGGTGCAAAATCTAGAAAAAAAAGATTCTGCACCCAACAGTGATCTTCAACCTGCGGACGTCCAGATGTTGCAAACCTACAACTCCCAGCATACCCGGACAGCCGTTTGCTGTCCGGGCATGCTGGGAGTTGTAGTTTTGCAACATCTGGAGGTCCGCAGGTTGCAGACCACTGGTATAGGAGGTAGTACTCACGTGTCCCAGCCGCTCCGGACCCATCACCACTGCCCTGGATGTCGCTCCATCGCTGTCGCCGCGTCCCTGGGGGGTCCCCGACGCTCTGGACGTCTTCTTCCCCGGGATCCACGCTCTCCGTCACCGTCATCACGTCGCCATCATCACGTCGCTACGCAGGCCGCTCCTATTGGATGACAACATGATGACAACGAAGGAGAGCGCCGGCCATGCAGGGGATCCCGGCACGGAGCAGACACCGAGGAGGCAGATAAGGTCCCTCCTGGTGTCCTGTAAGCTGTTCGGGACGCCGCGGTGAAATCCCGAACAGCCCGACTGAGCAGCCGGGTTAGTATCACTTTGGCTTCAGACGCGGCGGTCAGCTTTGATCGCCGTGTCTGAAGGGTTAATACAGGGCATCACCGCGATCGTTGATGTCCTGTATTAGCCGTGGGTCCCAGCCGTTGATGGCCGCAGGGACCGACCTGATAGTAGTGTATTCGCCGTATAAGACGCACCAACTTCCCCCCCCCCCCCCAGTTTGCAGCCTACATTTCCCATGAATGTGCAGAGAGACTGAGTGGGGTGTTTGATCAGTGCACCTGTTCATTGAATCAGGATGCTAGTGCTGGGGGTCATTCAGATGAACTCATTAGACTCATAAGTGGTTTGGTGTCAGTCCACACTACGAGCAGTTTTGATGTGATTTATTATTCAAACAGTGTTTTAGAGAAATATGGCCATCAGGCAAACGTTATATGATCTATAATCACAATTGAGGTGTTATATGAAGATTTGAAATCTTTAGGCTGTGTTAGCACTTAAAATCCCACTACATTTTTCACACGTTTTTACTGCATTTTAGCTGTTTCTACTGTAAGTTTCCAAAATTGCAGTACTTTGGTTTTTCACAACTGAAGTAAAATAGCACCTTTCTGACATCATTTTTATAAAATCACAGCTAAGAAGAAAAAAAAAACACAGTAAGAAATGCAATGTGTGAACACAGCCTCGGGGGAGGTGAATGATTACAATATATCCTGATTCCATAGAGATAACAGATGGAGACATGAGGAATCTGAGAGCTAGTAGGATGGGATCCGATAGGTGATGATGTCCTTCTGTAGTTCACAGGAAGTCAGAACTCAGGACTGACATTCTGTTCTTACACATTAAGCACTGGAAGGTTTGGAAAGTCAGACTAGTGATCACATGACCAAGTAACTGTAATAAAATGTATTGATGCAGCTCTGCTGGAATAAAACATGGCACTGTAGGACTAGTCATAGTGAGTAAACATGATATGGGTCAATACAAAATCTGGAGTGCTTCTTTAATACAAACTTTCATGTGATATACTTTAAAGAAGCATTGTGGTACATAAAAACCTATCCTGTATCATTAGGATAGGATATAAGAACCAGATCGTGGGGGGAGGGGGGGGGGGTCTGACCGCTGGGACCACCTGCGATCTCTCATATGGGGCCCTGGCAGTCCGCATGAAGGGGGTGTGGTCAACCCCCACACGAAGCAGAGGCTGACACACCCCTCAATGCAACTCTATGGGAGAGCTGGAGCACTGCATTCGGCAATCTACGAAAGATTTGTAAATTACTTCTATTTAAAAATATTAATCCTTCCAGTACTTATCAGCTGCTGTATACCACAGAGGAAGTTGTGCAGTTCTTTCCAGTCTGACCACAGTACTCTCAACTCTGTCCATGTCAGGAACTGTCCGGAACAGCAGCCGTTTGCTATGGGGACAATTCTTGACATGGACACAGGTGGCAGCAAAGAGCACAGTGCTTAGACTGAAAAGAACTGAATAACTTCCTCTGGAGCATACAGCAGCTGATAAGTACTGGAAAGATTAAGATTTTTTAATAGAAGTAATTTACAAATCTGTTAAACTTTCTACCACCAGTTGATTTGAAAATATTTGTTTTCCACTTATTTTCCACCAGAGTACCCCTTTAAATTTCATGTGGCATTGCTATGTATTTGTCTGTGTGTCTCGGTGCATTGTTTAAACATTCCCCAATTTCGTAGCTCTCTGCTTATATAAAGAGACTACAACAAGGCTCAAAGACAGCTCAAGGTGAGTTGCGAGAATGATCACTGGATCATAAGCTGCATATCATTTGTCAGCCGCACATTATTGGATGCCCACTTCTATTCCACATGGAGATGTGTGGATGATGAACAATGCTTTTTTAGCCAATTAACAATAGGGCGATAACGGCCGCTAATCTCCATACACTTTACACTACTTGCTCATACTGGGTATGCTATGAAAGACCTATTGACCAATTTTATTAAACATCGGGTATTAACAAAAAAAACAAACAAAAAAAAAACAATGTAGAGTGTAAGAAATAGTGTAAAAATTCAACTAAACATTATTGGTGTCATGTATGGGAAGGAATTCAGTGCTTTTTACATCTACCCAGAACCCTTGTCCCTGGGCGAATACTTCAAAACTTGATGACAAACCCTACTCAGAATATGTGCTGGGTCGTCACAGGTCAAAATAACAAACTACAGCAAACCAGTCAGATCAGGAGAAATAGTAAGATGCAAAAGGTAAACACGCACTTATAGAATATACCAGGGAGACAGACAAACAGAGAGGATTGTTAGTGAGCTAAATCAGAAGCCAAGAGGACAGCAAATGTCCAGAATAAAGTAACATAGGGAATAACCAATGCTGAAGTCACAAAACCAATTTAACAGGATAAGGTTATATTTCTGCTGGGCAATACTGGCTGGACTGCCTGCCCTGGACATTGTGAGCTGGTGGTGGTGAGGTGTGGTCCCCTCCATTACCTGAGACTCAGACTGTGGGGCTTGTGTCCCTACCTCTAGCCCTACACTGAGGGGCTTTGTCCTCCCTGCCCCTCCTGCTCTCCTGTGAGTGCCCAGGTGCTGCTGCTAGACTTAGGCTGTGGTGAATTCTGTGCTGCCCTGTGCTGCCCAGTTTACGCAGCTGTTGGCGGCGTTTACTTCTTGCCAAACCTTGATGGTTTCCAAAGTTGATGAACTCAGAAAGGAATTTGTGATCCTCCGTCATGAGACTCAAAAGCTCTGTGAACGCACTGGGGAGGTGGAACACCTGGTCTCCACTGTTGAAGACACTCTACAACCTATTCCTGCACAACTAACCTCCATGCAGCAACAAATTAAGACTGTACTGAATAGAGCTGATGATCTTGAGGATAGGCTCAGGCGCAACAACATCCGCCTGGTAGGCCTTCCTGAGAAAGCGGAAGGCTCGGATACTATGGCCTTTCTGGAAGCTTGGCTGAAGGGAATTTTACCACCTGTTACCTTCTCACCCTACTATACAGTGGAGAGGGTTCCCCTGGTCATTGATCAAGTGGCTTGTGGCTTGTGATCATTTTGGTAGGTTTGTGATTGTTCAGTGTTCCCTACATGCCTTCAGTTTTCTTTTGATGTCTGTGTATGTCCCCCCCTCCGTTTCATGTTGATGTCTTAGACTGTATTACGTCCAAATGGTTAATATTAAAAAAATGAAAGAAGTGAGCTGATTGGTTGCTATGGGACAGGTTTTGGGACAGGTTTTGATAAATCTCCCCCAATGTGTTTGGGAGTGGATTTATGTCAAAATATGACATTAGAGCTGGCTAATGTTCTTCTAATGTTTTAGTCAACTTCAGACTAACATGTTTTTGCTCGAAATAGCAGCAATTCACTAAAGAAACAATAGTGAAATTCTATCGCTCTTCAGTATTCATTAAGTGTCACGTGCTTAGAATACTTGAACAATATCTGAAAGCAGAAGGAAAAAGCTTAGCTTGCTCACAATCTGTTTAAAGTGGTTACTGAAGGACAGCAAAGCACTGGAAGCATTAGAGGCTTGACATGTGCTGCTGGAATAGAATAGGGTTGAGTGAGTTAATATGTATTCATGTTGAAGAGGAAGTTCAGCAAAAGACTTCATAGCTTTAGAACCAGAATAACTTGTTATTCCCTTTTAGGCCTCACACACAGAGTGAGAAAGATTTAGCATAGAATATAATCTTCCAAATATATTCATTCCTGTAATCGTTGTTAGCCCCATTGTCTAGTGCAATGTAGCATCATTGATGTCTATAAAAGACAAGGAATCCATGTGCAGAGACATGAGATAGCAGGGGAAGAACCATCACAATTCTGCTCAGTCAATATGGTGTCTTGTTCTGAGAAGCACTTTGCCCAACACAGTATGAGCTGCATCGATAGGACTGCAACATAATCATTGTTCTGATCTTAAGTATTCTCACCAGGTATAATCTTTACAATATTGACATCACATGTTTGTCTATGAACAATAAGAAAACAGATATAGCAATAAAAAAAAGTATACAACAGATTAATGTCATGAAAAAGGAGCTTGCTGACTTTTGCACTGTCAGCATTAAAAGTCTGATCTTGGGCACAACTAGGTGTTTGGTGTTTATTGGCATACAAATGTACATAGCTAGAAAGGATATATATATATATATATATATATATATATATATATATATATATATACAGTGGTCCCTCAAGTTACAATATTAATAGGTTCTAGGACGACCATTGTATGTTGAAACCATTGTATGTTGAGACCACAACTCTATGGAAACCTGGCAATGGGTTCTGAAGCCCCAAAATGTTATCTAAAAATAGGAAAAAGTGAGGATTAAAGAAAAATAAGTAGATAAGTAATACAGATAAAGCAAATCCTTACATATAAAAGTAAGAAAGATCTGCTGGGAGCTGTAAATCACTGTCTATGTCAGTGTTTTCCAACCAGCTGTTGAGAAACTACAACTCCCAGCATGCCCGGACAAACTTTGGCTGTCCGGGCATGCTGGGAGTTGTAGTTTTGAAACAGCTGGAGGTACCCTCGTTGGGAAACACTGGTCTATGTAGAGGACGGAGGCTTCTTCCGGATCCTGTACAGTACACGCAATATCCTAAAAAAGTAAAATGAAGTCGCCCTTACTTGGTGTCCAAAGGAGCAGCTAACCCTGGCACAGGTAAAGAGTAGTACAGAACATGTAATACCTCCCTGTACTGTAGGGGGCTCTACCAGACAGGAATTCAGTGCACGCGCTTCAGTACTACATGCACACACTAATACAGGGGTTTTACCAGTAAAATGCCCATTCTGATTGGTCGGTTCTTCCAGCCATTGACATGTTTCGCAGATCTGGACTGTCTGTAGCATTGTATGTTGAGTCTGGTTTCAAGTTACGATGGTCCAGAAAAGACCATCATATGTTGAAACTATTGTATGTTGAGGCCATTGTAAGTTGAGTGATCACCGTATATATATATATATATATATATATATATATATATATATATATATATATATATAAACAGCAGTGCGGCACTCCAAAGACTATATAAAAAAAGGTGAATTTATTGTCTCACATCATAGCAGCAACGTTTCAGTTCCTCACTGGAACCAGTGAGGAACTGAAACATTGCTGCTATGATGTGAGACAATAAGTTCACCTTTTTTTTTATATCTTCTTTGGAGTCCCGCACTGCTGTTTTTCTACTAATTTTGGACCATGGTAAGGTCTGGAGTGCTGGCACCGGGCATTGGAGTTTAGGTAGTGCTTCAAGAATTATTTTGCTATATATGTATATATATATATATATATATATATATATATATATATATATATATATCATCCAATTGGTATAGGTCACAGCAAAAAGTATGCAGACTCCCAATTTCAAAAAAGGCTGTGGTCTTTATTTAGGTCATCAGCAATGCAACATGCTTGACAAAGGCCACACTATAGCCGAAACGTTGCATTGCTGATGACCTAAATAAAGACCACAGCCTTTTTTGAAATTGGGAGTCTGCATACTTTTTGCTGTGACCTATACCAATTGGATGTTCTATATCTGGACTGGTTATCCGGATGGTCACGGGCATAAGAGCAGGGACTAGTGCTGTCTTCCTCCTTGGACGTGTGTATATATATATATATATATATATATATATATATATATATATATTTATTTATTTTTTATTTTTTTAAAGTCACATGTAGTGGAAAAAAGTTGTGGGCTTATCGGCTCACATCATAGCTGTGATGTGAGCCAAAAAACCCACAACTTTTTTCACTACATTGAGGAGTGCAACGCTCTTGCCTCTTTTGGTATCCAGTGGACTGTGATCAGGTCTGGGGTGCTGGCACCTTGCATGTAATTTGATAAGTAGTGCTGCATTATGTCTGCCATATGTGTGTGTGTGTGTGTGTATGTATATATATATATATATATATATATATATATATATATATATATATATATATATATATATATAATGAGTAAGATTATTATAATTCCATACTAACAAGTATTTTCCTAAACAAATCGGCTGGATGTCAGATCACCATGAACACATTAGCCAGGCTGTTCTCCCTGTCTGCTGTGCCGCTCTTATCTCAATCTATCAATCCACTTGTGTTCATTGCACAGCCAATGACCCCCAAGTTACATAATCACATAATCTCTCGAATTCTCTCAGATGTCTATCGAACTTCTCCTATGCTGCACCATTTTTTATCTTGTTGCTCTGGACCATTAGACTTGCTCTTACATTCCCAGTTTTAAGCTTACCTTGAAAATTCAATTGGTCATGAAATCCTACATAATAATTCATTTTAGCTTGAAGAAGTGATTATGGAGCAAAACCAACTTGACCTTGTCAAATCTGCTTTTCTTCATCCCTCTGCAGTGTCCCCAACTTCTTACTCTTGTTTCATCACTTATCACTTGCTGTTTTCGGTCAGGTACTGTTTGGGTGAAAGCTTTTTTTTATATCTAGTTTTCAGGACAAAATTAACCCCATGTACAGTAGCTATTGTGTTTCTCCCATTCTACTTAGAATGTAAGATCTTATTCTCCTTTGTCTCACTGTCTGTTGTATTTGACTTTATTACTTATAATTTAACATCCTTGCAGCTTTCAAAAAAATATAATATTACATTCATATAGCAAACACAACTCCCATACAATGACATATTTCAATGTTATATTTGCTTGTTCTATTTAAATTTCTATACAGCTACATTTCCCATTTAGAAAACAGCCACAGAATAAAGTCCCAAATTTGAAAGAATTTTTATGTATACATTTCACCCTAAAGCTTACACATTCTTCTAAAATATTAACTGAAATACTTAATAAAATCTTTTTATTCTTATCGTTAACATCATGGACATTACTTATTGACACAACACAAAGAACAGAAAGTCTATTTATTAAACCTGCTGACCATAAACATAAGGAAATCACATGCTTCTTTGTTAGAATCTATAAACTATTCACCAAAATAAGAAAAATTCATTAAAAAAAAAGCATGAAACCTCAGAACATAAATTTCACAGTTGAGCATGTTACTGTAGGTCATGTAGTGCTCATATATAGTAGATGGTTACTCAATAATGTTCTAGTTTGGCATACCAGTATATTCCATTATATCCTATCATCCCAACCAGAATCTGTTATAGGCTGTGGCCAACCTTTAGTTTTGCTCACCACCATGTCCATTGGTGACCCTGTTAACCTCAGGAGAGGTTTGAATAATGCACTTATTTAGAGCACATATATTGAGCAGTATAAAACAAATGTAGTCAAGTGGAAGGGAACAACGTATTGTTACGCCTAGCGCTCCGGGTCCCCGCTCCTCCCCGGAGCGCTCACGGCGTCTTTCTCCCTGCAGCTCCCCGGTCAGTCCCGCTGACCGGGAGCGCTGCACTGTCATGGCCGTTGGGGATGCGATTCGCACAGCGGGACGCGCCCGCTCGCGAATCGCATCCCAGGTCACTTACCCGTTCCCGTCCCCTGCTGTCATGTGCTGGCGCGCGCGGCTCCGCTCTCTAGGGCGCGCGCGCGCCAGCTCCCTGAGACTTAAAGGGCCAGTGCACCAATGATTGGTGCCTGGCCCAATTAGCTTAATTGGCTTCCACCTGGTCCCTGACTATATCTAACCTCCTCCCATGCACTCCCTTGCCGGATCTTGTTGCCCTTGTGCCTAGTGAAAGCGTTTTGTGTGTCTAAAGCATGTGTACCAGAACTTCTGCTATCCACCCTGACTACGAACCTTGCCGCCTGCCCCCGACCTTCTGCTACGTCCGACCTTGCTTCTGTCTACTCCCTTGTACCTCGCCTATCATCAGCAGTCAGAGAGGTGAGCCGTTGCTAGTGGATACGACCTGGTCACTACCGCCGCAGCAAGACCATCCCGCTTTGCGGCGGGCTCTGGTGAAAACCTGTAGTGACTTAGAACCGGTCCACTAGCACGGTCCACGCCAATCCCTCTCTGGCACAGAGGATCCACTACCTGCCAGCCGGCATCGTGACAGTAGATCCGGCCATGGATCCCGCTGACGTCCCTCTGCCTTATATCTCTGATATCACCACGGTGGTCGCCCAGCAATCCCGACAGATCGCCCATCTAACCCACCAGCTGTCGGAAATGTCCACCATTGTGCACCAACTTCAGTCGCAACTTCAGCAGCAATCATCTCCTCCGCCAGCTCCTGCACCCCTTCCGCAGCGAGTGGCCACTCCTAGCCTCCGCCTGTCCTTGCCGGACAAATTTAATGGGGACTCTAAGTTTTGCCGTGGCTTCCTTTCGCAATGTTCCCTGCACATGGAGATGATGTCGGACCAGTTTCCTACTGAAAGGTCTAAGGTGGCTTTCGTAGTCAGCCTTCTGTCTGGAAAAGCCCTGTCATGGGCCACACCGCTCTGGGACCGCAATGACCCCGTCACTGCCTCTGTACACTCCTTCTTCTCGGAAATTCGAAGTGTCTTTGAGGAACCTGCCCGAGCCTCTTCTGCTGAAACTGCCCTGCTGAACCTGGTCCAGGGTAATTCTTCCGTTGGCGAGTACGCCATACAATTCCGTACTCTTGCTTCTGAACTATCCTGGAATAATGAGGCCCTCTGCGCGACCTTTAAAAAAGGCCTATCCAGCAACATTAAAGATGTTCTGGCCGCACGAGAAATCCCTGCTAACCTACATGAACTCATTCATCTAGCCACTCGCATTGACATGCGTTTTTCTGAGAGACATCAAGAGCTCCGCCAGGAAAAAGACTTAGATCTCTGGACACCTCTCCCACAGTCTCCACTGCAATCTGCGCCTAGGCCTCCCGCCGAGGAAGCCATGCAAGTGGATCGGTCTCGCCTGACCCTGGAAGAGAGGAATTGCCGTAAGGAAGAGAATCTTTGTCTGTACTGTGCCAGTACCGAACATTTTTTGGTGGATTGCCCTATCCGTCCTCCACGTCTGGGAAACGCACGCTCGCACCCAGCTCTCGTGGGTGTGGCGTCTCTTGATGCTAAGTCGGCTTCTCCACGTCTCACGGTGCCTGTACGGATTTCTACTTCAGCCAGCTCTTCCCTCTCAGCCGTGGCCTGCCTGGACTCTGGTGCTTCTGGGAATTTTATTCGGGAGTCCTTGGTGAATAAATTCCGCATTCCGGTGACCCGTCTTGTCAAGCCACTCCACATTTCCGCGGTCAACGGAGCCAGGTTGGATTGCACCGTGCGTTACCGCACGGAGCCCCTCCTAATGTGCATCGGACCTCATCACGAGAAAATTGAATTTTTGGTCCTTCCCAATTGCACTTCCGAAATTCTCCTTGGACTACCCTGGCTTCTACACCATTCCCCAACCCTGGACTGGTCCACTGGGGAGATCAAGAGTTGGGGTCCCTCTTGTTCCAAGGACTGCCTTAAACCAGTTCCCAGTACTCCCTGCCGTGACCCTGTGGTTCCTCCTGTATCCGGTCCCCCTAAGGTCGTTAGGGACTCTGCCTGCCACAGAAAATGCCTCTCCCCCCCTCCCAGTCCCTTCAGGCAAGCCTCTGTGTCCCCTCATGGCTCCCGTCCTTGTGTCTCCCTGCCCCGTGCCAAGCTTCACCCTCTGCCCTCCCTCCCCATTCCTACTCCTGCTATACTGCCTGCCATTGAGGAAACCATCCATTCCTTCCCGGTGTCCTCATCCCAGGGGAGGCAGTCACCGGACAAAAAAAAGGGGAGACCTAAGGGGGGGGGTACTGTTACGCCTAGCGCTCCGGGTCCCCGCTCCTCCCCGGAGCGCTCACGGCGTCTTTCTCCCTGCAGCTCCCTGGTCAGTCCCGCTGACCGGGAGCGCTGCACTGTCATGGCCGTTGGGGATGCGATTCGCACAGCGGGACGCGCCCGCTCGCGAATCGCATCCCAGGTCACTTACCCGTTCCCGTCCCCTGCTTTCATGTGCTGGCGCGCGCGGCTCGGCTCTCTAGGGCGCGCGCGCGACAGCTCCCTGAGACTTAAAGGGCCAGTGCACCAATGATTGGTGCCTGGCCCAATTAGCTTAATTGGCTTCCACCTGGTCCCTGACTATATCTAACCTCCTCCCATGCACTCCCTTGCCGGATCTTGTTGCCCTTGTGCCTAGTGAAAGCGTTTTGTGTGTCTAAAGCCTGTGTACCAGAACTTCTGCTATCCACCCTGACTACGAACCTTGCCGCCTGCCCCCGACCTTCTGCTACGTCCGACCTTGCTTCTGTCTACTCCCTTGTACCTCGCCTATCATCAGCAGTCAGAGAGGTGAGCCGTTGCTAGTGGATACGACCTGGTCACTACCGCCGCAGCAAGACCATCCCGCTTTGCGGCGGGCTCTGGTGAAAACCAGTAGTGACTTAGAACCGGTCCACTAGCACGGTCCTCGCCAATCCCTCTCTGGCACAGAGGATCCACTACCTGCCAGCCGGCATCGTGACACGTATGGTCCATTGTAACCGGTGGGGTAAAAACTTCCCCTGTTAAGCCCTTTTCTCGCATTAATAATTCCTTTCTTGGCAAGTGCTACTCACCCTAAAAAGGGCGGCTCCACACAGGAACCTCTCCCTTTTTTTTTTAAACCTATAAACACTGCCATTTCAAAAGATTTTTAGGTGTAAATAGGGAGAGACGGTCTAAAATAGTGGAGAGGTATAAAACATGAGCCACAAACTAAAATTCGGGGATCAGGAAGGAATTAAAGAGGTATACCACTGCCCCAGCATCTGTAACATTTTGTTCCAAATGCTGAGTGTGGGCTGCGGGGGGTCACCACCACGACCCCTCCCATAGACTTGCATTGAGGGGGTGTGATGTGACATCACGAGAGGTGTGGCCGCTATGTCACGACCCCCTGAAGCCCGCACCCAGCGTTTAGAACAAAATGTTCCAGACACTGGGACAGTGGAGTACCCTTTTAAAGAAATGTATGTCCAGGATACTCAGGAAGGCCTCCTCTCCCCTGTTGGTCTAACCGGGTCCAGTTTCAACCCTCCCTGCTTAACCACTTTGGGATGAACTAGAATGGAGATTGTGAGCCAGGCCTAGGTATTCACCAGTGTCTCATCTAACAAAATTATTTTTTTTTGAATGAATGAACAAATATTCCCACGGCCACACTCCAAACTCTTGTAGAAAGTTTTCCCAGAAAAGTGTTAGTTGTTACAACTAACAGGGAACCAACTCCATATTAGTTTTCATGGATTTAAAATGGGGTGTCATGAAAGCTCCTGTAGGTGTAATGTGTAGGTCCCCCAATACATTTGTCAATATACTGTCCATCTCCTGATCTCTCACTGCAGGCTCGTCTGGAGGCAGCAAATCTCCCACAGCTTAGTCATTTCTCACCTGACAGCACGTTTGACATGGTCTTGAACTGGTGGATGCAGAAGTGATTTATTATCAGGAACTCCCGATTTGACCCTTTACACACAGTTGAAAGTTAATTCCCTGCTGTAGGTGTCTGGTGATCATTTACCACTCCCTTCTGTATAGATATAGATAGTGGTTGTGTCTTCAGCTGAGCTGAAGATGCTTGATGAGGGGATTAGAGGTAGTATCTTTCAGCTGAAAGCGTACTATCCTATATCTGAAAGCTGATTTACTCCCCTGTATGCCAGGTGAGCAGATAAAAGTTATTGACCGCTCAGTAATAGTTGGACTGAAATCTAATAATACAGACCTCTGTCTGGCAATTACTGGAATCTCAACCATGTACAGAGATGTATTGCTTCCTGTCATTTGGAAATATCATCTTTCCCCTGGTGCATTAAAACACAGACATGTTAGGAAACTGCTGTCTACTAGTAACACACTTACATGACCTTTGTTCTCATGAGTCGAGTACAGTACCGTAAATTCATGGTAATACATGACTTATGAAATGAACATGCTATAAAACATGGGTGCATTGTTCTCTGCTTTGTTTTGTGGCCACGTAATAAAACTTTATGAGAATTCTGAGCAGACAGAACAAATGTAATCTCCGTAAGGGATATTTCCTATGTATACTGTAGTCTCGGCAAAGGATATTTCCTATATGTACTGTAATCCTGCCATCCTGCGTAATGTATCTGTTCTGTTTGCCAAAACCTCATACCATATTTGGGGGTCTGTTTTGTTCTATGATATGGGACTCCCGCTCTGCTACTGATCACTACTCTCCCATAATCGAAAAACATACTTAAAGAGATTCTGACAGCTATTTCCCCCACACTAAACCCAATATACTGGGTAATAGTGCGGGTGAATAGCTGTAAAAAGAGTGGTAACATACCTTTTAAGGTTAGGCATGTCCTAGGTTTTGCCCGTTACAATTGAATTGCCATTGCGTTTCAGTACACAATGGAAATATGAGTAGCCCAGCCCCCCTGCTTCATCAATATTCGGTCCATGGCCCGCCCCCTTCCGTGACATGAGACACAGGTGTAGCGAGGAGTAGAGCGCTAATCTTCCCAAGTCACGGGAAGGGGTGGACATACCTTAGGATTTACCTAACCTAGAAACATAAGTTACCCTTCTTTTTACACTTATTCACCCGCACTATAACCCAATATGTTGGGTTTATTGTCAGATTCTCTTTCAACCAGGAATCCTGGGATGTCACAGCACAAGTCAGAACAATGTTAGGCCACTTTCATACTACCGTTATCTGTAAAAACCTCCGTCTTGAACTCCATTCATGCCAATGGGATTTTTTGACCATCCTTTAGCATCAGTTGTATTTTCCTTATTTTTTTTACGGCACAAAAGACGGTGCATGCGCTAATTTTTCTTCCGTCAATAACAACAGTGGAATAGCGGCTCTTAAAATTTTCCATTGAAGTCTATGGGTGACAGATGTTCCCCAATGACATCCGTTATTGTCCGTTTTTTTATGTTCCCTTATGATCCGTTGTTGCTACTGAGCATGCTCAGTACAACATTCCAACCAGGAAGTCACATGGAAATAAAATAACAAACATAAAATAATGGACCATAACGGGTGATAACGGATGGCACATGTCCGTTACCTTGACAGAAAATTGGTCATCAGTGATCATACGTTGTATTGAGTAATTTCATCCATTTTTTCATGACCCATTATTGCTGAATAACAGGTGTCAGAATGCAGGAACATAACGGTAGTGTGAAAGGGGCCTAAGTATGTTGCTCTCCTCTAGTGAAAGTGGTCAGCAGTGCAGTGTGATTGGTCATCTCCTGGTGCATGCCGCACCTCTACTCTGCTCACAGCTTCCCAGTTCGTGGGGTGGGTTCTGCTTTAACGATATAATCCAGTTATGAAAAATGAATTTTCTATTCACAGAACAGATGATAGGTGTCAGATCAGGTGCAGGTGTCTGATCGTTGGGTGTCTGACCACTGAGACCCCTCCCCCTCCCATCGTCTCCAGAATGGAGTCCAACTCTTCTCGCTGAGCACCTTCACCATTTAAGACCTACTAGTCTCGGAAGTGATGACCCACTGCAGCTGGTGATTGGCTGAGCGAACATCACTACCGAGATTAGCACAACTCAGAAGCTGGGGGCTAGAGCACTTAGTGGGGAGAGCTGGGCCCCTTTCTAGAGATTGCGGAGGTTCCCAGTAGTCAGCCCCCGCTCTTGTGATCAGACACTTACCACCTATCCTGTGGATAGAGTTGTCACCCCAAAAATACCGACCATACTAATTTGCATAATTAATTATAGATGCGTAACATCACAGGAAATTTTGTCCTATTCTGACCCCTATAACTTTTTTTTATTTTTCCTTATATGGGCCTGTATGAGGGATCAGTTTTTGCACCCCGATCTGTACTTTTTAACCTCTTAAGGACGCAGGGCGTATGGATATGCCCTGCATCCCGAGTCCTTAAGGACGCAGGGCGTATCCATACGCCCGTGGGAATTCCGGCCCCCACCGCTAGCCGGTTGGGGACCGGAGCCGGATGCCTGCTGAAATCGTTCAGCAGGCATCCCGGCATATCGCCCAGGGGGGTCATTATGCCCCCCCCATGTCGGCGATCGCCGCAGATCGCTGGACAATTCAGTCCAGCGATCTGCGGCGATTCCGGGTCAATCGGGTCTCCAGTGACCCGGTGACCCGGAATTACTGGCTGTTCGGGGCCGTCTCTGACGGCCCCGAACAGCCAGAGCCTGCAGGGGTGAGGTGGCACTGGTGCCACCTCACGATTGCCCTGATTCGTCGGCCGGATTACCGGCCGACCAATCAGGGCGCATGCTGCGGGCGTCACTCCCGCACCCGCTCCGCCCCTCTTCCGGAGGGCGTGAGCGGGTGCGGGAAGAC
This sequence comes from Hyla sarda, assembly GCF_029499605.1. Taxonomy (NCBI): domain Eukaryota; kingdom Metazoa; phylum Chordata; class Amphibia; order Anura; family Hylidae; genus Hyla; species Hyla sarda. The sequence goes on from NC_079189.1 coordinate 206,889,492, forward strand.
GACCCCGAGTGCTGGGGACCCCGATCCCCGGCGTCCATGTTGGGATCGGGGCCCCAGGAGCGACGGCGGCGGCGGCGAGGGACAGCCTGCGATGGAGCAGCAGCAGGAGGTGAGTGACAGCCTCCTGCTGTTGCTTAGCAACAGCTCCCAGCATGCAAAAAGGGCATGCTGGGAGCTGTAGTTATGCAACAGCAGGAGGCAGACCACCACAACTCCCAGCATTCCCTTATGGGCATGCTGGGACTTATGGTTTTGCAACAGCTGGAGGCACATTTTTTCTATGGAAAAGTGTACCTTCAGCTGTTGTATAACTACAACTCCCAGCTTGCACAAACAGCTAAAGTGCATGCTGGGAGTTGTAGTGGTGCATCTGCTGGTTGCATAACTACAACTCCCAGCATGCCCGTTGGCTGTCGGTGACTGCTGAGAGTTGTAGCTTTGCAACAGCTGAAGGCACACTGGTTGTGAAACAGAGTTTTTTTTTTACCTAACTCAGTGTTTCACGACCGGTGTGCCTCCAACTGTTGCAAACTACAACTCCCAGCAGTCACCTTACACCATGCACCGTACATGCTGGGAGTTGCAGTTTTGCAACAGCTGGAGGCACACTGGTTTTGAAACACCGAGTAAGGTCACAAACTCCGTGATACATAACCAGTGTGCCTACAGCTGTTGCAAAACTAAAACTCTCAGCATGTACAGTCTGTCAGCGCATGCTGGGAGTTGTAGTTTTGCAACAGCTGGATGTCCCCCCCAATGTGAATGTACAGGGTACACTCACATGGGCGGAGGATTACAGTAAGTATCGGGCTGCAAGTTTGAGCTGCAGCAAATTTTCTGCAACAGCTCAAACTGCCAGCGAGAAACTACTGTGAACCCCCGCCCGTGCGACTGTACCCTAAAAACACTACACTACACTAACACAAAATAAAATAAAAAGTAAAAAAACACTACATATACACATACCCCTACACAGCCCCCCTCCCCAATAAAAATGAAAAATGTCTGGTACGCCACGGTTTCCAAAACGGAGCCTCCAGCTGTTGCAAAACAACAACTCCCAGTATTGTCGGACAGCCGTTGACTGTCCAGGCATGCTGGGAGTTTTGCAACAGCTGGAGGCACCCTGTTTGGGAATCACTGGCGTAGAATACCCCTATGTCCACCCCTATGCAATCCCTAATTTAGGCCTCAAATGCGCAAGGCGCTCTCACTTTGGAGCCCTGTCGTATTTCAAGGCAACAGTTAAGGGTCACATATGGGGTATCGCCGTACTCGGGAGAAATTGGGCTTCAAATTTTGGGGGGTATTTTCTGCTTTTACCCTTTTTAAAAATGTAAAGTTTTTGGGAAAAGAAGCATTTTAGGTAAAAATTTTTTTATTTTTTTTACATATGCAATAGTCGTGAAACACCTGTGGGGTATTAAGGTTCACTTAACCCCTTGTTACATTCCCCGAGGGCTCTAGTTTCCAAAATGGTATGCCATGTGGGTTTTTTTTGCGGTCCTGGCACCATAGGGGCTTCCTAAATGCGACATGCCCCCAGAGCAAAATTTGCTTTCAAAAAGCCAAATGTGACTCCTTCTCTTCTGAGACCTGTAGTGCGCCAACAGAGCACTTTTCACCCCCATATGGGGTGTTTTCTGAATCGGGAGAAATTGGGCTTCAAATTTTGGGGGGTATTTTCTGCTTTAACCCTTTGTATAAATGTAAATTTTTTGGGAACCAAGCATTTTTAGGTATTTTTTTATTTTTTTTTTACATATGCAAAAGTCGTGAAACAACTGTAGGGTATTAAGGTTCACTTTACCCCTTGTTACGTTCCCCGAGGGGTCTAGTTTCCAAAATGGTATGCCATGTGTTTTTTTTTTGCTGTCCTGGCACCATAGGGGCTTCCTAAATGCGGCATGCCCCCAGAGCAAAATTTCCTTCAAAAAAGCCAAATGTGACTCCTTCTCTTCTGAGACCTGTAGTGCGCAAGCAGAGCACTTTTCACCCCCATATGGGGTGTTTTCTGAATCGGGAGAAATTGGGCTTCAAATTTTGGGGGGTATTTTCTGCTTTTACCCTTTTTAAAAATGTAAAGCTTTAGGGAAACCAAGCATTTTAGGTAAAAATTATTTTTTTTTTTTTACATATGCAAAAGTCGTGAATCACCTGTGGGGTATTAAGGTTCACATTACCCCTTGTTACGTTCCCCGAGGGGTCTAGTTTCCAAAATGGTATGCCATGTGTTTTTTTTTGCTGTTCTGGCACCATAGGGGCTTCCTAAAGGTGACATGCCCCCCAAAAACCATTTGACGCTCCTTCCCTTCTGAGCCCTCTACTGCGCCCGCCGAACACTTTACATACACATATGAGGTATGTGCTTACTCAAGAGAAATTGGGTTTCAAATACAAGTAAAAATTTTCTCCTTTTTACCCCTTGCAAAAATTCAAAAATTGGGTCTACAAGAACATGCGAGTGTAAAAAATGAAGATTGAGAATTTTCTCCTTCACTTTGCTGCTATTCCTGTGAAACCCGTAAAGGGTTAAAACGCTTACTGAATGTCATTTTGAATACTTTCGGGGGTGCAGTTTTTATAATGGGGTCATTTATGGGGTATTTCTAATATGAAGACCCTTCAAATCCACTTCAAACCTGAACTGGTCCCTGAAAAAAAGCGAGTTTCAAAATTTTGTGAAAAATTGGAAAATTGCTGCGGAACTTTGAAGCCCTCTGGTGTCTTCCAAAAGTAAAAACTCATCAATTTTATGATGCAAACATAAAGTAGACATATTGTATATGTGAATAAAAAAAAAATTATTTGGAATATCCATTTTCCTTACAAGCAGAGAGCTTCAAAGTTAGAAAAATGCAAAATTTTCAAATTTTTCATCAAATTTGGGGATTTTTCACCAAGAAAGGATGCAAGTTACCAAAAAATTTTACCACTACGTTAAAGTAGAATATGTCACGAAAAAACAATCTCGGAATCAGAATGATAACTAAAAGCATTCCAGAGTTATTAATGTTTAAAGTGACAGTGGTCAGATTTGCAAAAAATGGCCGAGTCCTTAAGGTGAAAAAGGGTTCAGTCCTTAAGGGGTCAACAGTACCATTTTTGTTTTGATGTGACTTTTTGATCGCACTTTCATGCCCTGATACAGTCTGTGGGTCAGCAGCTGCCCCAAATGAAAACTACAATTCCCAGCATGTTGCACTATATAGTAGTATATAGTATAGTTTAGTGTTTTCCAACCAGGGGTGACTCCAGCTGTTGCAAAACTTCAACTCCCAGGATGCCCAGACAGCCGTTGGCTGTCCGGACATGCTGGGAGTTGTAGTTTTGCAACAGCTGGAGGTGCTCTGGTTGGGAAACACTGACCTATACCATATGCTACTATATAGCCCAACATGCTGGGAGTTATAGATTTGCAACAGCTGGAGGTGCTCTGGTTGGGAAACACTGGTATAGCATATGGTGCAACAATCCACAAGTTGGAGGATTGGTTTGATAAATACCAGCCATTTTTTATATAAAAATACCAGCAGGGTGGCCAAAATACCGGCCAGGTGGCAACCCTACCTGGGGATAGGGCATAAGTTCTTAAAGGGGTACTCCCGTGGAAAACTTTTTTTTTTTTTTTTTAAATCAACTGGTGCCAGAAAGTTAAACAGATTTGTAAATTACTTCTATAAAAAAAAAATATTAATCCTTCCAGTACTTTTTAGGGGCTATATACTACAGAGGAAATGCTTTTCTTTTTTTTTTTTTTCAGAAGTTTATTAGTTTCGAAGTAAGACATAAAGAACAAAATGAAGCAGAAGTATGGGGCAGTGAACAGAATCCCCCAACTTCCAACAAGCATATACAAACAACAGTGTACGGCTTACATTTATCAATCGCAAATAGTGCAAGTACAAGGTAGGAAGGAAATACAATAGTTCCATAACAAGTCAACCTCCAGGTCTCACTAGTGGGAGCGTTTAGCGCCTAGGACGTAAATACAAGTGCCTGGGGATCATCGGTACTATCATATCGGAACATGGATAATATTGTCATCAATATGTCAGCGGGCAGCTGTAAGCAAACAGGGGAAACAGTAGGAGGAAGCGAGGGGGGAAAGAAAAGGGGTGACGGGGGGGAGGCGGAAAAGATAGCAGGAGAGGCAAGGTATCACTGTAGAGTAGGGTATGGAGAGAGCAGAGGCAGAGGAGGAGCTCATTTCCCAAGGATCTGCATCGAGACGACCAGTGGACCGAAGTCGAGGGGGGTGGGGTTCTGCATGTACATAGTCGTTCAAAGTTAGTGAGGGGTCTTAGTAGTCAAACAGACTGTACGTTGGAAGAGTGGAAATGGCGGAGTTGGAAGTATTGGAAGAGGTGTAGGGGTGTCTGGGGGGTACCCTGAAGGAAGTCGGAAAGCGGTAGTAAGCCTGCCGGTGAGGTCAGGTCATGGAAGGTGGGTCCCTGGTCTCTAGTGAAGGAAAGAAAGGAGCAAGAGGCGAAGGCTGGAGGGAATGCCGGATTTCCAAACAGTGGGGTCAGTGGGCCTTCAGGTGGGGAATCAGGTAGAGTGGGACATGTAGGAGGCACAGGCCTTGGTTATAGAGGCCATGACAGGAGGGAGGTTGTGAGACATAGCTGAGACGGGTGAGGAGCACATTAGGGAGCGCAGATTGATGCCTGACATGTCTGATTCCTGTCTGATCCATTGTTTGCTGTCGCAGTCTAGAACCCTGGTTAGGATGGTTGATAGGTAATAAGCGAGGTAGTCTGGAAGGGCTAGTCCCTCGTCTGACTTGGACCGAATGAGGACATGACGGGCTAGTCTGGGACATTTGTGAGTCCAGACGAAGGTAGACTGGAGCGCAGCAACCTCTCTAAAAAAGGCACGTGGGAGATGGGTCGGTACACAAGAGAAGAGGTAAAGGAGCCTTGGAAGAAGATGTTTATTCTTCCCAGCCAGGAGAAGTCTCTGCGCTCCCATCTAGCCAAGTCAGCCCTCAGCGTATGAAGGAGAGGTGGGAAGTTCACCTTATAGGTGTCGGTGAGATGCATGGGGGCAAATACACCTAAATATTTGAGGGCGGTTCGGGTCCATTTAAAGGGGGTAAGATTCCTGTATGTGATGAACCACTGAGGGGGACAGGGTGATGTTCATAGCCCCACATTTAGAGGTGTTCAGTTTAAAGTTACTGTGATGCAAATATTTATGGATTTTCTGTAGTAGGGTGGGGGAAATACTTTTCTTTTTTGATTTCTCTGATGTCATGACCACAGTGCTCTCTGCTGACCTCTGCTGTTCATTTTAGGAACTGTCCAGAGCAGGAGAAAATCCCCATAGCAAACATATGCTGCTCTGGACAGTTCCTAAAATGGACAGCAGAGGTCAGCAGAGAGCACTGTGGTCATGACATCAGAGAAATCCAAAAAGAAAATAATTTCCTCTGTAGTATACAGCCCCTAAAAAGTACTGGAAGGATTAAGATTTTTTAATAGAAGTCATTTACAAATCTGTTTAACTTTCTGGCACCAGTTGATTTAAAAAAAGTTTTCCACAGGAGTACCCCTTTAATAACTAGATAACCCCTTTAATTATTATCTCTCTGCCGTCATTCCACATAAAGTGATTCTAGATTAAAATCTTAATAGTGCATTCAGCTGAAAAACATGTCCAATTTACACTTAATACTGTATACTCCACTGTATATGAACAAAGAAATAAATGCGACTTTTAAAGGGGTATTCCAGGAAAAAACTTTTTTTCCTACATCAACTGGCTCCAGAAAGTTAAACAGATTTGTAAATTACTTATATTAAAAAATCTTAATCCTTTAAATAATTATCAGCTGCTGAAGTTGAGTTGTTCTTTTCTGTCTGGCAACAGTGCTCTCTGTTGACATCTCTGCTTGTCTCGGGAACTGCACAGAGTAGAAGAGGTTTGCTATGGGGATTTGCTTCTAAACTGGGCGGTTCCCGAGACACGTGTCATCAGAGAGCACTTAGATAGAAAAGAACAACTCCACTTCAGCAGCTCATAAGTACTGAAAGGATGAAGATTTTTTAATAGAAGTAATTTACAAATCTGTTTAACTTTCTGGAGCCAGTTGAGATATATATATATATATACTGTATTTATCGGGTATACCATGCACCGGCCTATAACACGCACCCTCATTTTACCAAGGATATTTGGGTAAAAAAAGTTTTTTACCCAAATATCCATGGTAAAATGAGGGTGCGTGTGTGCGCGTGTATACCCCGATACACCCCCAGGAAAGGCAGGGGGAGAGAGGCCGTCGCTGCCGGCTTCTCTCCCCTGCCTTTCCTGGGGTCTAGAGCCCTGCTGCCGGCCCTTCTCTCCCCCTGGCTATCGGCGCCGCTGCCCATTCTGTCCCCCTGACTATCGGTGCCGGCGCCCCATTGCCGGCGCCAACAGCCAGGGGGAGAAAAGGGGCAGCAGCACCCATTGCCGGCGCCGCTGCCCCGTTGCCTCCCACCATCCCCGGTTGCATAATTACCTGTTGCCGGGGTCGGGTCCGTGCTGTTTCAGGCCTCTGGTGTGCTTCCCCTGCGTCGTTGCTATGCACTGCACGGCGCGGCGCACTGACGTCATGCGTCGCGCTGTGCAGCGCATAGCAACGACGCAGGGGACGCACACCGGAGGCCTGAAGCAGCGCGGACCCGACCCCGGCAACAGGTAATTATGCAACCGGGGATGGGGGAGGCAAAGGGGCAGCGGCGCCGGCAATGGGTGCCGCTGCCCCTTCTCTCCCCCTGTCTGTCGGCACCGCTTCTCTCCCCCTGGCTATCGGCGCCGGCAATGGGGCGCCGGCACCGATAGTCAGGGGGACAGAACGGGCAGTGGCGCCAGGGGGAGAGAAGGGCCGGCATCAGGGCTCTAGACCCCAGGAAAGGCAGGGGGAGAGAAGCCGGCAGCGACGGCCTCTCTCCCCCTGCCTTTCCTGGGGGTGCATCGTCGTATAACACGCACATAGACTTTAGGCTAAAAATTTTAGACTAAAAAGTGTGTGTTATACGCCGATAAATACGGGGTATATATATATATATATATATATATATATATATATATATATATAAGTGTTTTCCTGGATAACCCCTTTAAGCAGGTCATTCTATAACAATTTGACCTTTAGGGAGTAATAGTAAACACACGGAAAAAGGTGACCACAGGGAATAACAATTTGAAGCCACAGTAATAACATTGTTTCTGAAGTCACAAGAATATATTGTTTTACTGTCACTAATGAGAAGCAGTAATGTAATGCTGAGAATTAAAATATGCTAGTCCTTCATATGTCACCGTGCCCAGATGGATTTAGAATTCTTGTCTGACTTAACAAATAAGCTGAAAACATGTTCTAAAAATTGACTTTTGCCTATAAAAAAAAAATTCTGCAGCTTGGCATATTTTTCCTATTTTCATACTGAGGAGTCTCTTATCTGTGACTCAACACTTTTTCAGTATGCAAAGCACAAGCATATAAGAAATTCACAAAAAAAAAAAATAAATAAATAAATAAATAAATAAATAAATAAAAAATATATATATATATGTGATTTTTATTCCAGAGGATTTCTGTATGCAAATTTCGGAGGTATTTTAGGTGAGTATATATTTTCTGTCATGTCAATATCTAGTCTTAGTGAACACAGAAATGTCCTTGTTAGGTCAAGCTGGCCACCATATCATTCAGACAAAGAGATGTTGAACAGCCACTTCTGTAACCCCTAAATCACTAAAACCGTTTACAATTCTGAACCTAAATCAAGGGTGATTTGGTGGATCTCATTTACAATGCTCGCTCCAAATGTGATCAAACAAATGGGAAGATTATTAGTGTTGCTCGCGAATATTCGCAATTCGAATTTTATTCGCGAATATCGCATATTCGCGAATTCGCAAATATTCGCGAATATAGCGCTATATATTCGTAATTAAGAATATTCGTATTTTTTTTTTCACAGTACACATCACAGTGATCATCCCTCTCTGCTTCCAGCTTATGTGGTGTAAGAAGGCTCTAATACTACTGTGTGAGACCGGTTTGCGAATTTTCGCATATGTTAATTTTCGTACACACGAATATTCGCATATGCGAAAATAAAGCGAGAATATGACGAATATTCGCGAATATGACGAATATTCGCGAATATGACGAATATTCGTCCATATATCGTCCATAAAATTACAAAGAAAACTAAATCATTAAAGGGGTACTCCGCCCCTTGATATCTTATCCCTTATCCAAGGATAGGGGATAAGATGTCTAGGGGTGAAGTACCCCTTTAATGAAGAATTACAAATAATTAACCAATGATCCCTAATGAAATAAGCTGAAAACATGTTCTAAAAATTTACTTTTGCCTATAAAAAAAATTCTGCAGCTTGGCATATTTTTCCTATTTTCATACTGAGGAGTCTCTTATCTGTGACTCAACACCTTCTCAGTATGCAAAGCACACTGAAAAGAAATTCACAAAAAAAAATAATAATAATAATAATAATATATATATATATATATATATATATATATATATGGTTTTCATTCCAGATGATTTCTGTTTGCAAATTGCGTAGGGAGGAGGTACGGTATTTTAGGTGAGTATATATTTTCTGTCATCTCAATATCTAGTCTTAGTGAACACAGAAATGTCCTTGTTAGGTCAAGCTGGCCACCATATCATTCAGACAAAGAGATGTTGAACAGCCACTTCTATAACCCCTAAATCAATAAAACCGCTTACAATTCTGAACCTAAATCAAGGGCGATTTGGTGGATCTCATTTACAATGCTCGCTCCAAATGTGAGCAAACAAATGGGAAGATTATTGAACTAAAATCACAAAGAAAACTAAATCATTAAAGGGGTACTCTGTCCCTTGACATCTTATCCTCTATCCAAGGGATGAAGTACCCCTTTAATGAAGAATTACAAATAATTAACCAATGACCCCTAATAAAAAGGCACAACAACATGTACATGTCTCACTATACAGAACGTGTATTGGGTTGTTAAGGTGTAACCTAGATATACAATATTCAACACCCCACCTTTTAACATTCTGCCATGGTGCAGTCCTACAACACTGGAAGCCTACTTCAAAAAACTATTACAGTTCTTTTTTCCTGCTATTTTTATTTTTGACATTTTAATTGGTTGACTGATGGTTATTATTTATTATTTTATATTTGTTAATTAAGATAAGAATGTCACAGAAGAGGCTTCTGGTGTTGTTTCAGTGACTTCATACCCCTTGTGTCTCCCAACAACACTTCTAAAAATTGTTACACTTGAATGTTATGTAGGATTTGATATAACCTGATTTATGGCACATTTCTGTTATACATACATGTGTGATAAAGTACCTGTGAGCTAGGTCAATCTAGTCATCTAGAGGTGTGTAACAACAGTAGATAGTATGGGATGAAGAAATCAAAAGTAACTTTAAAGGGGTACTCCATTGCTAGACATCTTATCCCCTATCCAAAGGGGTTGTTATGAGCATTATATTCAGTATGCTGGCTTCTGTCAGCAGTGGTTATGACCTCCCGCCATACCCCCTGCATTCATGTCTATGAAAGGGGCATTATGGCTGGCGTCAAAAGGGGGTGCTGCGTGACATCATGACCACGGCCATCCAAACCCAGCGTTCTGAACATAATAAACAGAAAATAATAATATAGAAAAAGTCAAAATGAATACACAGTCAACATCATTAGAAGTAAAACATCTTAAAGGTGACCGATTCTCTATTACAGCATGATAAGCTGAGAGAAAAGTGGTCACTCCACAGTGTGATCAGAATCCAGGAGCCATATGAGAAATGTATTATCTGAGAATTTTTTTTGAAACAAGGTATAAGGTACGTATTTGGAAGGAGTTGGCCCTACTTCTCTTATTTAAAAGGGTACTCTGGTTTGGGAATGATCAGAGAGAGAAATAGCGTCTCTCACTCTGGAAGACTTATCATGTCATCCTACATTACACAGATAATCCACAGATTTGAATGGGTACTCTGTAATGCTACCCTGTTACTCTGTGGTGGATTGGAGTAAAAATGACTACCAGGATTCATCTACCCTATGGTATAGCATAGAAAGAGCATGTGTTGTACTGTGATTGGTAAGAGAAGTAAGGGAAAGTAAGTTCTGTTAATGTACTGTTGGCAAACAGTCAAGCTCTGATCCTGCCTCTTAAAATGTAGAGCATGAGAAATACAAATCACAGTAGTGAAAGTCCCCAAATCATCTTGTCTCCACTCTAAAGGATTAACTTAACAAAGCCATGCAGTTACGCATCAATACAGATAAGTATTATTATTGCATGCTATAAAGAATATATTTGGAGATATATGTTGATGAGGTTGTATACTTGTATTTATGTATTTTATGTGCATCTATAATTGAAATTGATGCATTCATAAAGATTTTGTATCAAGTTAATAACATGCCACACCAAACCAAACACTAACCACGCCATTGTTGTGGCAACAACAGGATCTATGGGAGAGTCACACCTGCTTATTACACCTAAAGTATAGATAGCACTTAATTTGCTTCAAGGACATTTTTGTTATAGCATGAGTCACCGACACCTCAAAGGACAGTCACACTGTACAATGCAAAACAGGATGTTAGAAAAGTGTCACAATTTTTTGTCAATGGGTTTCCCTGTAGAAGACTAGGAGTGCTGGTAGCTGCAATACCAGGAAGCCATTATTTGTGTGAATCACCAGCTTAAGGAAAACAACCATGCCAGCACTAACATTCAGTCAAGTAAGGACCATTGTTTCAGTACAGAAGAGGAAATTGTCAGTAGTGTAAGATGCTGTATTTTATAGCTGTATGATTAACAAGGAGATAGGGCAGGAGAGAGCAAAGAGGAGTGCTATCAAACAGGAGAGAGCACAGAGGAGTACTATCAGACAGGGGAGAGCACAAAGGAGTCCTATTAGACAGGAGAGAGCATAAAGGAGTGCTATCAGACAGGAGAGAGCACAGAGGAGTACGATCAGACAGGAGAGAGCACAGAGGAATACTATCAGACAGGAGAGAGCACAGAGGACTACTATCAGACAGGAGAGAGCACAGAGATGTCCTATCAGACAGAGCACAAAGGAGTCCTATTAGACAGGAGAGAGCATAAAGGAGTGCTATCAGACAGGAGAGAGCACAGAGGAGTACGATCAGACAGGAGAGAGCACAGAGGAATACTATCAGACAGGAGAGACCAAAGAGCAGTACTATCAGACAGGAGAGAGCACATAGGAGTGCTATCAGACAGGAGAGAGCACAGAGGAGTGCTATCAGACAGGAGAGAGCACATAGGAGTGCTATCAGACAGGAGAGAGCACAGACGAGTGCTATCAGACAGGAAAGAGCACAGAGGACTACGATCAGACAGGAGAGAGCACAGAGGAGTACCATCAGACAGGAGAGAGCACAGAGGGATACTATCAGTCAGGAGAGAGCACAGAGGACTACTATCAGACAGGAGATAGCACAGAGGAGTACTATCAGACAGGAGAGAGCACAGAGGAGTACTATCAGACAGGAGAGAACACAGAGCAGCGCTATCAGACAGGAGAAAGCACAGAGGAGTACTATCAGACAGGAGAGAGTACAGAGGAGTGCTTTCAGACAGGAGAGAGCAAAGAGCAGTACTATCAGACAGGAGAGAGCACAGAGGACTACTATCAGACAGGAGAGAGCACAGAGGAGTACTATCAGACAGGAGAGAGCACAGAGGAGTGCTATCAGATAGGAGAGAACACAGAGCACCGCTATCACACAGGAGAGAGCACAGAGGAGTACAATCAGACAGGAGAGAGCACAGAGGAATACTATCAGACAGGAGAGAGTACAGAGAACTAATATCAGACAGGAGAGAGCACAGAGGAGTCCTATCAGAGAGGAGAGAGCACAGACGAGTGCTATCAGACAGGAGAGAGCACAGACGAGTGCTATCAGACAGGAGAGAGCACAGAGGAGTCCTATCAGACAGGAGAGAGCACAGAGGAGTCCTATCAGACAGGGAAGATCACAGAGGAGTCCTATCAGACAGGAGAGAGCACAGAGGAGTACTATCAGACAGAAGAGAGCACAGAGGAGTACTATCAGACAGAAGAGAGCACAGAGGAGTCCTATCAGACAGGAGAGAGCACAGAGGAGTACTATCAGACAGAAGAGAGCACAGAGGAGTACTATCAGACTTGAGAGATCACAGAGGAGTGCTAGCCTACTCTCACTTACTGGACTTTGTCCATGCCTTTGCTGGACAAAGCCATGATTTTATAAGCCATGATTTCTATAAAAAGGAAATAACATTTTCTTATGAAGTATATTAGAAAGGTTAATATTTTGCCAAGATGTACAATGTGTAAAAAGTTTTGTATCTAATAGTACATATTTAAAGCAGTGATTGTCTGATCCTTTGTACACAGCAGTATATCTGTGCTGCCATATACTATACCTGTCAGTATTACACTGACAGTGAAGCATGACTTCTGGGATTTTATAGGCTACAAAATCATTTCGCAAATTCTCAGTTGTTGTTCCAGCTGATCCCAAGGGAACGTGAACATATATTTTATAAAAGCAGGCACCTGACAAGGCATTGGCAAGATGTCAATGAGCACTTTAGAACCATGGGCCCATTTCATGCAATTATTATCAAATCATGCCTTTTATTTGTAAAGTTCAAGATCAAGATGTGCAGCGTTTATACATGCCACTTATGTCTATATCTATATGCACATATCTTCACATAGCCGTACATGCTTAGTCATGTTTCCTATTTAAACTTCCATTGTTTGCATGATAAATGTATGCTTGTAAAGCTTGAATCACGTTAGCTGTTATCTTCTCTATATATATTTAAGTATATCAAATAAACTCCTGATTTTATGGAGTGATGCATTGCTGAAGGTGTTCTGTGAATCTTGGAATTCATGTCCCAGCATTTCCCTGTCACTTGTTTGATCCTGGCCATTACTAGAGTAGAAGCCGTGCAGGAGCTGGTGAAGCTGGATGTTGGTGTGTTTGCTCTGGACATGTAAAATCCTCCAATAGTGTAGACTAGAGCTGGCACATGGCTATTACTACTCTACTCCAGAGTTGCATTCTTCACTGTATAAAAGGATATCACTTTTTCAAATTAGAGTTAATGTACATTTCAGGTTATAGCAGAAAATAATGTAAAAGAGAAAAAAAATGCTATTCAAAAATATAATTAAAATGAAGACTTAATTAGGTTCAGTTTAAGCTTTAATGGGAGATAAGCGCTGATACGTCTTCCTGCTATAGATTGTTATCAGTAAACTGCGCATCTACTAAAGAATAGTCTGTGTCTGATTATACCCCCTTTTATCTAAGACAAATTCAGCACAATAGAGAAGAGAACATAAATATGCATAAAAAGCATAACACAAACCATTCATTTACCATTAAACTACCAGTTAATTACATTATGTGCATGTGTTCTGGCCTTGAGCTTTCATAGTACAGTGAAAAGCAGCAGCATAAGTAACACTCACCATATAAAATATAGGTCATTCCTAGAATACAGATCTTCTGCTAGACAGACAAACTAATAGGAGTTTATATATTTCTTCGTCCTCATTCCCAGATGGTGGGACATTCGGGTAAACCAGACCTTAAAAAGGGCAGGTTTTAATGTAAACCTTACAAGAAGTGGACATTTTGGTGGGCATTCATGAGTATTCCCAAGATTGGTGTTTAAATGCTATTGACATAAGACTTAAAGGGGTACTTCGGTGTAAAACTTTATTTTTTTTTTTAATCAACTGGTGCAAGAAAGTTAAACAGATTTTTTAATTACTTCTATAAAAAAATCTTAATCCTTACAGCACTTATTAACTTCTGTATACTACAGAGGAAATTATTTTCTTTTTGAAACACAGTGCTCTCTGCTGACATCATGACCACAGTGCTCTCTTCTGACATCTCTGTCCATTTTAAGAACTGTCCAGAGTAAGAGAAAATCCCCATAGAAAACATATGCTGCTCTGGACTGCTCCTAAAATGGACAGATATGTCAGCAGAGAGCACTGTGGTCGTGATGTCAGAAGAGAGCACTGTGTTCCAAAAAGAAAAGAATTTCCTCTGTAGTATTCAGCAGCTAATAAGTACTGGAAGGATTAATATTTTTTAATAGAAGTAATTTACAAATCTTAACTTTCTGGCACCAGTTGATTTAAAAAGAAAAAGTTTTCCACCGGAGTACCCCTTTAAATGTAGGCTACTATTCAACGCAGTTGGGGAAGAAAGCCTCTCCAAAACTTTCCGATTTTGAAATCTGCTTCCATATTTTAGCAACTTTCCAACTTTGCTATTTTGGCAATATTTTTGGCGATCCTATGGAGAAATGGAGTGTTCAGTTTTTTTCTAATTATGGTAAAGTTCATGAACAATGACTCACAGAATGGCTAAACCCAACTCAGTAGCTTTATGCTCACACAATATAACTCCTTACAAATAATTCTACCAGATAATTCCCAAATAATTCTCGTATACAGTGTCCACTAATACTGCTAAAAGTACTGCTAGATACAGCCCACACAATGGCATATGATATATATATATATATATATATATATATATATATATATATATATATAACAGGGATGTGGAATTCCTATCGCCTGACGCCCGGGACATGCGCCGGGAAGGTGAATTTTTCTGGCCCTTAGCTTTGGGTAAGCAGGGCCGGACCTGATAAGTGCGGAGGCGCTCAGCAGTCTGTACTGAGAACAGCCAGAGGCTGCAAAATATGGAGCGGGCAGGAGTCAGGAGCCTGCTCCATACTTTGCAGCCTCTGGCTGTTCTCAGTACAGACGGCTGAGCGCCTCCGCACTTATCAGTGATCCACTATAGAGGCTTACCTCTGTTCCCTTCTGTCCCGTGGCCCTGTCATTGATAGAGCCTGGCTAGACTATGCTCTATCAATGGATCACAGAGCACACAGATCAATGGAGTTTAATAGAAGCTGTATGAGGAATCTAATGATTCCTCCTAAAAGGCTAATAAAGTGTAAAGAAAAAAAAAAAGTTTTAATAAAAGTTTAACCCCTCCTTACCTTTTAAAAATCATAACCCTTTCAATTTTCCACCTAAAAATCCATATTATGGCTTATTTTTTGCATCACCAATTCTACTTTGCAGTGACATTAGTCATGTTACCCAAAAATCCACGGCGAAATGGAAAAAAAAAATCATTGTGCACCAAAATCGAAGAAAAAAACGCCATTTTGTAACTTTTGGGGGCTTCCGTTTCTACGCAGTGCATATTTCGGTAACAATGACACCTTATCATTATTTTGTAGGTCCATACGGTTAAAATAGTACCCTACTTATATAGGTTTGATTTTGTCGTACTTCTGGAAAAAATCATAACTACATGCAGGAAAATTTATATGTTTAAAAATGTCCTATTTTGACCCCTATAACTTTTTTATTTTTCAACGTATAGGGCAGTTTGAGGGCTCATTTTTTTGCGCCGTGATCTGAAGTTTTTATCGGTACCATTTTTGTTTTGATCGGACTTTTTGATCACTTTTTATTCATTTTTAATGGTATAAAAAGTGACCAAAAATAAGCTTTTTTGGAATTTTGAATTTTTTTACGTGTACGCCATTGACCGTGCGGTTTAATTAACAATATATTTTTATAGTTCGGACATTTACGCACGCGGCGATACCACATATGTTTATTTACACAGTTTTATTTATTTTTTTTAATGGGAAAAGGGGGGGTGATTCAAACTTTTATTAGGGAAGGGGTGAAATGATCTTTATTAACACTTTTTTTTTGCAATGTTATAGCTCCCATAGGGACCTATAACACTGCACACACTGATCTCCTATGCTGATCACTGGCGTGCATTAATACGCCTGTGATCAGTATTATCGGCGCTTGACTGCTCCTGCCTGGATCTCAGGCACGGAGCAGTCATTTGCCGATCGGACACCGAGGAGGCAGGCAAGGGCCCTCCCGGTGTCCTGTAAGCTGTTCGGGACGCCGCGATTTCACCGCGGTGGTCCCGAACAGCCCGACTGAGCAGCTGGGATACTTTCACTTTCGCTTCAGACGCGGGCGGTCAGCTTTGATTGCCGCGTCTGAAGGGTTAATACAGGGCATCACCGCGATCGGTGATGTCCTGTATTAGCCGCGGGTCCCGGCCGTTTAAAGCCGCCGGGACCGACCCTTCATGTAATGCATGACCCCGCGGCATATCGCGGGAGCCGGCGGAGGATGTAAATATACATCCTTCGTCGTTAAGGGGTTAAAATACACACATTAACCCCTTTCATGATAAAAGTTCAAATCACCCCCTTTTCCTATATAAAAACATGTAAACATAATAATAATAATAAACATATTTAGTATCGCTGCGTGTGTAATTGTACGAACTATTAAAATATAGCATTATGTATCCCATACGGTAAATGACGTAAGGGTAAAAAAAAATACCAGAACACAGAATTGCTATTTTTATAATATCTCAGAAAAAAAGTAAAAAAGCGATTAAAAAGTCAGATCAATACCAAAATTGTACCAATACAAAAAACAGATTATGGCGCAAAAAATTAGCCCTCATACAGCCTAGTATGCAATTTTTTTTTTTTAAGCTACAGGGGTCAAAAAATGGCAATTAAAAATATACAAATCTGGCATTGCTGTAATCAGCTCGGCCTAAAGTAGGAAAATAACATGTTAGCTCAACCACAAGGTAAATGGCGTAAAAACGAAAACCACCAAATTTGCAAAACTATCACTTCACCGATTTTATATATATATATATTTTATTTTTTTCAGAGAATATGTAAAGGTAAATGGTGTAAAAACAAAAACCACCAAATTTGTTAAATTTTCACTTCACAGATATATATATATATATATATATATATATATATATATATATATATATACAGCAACAAAAGAATGCAGCAGCACACTGCCAGCACAAGGATATAGGTGAAACATGATCATGCAGATAAAACATGGAGAGCTATAGAGCTATGGTGTAATAGATGCAAATGTGAAACTATGAGATAGTGAGGCATTTAGCTCGCAAATTTTTCTCCGCCGGCAGTCAAATAGCTTGGACCGTCCCACCGCGATAAGGTGGCCTAATTGGGATGGACCCTACACTGTGAATATGCCTCTGTGTGAACAGTTCAGTAAGCATGGCAGGAACTGGAACATCCAAGACACCTTATATACACACCTGATAGAGGTGGGTGGGGTGCAAGGCCAACATGGAGGTAGCCACTCCCCCGTATGTGCAATACAGACAAAGAATAAGTCAGCCAGCACTTTAGTTGATACTAAACTATGATATGGACCTGGCCTGCAGGTGCAAGCTACTAGGCTAAATATACAGCAACAAAAGAATGCAGCAGCACACTGCCAGCACAAGGATATAGGTGAAACATGAACATGCAGATAAAACATGGAGAGCTATACAGCTATGGTGTAATAGATGCAAATGTGAAACTATGAGATAGTGAGGCACTTAGCTCGCAAATTTGTCTCCGCAGGCGGTCAAATAGCTTGGACCGTCCCATCGCGATAAGGTGGCCTCATTGGGACAGACCCTACACTGTGAATATGCCTCTGTGTGAACAGTTCAGTAAGCATGGCAGGGTCTGGAACATCCAAGACACCTTATATACACACCTGATAGAGGTGGGTGGGGTGCAAGGCCAACATGGAGGTAGCCACTCCCCCGTATGTGTAATACAGACAAAGAATAAGTCAGCCAGCACTTTAGTTGATACCAAACTATTATATGGAAGTGTAATAGATGCAAATGTGAAACTATGAGATAGTGAGGCACTTAGCTCGCAAATTTGTCTCCGCCGTCGGTCAAATAGCTTGGACCGTCCCACCGCGATAAGGTGGTCTCATTGGGACGGACCCTACACTGTGACTATGCCTCGGAGCTGCATAGCTCTACATGTTTTATCTGCATGTTCATGTTTCACCTATATCCTTGTGCTGGCAGTGTGCTGCTGCATTCTTTTGTTGCTGTATATTTAGCCTAGTAGCGTGCACCTGCAGGCCAGGTCCATATAATAGTTTGGTATCAACTAAAGTGCTGGCTGACTTATTCTTTGTCTGTATTACGCATACGGGGGAGTGGCTACCTCCATGTTGGCCTTGCACCCCACCCACCTCTATCAGGTGTGTATATAAGGTGTCTTGGATGTTCCAGATCCTGCCATGCTTACTGAACTGTTCACACAGAGGCATATTCACAGTGTAGGGTCCGTCCCAATGAGGCCACCTTATCGCGGTGGGACAGTCCAAGCTATTTGACCGCGGGCGGAGACAAATTTGCGAGCTAAGTGCCTCACTATCTCATAGTTTCACATTTGCATCTATTACACCATAGCTGTATAGCTCTCCATGTTTTATCTGCATGTTCATGTTTCACCTATATCCTTGTGCTGGCAGTGTGCTGCTGCACTCTTTTGTTGCTGTATATTTAGCCTAGTACCGTGCACCTGCAGGCCAGGTCCATATAATAGTTTGGTATCAACTAAAGTGCTGGCTGACTTATTCTTTGTCTATATATATATATATATATTTAAATAATTTGCATAGTACTTTACATAATTCTCCCATTAATTCCACCATACAAAATATGCAAAGTGACCTAGGCCTTTTTACAGGGTAAATAATGCAGGTATGTTGCGGAAATTTCTGCAATTGTTTAATATATCACAATGGGATTTGTAACAACCTACACACATGGGCCCTCAATTACTAAGAGTGTTGTGTAGGTTTCTTTATGGGTTTTAATTCCCTACAAAAAAATTTCCATGGTATTTACTAAGGTTTCCCTACATTTTGCACTTTTCCCTACACTTTGCTTATTTTTTTTACACATGCTCTGATCTGTAGGGTTTTCCTCAGCTCAAATCCACCACATTTTATGTGGAAACCTTAGTAATTATGTTGGGTTTTTGTGAAAATGTCGGGAACATGCCCCTTTTCAGAGACCAAGCCCCCTTTCCCTGCGGCCACACCCCTTTTTCGGGTTTTCTTAACAAAATGGAAAGTTAGTCGGGTTTTTTTCAATTCTGGCGCAAACTCTGGCGCACAATCTGGTGCAGACAGAATTTCTGGCGCAATGCGACAGAATCTGGTGCAAAAAATTTTCCCTGAAAAAAATTGTCAGGTCTCTAGAACTGCAAATAAAACTGTGTGAACATGCAGTAGTACACCACACATGCTATCCGTAGGTGACTTCCTTTTACTTCTGGGCCTCTAGCCATGCTCATGAACCTTCCCGTTCTTGATGTGCACTTGATAAAAGACTTTGTTCTGGATAATAAGGCAGAAATCTTTTAGGCGTCTTTACATCAATGAAGCATTAAAAACCGACTAATTAATAAGCCATCTCACAATTACCTAATTATGAAAAATAAAAATGATATTAAGCATTATGAAGCCATTTCCTGGTTATATTTAATTCTGGGAAAGCCAGGTTGCAAGCAGGGGATAAGGTTGCAACATTATACAAGGTATTAAAAGAACATCTACCTCAGTATACATCAATACTAGGCAGAATAGGGATTGTGAGAAAGTTGAGTGATAACCTCTTTAGTTGTTGCTTCATCCAACATATTTATGGGTGTCACTCAAGTTTTCTAAATAAATAAATAAAAAAAAAAAATTAAAGGGGCTGTCTCATGAAGAAAACACCTTTTTAAAGAAGTTAGTGTAGGTCAAGCTACTCTAAAAACAGGTTGTAGAACCAGAGATGCTGGACAAATTGACATAAAGTTTTATGGGGAAAGATTCAGTAGAACTAGTAAATTCTCTCTTTTTTAAATTTTTTTGTCAGGAATAAATGCAGATGTAAATGGATCCCCCCCCCCCCCCCCCCATAAAACTATATACCAATCTGCTCACCTATTTCTCTATGATAAAAAAAAATCCTTGTTCAGAGTGACAGGTTCCCTTTAAATTAATGACTACCATGTAATTCATGGATGGGTCGGGCCAAACAAATAACACCTCTAGCAGTTATCTGTTCAGGCTCATTGAGGGGGCTTGAAAGTAAGGGACCCCCCCTAAAGGCTTATTCTCCAGATCACCCTGCTCTGTACTGACGAGGGGCAAGAACCCCGAAACAGCTGTCTGCAGATGGGTCCTCTTTCCTTCTGGAGAGTTCTGGCTTGGCATTGATCCCGATTAGCTTTTTATATTCCGTAACTGGAGCTAAGCTGATACCAGGGAACATCGCCTGAGAAGGTGATGTAATGAGCTGATTTGTATATTCCCCTATATATATATATATATATATATATATATATATATATATATATACATAATACACTAGGTGCACATTGTGAAGCATTTAATAAGAATCTATAGCCTTTCTATAAACAGGCTTTCTTGTGGGTAAATCACTTGGGAGGAAAATGAGGTGTTAATAATATTTTCATAGACAAGATTAGCTGTAACATTTTCTATATGTTAAGCATGAGACTTTCTCTAAATCCTTATCACTTGTCATTCTTTCCAAGGAAATGTGTCAAGATCAGTAAGAGCCTAAATTATTTCAGGATTTAGAAGAGCTTAACCCAGCTTCCCCGGGATGACAGAAGCATAGTGTACTACAGGGCTGCACATACCAGTGTATTGTTTAATGAAGCTCTATGGTATTATGACAAGCCTTAAATAGTAGTGTCCTGCCATATCTAGGGAGATAACGTCAAGCAATGTTTAGATGTGTTTTTACAAAATGCTTTACGTTTCATGGAATGCTACAATCTACAGTCACCACTAGGTTTGTATTATTGCTTTGACTGGTGTAAATTCTGTTAGAACATACTGAAGGAGAACTGTCTACATTTAATAGTCACACTGCAGCTGAAAGAGTCCGACCTACACGAGAATAGATTGTAGCTTTCCTTCACCCAGGGCAAAGATTCAGATCATCACCCTCAGGCAATGAAGACAGATCAGTATTTTAACATGCTTCTGTGAATGAAGCCTACATCTGTTCAAACAAGGTGACCTGACTCAACAAACAGCAGAAAAGAATGCAAAAAAAAAGCTAAACTAGTTTGCAGAAAGTGCAAGAGTTAAAAATGAGCAGACAAACATCAAATCAATACATCATATCAGTGATGTCATATAAACATTAATTCTGGTGAATATTTGAGTATGTGAGTCTGTATAGCAGTATAACTATACCAGTTTAATTTGTTACATTTGTCACTTAGCTTCTGCATCATTTTGGCATAATGAGATAAGCCATACTCTTATTGACAAAAAATAATGCACCCAGATAAAATTGTTGGATACTAAGTTCCCAGTTATGTCTCACATAGGTATGTAAATAAATGTCATATAAAAAGAGTCTCAGAGGCTACATTAGGGTAGTGTATCTCTTGTTAAGAGATTGTAGTTGCTAACCAAACCTGTACCGAACCTGAGTTCTGCCAGAATGTTGATAAAAGTTTAGTTAGGCTAGAACTTTTAGCAAATAATATCAGTAACATAAAATAACATCAGCCAGATGGCAGTAAGGAGAAGTAGGAAGGATCACATGAGATCCTACTCCTATCTGTGGCTTTCAATCAGCCCCCCCCCCCCCAGCCAATTAGGGGGCAGTATAGGGGTAATGTCAAAGCCACTATAAAAGCCTTTGCACATAGCTTTAGTAGCCATTTTAGAAATGCACCTAAGCAGATGTTAGGTGAAGATCTCTGTAAGGGACACTAAGCAGTGAACATTACAGATACGAGTAGGGCCTCACATAGATATTAATTGTAGTAAAGCAGCAGAAAGTGTTCTGCATGTCTTCTGTCAGTACAAAATCCGCTTTAATTGGAAGTATTATTTTTTTTACACAAATTGTAAAAAAAAATAATCATAGAGGGTTTTGTGTCACTTTTGTGCGCTTTCCTTCATTTCTCCAAGCTTGTAAAAAGCTGTTACTTCTTCACTTTCCAGGCACAAAACCTGTTGCTACTACACATTGCTGCTTCCGTAAATGCTGTGGATTTTCTGCCTGAAAATCTGCAATGTAGCAATACAAATGTAAACATACCTTTATACTTATTTTTATGGAGAGCTGGTTGTATGGAAAAAGTGGTAGAAGTGTTCATTAGTGATGAGCAGCATAGGCCATATTCGAATTTGCGATATTTTGTAAACATATGGACAAATATTTGTCCTATATTCGCGAAATTCGCATATTCGCTATGTTTGTTTTTTCATGTGGAAATTCATAATGAAATTCCCTTAGTGCACATGTGTGATTATATCTTTCACCTAAAAGAAGGGATCAGTATCCTCTGAAGTGCCGATATTCACAGTAAAAATTTGCATTTCAAATATTCACGCTCAACACTAGTGTTCATACTTGTTGTTATGGGTTTTTAACTTTGTTTCTCTGCTGGGTATGTTTATACTAAAACAATTGTCAAAAAACCCTTTCATGCTGGTTTTACATGCAGTTTGTTTGTGAAAAATGTATATCCTGGTGTTTTTCATGTCATTATTGTCTGTTTTTAATTAGCCAAAAAAAGCTGCAGCCAGATCTTGTCTTACATTAAAGCCTGTAAAGAATTATAAAAATCACTTCATGCAATTGTGTTTTAGTTTATGGTGTTTTTTTTTTTTTCCCCAAAATGAAGCATGCTCTATGTTCCTTTTTTTCCCATCAGAATCTGTTAAACATCAGGAAATATTCATGTACAAAATGACAATAAATGACAAAAGCCATCAAAATTAAATATAAAATGCCATTAAAGAGCACTATTCAGATAGAGAGCAGGTGTACATGGTACATTTATCGCAGGAAGGCCAGGGATGCTGTGCAACACAACAAGACTGCATTTAGTCACCTGTTAATCGCTGAAGTGGCTGTCAATAGCATAAAGAGGTACTCCGTTGCTAGACATCTTATCCCAGGGGTCCGGCAACTGGGAGCCCCCACGATCTCCATGAAGACAACCGGCGTTAGACCGCTGGGTTCAAGAGGCCATGGTTGTGGCGTCACGTCACGCCCCCTCCCATAGACATGAATGGAGGGGCATGTCATTACAACACTAGGGGCATGCTGTGACATCACAATCATGGCTTCCAGAACTCAGTGTTCTAAACCTTAATGTTCAGAACGCCGGGTGTCTGCACAGAGGTGGTGGGGGGTCCCAGCGGCTGGACTCCTGCAATCAAGCAATGGAGTACCCCTTTAACTTAACCATTTGTGGTGCAGGCTGCTGGCCAACCATATCACAGATAAAGCCTGGTGATCACTATAATGATATAGTGGGTTATGGTGAGGATAGAAGTACCTGAAGTGTATTGTAATCCAATGTTTCTCAGTGTGCCAAAATCTATTTTTATATTCCATAAGGCAAAGCCCAGGAATGACAAGGTTTTCAGGAAATAACTTGAAATTTACTTAAAGAGAAACTGACAGCTATTTCAGCTGTAAAAAGCGTGGTAATTTATATTTATAAGTGGCGTTTACTAAACAGCTGGCACTGTGCAGCTCTGCTCAATGGAGGTGAACTAGCTAGCCGAGGTCCCCTGCCTCATCCCTATTGGAGGGGCAAGCTGTGCATAACTAGCTTGCCCCCTGACTGGTGAGCAGTTAAGGGGTTAAGAAATGTACAGGCAAGGTTTTTAGCCCCCTCCCCCGCCTGTAAAAACTTGTTGGTAACTATAGTGGTATGTCCCATGGGTGGGGGGGAAGGAGTGCACCAATCAGGGGTTTAATAGTTTCCCGGGCTTTCAGGGGCCCTCCCCTGGGTATTTATAGCTGTGGTGCCTCCCTTCCCCCCCTCAATCTGCCCAGGACCTGGAGTTTTGCCCTCCCTCCCTTTTTTGTATCTCTGTTTATTGTAAGTCACAGCTTGGCGGTAAGAAGACGGTGAAAGCGGGGTCAACCCGGGGTAGACCTCCACACAGGACAGTGTGGCAGCACCTCTCGGGTTGGCAAGAAGCCAATCGGTGTCTTTGTTACAGTTAAATTGTTATTTATATAAGTAATTTTATAAATAAAGCTGTGGCCTATCCCCACCCATAAAAAAGTTGAATTGTTGTTGTATCAGTTATTATTTAATTAATTATTGTAATAAGGGGGAGGGGAAGTTATAGCCTGCTAGGAGCTAATTGGGTCTCAACAGTCTTACTTCCCAGCCCACCCCCTTCCATGACGTCAGAGAAGGGGGTTCATCGGGGGGTTGATGTAAAAAAGGGGGCAGGCCAAGGAGTGATTATTGATGAGCCAGAGGAGCAACACCAGCTGATTTAGAAGCAGCCTGAACTCCGCATCTATACATGTAAGTTTCTCTTTAACTCTGGATGCAGTTCAATACAGTACATACTGTGTACCACTAGATTATAGTAAACTCTGAGAAAACTGAAGATTTTCCTATTGGTACAAAATACTGTTCATATCAGTAATATAAAATAACTTTATATGATACAATACATTTGAAGGCCCCATATTAATGATATATGAAAAAGAATATAAAAGTGTAAAGTACTGCAATGTATTCTAGCATCCCAGCTGCAGTATAGTTATGGTAATGCACATCGAACCACCCATTGAGCAAAACGCAGTATACTCTTTAGTGTCAAAACATCAGGGGACACAAGTGTAGTAGTAGAATTCTCTAATAATTTATTCCGCTTGTTATATTGCGCTACTTTCATTGAATCCTGTTTCCCTTACTATGATAAAATAGCTTTTTGCTGAAATGCTGAAGATCACATACGTCCCTTCTAGTGGAAGCAAAGCATTTTTATATGATATTTTATGTCCCTGATCAAAATAAACAGCAGGGAGGCTGAATCAAAGCTGTACAACGCATGTGCAGGAGACAAAATGGGATATAAATAAAAAGGCTATTCATGGTATCAAATTAAAATAAAAACTACACTTAGTTAAGGGTAGATAAGGATGCAGGCTAGCTGGGGGTTGTAGTCCTCCATCTGATATGTCACATGGCAGAGTGACACAGCTAACCTGATGTTCCTCGTGACCCAACTAATATTTTTTTTTGTCAGGAAAGCTGTTTCCATGTGCAAAGTGCAGGAATAAGACCTCGCCTGGACACCAGGTTTCCATAAAGCAACTTGAGCTATTTTACTTTACTTTTGGTGCAATCCCAATAATTTTTGGTTGCTTTTGCATAACTTTGTATAGTCAGAAGAATGTATATTTGGTCACTGTCTCTTTATCTGATCACAGTCATGTTTGTGCTTTTATAGGCGGTTTATTAAATGTAGCAATCTTTAGGTGCTTCTTAATATGTTTATGTGTAATGTTTAAAGGGGTACACCAGTGGAAAACATTTTCTTTTAAATCAACTGGTGCCAGAAAGTTAAATAGATTTGTAAATAATTTCTATTAAAAAAATCCCAATCCTTCCAGCACTTTTCAGCTGCTGTATACTACACAGGAAGTTCTTTTCTTTTTGAATTTCCTTTCTGCCTGACCACAAGCGCTAATCCCCATAGCAAATCTCTCTTGCTCTGGACAGTTCCTGACATGGACAGAGGTGTCAGCAGAGAGCACTTGTGGTCAGGCAGAAAGGAAATTCAAAAAGAAAAGAACTGTGAAAAGTACTGCAAGGATTGGGATTTTTTTAATAGAAATAAGTGGAATACCCCTTTTAATGCAGATAGATATGTTCTCTGGCTCTGAAGTTCTCAGTCCAAAGCTACTGAAACTATGAATAAGGATCTTCTCAGGTTGACCTACTCTACTGCACGGAGCAAAATTTTAGGCTTTTTGTTACTCACTCAGCAGTGGTCGTAGGTATGCCTGACAATAGGAAAAATACACACTTTGATTAAATCTCTCAGCTCAAGTGCAGGGCTAGTAGATATTACTCTGGAAAAAGCCAGGCCTAGACTGTTTTTAAAAGGTTTGGGTCCCCCCTTTATCTGTGTAGGAGAGGTTGACCTAGAAACGTCTACTTCAATCATGGGCTAGAAGGATCATGTGACATAAACATATATAGCAGGAATAAGAGTGCAAATCAGTGATAACTTCATATCTGCATGATAATAACTGGTAGGGAGGTCTGGCAGAGCTCTATCCTGCAGCACAAGATGTTTTTCAAGGGATCTAGCCCATGAGGAACAACCATTTACCCAAACTTTAGTTCTCATAATTATACCTTAAATGGCCCCTTATTATGCCCAACTTTGAATTGCCCTGCAAGACCTTCCTACTACAGACTGTTGTGACAATGATTAAAACAGCATATACCATCTCCCAGCCACAAAAAGGCCCCTCCAATGGCAATAGGGCTAGCTGCTTGCTTTCTTCCAGTGAAAGAACCCTCCCCTTCATGTATGATATAAACTCTATTTTAAACTCTAACTCTGTTCTATGCTTACCCATCTCAATATACACCCCTCCCATACTTTAACCCCTTACTCTCCTTAACCAGCCTTGGGCTTCCAAGACTAACAAACCCAGTCCTGCACGGGCCTCTGCTACCTGTGTTCCTCTTCTGCCCTCCCTTTATTATCAGCACTTGGCTTTGCAATCCATTTGTCTACATAATAGGTGATAAATGTATGATTTGTGGTGACCACTGGGACCACCACCAGTCACAAAAAGAGGGTCCCAGTATTCAGACCTCCATCAGACACTTAACAACTATCCTGTGGATAGATGATAAGTTGTCATTATGGAAAGCCCTATTATTCATTTACAGGCACCTTGGTGGCCTTCATTATACATTAAGTTAAAGTCATTATGCCACCAAAAATGACTTATTGTTTAAATCAAGTGCTTATGTTAACAATTTCTTTTTTTCAAACTTGTCATTTTTACTATCTATATCTCAAAATAATCCTAAAATCATGCAGTTTCAATTTTGGCCACTAGGCCTTAAACTAAGCTGTGGCTCCCTGTCCTGTAAATATAATTTTCCAGTAAAGCCTTGCCTCCTAGCACAGACAGCAGTACAGCGAAAGATGATACCAGAAAATAGATAACGCTGGCCCCTCCACCACAGCAGAGACCAACATCCCCCTTCCTGTAAAATGACTACTGAAAAGTTTACCAAAAATGTTCAATAATATCTCCAAATTTATCTGAATGGGACAGCTCCTGTCTATTGTTGTCTATGTTCATGGGTTCTGCTGTAAAGCATATCTCTAAATGCTGTTAAAACAGCTCAGGCAAGATTGCTGCCCCCATAATAATGTACAAAAAAAGGAAATAAAAAAATCAATCAAAAAATAGAACCACTTGATCAGCATTTATCACTTCCACACTTGATCGGCACCTAGTCTTTACTGATGATGGGTTGTCACCTTGGCTATTGACTGTAGAAATTCCAATAAAAAGGGCATAAGGAAACTTTAAATAACATAATAGTGCATATGGACATACTAAAAGAATATCCCCTGCATGGAGAGAGTGACTCTCTGCTCTATTATACATATTGGGGGAGATTTATCAAAACCTGTGCAAAGTTTCCCAGTTGCCCATAGCAACCAATCAGATTGCTTCTTTCATTTTGCAGAGGCCTTGTTAAAATGAAAGAAGTGAGCTGATGGTTGCTAAGGGCAACTGGGCAACTTTTCCTCTGGACAGGATTTGATAAATCTCCACCATTGAGTAGCTAAACACAATGGGGGAGATTTATCAAAACCTGTCCAGAGGAAAAGTTGCTGAGTTGCCCATAGCAACCAATCAGATCGCTTCTTTCATTTTTTACAGGCCTCTTAAAAAATGAAAGAAGCGATCTGATTGGTTGCTATGGGCAACTTTTCCTCTGGACAGGTTTTGATAAATCTCCCCCAATGTGATGGGAGGTAGGCTCTGTTCTGAGAAGGGGTTGTTAAAAGCTGCATCATGGTATCATATGACAGATTTATGGTGTATAACCTTCTTTACTTGACGTACTGTTATGTCCTACACAAAGAATTCCAGAAACAATAATGTGGCATACCTTGTTCCTTTTGTAAGGTGGGCCTGGGGCACATTATGTATTTAGTGTGCACTCTTGTTTTAAGATGATCACCATTTATGCAATTCTTTTGTTGAGCTGTTTATTGGATTTGTGTGATTTGGGTCATTGTAGATAGTTAGGCTGTATGATATATACTTTTGTTCACCTAAGCATTCGCCGCACATATACCAACACAGACAGTGCACAGACTTCCCACTGGCTCAAAGTATGTGCAGAACATATAATAAAGTGTATAATAAAGTATTAAAAAATGTTTTTTCCTTCTTGTTTACTGGTTTGGGTAACCAGGCCAGCTCAGTGTCAATGAATTTCTGCCTCATTCACCATGTCGCTAGTAAATGTGGGAGAAAAGAGTTGGAGACTTCGGTGTGTTACATTATTGGCTGGATTGCTGGACAACATGCTGCACTAAGTAATATTGTGCCTTGTCGAACAGTGAGAAAGGGTGTATATTGGACTGTAATATCTGACAGTGAGAGGGGGTTGAGGTTTTATGTAAGTGATCTTGTCAAAGACAATGGCCTGAAAATCTGTCATACCAAATATGGTCTTCTCAAGAAGTGGTCTTATGGAGAAGCTATACTGTATTGTATCACTATAATGCAAAATCCCTTGAGGGTTTATTCACTTTTTGCAGAAATTTCTGAAATTGTTTCATTCATTTCAATAGGTTTGTACATGCTTTCAGAAAATAATTTTCTATTAGGATATGTGGAATGAGTTTTTAATTGTAGAAATTTTAGACCTCCACAGATGTGAATAATAATAAAAAAAAAAAAAATAATATATATATATATATATATATATATATATA
Organism: Hyla sarda; assembly: GCF_029499605.1. Classification (NCBI taxonomy): domain Eukaryota; kingdom Metazoa; phylum Chordata; class Amphibia; order Anura; family Hylidae; genus Hyla; species Hyla sarda. The sequence continues at coordinate 206,918,312 of NC_079189.1, forward strand.
TATATATATATATGATAATAAGAAGAAGAAGATGCGATTCAAACCATTGAGATATTGTAAGCGACAGACTATATAACTATATGCCACTAAGCACAGTAGAAAATGTATTGTCTTAATATCATTTCAGCAATATCTAATTAGCAAATCCACTAATCATCTCAATATTCCAGACATGATAATGAATCATTAAGGGAGACTTATGAGCTCTACAATGGCTTTCTATACTGTCTAGTGCTATATAGATATTACATTAAAATGGAAAATGAAACTATAGCAATTCTTTTATTGACATCAGCTTCCTCATGCTCTCTGTTAACTATTCTACACAATACTCTACCTAATAACAACAAAATCACCACACTTGGTAACCATCAACCTACTAAGGATTGATCTATTTTAGGCTTCAGGAAAGAGCAATTATTTATTTACTATTATTATTATTGCTATTATTATTATTATTATTATTATTATTATTATATATTTTTTTTCATTAACTCATTCCAAGAGCAAAGAGCCATGGACAGAACCACCTAAAGGGGTAGTGCAGTAGGCAGCCTTTTCAAATCAACTGGCTCCAGAAAGTTATACAGATTTGTAAATTTCTTCTATTAAAAAAATCCTAATCCTTTAAGTACTTATCAGCTGCTAATACAATAATACAGAGGAAGTTGAGTTGTTCTTTTCTGTCTGACCACAGTGCTCTCTGCTGACACCTCTGTCCATTTTAGGAACTGTCCAGAGTAGGAGCATGACAGTTCCTGACATGGACAGTAGAGATGAGCCCACTGGAGCACCTGAAAGCTGAGCTAATTTATGCAGGCTAAAGTCAGCAACTGCCGAGCCGAGACGTTTGTGATGAATCGAATCACTGTAACTTCGCTCATCTTTAATAGACAGAGGTGTCAGCAAAAAATTGTTTTCTACCAGAGTACTCCTTTAAGGACAGGAGCAAGAAAAGGTTTAAGGCCGGGTTCACACTGAGAATCCGAGTGCAGCCAGCACCAACTGAAACCAGATGGCCCTAGGACCGTGCAGAAATGGCCATCTGCATAGACGGCAATACCTGAAAAGCAGATTCCACCAGAAGAAAAGTTTAGCGGCAGAGCATCTGCCACTGAAATTCCATAGTATGATAGCAATGGGAATCTGCTGCACTGGAATTTCAGACCAAAATTCCCAAGTGTAATTCCAATCAGAAATTTTGCAGTATACAGTAAACCCGGCCTATGGGGTTAAATTTGGCCCTTCAGCATTAAGGTCTGCTTAAGCCCCTTCCACCCTATGATGTATATAAATGTCACACCATGTTATACCAATCCAGTGAATTCACAAGCAGAGTGCATGGGATCAGCAACAGGAGCTGGATGCCAGACTTCCGCTGCAATTGTCGAGACCGAAGATCATCTGGTCAGTAATGTCTGCTGCATCTATAGGATTAACAGTGAGACACAGAGGAGTACTATCAGACAGGAGAGAGCACAGAGGAGTACTATCAGGAAAGAGCACAGAGGAGTACTATCAGACAGGAGAGAGCACAGAGGAGTGCTATCAGACAGGAGCGAGCACAGAGGAGTACTATCAGGAAAGAGCACAGAGGAGTATTATCAGACAGAAGAGAGCATAGAGAAGTGCTATCAGACAGGACAGAGCACAGAGGAGTCCTGCTAATACTCCTCTGTGCTCTCTCCTGTCTGATAGTACTCCTCTGTGCTCTCTCCTGTCTGATAGGACTTCTCTATGCTCTCTTCTGTCTGATAGTACTCCTCTGTGCTCTCTCCTGTCTGATAGTACTCCTCTGTGCTCTCTCCTGTCTAATAGCACTCCTCTGTGCTCTCTCCCGTCTGATAGGACTCCTCTGTGCTCTCTCCTGTCTGATAGCACTCCTCTGCGCTCTCTCCTGTCTGATAGTACTCCTCTGTGCTCTCTCTTTTCTGATAGTACTCCTCTGTGCTCTTTCCTGTCAGATAGTACTCCTCTGTGCTCTCTCCTGTCTGATAGTACTCCTCTGTGCTCTCTCCTGTCTGATAGTACTCCTCTGTACTCTCTCCTGTCTGATAGCACTCCTCTGTGCTCTCTCCTGTCTGATAGGACTCCTCTATTCTCTCTCTATCACACAGAGGAGTGCTATCAGACAGGATAGAGCACAGAGAAGTGCTAGCCCACCCTCACTTACTGGATTTTGTCCATGCCTGTGCTTCAGCCTGGACAAAGCCATGATTTTATGAGACAAGAATTCTATAAAAAGGAAATAAAATTTTCCTATGAAGTATATTAGAAAGGTCAATGTTTTCCAAAATATACAACATATAAAACATTTTTGAATCTGTCAGTGCCAATTTAAGTCCCAAAAAAGTAAAAATTGTGAAAATTAAATTCTTTACAAAAGATAAATAAATAAATAAATATAAATTTCCCAATAAAGCCCCATATTCTCACAAACAATAGAAAATAAGTAATAAGAAATAACAAAAATAAGAAAAAAACTTTCATAAAAGGTACTTTCACATGCCTAATGACAATCATGTTATGTATCCCTCATGAAGAACGTGTAGAAAAAAAAACATGCCACAATTTCTTCTTTTGGTCACCTTGATTAAAAAAAATTAAGTGGAATAAAAATTATCAAAAGTTATCATGAATCAAAAAAAATAGTATCAATAAAAAGTACACTTGTCCTGCAAAAATAAAACCCTCATATCAATGAAAACTCTATTTCAAAGAGTATTCCAGTACAGTAAACCGTATGCCTTGTCCAAAGGATAGGGGATAAGTTTAAAATTGCAAGGGTCCGACAGCTAGGACCCTCACAACCTCCTGCATGGCAGCCTGGCAGTCCCCAGGAAGGGTATATGTCGACACCCACATCAAGTGTGGCCAACCGTCTGACCTTCCCCCTCCCAAATCTAAAACGTATCCCTTAAACTTTTGATAGGGTATAGGTTTTACTGCACTGGAGTAATTCTTTATGCAAAATGGCAATAGAATGTTAGGGTGAAGAAGAACTTCTATAGTGAGTATATTGAAAAGTTTTGTATTATCATTCTACCCCTAGCTGTATAGCATTAGAAAAATAGGATGTATTTTTTTTCATTAACTTGAAGTAATAAAATAAAATAAAAAACAATTTACAAAATCAATACACTAATAGAAAATGTGTCTCCTACATATCCATTCATAGTAAATGTGGTGGCACAATGTATATACCATATTTTTCGCCGTATAAGACGCACTTTTTCTTCCCCAAAATTGGGGGGTGGGGGGGCAGTTGGTGCGTCTTATACGGCAAACACACATTAAAACTTGTCCTATCGCGCGGTCCCTGCGGCCATCAACGGCCGGGACCCGCGGCTAATACAGGACATCACCGATCGCGGTGATGCCCTGTATTAACCCTTCAGATGCGGCGATCAAAGCTGACCGCCGCGTCTGAAGCGAAAGTAACACTAACCTGGCTGCTCAGTCGAGCTGTTCGGGACCGCCGCGGTGAAATCGCGGCGTCCCGAACAGCTTACAGGACACCGGGAGGGACCTTACCTGCCTCCTCTGTGTCTTCTCCATGCCGGGATCCCCTGCATGGCCGGCGTTCTCCTTCGTCGTCGTCGCGCACGCCGTCCCGTCATCCAATAGGAGCGGCGTGCGTAGCGACGTGATGGCGGCGACGGAGAGCGAGGATACCTGGCAGCAGAGACGTTCCGGAGTGACGGGGACACCCCGGGGACGCGGCAATAGAGATGAAGGGCGACATCCAGGACAGCGGTGAAGGCTCCGGAGCGGCAGGGACACATGAGTATTACATCCTATACCAGTGGTCTTCAACCTGCGGACCTCCAGATGTTGCAAAACTACAACTCCTGGCACGGGCTTCCTGGGAGTTGTAGTTTTGCAACATCTGGAGGTCCGCAGGTTGAAGGTTCCGAATATTTTTTTTTCTAGATTTTCACCCTTTAAAATTGTGTGCGTCTTATATGCCGGAGCGTGTTATGTGGCGAAAAATACGGTATTATTTGTAAATTTGTTGCCATCAGTACAGATTGTGAGCATCCACAAAACAAATTTTCTTTCTCTAGCTGTTCTTTTTTTTTTTTTTTTTTTCTTTTTCATTACAAATATTCTCCCAAAAAGCATTTTGGAAAGGTTTAGAGCGTTTAGCAGCTTCTAAGAAAACAGCTGAGGCTACCTATATTCCTAAAAGGAGGATTAATAACCTTTATAATCAAGCAGATTTTACCATAGCAGCAGAAAATTACTAAAGAAATCCAATAAAGCAGGATTAGACCGCAGGACACTAACCTCCTGTAGAATGTATCCTTTAAAATATGCTAACTGAACATTTTTCCTTTGGCAATTTTCCCATATGTAAAAACAGGCCCAGTGGCACTGGCTCTTGTATTGTAATATTTCATCTGGCTGTCAGAGACAGCATGGGTCCTTTAAAGAGCCACTGTACATTTCTTTAATCAAATCTTTTGTGATTCCCATTACACAAGGAAAATGACTTGTTCGTTCATCCTGTGAAACGCGTAGGGCACTGTGAAATATAATCTATTAAATTAAGGCAAATCAATGAGGTTGTTCTTGTATGGGAGGATAAGACATGGTCATGGATCCTATGGTATAGAAAGATCTAAGGCCAATTGCATGCCAAAAGCAGTTAAAATGATATCAATTTACAGCTCTCTGTTGTGGCCTTCACAGAGGCCTCCTTTAATCTCAAATGGCCAATTAATATTCCGCATTGATAGTGGTAATACATTTATTTTTCCTAAACATCACTGCACTCAGTCTGCTGGAAAGAATAAGGTTCTGCATTCTTTTCACTTTTAATGTGCAGGGTGAGTAAAATGGTAAATTTCTCACAATGCTTCACTCTAAGGAGCAGTTCTTCTTTAAATAAAAAAAATAAAAAAAAGAAAGTAAAAAAGAAATAAAAAAAAGAAAGTAAAAAAAAAAAACTTTTTATGCATACCACAGAAATCTTTCCATCTTCACTGCTCGCTGTGCCTTAGGGCAGTCATCTGTATATGTATTTTTATCTGCAAGTTGTATATGTCTATATGTATGTTTACAGTTGTTGTTGTGGACCTTAGGAAGGCGTGAGAACAGGCCGAAACGCGTTGTCCGGTTGTATCTTTTACGTACAAATAAAATAAAAGAATCCTGTGTATCCATTGGCATCCTGACTCATTTTCACAGAAGCGCTTGGGAGACAGAACCCCCGCATCTTCTGTGCTTCCATTTCCTTTATTGTCTTTTCTGTGACCCCTCCTTGGGACAACGGACAAGGGGACACCAAGCAGCAAGCTGTAACAGCCCACCACATACCGCGACAGAGTCGTGCCCTATCCGTCGCACAACTCCTGGAGGTCAGTGCCATTGCACAGGTGTGGTGGTGGGTTTTCTCTTTCTCTTTTCTTTTAACCATCAAGAACCTAATCTACTACGCCAGAGAGCGCCCCGCATCTTTTTTCACTTTTTTCCCTCCTTCTCTTATAAAATATTAAGGATTGGAACACAAAATCTATTAGGTTTTTATTTTATCCAGAATTATAATTAGAATATTAGAATATTTCTAGAAATGGAGGAAACATGGAGATGCGGCATCAAGTTCTCATCGCGTATCACCAGTGACCTGCAGGCCAAACCTTTATTGACTTTCTACAAAGTTTGTCAAACAGTACAATGTCTAAAAGAAACACATACATAGAAAATTACCAGGAAGCTATATATATATATATATATACACAGTGTGTTTTATTCTGTCACAGTCAGCAATGTTACCATAGCAACACACAACAAGAATGGCTTCTATCAACCTCACAGAAGTAACTGCAGTGGATGTAGGAAAGCTAACAGCATGTGAGAAAGGAGCTGAAGGGGTGGGTGGAGGTGTCGGGAAGGTGTAAGGAACATCTTTATGTTATGTATCCATTTACACACACTATCATATCCTTATTATGTCCTCCATATTCCATTCACTTACACATGGAAAATCAGCTCACTTTAAGATATTTCATAAAAGGATCTTTAGCAAACCTGGATGGGCATGAGGTGGGTCTAGACAGAATGGAGGAGTCTGAATTACAAATTATTTTCACCAGGAAATACATCTCCTATAAAATAAGGTGAATCTTCAATTTACTCAACTCCAACTGCTTATATAATGCTGCCATATTCAGCAGGAACTCTTCACTTTAGTCCCTGTCACTATTGGGCATTAAATCACAAAACAGTTCAAGTACTTGTCAAAACCAGACACTAACATATATATATATATATATATATATATATATATATATATATATATATATCTTTTTTTATGTTTTTTTTCTTCTGATTTTATATTTTTTTATGTTTTGTATTTTATTACGAGAGTGACTATCTGCCTTAGATATACCATAGGAACCCGCAGTCTGGAGCTGAGTCCGGTACTTTTCTGGGAGAGTGTTCTAGGAATGCTCTGTGGCCTGTGCAGATATCATTGTACAGGGGGAAGTGGAGGGAAGCTAATACCATCACTCATTGTGACTGGCCGATTATGTGTTGTCTAAATATAGATGTCTCTTTTCTCTGTAATCCTGGCTGTGATCATAGTAAGAATTATTCTAAAACATGATCTCTATATAACAGGTATGTCAGAAATGTCAGCTTCTTATTAGGCTTAGTGGCCAGAGTGAAAAGTGCAAGATTTTAAGAATGTTTTTTTAATAGGCAGTGAAAAAGTCACCAAAAAGCTTAAAATTATATTTAAAATAAAAACCTGAGTTTTTTTTATCACCATTCTTAATTTCACTCTCCCGCACATTATTGATTTATCTTATTTCAGGATTTGTTAAATCATGGGAGTAACTTAAAGTACCCAGATGAAACCCACCACAAAACGTTTTTGTCCAAACAGATTGGACTTAGTCAGTACAGTATTGTCACTATTACATTATATGTAACCGTCTGGCACTTTCACAATATACAGTTGCTATTTAAACCATCTGTATTCATTGAACAAATAGAGGCTCTAATAACGCAGACAGCAAACACAACAGCATCTATTTTGACAGAATATAGCATCTTGTGTTCTGTTGACAGCCTGAAAGAATCTGCTCTCTGTTTCCATTCTTTGTTTTAAAAGCTGATATTTGAGAAATTACAGGTATATTTATGAAACCAATACTACATACAAAGTCAAAACTGATATTTTGGTGGAGTATGAATTTTTGCAGCTGTGTTGTCATCATCAGAGATCAGGGTACTGTATGCTTTAAAAGTACAAAACATTACTCAGGGCATTTCCTCTGCCAGCTTCCCTTCTTTTCATAGTGCACCCTGGTGCCTACCCTTTCCAATGTACATAATGCACATGCATGCTGCCATAAACATGATAAGAAAAAAGAATGGGATTCACTAGGTCAGGCCACCTTCCATTGCTTCATGGTCCAGTTCCTATGCTTACATGTCTATTATGGGCACTTTCAGTGGTAGACAGTGGTCAACAGGGGCACCTTAAAGGGGTTATCCAGGAAAAAAAAACTTTTTTATATATCAACTGGCTCCAGAAAGTTAAACAGATTTGTAAATAACTTCTATTAAAAAAGTACTTATGAGCTTCTGAAGTTAAGGTTGTTCTTTTCTGTCTAAGTGCTCTCTGATGACACATGTCTCGGGAACCGCCCAGTTTAGAAGAGGTTTGCTATGGGGATTTGCTTCTAAACCGGGCGGTTCCCGAGACACGTGTCATCTGAGAGCACTTAGACAGAAAAGAACAACCTTAACTTTAGAAGCTATTAAGTACTGAAAGGATTAAGATTTTTTAATAGAAGTAATTTACAAATCTGTTTAACTTTCTGGAGCCAGTTGAAATATAAAAAAAAGCTTTTTCCTGGATAACCCCTTTAACTAGATTCCAGCTTTTGCATGCTCTGATATAATGTGTGTTCTGACATCTTTTTGTTATAGTCAACTTTATATTTTTAAGCAATTTGTGCTACAGTAGCTCTTCTGTGGGATCAGATTAGACAGACTAGCCTTCCTACCCCCACAAATTGCAATGGGTCTTTGGCACACATGACCTTGGTTGTCCTTCCTTGGACAACTTGCGTTAGGTACTAAACACTGCAAACTAGAAATACCATGTCATCTATCCATGTTAAAGGGGTACTCCGCTGCTCAGTGTTCGGAACAAACTGTTCTGAACGCTGGAGCCGGGAGCTCATGACATCATAGCCCCACCCCATCATGACGTCACAACCCGCCCCCTCAATGCAAGTCTATTGCAATAGACTTGCATTGAGGGGGCGGGTTGTGACGTCATTAAGGGGTGGGGCTATGATGTCATGAGCTCCCAGCGCCACTCCAGTGTTCGGAACAGTTTGTTACAAACGCTGAGCAGCGGAGTACCCCTTTAAGTTTACCCATTAGATCCTAACAACTACCCATGTTTCCTGCATCCAACAAGTTAACTTCAAGAACAAACTGTTCACTTGCTGTCCAGGGGTAGGATTCAGCCATTTCTCTCTCTGGTTCTTCAGACAGTTGCCTTTATTTCTAAGTAAGCACATTCTTAGGACATATTTACAAATAAATTCCCAGTGGCCAGAGGTGTATGTTAGCTATAGTCTCCCATAACCAATGCTGGGCACTTCCTGCAAAATGTAGGCAGTGTGATTATGTCATCATGCTGCCTAGATCCATATCTAGCTGCCAGGCCTGGCTAGCAAAGGACAGAGCGGAAGAGTGGCATGGGAACGGACATGGGGTAGGTAAGTATATTATGTACAGTGGGGACCCAATTTATGGCTCTGATTTACTATTGTAAACCTGACCTGTATTGTCAGGTTGTGTGCCAGAATTTTTGTCTGCGCCAGAAATTGCGCCAAAAAAAGTAAAAACCCAACCAACTCTCCATTTTACTCAGGAAACCCAAAAAACGGGCATGACTGCCAAGAAAAGGGAGCATGGTCGCCAAAAAGGAGGTGTGTCCCCAACATTTTCACAAAAAACAACATATTTACTAAGGTTTCCACATAAAATGTGATGGATTTGAGCTGAGGAAAACCCTACAGATCAGAGCAGGTTTTAAAAAAGCAAAATGTAGGGAAAAGTGCAAAATGTAGGGAAACATACATACATACCATGGAAAAATACTTGTAGGGAATTAAAACCCACAAAGAAAACTACACTACACTCTTAGTAAATCAGGGCCTATGTCTTAATTTCACTTGCATGGGTACAGTATATGGGTTGATTTGATATGCAGAAGTAGAATATATGGCTTAATTTTATATGTGGGGTACAGTTGGTGGCTTAATTTCATATATGGGGTGCAGTATATCAATGCATTTCATATGTAGGGTATAGCAATTGTCTTAATTTCATATGTGGGGTAGAGTATATGGAATAATTTTATATGTGGAGTAGAGTATATGGATTAATTTCATATGTATGGCACAGTATATGGCTTAATTTCGTATATGGGGTACAGTAAATGGGATGAATTCATATATGGGGGCTAGAGTGTATGTAATATATTTATATATGGGTTACAGTGTATTAAATATATTTATATTTATGGCGGTTAAAGTGTATGGAATAAATTTATGTGTGCGATTTCAGTATATGAATCATTCATATATGGGAACTCAGTGTATTAATTCATTAATTGGGTTGCAGTATATAATTCTTATATGGAGGCACAATATTTGAATTTATTCATATATGAGGACACAGTATATTAATTAATGGGGTATTCCAGGCAAAAACATTTTATCCCCTATCAAAAGGATAGGGGATAAGATGTCTGATCGTGGCGGCCCCTGCCGCTGGGACCCCCGCGATCTCCCTGCAGCAGTCCGCATTCTATGCGTAGCTGCGTCTGAAGTTTTGGAAACCGCCGGGCTTCCGAGACTGGGACGTGACGTCACGCCATGCCCCCTCCATTCATTTCTATGGGAGGGGGCTTAACGGCCGCAATGCCCCCTCCCATAGGCATGAATGGAGGGGGAGTGGCGTGACGTCACGTCCCCGTCTCGGAAGCCCGGCGGTTTCCGAAACTTCAGACGCAGCTATGCATAGAATGCGGGCTGCTGCAGGGAGATCGCGGGGGGTCCCAGCGGAGGGCCCCCAAAGTCAGACATCTTCTCCCCTATCCTTTCAATAGGGGATAAGATGTTTTTTGCCCGGAATACCCCTTTAATTTATAGGGCATAGTATATAATTCATTCATTTATGGGGCACAGTAAATAGCATTATGGAAAACATTGTATTATAATAGATTTTAGGGGCAAAGTGTGTTTTGAATTTCAGGGCTATGGTGTATATTATAAAGAATTCCTGGAGTGGCGCAGTTTTAGGGGCTATAGTATGTGGCAGCATTATTTTGTGTGGTAGTATTATATTCAGAGAGGGTACAGTGTGGCAGGGTTATATTCAGGTGGTTTAGCGTATGGCAGGGTTATATTCAGGTGGCTTAGTGTATGGCAGGGTAATATTCAGGGGGCTTAGTGTATGGCAGGGTTATATTCAGGTGGCTTAGTGTATGGCAGGGTTATATTCAGGTGGCTTAGTGTATGGCAGGGTTATATTCAGGGGGCTTAGTGTATGGCAGGGTTATATTCAAGGGGCTTAGTGTATGGCATGGTTATATTCAGGGGGCTTAGTGTATGGCAGGGTTATATTCAGGTGGCTTAGTGTATGGCAGGGTAATATTCAGGGGGCTTAGTGTATGGCAGGGTAATATTCAGGTTGCTTAGTGTATGGCAGGGTTATATTCAGGTGGCTTAGTGTATGGCAGGGTAATATTCAGGGGGCTTAGTGTATGGCAGGGTAATATTCAGGTGGTTTAGTGTATGGCAGGGTTATATTCAGGTGGTTTAGTGTATGGCAGGGTTATATTCAGGTGGTTTAGTGTATGGCAGGGTTATATTCAGGTGGTTTAGTGTATGGCATGGTTATATTCAGGTGGTTTAGTGTATGGCAGGGTTATATCCAGGTGGTTTAGTGTATGGCAGGGTTATATTCAGGTGGTTTAGTGTATGGCAGGGTTATATTCAGGGGGCTTAGTGTATGGCAGGGTTATATTCAGGGGGCTTAGTGTATGGCAGGGTTATATTCAGGGGGCTTAGTGTATGGCAGGGTTATATTTAGAGGGTACACTGTGTGGCACAGTTATATTCAGGGGCACAATGTCTGGCATGGTTGTAATTATTATTGTCTTAAGGTAGAGAATGAGGATCTGCTAACAATGTGAGGAGCCAATGATGTCCAGGTGTCAGAGACCACAAAGATGTAGCTGGAAGAAATCATGGCAGTCTGGATCATATGGAAAAGAAAAAGACTATAGAGAAGGCATCACCTGTGAGTCACTATATTACTCTGTACCATCCCATCAGTACTGTAGCCACCTGTAAGGTCTACAACTCCCAGCATAACCTTACCACTGCTAGGAGTTGCAGTTTCACCAAATAAAATCTTCTTTAGTACTTTCCCCTTACTTGGCAATAAATATATTTGTTTGTTATAGTCCTAATAAGTGTCTGCAGTGTTAGTGTCCATCACACCAAGTAGTCCTATATTGTAGGATAATTCCAGTTGATACATACTTAAAGGGGTACTCAGCTGCTCAGCGTTTGGAACTAACTGTTCCAAGCGCTGGAGCTGGCTCCGGCGCCGGGAGCTTGTGACGTCATAGCCCTGCCCCCTCATGACGTCACGCTCCACCCCCTCAATGCAAGTCTATGGGAGGGGGCGTGACAGCCGTCACGCCCCCTCCCATAGACTTGCATTGAGGGGGTGGGCTGTGACGTCATGAGGGGGCTATTACGTCACGAGCTCCCGGCGCTGACTCCAACGTTTGGAACAGTTTGTTCCAAACACTGAGCAGCGGAGTACCGCTTTAAGTGGTTTAAATCCCATGTAAACATAAAGAGTGAAGCATTTACTGAAGTCACATGCCCTGTCACACCTTTCTTATGGGCCTCTTTACAAGGAATTCCTCCACGAAGCATGTCTGGTTAAAGAATGACAGACTGAATATTATGTAAGTATAACGTTACGTCACAGGCAGACAGGACAGAGTGGAGAGGGCTTTACAACCAGTTCTCTCTCTTCATTACAATGATATGAATCACTGCCTGTAGCTATTGTGACATATGCACATTTGTGACATATGCCACCATCTAGGCAAGAATAGTCCCCCAATAGTCAGCTGTTAGTGCTGTCTGAAAGTAATCTGGAGGAAAAATCCTTATTATGCTGAAGGGAATCTGTCACCTATCAAACTGTAATGGAAATTAACTAGTGAATTCTAGCACCCATAGGAGTCAGTCAGCAACTGTGAGTCTCTTCTAAACAGTGCCAAATATGCGTAGGCATCTCTGAACCTCTCAGGATACCCAGATGGCAATGTTTTTCACACACTGACTAGGAGCATACACCCATAATGTAGAATTTTGTGTTCATTTGACGCATAAAGAAGCATAAAGTCTTAAAGGGGAATTCCAGGAAAAAACTTTTTTTTTTATATCAACTGGCTCCAGAAAGTTAAACAGATTTGTAAATTACTTCTATTAAAAAAATCTTTATCTTTTCAATTATTATCAGCTGCTGAAGTTGAGTTGTTGTTTTCTGTCTGGCAACAGTGCTCTCTGCTGACATCTCTGCTTGTCTCGGGAACTGCACAGAGTAGAAGAGGTTTGCTATGGGGATTTGCTTCTAAACTGGGCAGTTCCCGAGACACGTGTCATCTCAGAGCACTTAGACAGAAAAGAACAACTCAACTTCAGCAGCTGATAGTTATTGAAAGGATTAAGATTTTTTAATAGAAGTAATTTACAAATCTGTTTAACTTTCTGGAGCCAGTTGATATATATAAAACCCATTTAACTCCTAGGACTGTTTAGGGTGCATTCTGAATGGGATTTCTTTTTTTTCTGGATTTCAGAAAAGCCTTTTGGTTGGGTACAGTGAACTCTCATGAAGTATAAGTCATTGTTATATGGCAGAACACATGACCATACAGGTCACTATACAAGTTGTGCAGAACATGTCTGCCAAGCAAGCCGTTCATTTTAAAAGACTTCTGTCTAATTTATATAAATGAATTGCTACATTTACAATAGGGAGCTACAGTAGAAATGGGAAAAAACAGAATACCAAGCAGCACAAAGGAACTGTACAAGGCAAGGATTGCATCGATTAAACAGATCATGGGTTATATAATAGAAGTGGACATTGGATTTGAAATAGACATTGGATAGACATTGGATTTGAAGTTTATCAAACACATGATCAAAATATTTGTGCAATTTTCCTACTACAATACATCCTCAAGTATTAAACAATTCCAGAATAAGATGCAGCCCACCGAGGACACTGACACCAAATGATCCCATATTGTACAGAAATGGTGTGGTGGAAAGCAATTGTTCTAGTGAGCACTAGGGGTCAGACCCCAACCAATAAAAACTTTTAACATGTTGCTATGACATGGCAAAAGTTTTTTTGTTTTTGTTTACAGACAGGGACACTTTAAGGGTCTATTCACACGTACAGTATTCTGTGCAGATTTGATGCGCAGGATTTCAAGTCATTCAGTTTACATTGAAACATGCTGCAGAAAATCCTGCGCATCAAATCTGCGCAGAATACTGTACGTGTGAATAGACCCTAAGAAGAGATTTTCTTTGGCAGCTGATATGTGCAATATACAGTTCTGTATGCCAGCTGCTGCAGGTCTTCTTTGTGAAAAGAATGATACAGTGCTTCCTATCAATCAATCAATCAATCAGATAGGAAGACCACCTTTACTTTACAAAAGAAGTTTGGCAGCAGCTGAGGTTTGCATTGCATTGAGTAAGGTAGCACAATTTGAAAAATGATGGTTTTTATAAGGACATGGAATTCCTGTGACTGCTAATATTCATATGAATTGCAGAGGGTTTCATTAAAATGTTATATATATATATATATATATATATATATATATATATATATATAATCCTTTACTCCCATTCATAAATCCCTGTCTTTCTCTTTATCCTTCAGTAGGGTAAACAACATTTCTACAATCCTGGCCATGCCATCGCTTCATGCAACTCATTGTAGTAGAAATCTAGACGTCACCATCACAAGACAAAGCAAATACATGTGTTCGGTATGGCAACGGTTCAAGACTTTCCAATCCTGACATACTTTTGGAGTATTACAAATAAGACAATTAGTTCTATTTCAGTATATTGAGACAATTGTAATATCAATCCCCGCATGAAAACGACTACATGCCCTTATTGTGAATCAGGAAACAAACATTATTTTCTACACAATGTTTGTAAAGAAGAAAACAAAATCCAAATGAACCATAATCATCATCATAACTATCAATTTAGGATAAGATGACATAGGAGTTCTGATCCGCAACACTGGACGGTGCAGAGAGGAGCACATGCAAAAGTTTGTACAAGGTGTTTAAATATTTATAGGGGTAAATCTTGCTGAACAATGTCTACATTTGTGATGGATGGCAGCTCTGGTCTAGCGTTATGTACTATGTTCCTGTGGACAATGTCATTTATGATGCATTCACATCACGATTTTACCATCCTACTTCTTCTCACGTACAAATCTGCATGCCAAGTCGTATCCATTGACTTCCATTCATTAATGATAGACAACAAATGCATCAGTTTTCATCCACATCCGATTTTGCACGATTTAAGATCATGGTTGACCACGACTTTTCGTCCAGATTCAAAATCGGATCAAAATCGTGTCCAATATTTTTTTATTATTGATGTCTATGTAAATCACATGGAATCAGATAAATCGCAAACAATTTGTTTGCACGCATGGGCAGTAGACTTCAAAACGCATACACTGCAAATATATAAAACTTTCTTGCCATTGGCATACATATTCATTTTAAAAACAGGATCAGATTTTTATTGAAAATCGGATGGAATTTTCATCTGTACGATTTTTGGATACAATTTTTAAAATCGGATAGCAAAGAAACTTTTACATACGATTGTAATGTAATTTTGTCCGATTTTACGGTCCGATATTCGGATGGTTAAATCATGGTGTGAACCTAGCCTTAGTAAATGGGATGAGCTCTAATGAACTCATCGGGTTTGTACATTAGATGTAATGATGAGTAAGGAAGGAGTGAGCACTATTATTTCTAAAAGTTATTCCTATGCATCATATGCGCTTGTAGAGAACAAGTAATACTCGTATAGTCTGTATAATTGTTGCCTCCTACTGATTTGTGCCTATATGCTAAGGATGTTCAGTGACTGGCACACAATTACTATAGGATGGGGCTGACAGCTCTGGTGTGTGAGTTACTTTCCTGTCAAATCCCACACACACGGCTTAAACAAGCAGAACAAAGCAATTTGTTCAGTATAATTCCCAGATTGGCAATGCATCAAAAGGGGAAGCGAGCAATATTTACTCCAACAAAAACCCCTCTCATGGTCAATTCCTTGTTGGAAGGGACTGCGGTTTTTCCGGGATCTCTGCAGCCTCCTCCAGCTCACATGCTGCAGTACAGACACAAACACGCTCAGCTGTGCTCACACTGCACATGACAGCACAGGAGGATCAGCTTACTAGCACTGCAGATCATGCCAATGACAACAGCTACAGTACCATCCACCTGCCTAATGCCCATCATCATGCACATCACTGGTGACCCTGCATCACCCCAAGCAGGCACCTGCCTCCTAATCCTGTATGGATGGTCCAGGCCTGGAGCATGCACCTGACCGGGGATGAGACAGGTCATCTGTCCGCATGACGACAACTAGTCCACATCTGTTCCAACAAGTCGCACACTGAGTGAAGGAGAGAGGAGGTTAGGGCAATATCTGCATTGGCAGTGACAAGCTACCTTACTGTGTATGTCAGCTCTCTGTCAGCTCGCTTCGTTCTCCTTTAAATGCTCTTTCTGCTGATGTGTTGGAAAGCGCTTCCCAGTTCTTTGCCAGTTCTAAGTAAGAATCCTCATGTAAGGGGTCCCCATGCCAAGTCCTCTCAGCCTGGTAAGGCAGAGTAGTTGTGAAGTGGAGGTATTGGGAGCTTCTCAGGCAGCTGATTGTGAAGGGGAAGAAGAGAGTAGGAGGAGGAGCAGAAGGGAGGGCTCAGTCACTGAGATTAGGAACAACTATGTGTGTGTACACTATGTGAATCCAGCACTGCCACCTCATAAGTAAAGCAGCTCAAGATCAACCTCTCGCCTCCGTCTCTCCTCCCTTAGCTCTTACGTTGGATTCGTGTCCGGCCTTCTTCTTCCCTCACAGCTTTATTGAGCGGACACTGAGAGGAATGCAGCTAGGATAATAGAACGTACTCTCATCTTTCCCCTGCAACATCTACGACTAATGATCACCAAATAAATCGGCTCAATCTAGCGTTATCTATGGCCACCCCACGATCATCATCAAACAAGCAGGCCACACGATATCGTAATGTATCAAAAATGTTAACCAACTTTATTCGAGATGCAATTTACAAACAAGGTTAACCCCTTAAGGTCGCAGCTCATTTTCACCTTAAGGACGGAGCCATTTTTTTGCAATTCTGACCACCGTCACTTTATGCATTAATAACTCTAAGAAGCTTTTACCGATTATTCTGATTCTGAGATTTTCATGAAAATTTCAAAATCTGAAGGGACTGATGTTACAGAACTACAACTCCCAGCATGCCTGGGCAGTCTAGGCCTGCTGAGAGTTGTAGTTTTGCAACATCTGGAGGGCTACCGTTTGGGCACCACTGTATATAGTGGTCTCCAAACTGTGACCCTCCAGATGTTGCAAAACTACAACTCCCAGCATGCTGTCTGTCTGGGCATGCTGGGAGTTGCAGTTTGGCAACCACTAGGAAGCAGCAGTAAATACCACTTTACTGCCACCTTCCATGATGCTTCGCGCCGTCGCCTGCCTACCTCCGCCGCTGATCTCCGCTGATGCCACTGATGATCGGCGGTCCCCTCAGCATCTTCTCCCCAAGTAACGGCCGCCATCTTCTCCCCCCCCCCGTTCTGCCCGACATCCAGGGGTGGGCAGAGCGGGGGGTTTCCATGGTAACCCCCCGTCTTCAACTGCCATTGGTCAATAGTCATTGCTGACTAATGGCACCACTGCAACCTCGCTCCTATCCCTTAGGATGATCGGGGCTGTCACTGACAGCTCTGATCATCCCTATTTTCCAGGCGATCGGGTCACCAGAGACCCGATCAGCCCGGAATAGCGACAAATCGCAGGTCTGCATACCCCCTGCATCCTGAAGATGTTATGTATATATATATATATATATATATATATATATATATATATATATATAAGGTACAGCAGATATCACAACAGAAAAAATAGAGGGGTACACTCCAAGTAAATGCTGTAATATAATAATCAAAGATCACAGGTATAAATATAAGGCAGGCCTGGTAAAATGTTCATAGAGAGACACTCAGCACAATGCAAATGAGAAGTCTAGAACTACCTGCCCAAATAGTAAAACCAATGGTACTGCTATAACTAATAGACTGTGCACCTTATGGGGAGATACCTCACCTCTAGCCCCTTCGGGGCTAGAGGTGAGGTATCTCCCCATAAGGTGCACAGTCTATTCTTTATAGCAGTACCATTGGTTTTAGTTCTATACACATTTGAATTGTGCTGAGTGTCTCTCTATGAACATTATACCAGGCCTGCCTTATATTTATACCTGTGACCTTTGATTATTATATTACAGCATTTACTTGGAATGTACCCCTCTATTATTTCTGTTGTGATATCTGTCGTGCCTTGTATATGTCTTTTTATCCTTGTTTGTAAATTGCATATCTTATAAAGTTGGTTAACATTATTGATACATTATGATATCGTGTGGCCTTCTTGTTTGGTGATGTGCCGGGGACTATGCGGCCTCATGTGTGCAGGAAAAGCCATAGATCCCCGCACAAGACTAATATTACCATACAGCTTATGATGCATGCAGCCCTTACACTTGGAACACGTATTCATTAACGTCCAGCATTTGAATGGTTACTTGGATATGAATTATTTATTAAAATAACATTTTCTTAGAATTTCAGGGTCTACAAACAGGAAGCATTTGATATACTGATGCATCCATAAGCTGATACATTGCAAGGAACAATGCAAGAACTATTTCTGAATACGGCTGATACCTGCAAACAATAGAGACAAGCCGGGAAAAGTCAGTAAAATTCTAATTCAAATTTCCAAATTCATTCTTCTGTGGAAAAGATTTAGAATCTTAGATACAATTTACATTGATGTAATAAAGGAAATGAAATATTAACTTTTACCATTGAAATCTATTATGCCCAAGTGTGTAGAACCCATGGTGTTTTTTTATACTGAATGTAAAATATACAGTAGTACAGTAAGCAATAGTTTTTCTGCAAATGCCCTAAACTGAAATATAACATTGTGTTCCTATTAAAGTACCGTATATACTCGAGTATAAGCTGACCCAAATATAAGCCGAGGCCCCTAATTTTACCCCAAAAACCCAAGAAAAGTTATTGACTCGACTATAAGCCTAGGGTGGGAAATACATCATCCCCCCATGTCATCATCCAGACCCCCGTCATCATGCAGACCCACGTCATCATCCCCCCTTAATCATCACCGCCTGTCAATCCCTTCATCAGTGGTCTTCAACCTGCGGACCTCCAGATGTTGCAAAACTACAACTCCCAGCATGCCCGGACAGGCATGCTGGGTGTTGCAGTTTTGAAACCCCTTGAGGGCCGCAGGTTGAAGACCACTGCGGCCTTCGTCATCATCCATGACGAAGTCATCATCCCCCCCTTTTACTCACCTCCCCTCGGCGGGAAGTTAGGGTGAGCTGGTCCGGGCCATCTATGCCGCAGGGACCATCCGGTGGGGATGGTTAGTCATTGCTGGCTGTCCATTTTCACTGGGGGGGACCTCTTCTCCGCGCTTCAGGCCCGGAGTAGTGATGTTGCCTTGACGACGACGCAAAGGGACGTTGAGCATGAACTTGCTCAACTCCGGGCTTGCTGGGAGTTGTAGTTTGGCAGCATCTGGAGGTCCACAGGTTGAAGACCACTGATGAAGGGATTGACAGGCGAAGTTCACTCGAGTATAAGCCGAGGGGGCGTTTTCAGCACGAAAAATCGTGCTGAAAAACTCGGCTTATACTCGAGTATATACGGTAGTATGAGGTTTCTTGTACATATATAAGGAACATGCAACCATTTACAGTATGCTTTATATTGATTCCTGTACAAAAAATATGCATTTTGTTCTAGTTGGACAGTCACAGTGCTGGTGCCTTGGGTTAGGTGTCCACAATTTTACATCTGGGTCCAAGCTGGTAGTATGTAGAGACATTTGCCCTCTTCTTGACTATGGACCTGCGATAGAACCAGAACAAGCTATAGTTCCTTTGAATCCAAAGTCCTGGATTCAGACTACTGCAAATATCGCTCATTCAAGTTGGAAGCATGTGAGCTATTGTCTGCTGGTATCAGCCTCTGTGCCTTAGAAGATATATACTGACCAATGTATGCTTTGTTCTTTTTTCATTGTTTCTGTGGCATAAATCCTTCCAAAACTTGGTTGTAGCAGAAGGTAACATCACAACTCACAAAGAACCTTACAACTGAGGTGCTCCAGAAGGAGAGGAAGGGCCCGGAATGTAGAAGTAGAGGCAATGTGCCGAAGAGGAGCAGCTGGTGCCTCCGAAGAATAAAAGACACACTTCTGTAAGCTGCACTGGAAATTCACTAACACTAAAGAATGGTGTCACCTAAGGGAGTTCATTAGCTTCCTAGAAATATAATTAATAGCTTTAATTAAAATAGTGTTAATGATGTAAATACACTGCTCAAAAAAATAAAGGGAACACTAAGATAACACATCCTAGATCTGAATGAATGAACTAATCATATGACATATTTTCGTCTTTACATAGTTGAATGTGCTGACAACAAAATCACACAAAAATTATCAATATAAATCAGATTTATCAACCCATGGAGGTCTGGATATGGAGTCACTCAAAACAAGTGGAAAACCACACTAAAGGCTGATCCAACTTTGATCTAATGTCCTTAAAACAAGTCAAAATGAGGCTCAGAAGTGTGTGGCCTCCACGTGCCCATATGACCTCCCTGCAATGCCTGGGCATGCTCCTGATGAGGTGACAGATGGTCTCCTGAGGGATGTCCACCCAGACCTGGACTAAAGCATCCGCCAACTCCTGGACAGTCTGTGGTGCAACGTGACGTTGGTGGATGGAGCGAGATATGATGTCCCAGATGTGCTCAATCGGATTCAGGTCTGGGGAACGGGCAGGCCAGTTGATAGCATCAATGCCTTCCTCTTGCAGGAACTGCTGACACACTCCAGCCACATGAGGTCTAGCATTGTTTTGCATTAGGAGAAACCAAGGGCCAACAGCACCAGCATATGGTCTCACAAGGGGTCTGAGGATCTCATCTCGGTACCTAATGGCAGTCAGGCTACCTCTGGCAAGCACATGGAGGGCTATGTGGCCCCCCAAAGAAATGCCAACCCACACCATTATTGACCCACCACCAAACCTGTCATGATGGAGGATGTTGCAGGCAGCAGAACATTGTCCACGGCATCTCCAGACTCTGTCACGTGTGCTCAGTGTGAACCAGTTTTCATCTATGAAGAGCACAGGGCGCCAGTGGCAAATTTTCCAATCTTGGTGTTCGTTGGCAAATGCCAAACGTCCTGCACAGTGTTGGGCTGTAAGCACAACCCCCACCTGTGGACATCGGGCCCTCATACCACCCTCATGGAGTCTGTTTCTCATGGAGTCTGTTTCCGTTTGAGTGGACACATGCACATTTGTGGCCTGCTGGAGGTCATTTTGCATTGCTCTGGCAGTGCTCCTCCAGCTCCTCCTTGCACAAAGGTGGAGGTAGCGGTCCTCCTGCTGGGTTGTTGCCTCCTCCACGTCTCCTGATGTACTGGCCTGTCTCCTGGTAGCGCCTCCATGCTCTGGACACTACGCTGACAGACACAGAAAACCTCCTTGCCACAGCTCACATTGATGTGCCATCCTGGATGAGCTGCACTACCTGAGCCACTTATGTGAGTTGTAGACTCCATCTCATGCTACCACTAGATTGAAAGCACCACCAGCATTCAAAAGTGACCAAAACATCAGCCAGGAAGCATAGGAACTGGGAAGGGTTCTGTGGTCACCACCTGCAGACCCACTCCTTTATTGGGGTGTCTTGCCAATTGCTTATAATTTCCCCATGTTGTCTGTTCCATTTGCACAACAGCATGTGAAATTGATTGTCAATCAGTGTTGCTTCCTGAGTGGACAGTGTGATTTCACAGAAGTGTGATTGACTTGGAGTTACATTGTGTTGTTTTATGTTTTTAAGCAGTGTAGTTGTTAGTGAGCCTAGTTATAATAGAGCAGTATGGAAATGTTCACAGTACTGGAGATATTATAGAAACTCTGGTTTCTTATAAATAGTGTTTTTCTTTTGCATGGTTCTCACAAAGCCTGTATGTTCTGTGTCCTAGCCGTATGGAGTTGTAATGAGCAATTGTAACCACTCCGGTTTCAATGTTTTTGTTTTTAGTTTTAGATGATTCATTCGTAGATTACTCACAGTATTTGCTATAAGTAGATATTAGTCTTCTTACATTAAAGGACATTAGGCCTAAAAAAGAGGCAAATAATGACATGTTTCTCCTAAAGTGCCCAACTAAGTACTGAGTATAGGCTCTTTACTCATACATGATAATATATGCTTGTAGACATAGGCATAAGTAAAGTCTGCAGATTTTTTGATCTTTTGCTTTTAGTGGGTTTTATGCATCTTTTTATGAATTTTCTTTTACCAAAAACTTTTCAAAAAAAAATTCCTTTTACCAAAATTGCATAAACATGCCCATTAATGTACATTTTAAAGGGGAACTCTGGTGTAAAATTCTCTGTTACATTCTCTGAGGGACTAGGGCAGTAAATAGGTCATTAGGGCCCTTGGACAACTTATTGGTCTACAGGTGCTTATTGAAAGAGACTTGTTAGTAGAGAACAGATTCTCTTCTATACAACATCAATGGGACTGGTCAGGTGCTAGATTAGTGTATATTCTGAATTACCAGACAGTTATTGCAATTTACCTAAAATATATTTTTACTGTACATGTAGGATTTCCACACTTTGTTCCAAACCAACTTCTACTAATAAGTTGAAATAATGTCCGGTAAAATCCTCAGAATCTGCTTTTTATGGTTGAAAGTTTTGTTTTTGGACATTTTCTTTTTGCTATAAAGATCTTCCCTATGAATAACATTTTTACAGGATGTCTTGTCGTTTGGATCCCCAGCCACGAGCCAACAGCTGTAATCTATGGGACAGACTAGTGTCTGGGCATTCACTTGGCAAATAAGGTTCAATATAGATAAATGTAAAGTTATTCATCTGGGTACAAACAACCTGCATATCGCTTATGTCTTAAAAGGGTACTCCGCCCCTAGACATCTTATCCCCTATCCAAAGGATAGGGGATAAGATGTCTGAACGCGGGGGTCCCATCGCTGGGGACCCCCAGGATCTCGGCTGCAGCACCCCTCTGTCATTACAGCACAGAGCAAACTCGCTCTGTGCGTAAATACGGGCGATACAGAGGCCGGAGCATCGTGACGTCACGGCTCAGCCTCCATGACATCACGGCCCGCTCCCTTAATGCAAGTCTATGGGAGGGGGCGGTCCGTGACATCACGAGAAGCGGAGCCGCAATGTCACGGTGCTCCAGCCCCTTTATTACCCACCTTTATGCAAAGAGCGAGTTTGCTCTGTGCAGTAATGACAGAGGGGTGCTGCAGCCGAGATCCCGGGGGACCCGAGCGGCGGGACCCCCGCGATCAGACATCTCATCCCCTATCCTTTGGATAGGGGATAAGATGTCTAGGGGCAGAGTATTCCTTTAATTGGGATATTGTAACATATCAAAAAAAAGCATGGGCTCTTGGGGCAGGAAGATAATACTACTGCTTTATAAAGCATTGTTACGGCTGTTCAGTTTTGGGCACTAATTCATAAAAGGGATATTATTAGTCTTGAGAAGAGACGTTTAAGGGAGGATATGATCAACTTATTTAAGTATATATATATATATATATATATATATATATATATATATATATATATGACAAGGGGGCATTCCCCCTATCTGGAAAGAAAAACTTTACTCTCAAGGGGCGACACACCTTTTTACCATAAGAACTGGTCACAGCAAAACTATTTGAAAGCTTGAAAACAAGGATACATACATTCCTAGAACAAAAATAACTTGATGCATATGGAGAAATATAGTATACGCTCTCCTTCATGCCCCATACCCCTTTCCCTTCACCTCCTTGGTTGAACTTGATGGACATGGACAGCCACTGCAGTTATTGAGCCAAAGCCAGAAATGGAACAGGAAGGAGAAGTATAATTCCTTTTGGATCCACTTCTGGCTTTGGCTCAAACACTGCAGTGGCCGTATTCAAAAAAATCTTCCAAATAAACAATTAGGTTAAAAAGAAAAACACTTAAAATGATGAAAACAGCAGTGATGGTAAAAAAAAAAAAAAAAAAAAACCTGTATTTACCCCTTCACATGACAGATCTAGTCCTTCATGTTGATGGTAAGGGTGTATGGACTGGGCCCCTGACTTAAGCCCGCTCCATAGCAATGCTAATATCTGGCATGTGGCGATTGTCCCGGATATATACACTATACAGGCATCTATATGGCTATATAATGTATACAGTAAATAGAGTGATACTTACCATCTTGCTGCTGGTCCAGGCCTCTACTTGTGTAGCTCATCCCCCTTGTGACATAATCGCTAGAGGCGAAGATGCACAAGAAAAGGCCCTGAACAGCGACAAAATGGTAAGTAAGCTAATTAACTTCCTTGCTGGACCGACACATAGTGCTCAGCCCAGCAAGATGTTACAGTCAGTGATGAGTGGCATAGGCCATATTCGAATTTGCGATATTTCGTGAATATATGGATGAATATTCGTCCTATATTCACGAATTTTGCATATTTGTTAACTTTTTTTATGCGAAATTCGTAATGAAATTCGCAGAATGCGCATGCGCGATTATATCTTTCAACTAACTACTTTCCTATTGGTTGATAGAGATGTTTCAAACCTCTGACAACTGTATGTGCATCCTGCTCATTGGCCCACAAGCTAAAAGAAGGGAGGGATCAGTGTCCTCTGGAAGTGCCGATATTCGCCAATTTTTGCATGCTCGCCTTCTTTGGACCACAAGCTGGAAGCAGGGATGGATGATCGCTTTTTATTTACACAGTACACATCATTGTAATTTGTATTGTGAAAAAAAAGCGAATATTCGTCATAACGAATATTTTTCACTATATTCAAAATATTCACAAAATTGCGAAGTGCCGATATTCGCGATAAAAATTTGCTATTCGAATATTTGCGCTCAACACTAGTAACAGTAAACCAGTGGATTCGCTGGTTTACTCTGACAAAAGAGTTATGTTGCGCTGCTAACCAAACACTTATATGAAAGTTCGGCTGGCCCGGCAAGCCAAACTTTCTGGAAAAGCTCGCTCCTATCTAATGGCCACTTACACCACTGTGTACAACTGTATGATAACATAAGTCAACATGAGTTTAATCTGCTTGCCATTATAGTTCCTAAAACTTGAATATAAAGGCGTAATTTAAAGATTGTAGGCCCAAATGTAACATTTGTGACCCTCACCTTCAATGGGACATTTATAAACTAGACTCTACTTATGTGACAGAGAGGCTGGGGGATATTTCTACCTCTATGCCTATACATCCCTGCTGAAATAACATGTGGGTTCTTATAAAATGTATAATTCAATGTACGGTTTATTACCCAAAAATATAAAGGAAGTAAACATGCAGTTTTTGATATATTGCTGGAATGTCAGAGTTCCTAATAAAGAACTGTTCAACAGTACTATTAATATGTTATAGAATCTGCTTAGTTATAAAGAATCTCAACATCTGGTACCATTAGGATGGATATTTTATAATGTTATGGTTGTCTAGTATCTGCGACATGTGCTGGACATGAGAAAGAAAGGGCAGCCACCCACTCTGCCAAAACTATAACACAGCTCTATTCCAGTGAATTGGGCTGTGTAGTTATGGCTTGCACTGTTAGTACCTGGGAGTATTACATTGCCAGGAATATCTGGGTAGGACATGCTGCATCTACCTAATGCTTCTATATCTTCTTTCTGAGAATTGGTACTGTCCAAGCAGCCAGCACCCCCTCCCTCCAGTTATCAAGCAATGGCTTGTCCACTACAAGACACGTGAAGTAAGTCCAGCTTACAGTAGCTCCTAAACATACCTCCACTAGGACAGGGCTTAGAGCTAAGCCCAGTAGCCACATCAAAGGAATGACAGCAGTCCAGCTAGGTGTGTATTCAACAGGTAGGTTTATTATGTGTCCAGCCGAGCAACAGACAGAACGCTAAGCACTGGATTTCACCTTTATACAATACTCTCATGTATTATTGTAGGAAAATCCCTAATATTATAACAAAAATATTAAACCACAGTTTAACCCCTTAAGGACTCAGGGTTTTTCCGTTTTTGCACTTTCGTTTTTTCCTCCTTACCTTTTAAAAATCATAACCCTCTCAATTTTCCACCTAAAAATCCATATTATGGCTTATTTTTTGCGTCACCAATTCTACTTTCCAGTGACATTAGTCATTTTACCCCAAAATTCACGGCAAAACGGAAAAAAAAATCATTGTGCGACAAAATCGAAGAAAAAACGCCATTTTGTAAATTTGGGGGGCTTCCGTTTCTACGCAGTACATTTTTTGGTAAAAATGACACCTTATCATTATTCTGTAGGTCCATATGGTTAAAATGATACCCTACTTATATAGGTTTGATTTTGTCGTACTTCTGGAAAAAATCATAACTACATGCAGGAAAATTTATACGTTTAAAAATTTCATCTGAAATGCACTGTGATCTGAAGTTTTTAACAATATGATTTTTGTTTTGATCGGATTTTTTGATCACTTTTTATTCATTTTTTAATGGTATAAAAAGTGACCAAAATACGCTTTTTTGGACTTTGGAATTTTTTTGCGCGTACGCTATTGACCGTGCGGTTTAATTAATGATATATTTTTATAGTTCGGACATTTACGCACGCGGCGATACCACATATGTTTATTTTTTTTTATTTACACTGTTTTATTTTTTTTATGGGAAAAGGGGGGTGATTCAAACTTTTATTAGGGAAGGGGTTAAATGACCTTTATTAACACTATTTATTTACTTTTTTTTTGCAGTGTTATAGGTCCCATAGGGACCTATAACACTGCACACACTGATCTCCTATGCTGATCACTGGCGTGTATTAACACGCCTGTGATCAGTGTTATCGGCACTTGACTGCTCCTGCCTGGATCTCAGGCACGGAGCAGTCATTCGTCGATCGGACACTGAGGAAGCAGGTAAGGGCCCTCCCAGTGTCCTGTAAGCTGTTCGGGACGCTGCAATTTCACCGTGGCGGTCCCGAACAGCCCGACTGACTAGCCAGGATACTTTCACTTTCACTTTAGAAGCGGCGGTCAGCTTTGACCGCCGCTTCTAAAGGGTTAATACCACACATTGCCACGATCGGCGATGTGCGGTAATAGCCGCGGGTCCCGACCGTTGATGAGCGCCGGGACCGACACGATGTGATGCGGGGTCGCAGCGCGACCCCGCTTCATATCGCGGGAGCCGGCGCAGGACGTAAATATACGTCCTGCGTCATTAAGGGGTTAAAGGTACTCCAGTGGAATTTTTTTTAAATCAACTGGTGCCAGAAAGTTAAACAGATTTGTAAATTACCTCTATTAAAAAATCTTAATCCTTCCTGTACTTATCAGCGGCTGTATACTACAGAGGAAGTTCTTTTCTTTTTTAATTTCTTTTCTGTCTGACCACAGTGCTCTCTGCTGACACCTCTGTCCATAGGAACTGTCCACATCAGGAGAGGTTTGCTGTGAGGATTTGCTCCTTCTCTGGATAGTTCCTGACATGGACAGCAGTGTCAGCAGAGAGCACTGTGGTCAGACAGAAAAAAAATTCAAAAAGAAAATAACTTCCTGTGGAGCATACAGCAGCTTCCTGTGGAGCATACAGCAGAAGTCATTTACATATCTGTTAAACCTTCTGGCACCAGTTTATTAAAAAAAAAAAGTTTTCCACTGGAGTACCCCTTTAAGAGATTGAATCTATTCTGATCATATGCTGCTCCATTGCTTCTCATGTTTCTGCACCACTGGGGTAAACAGCGGTCAATTATGACCAGACAATGGGAAATAGCACATCTTTTCAATGGTGAATTTATTGTTTATCAGAGTGCATAACATTATTACTGTGCAAAATTTTGCAAGCATTTAACATAAAAATGTTACTAGGCATATATGTATAAAAAACATGTTCAATACTTACTCATCACACTTCCATGGTATTCTTGTGGGAAATTATTTTTTTTATATCATCTGGCTCCACAAAGTTAAACAGATTTATAAATTACAATTCAAGTAGAGAAAACAGACATGGTCGCACATCTTGAATGTAATCTAATTGCTTCTCAGCATAAATTCAAAAGCTAACAGGTTGTTAGTACACATTTTGATCAAAAAGTACAAGCCCACTCGCCACGTCAAGGCCACCTATTTAGAGTGGGTCCCTAACGTCCCTCAAATGGCTGGAGGTAAACACACATAGGTGCATGGCCTCACAGGTGCTACCTCAATGCTGCCTGGAAAAATGTTCAAGGCGCATTACATATGGATAAGCAAAACAGGGGCCAGTGGGCAATTACGGCAGCATTAAGTCGACTCACAGAGTCCTCCCAGGTACCCTCCAGCGTGGCTAAACACACATACAATGGGAGGAGGGAGGCAAACTGCAAGTTGGCTAATATAGGTGCATGGCCTCATAGATGCTACCTCAATTCTGCCTGGAAAAATGTTCAAGGCACATTACATATGGAATTTACTTGGAGGTGCCTCCACCCATTTGAGACCACGTTCTTTGTTGTTGTTGTTTAAATTTTATTCTTGGAGGTGTGTAAACTCCATATGTAATGCGCCTTGAACCTTTTTCCAGGCAGCATTGAGGTAGCACCTGTGAGGCCATGTCCCTATATTAGCAAACTTAGGTGGGGCTTGCAGTTTGCCTCCCTCCTCCCATTGTATGTGTGTTTAGCACGCCGGAGGGTACGTGGGAGGACTTAATGCTGCCGTAATTGCCCACTGGCTCCTGTTTTTCTTATCACGCACAGGTAGGTTTAGCGCTAGGTCCGGTGCCATTTGAGAAACCTTGGCGTTGGTGTGCGGGCTCTGGTATGTCCTTCATATAAGGATATACTGGAGAATGTCTCAATTTTAACATCAGTGTTGAGGGATAGCCAATGTCACTGTCTACATCTACCACAGTAGTGCACCTAAATTCCTGTATTGTATTATCCCTAACGTCCCTAGCATAAAATGGCGTAGCACTGGGCGGCGACCAGCACCGCCGCAACGCCAGTGCCCACAGGGGGAACGACCCACTGGCAGAGCAGCCCCAATGCCACTTAAACCAGTCCCTGGGCCACACCTCTCCACAGACACAGTGCCACTGCAGCAATGGATGTTGCACAGCACCACACCAGTGTGAACAAGGTGCAAAAGCTCACTTACCATGCTCACCCAGTCAGACTGGGAGGCTGCCTGTGGGCACTGGTGTTGCGGCAGTGGTGGTCGCCGCCCAGTGCTACACCATTTTATGCTCGGGACGTTAGGGACACACACTAGATAGGTGGCTTTGACATGGCGAGTGGGCTTGTACTTTTAGATCAAAATGTATACTAAAAACCTGTTAGTTTTTGAATATATGATGAGAAGCAAGTAGATCAAAATGCAAAATGTGGATGTCTGACCATGTCTGTTTTCTCTACTTGAATTCACATTGTGTTTTCTATCCCCTCCTTTTTTAGTTTTTTCTTGGTCTGCACTCTGCCCCACCCCCTCAGCCCAACCCTATATAAGTAGCAGGTAGCTACACAGGGCCCTTTCATTTCTAGCAGCCTCCCAGTCTGAATGGGAGCACATGGTAAGTGAGCTTTTACACCTTGTTCACACTTGTGTGGTGCTGTTCAGCATCCATTGCTGCTGTGGTGCCGTATCTGTGGGGAGGTGCGGCCCAGAGACTTGTTTGAGTGGCATTGGGGCTGCTCTGCCAGTGGGTCATTCCCCCTGTGGGCACTGGTGTCGCGGCGGTGGTGGTCGCCGCCCAGTGCTACGCCATTTCATGCTAGGGACGTTAGGGACCCACTCTAAATAGGTGGCCTTGGCGTGGCAAGTGGGCTTGTACTTTTTGATCAAAATGTATACTAACAACCTGTTAGTTTTTAAATTTATGCTGAAAAGCAGGTAGATCAAAATACAAAATGTAGATGTACGACCATGTCTGTTTCCTCTACTTGAATTCAGATTTATAAATTACGTCTATATAAAAATCTTAATCCATCCAGTACTTATCAGCTGCTGTATGCTCCAGAGAAACTTGTGCATTTTTTTTTTCTGTTTGACCACATTGCTCTCTGCTGACACCTCTGTCCATGTCAGGAACTGTCCACAGCAGAAGAGGTTTGCTATGGGGATTTGCTTGTACTCTGGACAGTTCCTGACATGGACAGAGGTGTCAGCAGAGCAGCCGTAGCCTGCCTTGGGATCCGGAACAAATATCCTGGATCCCCAGTATCAGCAGTGGACCCTTTACCCAGCCAGGCCCTCAGTCCACGTCCGAATGGACCGGCCAGTCAGTCCGTCCCTGCCTGCTAAAAATTTTCTCAGTGTGGCAATTTATCGCCCCTGTGATTTACCGCCCCTGTGTCTAATGGATCCAGCGGATCCTTTCTAGGGCCAGCCCTGTTCAGGTACATACACTTGCAGGCCACTCTGTCATCTCAAACAAGGCCTTTTAGTTGACACACAGCTTCCGCACACTGTATATTGTCGTCTCTTTTTTTGACCATTCTTAGTAAAGCCTAGGGATGGTTGTGTGAAAATCTCAGTAGATTAGTAGTTCATGAAAGACTCAGACCAGTCCTTCTGACAACAGCTGTACCTAATAAAGTGGCCAGTGAGTGAATATGGCATAATTCAGATTTCTTATATACAGATATTCTCTTATGTATAGTTCTATATAAATGCAAGAGTTCAAACTGATCAATATTTATTAGTTCAGCCCAAAATTGGTTCTTACCCTAAGGATCACGTAGCCAAGGTAAACAGTGAATAGATGCAAATATTTGACATTGAGCTTTTCAGGCAGGATTGGCTAGCTGTGTCTTATTAGTGTTAATTGTAGGTTTAATAATTTAATGACATGCATTATTAATTCATTAAACCCCTAAGAAATTGCAACAGACATGTTATAACCATAAGGAAAGTGTCAGGATTTATTTAGTTACATATTAATTACAGTGATATAGATTGGAAGTTTGTGAGTATACTGCAGATGGCTGTCTCATGTAGTAAATATTTCAAAAATGTCACTGTATTTTTGCCCATACAAAGCTAAACTGGTTATAGTACCTGACACATGTAACATTTTTTGTGGCAAAGTCTTTAATGTTGAGTTGTCTCCTTAAAACGTTCACTTTAACATACGAAGCAATAATTGTAGAAATTATCCTTTCCTAGTATAGTAGAAGTGAGGACATATTTTACTTGTACTCCAGGTAGGTACTCAATTCTTCTTCTGTCATCATCCAATCCAAACATGCCTGGTGCTGTACTCAAGTATGTAACACTGACTCTTTTTGTTTGGATTTAAAAATTACTGTTCATATAAAACAGGGACTGTGCCATTTTCTGGCCAAGACAGGATATCAGTCTGGGTAAAGATGTTTTCCAGCAAAAGAAAAGGTCTCAGACTTAAAAAAATAAAATAAATAAATAAAATAGATACTCACCTGTGCTGATGCTCGGTCCCTGCTGATCAACACTTCCTCAGGAGTCTGGAGATTCTCACGACTTTGTGCATTGTACTTTATATAACACAAACACTGAGGGTTTACAGAGAGCAAAGGGTATATCTTCTATTGCTGTATCTAATGTACACAGCTAAATAGTCATTTAGTCACATGCCATCTACCAACCAATAATTGCAGGAAAAAGTGCCTGGTCCCAACTTCCTCTCCTGGAGTAATGTGTGAACTTGTTCTACCTAGTCTGGCCCTGGGTTTAGCCAGAGACACATGTGTGTCCCTTGAATCCTAAGATCGCTAATAACAGGCATATACCTCATACACAGCAAACATGTCACTCATACACAGCTCTCATGTCACTCATACACAGATCACGTCACTCATACACAGATCACGTCACTCATACACAGATCACGTCACTCATACACAGCTCACGTGTCACTCATACACAGCTCACGTGTCACTCATACACAGCTCACGTGTCACTCATACACAGCTCACGTGTCACTCATACACAGCTCACGTCACTCATACACAGCTCACATGTCACTCATACACAGCTCACATGTCACTCATACACAGCTCACATGTCACTCATACACAGCTCACATGTCACTCATACACAGCTCACATGTCACTCATACACAGCTCATGTCACTCATATACAGCTCACATGTCACTCATATACAGCTCACATGTCACTCATATACAGCTCACATGTCACTCATATACAGCTCACATGTCACTCATACACAGCTCACATGTCACTCATACACAGCTCACATGTCACTCATACACAGCTCACATGTCACTCATACACAGCTCACATGTCACTCATACGCAGCTCACATGTCACTCATACACAGCTCACATGTCACTCATACACAGCTCACATCACTCATACACAGCTCACATGTCACTCATACACAGCTCACATGTCACTCATACACAGCTCACATGTCACTCATACACAGCTCACATGTCATTCATACACAGCTAACATATCACTCATATACAGCTCACATGTCACTCATATACAGCTCACATGTCACTCATACACAGCTCACATGTCACTCATACACAGCTCACGTCACTCATACACAGATCACATATCACTCATACACAGCTCACATGTCACTCATACACAGCTCACATGTCACTCATACACAGCTCACATGTTACTCATACACAGCTCACATGTCACTCATACACAGCTCCCATGTCACTCATACACAGTTTACGTGTCATTCATACACAGCTAACATGTCACCCAAATTACTGTTCATATAAAACAGGGACTGTGCCATTTTGTGGCCAAGACAGGATATCAGTCTGGGTAAAGATGTTTTCCAGCAAAAAAAAAAGGTCTCAGACTTAAAAAAAATAAAATAGATACTCACCTGTGCTGATGCTCGGTCCCTGCTGATCAACACTTCCTCAGGAGTCTGGAGATTCTCACAACTTTGTGCATTGTACTTTATAGAACACAAACACTGAGGGTTTACAGAGAGCAAAGGGTATATCTTCTATTACTGTATCTAATGTACACAGCTAAATAGTCATTTAGTCACATGCCATCTACCAACCAATAATTGCAGGAAAAAGTGCCTGGTCCCACCTTCCTCTCCTGGAGTAATGTGTGAACTTGTTCTACCTAGTCTGGCCCTGGGTTTAGCCAGAGCCACATGTGTGTCCCTCGAATCCTAGGATCGCTAATAACAGGCATATACCTCATACACAGCTCTCATGTCACTCATACACAGCTCTCATGTCACTCATACACAGCTCACATGTCATTCATACACAGCTCACATGTCACTCATACACAGCTCACATGTCACTCATACACAGCTCACATGTTTCTCATACACAGCTCACATGTCACTCATACACAGCTCACATGTCACTCATACACAGCTCACATGTCACTCATACACAGCTCACATGTCACTCATACACAGCTCACATGTCACTCATACACAGCTCACATGTCACTCATACACAGCTCACATGTCACTCATACACATAGAGGATAAGATGTCTGATCGCGGGGGTCTCGCCGCTGGGGACCTTCCATGATCTCCCTGCTGCACCCGGCATTCGTTTAGAGTGTAGGGAGCAGCGCCGGATGCTCGTGACGTCACGGCCACTGCCGGCTCGTTACGTCAGGCTACGCCCCCTCAATGCTAGTCTATGCTAGCCCATAGACTTGCACTTAGGGGCATGGCCGTGACGTCACGAGCAGGATGTGACCGTGACGTCACGAGCCTCCATCCCGCATCGCCATTCATCTGTCATGGAGCAAAGTTCGCTCTGTGAATCGGATGTCTGGGGTGCCGCAGCCGAGATCGCGGGGGTCCCCAGCAGCGGAACCCCTGCGATCAGACATCTTATCCCCTATCCTTTGGATTTCTAGGGGCAGAGTACCTCTTTAACATGTTATTTGTGAATCGTGCTCTAAGAAATATAGTGGTAAATTGTCCCATCCACAACATGTATCCCCTATCCTATCTATCAGTATGCATGCGTGAACACAGTTTTGGTAAGTGTTTTCAGGACAACCCCGCCTATTGTTATGCAAGGGTAAAGAAAATACTTTTTTACCTTACCTATTCTAGTTCCAATGATAACAGTGTATAAGAGGGAAAACAGTGTCATAGTTAAATGAAAAGAAACAAAGCTAAATATATCCTATAGGTTTGCATGACAGAATAAGAGCATACTAAATTCTTTTAAGGTTGCAGTGCAGACCATACGACAGTTTTTTTTTATTTTTTTTATTTTTATACTTACAGTAGCTTGTATTGGAAACATTTTGGTGCTTTATTTCAAGACACAGAAAGAACAGCTGTTCCAAGAACTGAAATCTGCATAACTGTAGAAGCCCACAAGCTTGCTTAACTTCTGTAAAACTCAGCATATAATTCATATCAAAAACTACAATTAAAGGGTTTTTACGACTGAGTGATTTTTTGCTGACTTTTATGCTTCCTTAGCGATATGAGAAAAAAAGAATATATAAAGACATCACAAAGTCACCATCATTTCTAGTTAATGTAACCTGCACTATTTAAGGAACAGAATTGTATGGATCTGGGTGGAACTCTCAGGCAGTTTATATACATTTTACCCAGGTCTGGTGCAAGGATTTTTGCCACCCTAGGCAAAACCTCATATTTCCATTACCTTGCACCCCCTGTACTATCCTGTTACTGAATAAAATTTACCATACAGAGATGTTCCCACATAGAATGATGATACAGAAGTAGATACCAGTTCTACACAGGCTCTGCAGACCATATAAGTAATTAAAGCTACATGTGGTGATCTGAATATTTTTAAAGCTACATCTTCTCTGATCGGAATCTTTTTTTTTCCTTCTTCATCTGGCCCAGACCATCATGAATTCTCCAGCCAAATCATTTTAGAATCCTCATTCCAGCACAATTCTCACATACAAGTTTTCCATGAATATTGTTTCACACAGTAATAGTGTCCACTTTGCGTCCCCATAGAGCATGTCCCTTCACAATGCCTCCATATTCCCTCACATTACCCCCAGCCATGTCCCCTGACATTGCCCCCAGCCATGTCCTCTGACACTGCCCCCAGATGTGTTCCTTTACATTTCCCCAGTCATATTCCCTCAAATTGCCCTCAGCCATGTCCCCTTGCATTACCTCCAGACATTTTCCCTCAAATTACCCCCAGCCATTTTCCCTCACATTACCCCCAGCCATGTCCCCTCATACAGTATTGCCCCAAGCCATGTCCCCCGACAGTGCCCTTAGCCATATCCCCTTCCCATTGCCCCCAGCCATTGCCCCCTCACATACATTGCTCCAGCCATTGTCCCATCACATACATGACCCCAGCCATTTCCCCCTCACATACATTGTCACCAGCCATTGCCCCCTCACAGTGCCTCTATACTGCAGGCCAAGTTAAAAATAAAAAAAACACCACTCACCTCTCCATCGTTTCTCCAAAGCTCCAGGTGCTCCTCTCCATGTGGTTTCTGTTTTTTCTGTGTCTGTAGCATTGTACAGACACTGCACGCACAGGAAACACAGTCTGCAGTGACAGGACAGAGCTGTGCAGCTCCATCCTGTTACTGCAGGATCGTGCTTGGAACGTTTTAAGGGTGCATATAAAGCCTAAAGCGGTGCTCGCTTGGGGCAACCAGGATATGAGTCCTAAATCCCTGAGCAGCTCCCTTAATTCCTGGGCGTTCTAGGCAGATGTCTAACTGGCCTAAAGGTGACACTGGCCCTGATATGACCTCAATACCATAAAATTATTGTTTCCCTTACATTTTTTATTTTAATCAAAATGATTAAAAAAATTAAGGCAAGACATGAAAACATATACATTTTATGATTTAGAGGACTGTTTTGAAACGGACTAAACATTTGATAGAAAAGTAACCAATGTTACCTGCTTACTTCAAAGCCATGTTCACAAACATGTACAGTGGCACAAGTTGTGCCCATAAGTCCATATTACAGATTTTAAACAACATTATCCTCTAAAAACAAGGGGGGGGGTGTACTAAAATTAATTATAAGTGTTTTTAGTGCAAATTGTGGTGCATCCTGTTTGATAAATCTGATGCAACTGTAAACTCTATAGTTCAGTGGTCTCAAGCTGTGATCCTTCAGATGTCGCAAAACTTTAACTTCGACCAGCATGCTGCTGGGAATTGAAGTTTTGCAACATCTGGAGTGCCACAGTTTGAGACCACTAGTCTAGTTGAAACTTAGACCAACTGTAAGTTGCCCTGTGTAATAATAAAGTGTTGACTAATTCACCTTTTTCCATGCTTGTAAGTATGGCTCTTTCGTACCATCCACATGCATATAAATTGGCCTACTTTATGCCAGAATTGTGTGTCAAAATTGTGGCTCATTTACAGTAGATGTAGATACCAACTGTACAGAGATCTGTATACCATATAAGTGATTATATACAGGGCCATATGGCGGTAGATATCAGATGTACACAGGATCTGTATACCATATAAGTGATTACAGTTACATCTAGGTACTCACAATTACGTATTTTCTGATCGGCGGCTTCCTTTTTCCTTTTCTTCTCCGTCATGACTGCCATGTTGATCTCGTAACATCTGCAGGACAAACATGTTAGACTCTGAATTTTCCTGTGCCCTCCCCTCCTCTACATAATTCCCCCATCTATAGGCCCCTAGCTGTTATAAAGCTCTCCTTGGTGTTGTCCTGCACAGTAAAAGGGCAAGTAGGTAGGTAGCCATGGAGGTAGATAACTAGATAGGTGGATCAAGAAGCCAGATATGTAGGTAGGTGACTAGCCAGGTAGGTAGGTAGATAGCCAGGCATGTAGGTAGGTGGCTAGCAAGGCAGTTAGGCAGCCATGTATGAAGGCCAGGTATGTACATAAATACACTGCTCAAAAAAATAAAGGGAACACTTAAACAACACAATGTAACTCCAGGTCAATCACACTTCTGTGAAATCACACTGTCCTCTCAGGAAGCAACACTAATTGACAATCAATTTCACATGCTGTTGTGCAAATGGAACAGACAACAGGTGGAAATTATAGGCAATTAGCAAGACACCCCCAATAAAGGAGTGGTTATGCAGGTGGTGACCACAGGCCACTTCTCAGTTCCTATGCTTCCTGGCTGATGTTTTGGTCACTTTTGAATGCTGGTGGCGCTTTCACTCTTGTGGTAGCATGAGACGGAGTCTACAACCAACACAAGTGGCTCAGATAGTGCAGCTCATCCAGGATGGCACATCAATGCGAGCTGTGGCAAGAAGGTTTGCTGTTTCTGTCAGCATAGTGTCCAGAGCATGTAGGCGCTACCAGGAAACAGGCCAGTACATCGGGAGACGAGGAGGAGGCTATGGAGGGCAACAACCCAGCAGCAGGACCGCTACCTCCGCCTTTGTGCAAGGAGGAGCAGGAGGAGTACTGCCAGAGCCCTGCAAAATGACCTCCAGCAGGTCACAAATGTGCATGTGCCCACTCAAACGGTCAGAAACAGACTCCATGAGGGTGGTATGAGGGCCCGACGTCCACAAGTGGGGGGTTGTGCTTACAGCCCAACACTGTGCAGGACGTTTGGCATTTGCCAGAGAACACCAAGATTGGCAAATTCACCACTGGCGCCCTGTGCTCTTCACAGATTAAAGCAGGTTCACATTGAGCACATGTGACAGACGTGACAGAGTCTGGAGACACCGTGGGGAATGTTCTGCTGCCTGCAACATCCTCCAGCATAACCGGTTTGGTGGTGGGTCAGTAATGTTGTGGGGTGGCATTTCTTCGGGGGCCGCACAGCCCTCCATGTGCTTGCCAGATGTAGCCTGACTGCCATTATGTTATGAAATAAGTGATGCTATCACAAAGTATGATTGGTGGTGCAAAAAACAAACCATTATATGGGTCTGAAGGTGCAAAATTTAAAGCGTTTAGATTTTTAGAAGGGGAGGAGGAAAAAATATAACAAAAATTGTCTGGGTCCTTAAAGGGGTACTCCGCCCCTAGACATCTTATCCCCTATCCAAAAGATAGGGGATAAGATGTCAGATCACTGCAGTCCCACAGCTGGGGAGCCTGGGGATCCCCGCTGCGGCACCACGCTATCATTACAGCACACAGCAAGTTCGCTCTGTGCGTAATGACGGGCGATACAGGGGACGGAGCAGCGTGACTTCATGGCTCCGCCCCTCATGACATCACGGCCCGTTCCCTTAATGCAAGTCTATTGCAGGGGGCGTGATGACCGCCACGCCCCCTCCCATAGACTTGTATTGAAAGGGGCGGACTGTGACGTCACGAGGGGCGGAGCCGTGATGTAACGATGCTCCGGCCCCTGTATTGCCCGTCATTATGTGCAGAGCGAACTCACTCTGTGCTGTAACGATAGGGCAGTGCCGCAGCGGGGATCCTGGGGATCCCCAGCAGCGGGACCGTGGCGATCTGACATCTTATCCCCTATCCTTTGGCGGAGTACCCCTTTAAGGCCAAAATGGGCTGAGTCCTTAAGGGGTTAAACCTTTGACATTTTTATATGATTTGATTTTATGACTTGTTTATAACTATGATGTACTATTTTAACAAAAGAAACTGGAAAAAAAAAGCTTGTAAAGTTGAAGTAAGGATTGTCACTTGCATTACTGGGGTCTTCTATTTAAATATGACCAAGTATAGCATGCATGAAGTAAATATGTTCTTTATATGTGTTTATGGCTTTTTTTCTTTAA
The DNA here is from genome assembly GCF_029499605.1 of Hyla sarda. Classification (NCBI taxonomy): domain Eukaryota; kingdom Metazoa; phylum Chordata; class Amphibia; order Anura; family Hylidae; genus Hyla; species Hyla sarda. The sequence continues at coordinate 206,956,622 of NC_079189.1, forward strand.
CACTCCAAAATTATACTAATATGCTACTTATAAAACTGTCATTTCTATGTGTTTCTGAGATAGTCGAATTCGATTGTGTGCCTCAGTAGAGACAAAGATTTATTTGGAGTGGTAACATACTGATACTGACCAAATCCTGTATACTAAAACCAATGTTACCAATAATACCAGTACGCAAGAAGGAATATCATCACCATACATATTACCATCATACTGTTACTGACCAAATCCTATCTAATGAGAACAAAATTACCAATAATACTGGTATATAAGGAGGAAATATTATCACTATACATATAACCATGAGACTATTACTGACCAAATCCTGTATACTAAGATCAATATTACCAATAATACCAGTATATATGAAGCAAATATTATAACTACATATTATCATCATACTATCACTGACCAAATCCTGTATACTGAGACCAATATTACCAATAATACTAGTATATAAGGAGCAAATATTATCACTATACATATAACCATTACCAATAATACCAGCATACAAGGAAGGACATTATCTCCATACATATTACCATCATACTCCTACTAATCTAATCCTCTATACTGAGACCAATATTAACAATAATACCAGTATATAAGGGACACATAAAACCATCCCACCCTGACCACCACCACAACAGAATAACGTATACCCCCAAGCTACCACTGAATAAAATCCACTATGCAAAGGCCAAGATTCCACCCGAACATATACATATACAAGTAGACACTACTCAGGCACTGCAGACCATATAAGTGCTTACAATTACAACCAGTGAATCACATGTGACGTCTTCTGTAAGTGAATCACAGTGATCAGAGTCATTCTTTTTTAATTTTCTTCTCTATCTGTCCTGGGCATCATGAAGACTTTTCCCAGTCAAGACTTGTCTCAGAAGAATCTGCCAGACAAACATTTTAGACTATCTCTGTGCTCGTATATAGTAGTTAAGCCCCTTCTATGCCCATATGTGAGTTAGGCCCCCCTCTGTGCCCTCATATGGCAGTCAGGCCTCCTCTACCCCATATTACCCCTCTCCCATCAGAGGCAGATCCAGGAGGGGGCAACAGGGAAATCCCCCCCCCCAGATTATTTTACCCGTCACATTCGGGGCATCCTTGTGTCCGGAAAGATCTTTTTGGGACACAAGGATGTCTCGGCTACCTTTCTGCGGCCCCGTGTTACCTTTAAAACACAGGGGCCTCCGGGAGGCAGCGCATGCAGGGACGTCACTGACGTTCCATGCGTGTGCACATAGAAACAGAGCAGAGTGGGGCATAGCAGATAGGAGGTGGACGTGCGCATGGTAAGTTATGTGGGGGAACTATACTGCCAACCTATTGAGGGGGAAACTATATTGCCAACCTAATGTGGGGGGAACTATACTGCCGACCTAATGTGGGGGAACTATATTGCTAACCTGACAACCTAATGTGGGGGAACTATGCTGACAACCTAATGTAGGGGAATCAATACTACCAACCTAATGTGGGGGAACTATGCTGAGAACCTAATGTGGGGGGAACTATGCTGACAACCTAATGTGAGAGGGAACTATGCTAACAACCTAATGTGGGGGGAACTATACTGCCAACCTAATGTGGGGGGAACTATACTGCCAACCTAATGTGGGGGAACTATACTGTCAACCTAATGTAATTTTTTTTACTGCAAATCTAATGTGGGGGAACTATACTACAAACCTATTGTGGGGGAACTATGCTGCCAACCTAATGTGGGGGAACTATGCTGCCTACATAGTGTGGGGAATCTATGCTGCCTATCTAGTGTGGGGGAACTATGCGGCCTACCTAGTGTGGGGGAACTATGCTGCCTACCTAGTGTGGGGGAACTATGCTGCCTACCTAGTGTGGGGGAGCTATGCTGCCTACCTAGTGTGGTGGAACTATGCTGCATACTTAAAGATGTACTCCACTGCCCCAGCTTTTGGAACATTTTTTTCCGAACTCTGGGTGCGGGCTGCGGGGGTTGTGACATCACAGCCATGCCCCTTGTGATGTCACACCATGCACCCTCAATGCAAGTCTATGGGAGGGTGCGCGTCGACCACCGCACGATACTCTTATAGTGCCCCTCCCGAGACTAATATATCAAAGAAAGACAAAAATTCTATAGCAGATGCACACCCAATAACAAAATATAAAGAATCATGATAATGTTTTATTGGACATAAATAAAGTACATAAATATCAAAAAAGACACACAAATTAAAAGCACTTAAAAAGGCTTCATAGAGCCACACTACAACAGGGAGACCAAATAATGATCCCCCAAGGACATGGGTATGAATGATATAGTGTCACTCAATATCTAGTACAAAGTGCCAGTGCAACCCTCTGTCTGTGGACAACCCTGGTGAGTACCCACTAGGTACACAGTAGTACAATGATCATATATGCATGCAAAATAGTAGAGAAATGATATAGATATATGTTCCATGCTTAGTATGACATGACAATAGGGAGCACCATGTATACAATATGTGATCACACTCAATTACTGTAAATCCCCTTGGTTACATATGGTCAATAAATAGACAAAATAACAATAATATTATAACCGAAAGCAAACGGAATATCACCACATGGTACAAGGATCGCAGACAGAGGAAGGTAGGGAGGAATGATGACCCTAGTAAACCAATGTCCGGAGAGAGAACCTTACGCGTTCTGTCACCAAATGTGACTTCCTCAGAAAACCTCTCCCAAGACTAGACTCTGGATTCCCCCCGTCTCCCATATATGCTAGGTAGATCTTGCCCCACTCTTTAGATTAGGTAGGCAGTCAGGAAGCCCCCATATCCTTTAACCTTATTAGCAGTGTAGGTCCCCTCTTTTGCCACAAAAAAAACTAATAATAATAATTTTCCACTGCGCCCCTGCAAATCTGCTCTGTCCAGCCCTGTAACATCTGTGTTCTAGCATAGGTGGTGTAATGATAACATATCATTGTACCACCTGTGCCTTGAGGCAGCCGTCCTGTTTGGCCTCACACCATGCCTGCTTTCATGGTCCTGATACTAATGTCAGGACCTTGTGTGCTAGTGTGGATGGACGGCCCAGTCTGTGCTTCTTCTTCCTACGGGGCTGCTCTGGATGGCCAAGCATGGGCTGGCTGCTGCATTTTACCAGTATCCCAGTAAGCCAGTCCAGCCCTGGATGGAGTGTTGCTTTAAATCCGGTTACGGTCTAAATTCAGTCAGGCTAGGAGATTTGGACAAAAGCATATACCACATTATGCTCCATCTGAACCCTTCATTTCAGTGTGACAAACATTGTCTAAAGTGACTATGTTATGCACATTTGTTAAAAAATTCTGTTCTTCTATGGCACTCAAAATTGTGGGCATAATCTAATTCTTAATACTGTTTATCTGCTTAGACAAAAAAAAAATTCCCCAAACCCCCCCAGTAAACCACTGTTTGAACAATGCCTTATATGAGGAGCTAACTAAGCACATACAGCTTATTGATCCCATATGTAACTGTTTTAGAGATAAAACATTGTCACAGTCTTGTGCATCGGCCAATGTCTAATTGATAGTTAACAAAGTAATGAAAGGGAAACTTCTGTAGGTAACTGCTCAAATACTACACAGTCCATTGAATGGGGAGGTCAAGAGAGAGTAAAAGGGTTAAATACACTGGTTGTGTAATTTTCTACTCATTGTTGTTATTAGGGGAAAATGGGAAACTATCCTAAAAACACAAGAAGGAAACCAATTAAAATTGTTGATTTTTCTAATTGAAATGCATTCTATTTTAGATGTTTCTTATTGTCACAGTAAAAAACACAAAACGAAACATAAATGAAAAAACTTAATATAACCAAAGTGCATAACCCCAATGTAACATTGGTGGTGGGGGTGGATATACGTGCAGCCCTGAGCTCATCCAGAGCCACTTTTCCAGCCTACTTGAGTATCCTCCCTAAGCGACGGATCCTTATTTGGACAACAGTCCCTGGTTTCAGCAAGTGTATGGAGGTCAAGGAAATAGCTCAGGACACAATAGGTTAACAGGCCAAGCAAGGTACAAAACACAGGGAATAAACAGACAGACAAAATGTAGTCAACAAGCCAGGTCCATACCAAGATAGCAGCAAAGGTACCAAAAACTTATGCAGAGAAAAAAAACATGCAACAATACAAGGTCAGAATACACAGAATAGAACAAGCTAGAAGCAGTATAAGAGCTAGTGCAGACTGATTCAAACACAAGCAAGGACTGAATAGACAAACTGAGTATTTAATATTTATATCATATGAAAGGGATCAGTTAGTTCACTAGTTCATCTACCACTTTCTTACTGCACTGTAGGGAAAGACTGCTGGATAGCCAGCCTAGGTGTCTTTTTTTTTTTATTTTATTTTTTTTTGTATTCTTTTTTTTTTTATCCATGATGATGTTTTAGAAGATTGCTCCAAGCTAACAATGCTTTGTACCTTTCTTGGGTCAGTTTTGCTGATCCAGTTGCTGAAATCTCAGGCAAAATGTAAAACCAGGAAAAAGCTTGGCTACACTAACAAGCCCCACCATTAATGCTGCCATATGCATGTAGTCTCCTGACTTTCCCTACAATGGAATGCTTTGGACTTTCAGATGTTGAAAATCTGCAACATCTCCATCAGATCTAAAAAAAAAAAGTACATTGAGACTAGGTTCACATATTGTTGCTTCCTAGCAGTTCTGGGATTTATGGTTTTTCAATAATTTGTCAATAAGTCTACAAATATATATATATTTTTCATTTATAGAACTACAAAACTGATGTATGGTGGATGCATGTCTCTCCCAGAAATAAGTGATCCTTCTAGACCAAATATAAGTAAATGTATTTAAAACACATGGACAGTATATAATACTAATAATTAAAAAAAATATTAAAGGGGTATTCCAGACCCAAACTTTTTTTTATATATCAACTGGCTCCGGAAAGTTAAACAGACTTGTAAATTATGAAGAAAGCAGGTAGATGCCAGCGATTAAGAAACTTCACCTTTATTGGAACCACGTAAAATCATCGACATGGAGAGACTTCAGTAAGACAAACATTTAAAATTCCAAGAATCAGCGCCAAGCATGACGCGTTTCAGGTCATGTGACCTTTCATCAGCTGCATGGTGGGAAGCAGAAGGGTGGGGGAATAAATCCCAGTCTCCTAATGGAACAGGTGAGTAAGATTTTTATCCTACGAACCAGAAATTAACCCTGTCCATTCCAAAAATAGAGACACCCATCTGCTGTACATAACAGGTACAGAATCATAAATCATTAAACACCTATAACCATAGTTACAAGATAAGTGCAAAAAAAGCAAAACATTTATGATTCTGTACCTGTTATGTACAGCAGAGGGGTGTCTCTATTTTTGGAACGGACAGGGTTAATCCCTGGTTCGTAGGATAGAAATATTACTCACCTGTTCCATTAGGAGACTGGGATTTATTCCCCCACCCTTCTGCTTCCCACCATGCATCTGATGAAAGGTCACATGACCTGAAATGCGTCATGCTTGGCGCTGATTCCTGGAATTTTAAATGTTTGTCTTACTGAAGTCTCTCCATGTCGATGATTTTAAGTGGTTCCAATAAAGGTGAAGTTTCTTAATCGCTGGCATCTACCTGCTTTCTTCATATCCTTGGAGGATTATATTGCCGTGCGGTGGCCGGGTGAGCTGACTATCTTTCTACTTTTCTCTACAGATTTGTAAATTACTTTGATTAAAAAATCTTAATCCTTGCAATAGTTATTAGCTTCTGAAGTTGAGTTGTTTTTTTCTGTCTAACTGCTTTCTGATGACTCACGTCCCGGGAGCTCTTCAGTTCCTATGGGGATATTCTCCCATCATGCACAGCTCCCGGGACGTGACATCATCATTGAGCAGTTAGACAGAAAACTTCAGAAGCTAATAACTATTGGAAGGATTAAGATTTTTTAATAGAAGTAATTTACAAATCTGTTTAACTTTCCGGAGCCAGTTGATATATAAAAAAAAGTTTTTGCCTGGAATACCCCTTTAAATATTCACAGTCCGCAGGTCCCTGTGAAATAATTGCTTGATACCCCAATTTATACACAAATAGACAAAAGTAAATTAAGAACAATCTGATTGCCACAATAAGTCCATTCACTTTGTATATCCTCCAGAAAGAGACTAATACAATACATATTCGGCACTATGTGCCTGTAACTGAGCATTAGCTAGATGGTCAACGTTAGCTAGATGGCTATGTTCCTAAATAGACCACATCAATATGCAATATGCAAATATACAATGCCCGCAAGAATATGCAATATCCTTGTGGATATCTTATGTTGCATATTCTTGCGGTATTCTTTACTCTCTGGGTATGAGAGTATCCCAGCACGGTACAGTCTATAGAGGATGTGCATAAGTTACAAGATGACTTGGATAGACTAAGTGTCTGGGCATCCACTTGGCAAATGAGGTTCAATGTGGATAAATGTAAATTCGAGTAGAATACAGACATAGCGCACATCTACAATCTTGCATAATGATCTGATTGCTTCTCAGCATAATATCAAAAACTAACAGGTTGTTAGTATACATTTTTGATCAAAAAGTACAAGCCCACTCGCCACGTCAAGGCCACCTATTCAGAGTGGGTCCCTAACGTCCCTAGCATAAAATGGCGCAGCACTAGGCGGCGACCACCACCGCCGCGACACAGGTGCCCACGGGGGGGGGAGCGACCCACTGGCAGAGCGGCACCAATGCCTCTCGAACCAGTCTATAGGCCGCACCCGCCCGCAGACACAGCACCACGGCAGCAACGGACGCCGCCCCGCACCACACCAGTGTGAACAAGGTGTAATGGCTCACTTACCCTGCTCTCCCAGTCAGACTGGGAGGCTGCTAGGAGTGAAATGGCCCTATTGTGGTTAATTACCACCTATATAGGTTTTGGCTGTGGGGGGTGGGGAAGAGTGCAGCACATGTACAAAAAAACAAAAAAAAGGGGGAAGAAAGAAATCACAATATGAATTCGAGTAGAATACAGACATAGCGCACATCTACAATCTTGCATAATGATCTGATTGCTTCTCAGCATAATATCAAAAACTAACAGGTTGTTAGTATACATTTTTGATCAAAAAGTACAAGCCCACTCGCCACGTCAAGGCCACCTATTCAGAGTGGGTCCCTAACGTCCCTAGCATAAAATGGCGCAGCACTAGGCGGCGACCACCACCGCCGCGACACAGGTGCCCACGGGGGGGGGAGCGACCCACTGGCAGAGCGGCACCAATGCCTCTCGAACCAGTCTATAGGCCGCACCCGCCCGCAGACACAGCACCACGGCAGCAACGGACGCCGCCCCGCACCACACCAGTGTGAACAAGGTGTAATGGCTCACTTACCCTGCTCTCCCAGTCAGACTGGGAGGCTGCTAGGAGTGAAATGGCCCTATTGTGGTTAATTACCACCTATATAGGTTTTGGCTGTGGGGGGTGGGGAAGAGTGCAGCACATGTACAAAAAAACAAAAAAAAGGGGGAAGAAAGAAATCACAATATGAATTCGAGTAGAATACAGACATAGCGCACATCTACAATCTTGCATAATGATCTGATTGCTTCTCAGCATAATATCAAAAACTAACAGGTTGTTAGTATACATTTTTGATCAAAAAGTACAAGCCCACTCGCCACGTCAAGGCCACCTATTCAGAGTGGGTCCCTAACGTCCCTAGCATAAAATGGCGCAGCACTAGGCGGCGACCACCACCGCCGCGACACAGGTGCCCACGGGGGGGGGAGCGACCCACTGGCAGAGCGGCACCAATGCCTCTCGAACCAGTCTATAGGCCGCACCCGCCCGCAGACACAGCACCACGGCAGCAACGGACGCCGCCCCGCACCACACCAGTGTGAACAAGGTGTAATGGCTCACTTACCCTGCTCTCCCAGTCAGACTGGGAGGCTGCTAGGAGTGAAATGGCCCTATTGTGGTTAATTACCACCTATATAGGTTTTGGCTGTGGGGGGTGGGGAAGAGTGCAGCACATGTACAAAAAAACAAAAAAAAGGGGGAAGAAAGAAATCACAATATGAATTCGAGTAGAATACAGACATAGCGCACATCTACAATCTTGCATAATGATCTGATTGCTTCTCAGCATAATATCAAAAACTAACAGGTTGTTAGTATACATTTTTGATCAAAAAGTACAAGCCCTATATAGGTGGTAATTAACCACAATAGGGCCATTTCACTCCTAGCAGCCTCCCAGTCTGACTGGGAGAGCAGGGTAAGTGAGCCATTACACCTTGTTCACACTGGTGTGGTGCGGGGCGGCGTCCGTTGCTGCCGTGGTGCTGTGTCTGCGGGCGGGTGCGGCCTATAGACTGGTTCGAGAGGCATTGGTGCCGCTCTGCCAGTGGGTCGCTCCCCCCCCCGTGGGCACCTGTGTCGCGGCGGTGGTGGTCGCCGCCTAGTGCTGCGCCATTTTATGCTAGGGACGTTAGGGACCCACTCTGAATAGGTGGCCTTGACGTGGCGAGTGGGCTTGTACTTTTTGATCAAAAATGTATACTAACAACCTGTTAGTTTTTGATATTATGCTGAGAAGCAATCAGATCATTATGCAAGATTGTAGATGTGCGCTATGTCTGTATTCTACTCGAATTCATATTGTGATTTCTTTCTTCCCCCTTTTTTTTGTTTTTTTGTACATGTGCTGCACTCTTCCCCACCCCCCACAGCCAAAACCTATATAGGTGGTAATTAACCACAATAGGGCCATTTCACTCCTAGCAGCCTCCCAGTCTGACTGGGAGAGCAGGGTAAGTGAGCCATTACACCTTGTTCACACTGGTGTGGTGCGGGGCGGCGTCCGTTGCTGCCGTGGTGCTGTGTCTGCGGGCGGGTGCGGCCTATAGACTGGTTCGAGAGGCATTGGTGCCGCTCTGCCAGTGGGTCGCTCCCCCCCCCGTGGGCACCTGTGTCGCGGCGGTGGTGGTCGCCGCCTAGTGCTGCGCCATTTTATGCTAGGGACGTTAGGGACCCACTCTGAATAGGTGGCCTTGACGTGGCGAGTGGGCTTGTACTTTTTGATCAAAAATGTATACTAACAACCTGTTAGTTTTTGATATTATGCTGAGAAGCAATCAGATCATTATGCAAGATTGTAGATGTGCGCTATGTCTGTATTCTACTCGAATTCATATTGTGATTTCTTTCTTCCCCCTTTTTTTTGTTTTTTTGTACATGTGCTGCACTCTTCCCCACCCCCCACAGCCAAAACCTATATAGGTGGTAATTAACCACAATAGGGCCATTTCACTCCTAGCAGCCTCCCAGTCTGACTGGGAGAGCAGGGTAAGTGAGCCATTACACCTTGTTCACACTGGTGTGGTGCGGGGCGGCGTCCGTTGCTGCCGTGGTGCTGTGTCTGCGGGCGGGTGCGGCCTATAGACTGGTTCGAGAGGCATTGGTGCCGCTCTGCCAGTGGGTCGCTCCCCCCCCCGTGGGCACCTGTGTCGCGGCGGTGGTGGTCGCCGCCTAGTGCTGCGCCATTTTATGCTAGGGACGTTAGGGACCCACTCTGAATAGGTGGCCTTGACGTGGCGAGTGGGCTTGTACTTTTTGATCAAAAATGTATACTAACAACCTGTTAGTTTTTGATATTATGCTGAGAAGCAATCAGATCATTATGCAAGATTGTAGATGTGCGCTATGTCTGTATTCTACTCGAATTCATATTGTGATTTCTTTCTTCCCCCTTTTTTTTGTTTTTTTGTACATGTGCTGCACTCTTCCCCACCCCCCACAGCCAAAACCTATATAGGTGGTAATTAACCACAATAGGGCCATTTCACTCCTAGCAGCCTCCCAGTCTGACTGGGAGAGCAGGGTAAGTGAGCCATTACACCTTGTTCACACTGGTGTGGTGCGGGGCGGCGTCCGTTGCTGCCGTGGTGCTGTGTCTGCGGGCGGGTGCGGCCTATAGACTGGTTCGAGAGGCATTGGTGCCGCTCTGCCAGTGGGTCGCTCCCCCCCCCGTGGGCACCTGTGTCGCGGCGGTGGTGGTCGCCGCCTAGTGCTGCGCCATTTTATGCTAGGGACGTTAGGGACCCACTCTGAATAGGTGGCCTTGACGTGGCGAGTGGGCTTGTACTTTTTGATCAAAAATGTATACTAACAACCTGTTAGTTTTTGATATTATGCTGAGAAGCAATCAGATCATTATGCAAGATTGTAGATGTGCGCTATGTCTGTATTCTACTCGAATTCATATTGTGATTTCTTTCTTCCCCCTTTTTTTTGTTTTTTTGTACATGTGCTGCACTCTTCCCCACCCCCCACAGCCAAAACCTATATAGGTGGTAATTAACCACAATAGGGCCATTTCACTCCTAGCAGCCTCCCAGTCTGACTGGGAGAGCAGGGTAAGTGAGCCATTACACCTTGTTCACACTGGTGTGGTGCGGGGCGGCGTCCGTTGCTGCCGTGGTGCTGTGTCTGCGGGCGGGTGCGGCCTATAGACTGGTTCGAGAGGCATTGGTGCCGCTCTGCCAGTGGGTCGCTCCCCCCCCCGTGGGCACCTGTGTCGCGGCGGTGGTGGTCGCCGCCTAGTGCTGCGCCATTTTATGCTAGGGACGTTAGGGACCCACTCTGAATAGGTGGCCTTGACGTGGCGAGTGGGCTTGTACTTTTTGATCAAAAATGTATACTAACAACCTGTTAGTTTTTGATATTATGCTGAGAAGCAATCAGATCATTATGCAAGATTGTAGATGTGCGCTATGTCTGTATTCTACTCGAATTCATATTGTGATTTCTTTCTTCCCCCTTTTTTTTGTTTTTTTGTACATGTGCTGCACTCTTCCCCACCCCCCACAGCCAAAACCTATATAGGTGGTAATTAACCACAATAGGGCCATTTCACTCCTAGCAGCCTCCCAGTCTGACTGGGAGAGCAGGGTAAGTGAGCCATTACACCTTGTTCACACTGGTGTGGTGCGGGGCGGCGTCCGTTGCTGCCGTGGTGCTGTGTCTGCGGGCGGGTGCGGCCTATAGACTGGTTCGAGAGGCATTGGTGCCGCTCTGCCAGTGGGTCGCTCCCCCCCCCGTGGGCACCTGTGTCGCGGCGGTGGTGGTCGCCGCCTAGTGCTGCGCCATTTTATGCTAGGGACGTTAGGGACCCACTCTGAATAGGTGGCCTTGACGTGGCGAGTGGGCTTGTACTTTTTGATCAAAAATGTATACTAACAACCTGTTAGTTTTTGATATTATGCTGAGAAGCAATCAGATCATTATGCAAGATTGTAGATGTGCGCTATGTCTGTATTCTACTCGAATTCATATTGTGATTTCTTTCTTCCCCCTTTTTTTTGTTTTTTTGTACATGTGCTGCACTCTTCCCCACCCCCCACAGCCAAAACCTATATAGGTGGTAATTAACCACAATAGGGCCATTTCACTCCTAGCAGCCTCCCAGTCTGACTGGGAGAGCAGGGTAAGTGAGCCATTACACCTTGTTCACACTGGTGTGGTGCGGGGCGGCGTCCGTTGCTGCCGTGGTGCTGTGTCTGCGGGCGGGTGCGGCCTATAGACTGGTTCGAGAGGCATTGGTGCCGCTCTGCCAGTGGGTCGCTCCCCCCCCCGTGGGCACCTGTGTCGCGGCGGTGGTGGTCGCCGCCTAGTGCTGCGCCATTTTATGCTAGGGACGTTAGGGACCCACTCTGAATAGGTGGCCTTGACGTGGCGAGTGGGCTTGTACTTTTTGATCAAAAATGTATACTAACAACCTGTTAGTTTTTGATATTATGCTGAGAAGCAATCAGATCATTATGCAAGATTGTAGATGTGCGCTATGTCTGTATTCTACTCGAATTCATATTGTGATTTCTTTCTTCCCCCTTTTTTTTGTTTTTTTGTACATGTGCTGCACTCTTCCCCACCCCCCACAGCCAAAACCTATATAGGTGGTAATTAACCACAATAGGGCCATTTCACTCCTAGCAGCCTCCCAGTCTGACTGGGAGAGCAGGGTAAGTGAGCCATTACACCTTGTTCACACTGGTGTGGTGCGGGGCGGCGTCCGTTGCTGCCGTGGTGCTGTGTCTGCGGGCGGGTGCGGCCTATAGACTGGTTCGAGAGGCATTGGTGCCGCTCTGCCAGTGGGTCGCTCCCCCCCCCGTGGGCACCTGTGTCGCGGCGGTGGTGGTCGCCGCCTAGTGCTGCGCCATTTTATGCTAGGGACGTTAGGGACCCACTCTGAATAGGTGGCCTTGACGTGGCGAGTGGGCTTGTACTTTTTGATCAAAAATGTATACTAACAACCTGTTAGTTTTTGATATTATGCTGAGAAGCAATCAGATCATTATGCAAGATTGTAGATGTGCGCTATGTCTGTATTCTACTCGAATTCATATTGTGATTTCTTTCTTCCCCCTTTTTTTTGTTTTTTTGTACATGTGCTGCACTCTTCCCCACCCCCCACAGCCAAAACCTATATAGGTGGTAATTAACCACAATAGGGCCATTTCACTCCTAGCAGCCTCCCAGTCTGACTGGGAGAGCAGGGTAAGTGAGCCATTACACCTTGTTCACACTGGTGTGGTGCGGGGCGGCGTCCGTTGCTGCCGTGGTGCTGTGTCTGCGGGCGGGTGCGGCCTATAGACTGGTTCGAGAGGCATTGGTGCCGCTCTGCCAGTGGGTCGCTCCCCCCCCCGTGGGCACCTGTGTCGCGGCGGTGGTGGTCGCCGCCTAGTGCTGCGCCATTTTATGCTAGGGACGTTAGGGACCCACTCTGAATAGGTGGCCTTGACGTGGCGAGTGGGCTTGTACTTTTTGATCAAAAATGTATACTAACAACCTGTTAGTTTTTGATATTATGCTGAGAAGCAATCAGATCATTATGCAAGATTGTAGATGTGCGCTATGTCTGTATTCTACTCGAATTCATATTGTGGATAAATGTAAAGTTATGCATCTGGGTACTAATAACATGCATGCGTCGTATGTCTTAGGGGGGATTAAACTGGCAGAGTCACTGGTAGGGAAGGATCTGGGTGTACTTGTAGATCACAGACTACAGAATAGCATGCAATGTCAGGCTGCTGCTTCCAAAGCCGGCAGGATATTGTCATGTATCAAAAGAGGCATGGACTCAAGGGACAGGGACATAATACTCCCCCTTTATAAAGCATTGGTACGGCCTCACCTGGAATATGCTGTTCAGTTTTGATCACCTGTCCATAAAAGGGACACTGCGGAGTTGGAAAGGGTGCAGAGACGCGCGACTAAACTAATATGGGGCATGGAACATCTTAGCTATGAGGAGCGATTAAAGGAGTTACAATTGTTTAGTCTTGAGAAGAGACGTTTAAGGGGGGATATGATAAACGTATATAAGTATATTAATGGCCCATACAAAAAATATGGAGAAAAATTGTTCCAGGTTAAACCCCCCCAAAGGACGAGGGGGCACTCCCTCCGTCTGGAGAAGAAAAAGTTTAGTCTCAAGGGGCGACACGCCTTCTTTACCGTGAGGACTGTGAATTTATGGAACGGTCTACCTCAGGAACTGGTCACAGCAGGAACAATTAACAGCTTTAAAACAGGATTAGATACATTTATGGAACAAAATAACATTAATGCTTATGAAGAAATATAAAATCCCATCCCTTCCCCAATATCGCGCCACACCCCTACCCCTTAATTCCCTGGTTGAACTTGATGGACATATGTCTTTTTTCGACCGTACTAACTACTAACTATGTAACTTCGCTTATTTTTGTTCTTCTTTCCATTTTTTTCATTTATGTTGTTGTAACCATAGCAGATTCTGTTATGTGAAGACACTGGCCCAAGTTTATCAATCTGTCGGACACAAAAACTGGAGAGTTTAGTCCATAACAACCAATCACAGCTCAGCTTTTATTTTACCAGATGTCAAGATATAAACGCTGAGCTGTGATTGGTTGTTATGAAAAACTATTTTTCTCAGATGCATTGATAAATCTGGACCTTAATGTATCATCAGAACCTAAACCCAATTAGGAGTTAAGTTATACAGTCATGGCCGTAAATGTTGGCACCCCTAAAATGTTTCAAGAAAATGAAGTATTTTTCACAGAAAAGGATTGCAGTAACACATGTTTTGCTATACGCATGTTTATTCTCTTTGTGTGTATTGGAACTAAAACAAAAAAGGGAGGAACAAAAGCAAATTGGACATAAGGTCACACGAAACTCCAAAAATGGGCTGGACAAAATTATTGGCACCCTTTCACAATTGTGGAAAAATAAGATTGCTCCTTTAAACTCACCTGGGGGCAAGTAACAAGTGTGGGCAATATAACAATCACACCTCAAAGCAGTTAAAAAGGAGAGAAGTTCACTTGGTCTTTGCATTGTGTGTCTGTGTGTGCTACACTAAGAATTGACAACATAAAGAGGAGAAGAGAACTGTCTAAGGACGTGAGAACCAAAATTGTGGAAACATATCAACAAACTCAAGGTTACAAGTCCATCTCCAGAGATCTAGATATGCCTTTGTCCACAGTGCGCAACATTATCAAGAAGTTTGCAACCCATGGCACTGTAGCTAATCTACCTGGGCATGGACGGAAGAGAAAAATTGATAAAAGGTGTCAACGCAGAATAGTCGGGATGGTGGATAAGCAGCCCCAAACAAGTTCCAAAGATGTTCAAGCTGTCCTGCAAACTCAGGGAGCATCAGTGTCAGTGCGAACTATCTGTCGACATTTAAATGAAATGAAACACTATGGCAGGAGACCCAGGAGGACCCCACTGCTGACACAGAGACATAAAAAAATCAAGACTACATTTTGCCAAAATGAACTTGAGTAAGCCAATATCCTTCTGGGAAAACATCTTGTGGACAGATTAGACCAAGATAGAGCTTTTTGTTGAAGCACATCATTCTACTATTTACCGAAAAAGGAATGAGGCCTACAAAGAAAAGAACACAGTACCTACAGTGAAATAAGGTGGAGGCTCAATTATGTTTTGGGGTTGTTTTCCTTCCTCTGGCACTGGGTGCCTTGAATGTGTGCAAGGCATCATGAAATCTGAGGATTACCAATGGATTTTGGGTCGCAGTGTACAGCGCCGTGTCAGAAATCCGGGTTTATGTCCAAGATCTTGGGTCTTCCAGCAGGACAATGATCCCAAACATATGTCAAAAAGTACCCGGGAATATATGGCAACAAAGCGCTGGAGAGTTCTGAAGAGGCAGCAATGAGTCCATATCTAAATCCCATTGAACACCTGTGGAGAGATCTTATAATTGCTGTTGGGAAAAGGCGCCTTTCCAATAAGAGAGACCTGGAGCAGTTTGCAAAGGAAGAGTGGTCCAACCTTCCGGCTGAGAGGTGTAAGAAGCTTATTGATGGTTATAGGAAGCGACTGATTTCAGTTATTTTTTTTCCAAAGGGTGTGCAACCAAATATTAAGTTAAGGGTGCCAATAATTTTGTCCAGCCCATTGTTGGAGTTTGGTGTGACATTATGTCCAATTTGCTTTTTTTCCTCCCTTTCTTGGTTTTGTTCCAATACACACAAAGGAAATATACATGTGTATAGTAAAACATGTGTTACTGCAATCCTTTTCTGTGAGAAATACTTCATCTTATAGAAAAATTTCAGGGGTGCCAACACTTACGGCCATGACTGCATATCAGGCCTTATCTATCTATCTATCTGAATATCTAACTATCATGTATAACGTGGCACTGTACAGGCACAATTTCCTCCTTCATCTATTTGAGTTCACAGCAGTAATGTTAACCCTTTTCTTTCCTGCACCGTGTTTTTTTTTTTTTTTATTGAGCTGGTGTATGTGCCTATTTCTTGTTAGTGTTCATTATTTCTATAGAGCGGGAGGTGTGGTCTTTGAGATGTTTCATTTTGATCTTTGTAGTCCTCAAAGTACGGTTTCTTAAGGGTTAATAACATTTTACAATATTGTCATGAGATGATCTTGTGATGAACAGTCACATACATTGGTTTTCCCTTGCAGGCTTTTTTTTCTTTCAATTTTTCTTAGTAAACACTATAGAAAAGAAGAAAAAAAAATGAAAAGAGAAGAAAATAAAGATTCTAAAGACAAGTACAGTATCTGTTTTATTGCTGAATATTGTATTTCCCTCAAGTATGTTACATTTGATTAAAGAAAAGGAAAAAAAATAATATACCTAGAGAAATGGTGCAATAGCTTCTTGTGCCTCTGCTGACTGTGATGGCTGAATCATGTAACTAATATGACAGTGAATGACGAGCTGCATAATCCCACCGTGCTGGAGCGTATCGGGTCGTAGTAAGGTACTCGCTATCGGGATTGACACCTAACCTACAAGCAGAAGATATCTTCATTTGTCAGCTGAAAATATGAACGTTCTTCATCCTCTAAGCCTTTGTTCTGCCACAGTCTCCTAGTTATTTAATAAGCTGCACACTTATGAAAATCGTTCTACCTGCAAGATTGTGGGTCCTTTATCTTAATATCCACAGAGGTCAAACACTACTTGAATGAATGGAATATTAGGATTTTTTTTTATTATTGCCAGGCAGTGTTTTACTTTCTTTTTCTTTGATTGTATTAGTAGCTAGGTATAGCTTATTTGTTTGTCTGAAGTCTCAGCACTGATGTTGTGTTTCTCACTGACTTTAGTTGAGAAAAAAGTAGTTAGAAATAAATTCAAAGAATTACCGTATATACTCGAGTATAAGCCGAGTTTTTCAGAACGATTTTTCGTGCTGAAAACACCCCCCTCGGCTTATACTCGAGTGAACTCTCCACCCGCAGTGGTCTTCAACCTGCGGACCTCCAGAGGTTTCAAAACTACAACTCCCAGCAAGCCCGGGCAGCCATCGGCTGTCCGGGCTTGCTGGGAGTTGTAGTTTTGAAACCTCCGGAGGTCCGCAGGTTGAAGACCACTGCGGCCTTCGACATCATCCAGCCCCCTCTCACCCCCTTTAGTTCTGTACAGTACTCACCTCCGCTCGGCACTGGTCCGGTGCTGCAGGACTGTCCGGAGAGGAGGTCGTCCGGTGGGATAGTGGTTCCGGGCTGCTATCTTCACCGGGGAGGCCTCTTCTAAGCGCTTCGGGCCCGGCCCCAGAATAGTCACGTTGCCTTGACAACGACGCAGAGGTACGTTCATTGCCAACGTACTTCTGCGTCATTGTCAAGGCAACGCCTCTATTCCGGGCCGGAAGCTTGGAGAAGAGGCGCCCCCGGTGAAGATAGCAGCCCGGAACCACTATCCCTCTGGACCACCTCCCCACCGGACAGTCCTGCAGCACCGGACCAGCGCCGAGCGGAGGTGAGTACTGTACAGAACTAAAGAGGGGTGAGAGGGGGCTGGATGATGTCGAAGGCCGCAGTGGTCTTCAACCTGCGGACCTCCGGAGGTTTCAAAACTACAACTCCCAGCAAGCCCGGACAGCCGATGGCTGCCCGGGCTTGCTGGGAGTTGTAGTTTTGAAACCTCTGGAGGTCCGCAGGTTGAAGACCACTGAGGGCGGATGATGACAAGAGGATGATGAAGGGGGGGGTGTGGGATGATGACAAGAGGATGATGAAGGGGGGGTGGGGATGATGACAAGAGGATGATGAAGGGGGGGGATGATGACAAGGGGATAATGAAGGGGGGTGTGGGATGATGAAGGGGGGTGGGGATGATGACAAGGGGATGATGAAGGGGGTGGGGATGATGACAAGGGGATGATGAAGGGGGGATGTGTGGGATGATGACAAGGGGATGATGACAGAGGATGATGATGAGGGTCTGGATGATGACAGGCGGTGATGATGATGAGGATGTTAATGACGGGGGTCTGGATGATGACAGGGGGGGATGATGTATTTCCCACCCTAGGCTTATACTCGAGTCAATAACTTTTCCTGGGATTTTGGGTTGAAATTAGGGGTCTCGGCTTATACTCGGGTCGGCTTATACTCGAGTATATACGGTATGTTATTTATACATGCGATACTCATTTCCTATAAAAGCTGGTCTAGGGTTAGGGCTGATTCACATGACAGAATCTCTGCTTGGAGATATTCCTGGTGGAGGTTTTGTCTGGTGCCGGCATTGGTATAACAAGCTGGCACTAAGATCACTCAGAAATGCACAGTCTTAAAGGGATATTCTGGGCAAAAACATCGTATCCCCTATTGGAAGGATAGGGGATAAGATGTCTGATCACTGGGGGCCTGCCGCTGGGACCACCACGATCTCCCTGCAGCAGCCCGCGTTCTATGCGTAACTGTGCATGAAGTTTCGGAAAGCGCCGGGCTTTCGAGACGGGGACGTGACATCATGCCACGCCCCCTCCATCCATGTCTATGGGAGGGGGCGTTGCGGGCGTTACGCCCCTTCCCATAGAAATGAATGGAGGGGGCGTGGCATGACATCACGTCCCCGTCTCGGAAGCCCGGCGGTTTCCAAAACTTCAGACACAGCTACGCATTGAATGCGGGCTGCTACAGGGAGATCGCGGGGGGTCCCAGGGGCAGGGGCCGCCGCGATCAGACATCTTATCCCCTATCCTTTCGAAGATGTTTTTGCCTGGAATACCCCTTTAATGTTCATTCTTTTGGCAGAGTCTGGGGTCCAAAATTTCTTTAGTGCGAATTTCGCTCGAAAAATTTGTAGTATGCATGGGCTCTAAGGGTATTAGATATAGTTGTGTAAAGAAGCTACAGGTTCAGTTTGTTTGTATGCAAAACAACCTGCTTGTCTGCAAGTTAACTTCTGACCCAACCCAGAGCACCAAGTAGAATTGGGGGGGGGGGGGGACATTTATCAAAGCACTAGCTGAGTACTCGGCATTGCTCGGTTTTTCCTTCCTAATCCTTGTTGGGGAGGAAAATAAACAAAGGAGGAAGCTTTTGACTTCATATCCCGTCCTCATATATTGTTGTCATATCCCGACCTCCTATCCCGTCATCATATCCCGTCCTCCTATCACGTCCTCTTATCCCGTCCTCCTATACCGTCCTCCGATCCCGTCCTCCTTTCCCATCCTCATATCTCGACCTCCTTTCCCGTCCTCCTTTTCTGTCCTCCTATTTCAACCTCCTTTCCCGTCCTCCTATCTAGACCTCCTTTTCCGTCCTCCTTTCCCGTCCTCCTATCCCGTCCTCCTATCCCGTCCATCTATCCCGTCCTCCTATCCCGTCCTCCTATCCCGTCCTCCTATCCCGTCCTCCTATTCTGTCCTCCTTTCCCGTCCTCCTTTCCCGTCCTCATATCTCGACCTCCTTTCCCGTCCTCCTATCTCAACCTCCTTTCCCGTCCTCCTATCTCGACCTCCTTTCCCGTCCTCCTTTCCCGTCCTCCTTTCCCGTCCTCCTATCCCGTCCTCCTTTCCCGTCCTCCTTTCCCGTCCTCCTTTCCTGTCCTCCTTTCCCGTCCTCCTATCCAGTCTATCTATCCCGTCCTCCTATCCCATCCTCCTATCCCAACCTCCTATCCCGACTTCCTATCCGGTCCTCCTTTCCCGTCCTCCTATCCCGTCCTCCTATCCTGTCCTCCTATCCCGTCCTCCTATCCCGTCCATCTATCCCGTCCTCCTATCCCGTCCTCCTATCCCATCCTCCTATCCCATCCTCCTATCCCGTCCTCCTTTCCCGTCCTCCTTTCCCGACCTCCTTTCCTGTCCTCCTTTCCCGTCCTCATATCTCGACCTCCTTTTCCGTCCTCCTTTACCGTCCTCCTATCCAGTCCATCTATCCCGTCCTCCTATCCCATCCTCCTATCCTGACCTCCTATCCCGACTTCCTATCCCGTCCTCCTTTCCCGTCCTCCTATCCCGTCCTCCTATCCCGTCCATCTATCCCGTTCACCTATCCCGTACTCCTATCCCATCCTTCTATCCCTTCCTCCTATCCCGTCCTCCTTTCCCATCCTCCTTTCACGACCTCCTTTCCCGTCCTCCTTTCCGGTCCTCATATCTCGACCTCCTTTCCCATTCTCCTATTTCAACCTCCTTTCCCGTCCTCCTTTCCCATTCTCCTATTTCAACCTCCTTTCCCGTCCTCCTAACCCGTCCTCCTATCCCGTCCATCTATCCCATCCTCCTATCCCGTCCTCCTATCCCGTCCTCCTATCCCATCCTCCTTTCCCGTCCTCATATCTCGACCTCCTTTCCGGTCCTCCTATCTCGACCTCCTTTCCCGTCCTCCTTTCCCGTCCTCCTATCCCGTCCTCCTATCCCGTCCATCTATCCTATCCTCCTATCCTGTCCTCCTATGCCGTCCTCCTATCCCGTCCTCCTTTCCTGACCTCCTTTCCTGTCCTCCTTTCCCGTCCTCCTATCTCGATCTCCTATCCCATCCTCCTTTCCTGTCCTCCTTTCCCGTCTTCATATCTCGACCTCCTTTCCCGCCCTCCTTTCCCGTCCTCCTTTTTCCGTACTCATATCTCGACCTCCTTTCCCGTCCTCCTTTCCCGTCCTCCTTTCCCGTCCTCCTTCGCGTCCTCCTATCCCGTCCTCCTATCCCGTCCTACTATCCCGTCCTCCTTTCCTGTCCTCATATCTCGACCTCCTTTCCCATCCTCTTTTCCCGTCCTCCTTTCCCGTGCTCCTATCTCAACCTCCTTTCCCGTCCTCCTATCTCGACCTCCTTTCCCTTCCTACTATCCCGTCCTCCTATCCCATCCATCTATCCTGTCCTCCTATCCCATCCTCCTATCCCGTCCATCTATCCCGTCCATCTATCCCGTCCTCCTATACCGTCCTCCTATCCCGTCCTCCTTTCCTGTCCTCCTTTCCTGTCCTCCTATCCCGTCCTCCTTTCCTGTCCTCCTTTCCCGTCCTCCTTTCCCGTCCTCCTATCCAGTCAATCTATCTCGTCCTCCTATCCCATCCTCCTATCCTGACCTCCTATCCCGACCTCCTATCCCGTCCTCCTTTCCCGTCCTCCTTTCCCGTCCTCATATCTCGACCTCCTTTCCCGTGCTCCTTTCCCGTCCTCCTTTCCCATCCTCATATCTCGACCTCCTTTCCTGTCCTCCTTTCCCGTCCTCCTTTCCCATCCTCCTTTCCCGTCCTCCTTTACCGTCCTCCTATCCCTTCCTTCTATCCCGTCCTCCTTTCCTGTCCTCATATCTCGACCTCCTTTCCCGTCCTCCTATCTGAACCTCCTTTCCAGTCCTCCTATCTCGACCTCCTTTCCCGTCCTCCTTTCCCGTCCTCCTTTCCCGTCCTCCTATGCCACCCTCCTATCCTGTCCTCCTATCCCGTCCTCCTTTCCTGTCCTCATATCTCGCCCTCCTTTCCTGTCCTCCTATCTGAACCTCCTTTCCAGTCCTCCTATCTCGACCTCCTTTCCCGTCCCCCTTTCCCATCCTCCTATGCCACCCTCCTATCCTGTCCTCCTATGCCGTCCTCCTTTCCTGTCCTCATATCTCGACCTCCTTTCCCGTCCTCCTATCTCAACCTCCTTTCCCATCCTCCTATCTCAACCTCCTTTCCTGTCCTCCTTTGCCGTCCTCCTTTCCCGTCCTCCTATCCCGTCTGCCTTTACCGTCCTCCTTTCCCGTCCTCCTTTCCAGTCCTCATTTCCCGTCCTCCTTTCCCGTCCTCCTATCCCATCCTCCTATCCCGACCTCCTATCCCGTCCTCCTATCCCGTCCTCCTATCTCGTCCTCCTATCCCGTCCTACTATCATGACCTCCAATCCCGTCCTTTTATCCAGTCCTCCTATCACAACCTCCTATCCCGTCCTCATATCTCGACCTCCTATCCCGTCCTCCTATCTCGACCTCCTTTCCTGTCCTCCTATCTTGACCTCCTATCCCGACCTCCTATCCTGACCTCCTATCCTGTCCTCCTATCCTGACCTCCTATCCCGTCGTCCTATACTGTCATCCTATCCCGTCCTCCAATCCCGTCCTCCTATACCATCCTCTTATCCCGTCCTCCTATCCCGACCTCCTATCCCGACCTCCCATCCCGACCTCCCATCCCAACCTCCTATCTTGACCTCCTATCTTGATCTCCTATCCTGTCCTCCTATCTCGACCTCCTATCCTGACCTCCTATCCCGACCTCCTATCCCGTCGTCCTCCTATCTCAACCTCCTTTCCCGTCCTCTTTTCCCATCCTCCTATCCCGTCCTCCTATCCCGTCCTCCTATCCCATCCTCCTATCCTGTCCTCCTTTGCCGTCCTCCTTTCCCGTCCTCCTATCCCGTCTGCCTTTACCGTCCTCCTTTCCCGTCCTTCTATCCAGTCCTCCTTTCCCGTCCTCCTTTCCCGTCCTCCTATCCCATCCTCCTATCCCATCCTCCTATCCTGACCTCCTATCCCGACCTCCTATCCCGTCCTCCTATCCCGTCCTCCTATCCCGTCCTCCTATCTCGTCCTACTATCACGACCTCCAATCCTGTCCTCCTATCCAGTCCTCCTATCACGACCTCCTATCCCGCCCTTTTATCTTGACCTCCTATCCCATCCTCCTATCTCGACCTCCTTTCCTGTCCTCCTATCTTGACCTCCTATCCCGACCTCCTATCCCGACCTCCTATCCTGACCTCCTATCCTGTCCTCCTATCCTGACCTCCTATCCCGTCGTCCTATACCGTCATCCTATCCCGTCCTCCAATCCCGTCCTCCTATACTATCCTCTTATCCCATCCTCCTATCCCAACCTCCTATCCCGACCTCCCATCCCGACCTCCCATCCCAACCTCCTATCTTGACCTCCTATCTTGATCTCCTATCCCGTCCTCCTATCTCGACCTCCTATCCCGACCTCCTATCCCGACCTCCTATCCCGTCATCCTATCCCGTCATCCTATCTCGTCCTCCTATCTCGTCCTCCTATACCGTCCTCCTATCCTGTCCTCCTATCCCGACCTCCTATCCCGACCTCCTATCCCGACCTCCTATCTCGACCTCCTATCCCGATCTCCTATCCAGACCTCCTATCCAGTCCTCCTATCCCGTCCTCCTATCGTGTCCTCCTATCGCGTCCTCCTATCCTGACCTCCTATCCCGATCTCTTATCCCGTTCCTCCTATCCCGGTCCTCCTATACCGGTCCTCCAATCCCATCCTCCTATCCCATCCTCCTATCCCAACCTCCTATGTCGACCTCCTATGTAGACCTCCTATCCCGACCTGTAATATGTGTACCAGGTATTGAAATATCTCCAGCCGTACGGAAGTTATGTGGGAACATACATTTGGGAACATACATGGGACTTTAAACAAAAACCCCAACCCTCACAAATGGGGGTAGTTAAGGGTTAAATTAACTATCCTATATTTTAAGTGGATATTTAAGTAACATGTGACCAAGTATTATGGAAATATCTCCTGCCGTTTGGAAGTTATGCAGTAACATATATTTCCCATTGACTTGTATGGGACTTTAAACATAAAGCCCGCCCCTGGCAAATGGGGGTGAGTAAGGGTTAAATTACCTATCCTATGTTTGTTGTTGACATATAAGTAACATGTGTGCCAAGTTTCATGTTAATATCTTTAGCCGTTTGGACGTGATGCTGGAACATACAGACATACTTACATACATACACACACACACACGTTGAGTTTTATATATATATATATATATATATATATATATATATATATATATATATATATATTTAGTAGTTTTCTTTTGCTTATAATTGTCACAAAAAAGTTGCATGTACGACTACTCTATTTATTTGTGTGACTTTTTGACTTACTTACCAAAGCAAAAAGTGATTTTTGACTATCACTTGACAGAGATTTATCAAGTGCGAAAGTCGCAAAAAAGTTACGTCGCATGAAAAACTTACTAAATTTACTCCAACTCAGACATGGAGCAAAAAAAAGAAAAAAAAAAATTGCTTACGTGAAAGAAATTTATCAACAGGCTGAAAGCAGTTAATAAATAAATCACACATAAGCAAAACAAATTAAGGAAAAAATAACTAAAAGAGAGAGTACATAAGCAAATGTCCCCCATGGTCTTTAGGCCAGTGATACACACAGCGTTCTTTGAAAATGTAACTGCTGTGTTTTATGCAGCTTTTGTGCCGAAAGCACCAAACTCTATATACCTCAAGACTGGGTAGGAATGAATGAAACCCTGGCTACAATGTAGCTCATATTGCCCTATTTAAATAAAAATAATAAATAGTACAACTGAACTTGTGATTGTTAAAACCACAACTTATTCCACCACAATCTAGTATACAGTGTTTGATGGAGACTGAATGGAATAATGGTGTAATGGCGGGCTAAATTAGCAACACTAGAACTATAATGGCAATTCACCAAATAAATACATGGTAGCTGCAGACTACCTAAGCCTTCTGATATGAGTGCTTTTTTAAAAATTTATACATTTTCCCTCCACCAGGATCATCATTAAGGACAAAGGGTTAATGGTCTTGAGACTATAAGAAGGAGGGGTCCTTTCTTTATATTTTGCATTTCTTTTTAATCAAATTTTAGCTTTGTCTCAGTATCTGACTCCAACATGCATGTCCTGGCCCTGCACTGCAAACCTGGAACACAACAAAGGGGATACTAAATGCTTGTGACAAAGATCTCTGCGAGTTGCTGGGATATGTGCATTATACTACATATATATTTTATTAGGTTTCTAAATAGAAATATTTATTGGCTATGCACACTTTTTTTGTATGGACCTAGAATGACATGTTTATGTGGTCTTTGTGTGCGCTATTTAACTGGGTGTCAAGGCCGAGATTTATCAATCTACTAGCTGAGTACCCAGCGATGCCCGGTTTTTCCTTCCTAATCCTTGTTGGGGAGGAAAATAAACAAAAGCTTTTGACTTCATAGCCTGTCCTCATATATTGTTGTCATATCCCAACCCCCTATCCCAACCTCCTATCCTGACCTCCTATGCCGACCTCCTATCCCGTCCTCCTATCTTGTCCTCCTATCCCGACCTCCAATCTCGACCTCCTATCCCGACATCCTATCCCGTCCTCCTTTCCCGTCCTTATGTCTCGACCTCCTATCCCGACTTCCTATCCCGTCCTCATATCCTGTCCTCCTATCTTGACCTCCTATCTCAACCTCTTATTCCGACCTCCTATCCTGACCTCCTATCCCAACCTCCTATCTCGACCTCCTATCACGACCTCCTATCCGAACCTCCAATCTCGACCTCCTATCCCGACCTCCTATCCCTTCCTCCTTTCCCGTCCTCCTATTTTGATCTCCTATCTCAACCTCCTATCCTGACCTCCTATCCCGACCTGTAATATGTGTAACAGGTATTGAAATATTTCCAGCCGTACAAAAGTTATGTGGGAACATACATTTCCCATTGATTTGCAAGGGACTTTTAACAAAAACCCCAACCCTCACAAATGGAGGTAGTTAGGGGTTAAATGAACTATCCTATATTTTAAGTAACATGTGACCAAGTATTATCGAAATATCTCCAGCCGTTTAGAAGTTATGCAGTAACATATATTTCCCATAGACTTGTATGGGACTTTAAAGAAAAACCCCGCCCCTGGCAAATGGGGGGGAGTAAAGGTTAAATCACCTATCCTATGTTTGTTGTTGACATATAAGTAACATGTGTGCCAAGTTTCATTTTAATATATTTAGCTGTTTGGACATGATGCTGGAACATACACACATACATACACACACATACACACATTGAGTTTTATAAATATAGATGGGAGGACCAAAGAGATTCTCCATAACAACCATTTGTGTCTCTTTCATTTCTCAACTTGGTCTGGTAAGTGAAATCTAAACTGTGATTGGTTGGTATAAAAAAACAGACAATTTTTTGTCCTCGAAAGATTGGTATATCTGGGCCAGAGTGCACTACTTATCTTGATGGAGTATACACAATTTTTTTGAATACTGTGTACTATTTATGTGGACAGACTATAGTGGATATTATGTGCACGGTGTATGTGACTGCTATTTGGCCACTACACAATATAAATAATTTTTGCCTAATTACAGATCAGCCAGCTAGGTGTGAACAGGCTTCAATTATTTTATAACTCTTCTATACTTAAAGGACATCTGCAGCAAAAGACAACAGGATAAGGGATAAGTGTCTGATCTCCCAAACGGGGTCCCCGCATTGCCGCTCTATGTGAGCAGCTAATGCGAGTAGTGTCGACCTCTCTGAGGTCGACGGTACGCCCCCTCCACGCCAAGAGGTCTACAGTACGCCCCCTCCATGCCCTCTCCCCATATAGTTCTATGGGAGAGGCACGAACGCTGCCTCTCCGCCTCTCCCATAGAGATACATAGAGGAGGCGTGCTGCAGCTGGCACACCTCATGCACAAGAGAGCCGTGGCAGGGCCGTGGCCCCGTGCAGGAGATCGCGGGGGTCCCAGCGGTCGGACCCCCTGCGATCAAACACTTATCCCCTATCCTGTGGATAGAGGATAAGTTGTCTTTTGCTGCAGATGTCCTTTAAAGCTCCATGTTTGGTATATTGTACACTTATTAGTGCTTATTTACTGCTAGATTATTGATCCAGAGAAAGCTAAAACAACTTCTTTCAATTCCCTTATATTAAGGTGAATGAAAAATATTTCCCAAATCCGGAAAGTAAGTACCTGGATCAATGACCAATCTCAGCAGTTTATTACTCATTATTAAATTTACTTAAACGGGCACTGTCTGATGCAAATGCTTTTTATATGTCGTTACTGATGAAAATGAAAGACCTTTTGTAATATGGTTGTTTAAATTTTTTTTTATATTAAATAAAGAAAATGGATCATGAAAATCCCAACACTAGGGGTCCCCCATGCCTACTGGGACACTAACAGCAGCATTAGGCATGTCCATGAGTCATGGACGAGAGATGACTCATGGACAAGACTGCATGAGCAGACACACCAATCACCTCCCATTTTATTACTCATTATTAAATTTACTTAAACGGGCACTGTCTGATGCAAATCAAATGCTTTTTATATGTCGTTACTGATAAAAATGAAAGACCTTTTGTAATATGGTTGTTTACATTTTTTTTAATATTAAATAAAGAAAATGGATCATGAAAATCCCAACACTAGGGGTCCCCCATGCCTACTGGGACACTAACAGCAGCATTAGGCTTGTCCATGAGTTATGGAGGAGAGATGACTCATGGACAAGACTGCATGAGCAGACACACCAATCACCTCCCACCACCACAAGAAGGGACACGCCCCCTTCCCCTGAGAGGATTTCTAACACTGTGAGCTAATGAAAAGAGGTATTTTTATACTAAATATAGGTGATAGAGGCAAAAAACTGAGTTACATATTATTTTTCTTTTTTTTTTTTGTGTGGCATCTGACAGGTATGCTGTAACAAATCAGCCATCACAATATTCTCTATAATAGTCTCACTGACTATATACTGTAGTATAGAAACCCTTTCTCAAGATTATATATAAAACTTATTTTCTCTAGACATAGTAGATGTTCTGTCATGACCAAAATAAGGGACTGAAGTTATGTAGAATCACTCAGACTAAAAAAGTACAAATACCTCTAATATGAAAAAAGAAATCTATATATTGTATTCAACGGCAAATAACTACTTAGTGTTATAATTATGATTTATTCCCAACTTCTAAATTTAAATACATATCATCTAGGATTTCCTAACTCTGATAATGAAGCTAATACTGATTGGAATCATACACCATAAACCAGGACCAATTACAACCATTTAACTGTTAATATATTCTTTACGGGGCCAAGGGCATTTAATATAAATGTGGATCAGGGCTAAATTGGCTTTCATGTGTCTAGACTTTAGAGCAAAAGTGAGAAAATGTAAGGTCACACATGCCAGGGTGAGCCGCGGCTAGCGTTGCTTACTTTTTGGATGAAGCACAGTGACAGGCATCTCATGCAGAACACAAGGCTGTTAAAACCCTGGGGCTCAGCTCTCAGCAGACTCCAATTAGACTCAGGAGTGCAAAGGACAATTGGGAATGCATTGTACATGCTACCATCCAGAAATGCCTCAACCTTTGTCTACAAAATCATGCTAAGAAGTCATTTAAGAATTATTAATTTCTTTGTCAAAAATGTTCTTATTGAATAAGAAAACACTTATAAATGACTTCTCCAGGGTCAACAATTACATAAAAATCAGTTGACAATATGAAGCCTTCCCTACGGTTCATTTATTCAAATAACCAAACAATAATGTCTAAAAGCATCCTCACTTTGTTCATGAGGCAGGTTTCATAACATATTTTGTTAGGCCCTTTATACAGTATTTACATTGGCTGCCTATCATTCATCATGAGCCAAAAACCATGTAATATTGCTTTGACCTGAAAATGACATTCTGAGCTTTTTTGCCAGACAAGTTATTGAGGTGTATATATATATATTTTTTCCTTTCCCGTAAGGTTCACCAAATGTTTGCACTCCCATATCCTATAGTAATACTTTATACATATGTGGTAGCGGGGTGTGATGAGGGCAGATGTTGTTATCCTAGGGGAAGATTGCATTAACCCGTTGTATTCATGACGCCAGGGCGTGGTTTAGCCTAAAACCACCCGAAGGCATACCGCTGGATACTGGGCTAGGCCCGGGGGACAATAAAGACACTGGTGCCAAGATACGGGCAACATAAGCTTTTCTGAGGGTAGACAGTTGGTAAAGTCTATACAGTTCAGCCAGGGCCCAAGGAGGTGACCAGTGATGCAGAGACCTTAACCCCTTAAGGATTTAGCCCTTTTTCACCTTAAGGACTCAGACGTTTTTTGCAATTCTGACCACTGTCACTTTAAACATTAATAACTCTGGAATGCTTTTAGTTATCATTCTGATTCTGAGATTATTTTTTCGTGACATATTCTACTTTAACATAGTGGTAAAATTTTGTGGTAACTTGCATCCTTTCTGGGTGAAAAATCCCAAAATTTGATGAAAAATTAGAAAATGTTGCATTTTTCTAACTTTGAAGCTCTCTGCTTGTAAGGAAAATTGATATTCCAAATATTTTTTATTTTTATTCACATTTCTAATATGTCTAATTTATGTTTGCATCATAAAATTTACGTGTTTTTACTTTTGGAAGACACCAGAGGGCTTCAAAGTTCAGCACCAATTTTCCAATTTTTCACAAAATTTTGAAACTCTCTTTTTTTCAGGGACCAGTTCAGGTTTGAAGTGGATTTGAAGGGTCTTCATATTAGAAATACCCCACGAATGACCCCATTATAAAAACTACAACCCCCAAAATATTCAAAATGACATTCAGTAAGCGTTTTAACCCTCTAGGTGTTTCACAGGAATAGGAGCAAAGTGAAGGAGAAAATTCACAATCTTAATTTTTTACACCCGCATGTTCTTGTAGACCCAATTTTTGAATTTTTACAAGGGCTAAAAGGAGAAAATTTATACTTATATTTGTAGCCCAATTTCTCTCGAGTAAGCACATACCTCATATGTCTATGTAAAGTCTTCGGCGGGCGCAGTAGAGGGCTCAGAAGCGAAGGAGCGACAAGGGGATTTTGGAGAGTGTGTTTTTCTGAAATGGTTTTTGGGGGGCATGTTGCATTTAGGAAGCCCCTATGGTTCCAGAACAGCAAAAAGAACACATGGCATACCATTTTGGAAAATAGACCCCTTGAGGAACGTAACAAGGAATAAAGTGAGCCTTAGTACCCCACAGGTGTTTCACAACTTTTGCATACGTAATTTTTTTTTAAAAAAATGTGTTTCCCCCCCCAAATTTCACATTTTTGCAATGGTTAATAGCAGCAAATACCCCCCAAAATTTGTAACCCCATCCCTTTTGAGTATGGAGGTGCCCCATAAGTTGACCTGAAGCGCACTACGGGCGAACTACAATGCTCAGAAGAGAAGGAGTCATATTTGGCTTTTTGAGACCAAATTTTGCTCAGGGGGCATGTCGCATTTAGGAAGCCCCTACGGTGCCAGCACAGCAAAAAAAAAAAACACATGGCATACCATTTTGGAAATTAGACCCCTCGGTGAATGTAACAAGGGGTTAAGTGAACCTTTATACCCCACAGGTGTTTCACGGCTTTTGCATATGTAAAAAAAAAAAATTTTTTTTTACCTAAAATGCTTGTTTTCCCAAAAATTTTACATTTTTAAAAAGGGTAAAAGCAGAAAATACCCCCCAAAATTTGTAACACAATTTCTCCCGAGTACGGCGATATCCCATATGTGACCCTAAACTGTTGCCTTGAAATACGACAGGGCTCCAAAGTGAGAGCGCCATGCCCATTTGAGGCCTAAATTAAGGATTGCATAGGGGTGGACATAGGGGTATTCTACGCCAGTGATTCCCAAACAGGGGGCCTCCAGCTGTTGTAAAACTCCCAGCATGCTTGGACAGTCCACGGATGTCCAGCAATACTGGGAGTAGTTGTTTTGCAACAGCTGGAGGCTCCGTTTTGGAAACAGTGGCGTACCAGACGTTTTTCATTTTTATTGGGGAGGGAAGGGGGGCTGTGTAGGGGTATGTGTATATGTAGTGTTTTTTACTTTTTATTTTATTTTATTGTGTGTTAGTGTAGTGTAGTGTTTTTAGGGTACAGTCGCACGGGCGGGGGTTCACAGTAGTTTCTCGCTGGCAGTTTCAGCTGCGGCAAAAAATTTGCCGCAGCACAAACTTGCAGCCGGATGCTTACTGTAAACCTCCGCCCATGTGAGTGTACCCTGACATCCAGCTGTTGCAAAACTACAACTCCCAGCATGCGCTGACAGACTGTACATGCTGAGAGTTTTAGTTTTGCAACAGCTGTAGGCACACTGGTTATGTATCACTGAGTTTGTGACCTTACTCAGTGTTTCACAACCAGTGTGCCTCCAGCTGTTGCAAAACTACAACTCCCAGCATGTACGGTGCATGGTGTACGTGACTGCTGAGAGTTGTAGTTTTCAACAGCTGGAGGCACACTGGTTGTGAAACACTGAGCAAGGTCACAAGAAGGTAAAAAGAAACTCTGAGTTTCACAACCATTGCACCTTCAGCTGTTGCAAAACTACAACTCTCAGCAGTCACCGACAGCCAACGGGCATGCTGGGAGTTGTAGTTATGCAACCAGCAGATGCACCACTACAACTCCCAGCATGCACTTTAGCTGTTTGTGCAAGCTGGGAGTTGTAGTTATACAACAGCTGAAGGTACACTTTTCCATTGAAAAAATGTGCCTCCAGCTGTTGCAAAACCATAAGTCCCAGCATGCCCATAAGGGAATGCTGGGGAGTTGTGGTTGTCTGCCTCCTGCTGTTGCATAACTACAGCTCCCAGCATGCCCTTTTTGCATGCTGGTAGCTGTTGCTAAGCAACAGCACAAGGCTGTCACTCACCTCCTGCTGCTGCCGGCACACAGGTCAGTCCCGCTGCCGCCGCCGCTGCTCCTGGGGCCCCGATCCCAACATTGACGCCGGGGATCAGCCAACACCCGGGGTGCACGTCCCGCACCCGCTCATGTCCTCCGGAAGAGGGGCGGAGCGGGTTGCGGGAGTGACACCCGCAGCTGGCGCCCTGATTGGTCGGCCGGTAATCCGGCCAACGAATCAGGGCGATCGTGAAGTGACACCAGTGCCACCTCACCCCTGCTGGCTATGGCTGATCAACCAGTAATTCCGGGTCACCGGGTCACTGGAGACCCAATTGACCCGGAATCGCCGCAGATCGCTGGACTGAATTGTCCAGCGATCTGCGGCCATCGCCGACATGGGGGGGGGGGCATAATGACCCCCCTGGGCGATATGCCGGGATGCCTGCTGATCGATTTCGTATGGATACGCCCTGCGTCCTTAAGGACTCGGAAAGCAGGGCGTATCCATACGCCCTGCTTCCTGAAGAGGTTAAAGGGGTACTCCGGTGCTTACACATCTTATCCCCTATCTAAAGGATAGGGGATAAAATGCCTGACCGCGGAAGTCCCGCCGCTGGGGACCCCCGTGATCTTGCACGCGGCACCCAGTTTGTAATCAGTCCCCGGAGCGTGTTCGCTCCGGGTCTGATTACGGGCGATCACAGGGCGGGCGGCGTGTGACGTCACGCCTGCGCCTCTGTGTGACATCACGCTCCGCCTCTCAATGCAAGCCTACGGGAGGGGGCGTGATAGCTATCATGCCCCCTCCCATAGGCTTGCATTGAGGGGCGGAGCGTGACGTCACACGGGGGTGCAGGCGTGACGTCACACGCCGCCCGCCTTGTGATCGCCTGTAATCCATTTTGGCCTTAAGGACTAATTTTTTCCTCCTCGCCTTCTAAAAATCATAACTCTGTTATATTTTCATCCACAGACTAGTATGAGGGCTTGTTTTTTGCTCGACCAGTTTTCCTTTGTAATGACATAACTCATTATATCATAAAATGTATGGCGCAACCAAAAAACACTATTTTTGTGGGGAAATTAAAAAGAAAAACGCAATTTTGCTAATTTTGGAAGGTTTCGTTTTCACGCCTTACAATTTACGGTAAAAATGATGTGTGTTCTTTATTCTGAGGGTCAATACGATTAAAATGATACCCATTATTACATACTTTTCTATTATTGTTGTGCTTAAAAAAAATCACAAACTTTTTAACCAAATTAGTACGTTTATAATCCATTTATTTTGATGACCTCTAACTTTTTTATTTTTCCGTATAAGCGGCGGTATGAGGGTTCATCTTTTGCGCCATGGTCTGTACTTTTTTTGATACCAAATTTGCAAATAAAAAACTTTTAATAAATTTTTTATAATTTTTTTAAAATAAAATGTATTAAAGTAGCAAATTAGTAATTTTGAACTTTTTGTTTTTTTTACGTTCACGCCGTTCACCGTACGGGATCATTAACATTTTATTTTAATAGTTTGGACATTTACGCACGCGGCGATACCAAATATGTCTATTAAATTTATTTTTTACGCTTTTTGGGGGTAAAATAGGAAAAAACGGACGTTTTACTTTTTTATTGGGGGAGGGGATTTTTACAGCGCTGCGGGCGATCCGATCATTCATTGAAATCGTGTACTGCCGCAGATGCCGGGATCTGTATTGATCCCGGCACCTGAGGGGTTAATGGCGGACGCCCGCGAGATCGCGGGCATCGGCCATTGCTGGCGGGTTCCTGGCTGCGATCAGCAGCCGGGATCAGCTGCACATGACACGGGCATCGCTCCGATGCTCGCGGTTATGCACAGGACGTAAATGTACGTCCTGGTGTGTTAAGTACCACCGCACCAGGACGTACATTTACGTCCTGCGTCCTTAAGGGGTTAAGGGCTTGCTGGGACTTGTAGTAGGACTGGACGATTGAATGCAGACCATGCTGACTTGACAGATGACTGGGACTGACTTGACTTGATTCATAAAGCTGTGACTTTAGCTTACTTGAATTGATGGTGGATGTAGGAATTGACTTTGAGGCCTCCAACACTCTGGACATACACACTAGGTACGACTGCACTGGATCTCAACAGGAAGCAAGAGCTAAGAGCTCCAAGAAAGCGAGCTATCTCCACCCAGGGCTTATAAGGGGGAGACTAGCAGTCACTCTTGGGATCACCTGGTCACTGGAACCTCTTGGGTAATAATCACATGACATAACTCTTTAAAGATACAACACATTTTATAATACAATACACCTAAGAACATATGTACAGGGGGGAAACAGGTACAAGGGGCCCTGGAGACACTGAAGGAGGCTACCTGACAGGACAGCAAGGGTGCGGGGTTACATTTCTGTACTGGGCCACCACACATATATTAAAATTACTGACAGACAAATAGAATATTTGCTCAGGGGGCATGTCGCATTTAGGAAGCCCCTACGGTGCCAGCACAGCAAAAAGAAAAACACATGGCATACCATTTTGGAAATTAGACCCCTCGGTGAATGTAACAAGGGGTTAAGTGAACCTTTATACCCCACAGGTGTTTCACGGCTTTTGCATATGTAAAAAAAAAAAATTTTTTTTTACCTAAAATGCTTGTTTTCCCAAAAATTTTACATTTTTAAAAAGGGTAAAAGCAGAAAATACCCCCCAAAATTTGTAACACAATTTCTCCCGAGTACGGCGATATCCCATATGTGACCCTAAACTGTTGCCTTGAAATACGACAGGGCTCCAAAGTGAGAGCGCCATGCCCATTTGAGGCCTAAATTAAGGATTGCATAGGGGTGGACATAGGGGTATTCTACGCCAGTGATTCCCAAACAGGGGGCCTCCAGCTGTTGTAAAACTCCCAGCATGCTTGGACAGTCCACGGATGTCCAGCAATACTGGGAGTAGTTGTTTTGCAACAGCTGGAGGCTCCGTTTTGGAAACAGTGGCGTACCAGACGTTTTTCATTTTTATTGGGGAGGGAAGGGGGGCTGTGTAGGGGTATGTGTATATGTAGTGTTTTTTACTTTTTATTTTATTTTATTGTGTGTTAGTGTAGTGTAGTGTTTTTAGGGTACAGTCGCACGGGCGGGGGTTCACAGTAGTTTCTCGCTGGCAGTTTCAGCTGCGGCAGAAAATTTGCCGCAGCACAAACTTGCAGCCGGATGCTTACTGTAAACCTCCGCCCATGTGAGTGTACCCTGACATCCAGCTGTTGCAAAACTACAACTCCCAGCATGCGCTGACAGACTGTACATGCTGAGAGTTTTAGTTTTGCAACAGCTGTAGGCACACTGGTTATGTATCACTGAGTTTGTGACCTTACTCAGTGTTTCACAACCAGTGTGCCTCCAGCTGTTGCAAAACTACAACTCCCAGCATGTACGGTGCATGGTGTACGTGACTGCTGAGAGTTGTAGTTTTCAACAGCTGGAGGCACACTGGTTGTGAAACACTGAGTAAGGTCACAAGAAGGTAAAAAGAAACTCTGAGTTTCACAACCATTGCACCTTCAGCTGTTGCAAAACTACAACTCTCAGCAGTCACCGACAGCCAACGGGCATGCTGGGAGTTGTAGTTATGCAACCAGCAGATGCACCACTACAACTCCCAGCATGCACTTTAGCTGTTTGTGCAAGCTGGGAGTTGTAGTTATACAACAGCTGAAGGTACACTTTTCCATTGAAAAAATGTGCCTCCAGCTGTTGCAAAACCATAAGTCCCAGCATGCCCATAAGGGAATGCTGGGGAGTTGTGGTTGTCTGCCTCCTGCTGTTGCATAACTACAGCTCCCAGCATGCCCTTTTTGCATGCTGGTAGCTGTTGCTAAGCAACAGCACAAGGCTGTCACTCACCTCCTGCTGCTGCCGGCACACAGGTCAGTCCCGCTGCCGCCGCCGCTGCTCCTGGGGCCCCGATCCCAACATTGACGCCGGGGATCAGCCAACACCCGGGGTGCACGTCCCGCACCCGCTCATGTCCTCCGGAAGAGGGGCGGAGCGGGTTGCGGGAGTGACACCCGCAGCTGGCGCCCTGATTGGTCGGCCGGTAATCCGGCCAACGAATCAGGGCGACCGTGAAGTGGCAGCAGTGCCACCTCACCCCTGCTGGCTATGGCTGATCAACCAGTAATTCCGGGTCACCGGGTCACTGGAGACCCAATTGACCCGGAATCGCCGCAGATCGCTGGACTGAATTGTCCAGCGATCTGCGGCCATCGCCGACATGGGGGGGGGGGGCATAATGACCCCCCTGGGCGATATGCCGGGATGCCTGCTGATCGATTTCGTATGGATACGCCCTGCGTCCTTAAGGACTCGGAAAGCAGGGCGTATCCATACGCCCTGCTTCCTGAAGAGGTTAAAGGGGTACTCCGGTGCTTACACATCTTATCCCCTATCTAAAGGATAGGGGATAAAATGCCTGACCGCGGAAGTCCCGCCGCTGGGGACCCCCGTGATCTTGCACGCGGCACCCAGTTTGTAATTAGTCCCCGGAGCGTGTTCGCTCCGGGTCTGATTACGGGCGATCACAGGGCGGGCGGCGTGTGACGTCACGCCTGCGCCTCTGTGTGACATCACGCTCCGCCTCTCAATGCAAGCCTACGGGAGGGGGCGTGATAGCTATCATGCCCCCTCCCATAGGCTTGCATTAAGGGGCGGAGCGTGACGTCACACGGGGGTGCAGGCGTGACGTCACACGCCGCCCGCCTTGTGATCGCCTGTAATCCATTTTGGCCTTAAGGACTAATTTTTTCCTCCTCGCCTTCTAAAAATCATAACTCTGTTATATTTTCATCCACAGACTAGTATGAGGGCTTGTTTTTTGCTCGACCAGTTTTCCTTTGTAATGACATAACTCATTATATCATAAAATGTATGGCGCAACCAAAAAACACTATTTTTGTGGGGAAATTAAAAAGAAAACTGCAATTTTGCTAATTTTGGAAGGTTTCGTTTTCACGCCTTACAATTTACGGTAAAAATGATGTGTGTTCTTTATTCTGAGGGTCAATACGATTAAAATGATACCCATTATTACATACTTTTCTATTATTGTTGTGCTTAAAAATAATCACAAACTTTTTAACCAAATTAGTACGTTTATAATCCCTTTATTTTGATGACCTCTAACTTTTTTATTTTTCCGTATAAGCGGCGGTATGAGGGTTCATCTTTTGCGCCATGGTCTGTACTTTTTTTGATACCACATTTGCAAATAAAAAACTTTTAATAAATTTTTTATAATTTTTTTTAAATAAAATGTATTAAAGTAGCAAATTAGTAATTTTGGACTTTTTTTTTTTTTTACGTTCACGCCGTTCACCGTACGGGATCATTAACATTTTATTTTAATAGTTTGGACATTTACGCACGCGGCGATACCAAATATGTCTATTAAATTTATTTTTTACGCTTTTTGGGGGTAAAATAGGAAAAAACGGACGTTTTACTTTTTTATTCGGGGAGGGGATTTTTACAGCGCTGCGGGCGATCCGATCATTCATTGAAATCGTGTACTGCCGCAGATGCCGGGATCTGTATTGATCCCGGCACCTGAGGGGTTAATGGCGGACGCCCGCGAGATCGCGGGTGTCGGCCATTGCTGGCGGGTTCCTGGCTGCGATCAGCAGCCGGGATCAGCCGCACATGACACGGGCATCGCTCCGATGCTCGCGGTTATGCACAGGACGTAAATGTACGTCCTGGTGTGTTAAGTACCACCGCACCAGGACGTACATTTACGTCCTGCGTCCTTAAGGGGTTAAGGGCTTGCTGGGACTTGTAGTAGGACTGGACGATTGAATGCAGACCATGCTGACTTGACAGATGACTGGGACTGACTTGACTTGATTCATAAAGCTGTGACTTTAGCTTACTTGAATTGATGGTGGATGTAGGATTGACTTTGAGGCCTCCAACACTCTGGACATACACACTAGGTACGACTGCACTGGATCTCAACAGGAAGCAAGAGCTAAGAGCTCCAAGAAAGCGAGCTAGCTCCACCCAGGGCTTATAAGGGGGAGACTAGCAGTCACTCTTGGGATCACCTGGTCACTGGAACCTCTTGGGTAATAATCACATGACATAACTCTTTAAAGATACAACACATTTTATAATACAATACACCTAAGAACATATGTACAGGGGGGAAACAGGTACAAGGGGCCCTGGAGACACTGAAGGAGGCTACCTGACAGGACAGCAAGGGTACGGGGTTACATTTCCGTACTGGGCCACCACACATATATTAAAATTACTGACAGACAAATAGAATATCATTGATTATCTCATGAAAATGGCACCTGTCTAGGGGTGAGATACAGTATATTACACTGTAATTGAACAGATGGTTTTTTAAGTTGTTGTGGTAGAAGCAAGAAAAACGGACAAGCAAATCTGAGCATCTCTGACTAAGGATAAATAGTGATGGTTAGACAAATGGATCAGACTATGTCAGAAGGTCTTGTGAGTGCTTCTCGATCTGCTTGGGGAATAAAGGCTTGACTGTCTGGTCTGATCCTGCAGAAGAGCGATTGTAGCTATGTAGTGCATTGTAGCTTGTTTTATAAGTAACTGCAAAGCAGCACAGAAGTCTGAGTGCTCATGCATCTAGGTAGTGTTCTGCTGGGAAACCCTGGGTCTTGGTATTTATGTGGATGTTATCATCACAAGTACCACCTACATAACTATTGTTGCAGGCCAAGTACCCCCCACTTCTTCACAATGGTAATCTCTAATGTCAGTGGCCTCTATCAGCAGGGTAGAGTTAACAGTGTTTACTTAGCCTTCAACTTCTCAAGATCTCAATCTGATCAAGTCCAAACAATGAAGGTCCCACCTCACAACGTACAGAACCTAAATGGGCTCTATCATTGATATAAACTTTTTACTATCCTGTGTAGTATTGCAATCCAAGCAAATATGTTTCTTAAAAAAAAAAATCTATCTAGTTTTGAGCAAACAAATTGCCTTCTAAAGGTCACCAATAGGGGTCCTCTTACAAGCTGCACAAAAATGTGTCCGGATTTTGCAGCGGACTGGGTACCAGGTGGACATAGAGCATGCTGGTATCCAGTGAAGGAGGTACACACATTAAAAGCTCACAAACTCCTGCCTAGCCGTGCTCCTGACAAATCAGCTATCGGTGCTGGAGCGTTGTGAGCAGAGAGGAGGGGGTTACCGAATATCCTGCAGTGATTGGGTTCCGCAGGGAGAGCGCTCTTGACACCCAGCACTGCACATCAGAGTAAGGGCAGAAGAGGCGTATGGACTGTGAGGATAAACCAACTCTTTTCTGTAGGGCAAGAGTCTTCCTTGAGAATAGACCTCAGCAAGATGATGTATACAAACTAAAATGTTTTGGGCTCTAAATAGCCAGAAATTACACAATATTTACATTAGTAACATCTGCAAGGTTACCTCTAAGAACTGTCCCGGCCCAAGAATTTCTGTGTAAAGTTCCAGGCAATTTCTAATCTAGAAAATTTGCTTTGAGACTAGCGAGAAGCCCCAAAGACTTGTATGGGATTTTCCGCAGATGTATCTCCAGAGCGCACTAGTCCCAGAGAGAGTTGGCTGTACTGCATAGACTGTGTCATCTGTCTACCCTCAGTAAAGCCACCGTCGTCCATAACTTGGCATTAGTGTCTTCATTTCCCCGTGCCTAGCCCAGGACCAGCGGTATTACCTTCGGGTGGTTATGGCTAAACCATGCCCTGGCGTCACGACAATAAGGGGTTAATAACATCTGCCTCTAGGGTTATAACAGCTACCCGGCATTGCACCCTGCTGACACCACATTTGCATTTTTCATACATAAACTTATTTTTTACCCAATGACTTTAATGGATCCCTACTTAAAGGATTTCGATGGAGGTGCACGTACCTCTGTTTGCCTCTGATATAATTAAATTTTTTTTTTTTTGTATGTGAATTTTGCTGCCACTTTCCCGCTCTAAGTCTCCCACCAAAAGGGTATGTTTGCCTATTATTGTTAAAATATTATTAACCTTTGCCGCCAGCATCACTCTAATACAAAGCTGTGCGGACATGCCCTGCCTGAACCCCCCTGCTGCTGACCCCTGAGATCACTTCTTCTAATAATAGATCTACATCAGGCAATTACATTCTGTATATACCATTTCCCAATGTCAGCTTTTTCCCATCATCCTTAGTTGATAAGAATTGTAGCTTAACCACGGTCACATTTTTATTTCAATTATAATGTAAGAATAGTTTTCTAAAATGATTATGGCTTTATGAATTATTATATTTAGTTCTAGTGTACACACATACAGGCACCAGCAATATAATGAGAAATCATGGATAGGTGTCGCATAGAGTCATTTACATACCGGTCATTAGGAAGTGGATTTATATGGGGGGGGGGGGAGCACTGATTTGGCACCATAGGGGATATTTAACTCCGAAGCTTCTAACAAAACTTCTAGAGAAAATACTGGTGTAATTGATGCCCCACTGGCACAGTCTTGTCATTCGGCAGCTCGGTAAACGCAGAACAGGTTACAGCTCATTAACTCTTCTGACATTGAATATTATGTTGCGCTGCTAGTTTAATTCTCCAAGTATTATTAAATATATATTGTCTCACTTTCTACATTATTTTCTATCCTTTTTTCTCTTGTGTAATGTTCCTGTGTGATGAATGTTGACTAGCATACATACTTTTTTGTTATCATTGTTAATATTTTTCTCACCAGTTTTTCTCAAAGAAACAAAAAACAGACAAATAATGCAGAGTAGCAATGGAATATTTGGGTTCAGGATATTTTAAAGTGTTACTGTCATTGGTAGGAAAAAAAAATGTAAAAAGTGTAGTAATGTTCCCTAAAACCTGTTTGCACAATAATAGGCATGTTTTATATGTAAAATACATTTTGATCTACGTATTACTTAGCTCACTCTGCTTGCAGACCTCTTTGAGGCTAAGGGTGTTTCCTCCGGACCATGACAAACTTGCTTCTTTCCTTGCCCCCTTCCTCTCTCCCTCCCCTTTCATGAATATTTGTCATCAACCAAATAAAACAATACGCATAAGTCTTCTAGTTAATGTGGTTTGTCACTACCCAAAAAATTGAACCAGATCATGTAAAATGACTTTTATTAACACATATGCAAAAAATACATACAATAAAAATAATACAAAGAGGATAAAATAAGGCAGTCACAGAAGATGGGAGCAGGCAAGCGGTGTAGCCCTACATGGAGTACAGGGAATAACTGGTGTACCATAGAAAGTACAAATGTAAAAATGGAAGAGGTCACTGGATATTATTGAAAAATGTCTATAAACATATGGGTACCAAATAATGTAACAGTGACACATCAAAGAATGTCCTATATGGGAAAGGGTACAATAAACAGAGAGTCACCAAGGGAGAAATGAATGAGACACCATAAAGTCCTCCTGCCATGCAGCCACACACCTACCTCCTCCTACCCCAACGTACGTTTCGCCTGTGCTTCGTCAGGGCGCGTCACTTATTTTATCCTCTTTTTATTATTTTTATTGTATGCATTTTTTGCATATGTGTTAATAAAAGTCATTTTACATGATCTGGTTCTATTTTGTTGGTAGTGTTATGTTATAGCGGACCAGCCGTGGTTTCTTTACTTAGTTGCTGTGTTTGTGTGAATTTTAATGTGGTTTGTATATATTTCTGACACCATCTGATTTGTAAATATGCTCATCCAATTTAACCCCTTAAGGACCAAGGACGTACCGGTACGTCCTTGGTCCTGCTCTCCTGATATAACGCGGGGTTACACAGTAACCCCGCATCATATCACTGCGGGCCCGGCGTCATAGTGAAGCCGGGACCCGCCTCTAATAGCGCGCAGCGCCGCTCGCGGCGCCGCTCGCTATTAACCCTTTAGCCGCGCGCTCAGAGCTGAGCCGCGCAGCTAAAAGTGAAAGTGAAAGTTCCTGGCTAGCTCAGTCGGGCTGTTCGGGATAGCCGCGGCTAATCGCGGCATCCCGAACAGCTGACAGGACAGCGGGAGGGCCCCTACCTGCCTCCTCGCTGTCCGATCGCCGAATGACTGCTCAGTGCCTGAGATCCAAGCATGAGCAGTCATGCGGCAGAATCGTTGATCACTGGTTTCTTATGAGAAACCAGTGATCAATGATGAAGATCAGTGTGTGCAGTGTTATAGGTCCCTATGGGACCTATAACACTGCAAAAAAAAAGTGAAAAAAAGTGAATAAAGATCATTTAACTCCTCCCCTATTAAACATTTGAATCACCCCCCTTTCCCAATAAAAAAAAACACAGTGTAAATAAAAATAAACATATATGGTATCAACGCGTGTGGAAATGTCCGAATTATAAAAATATATCATTAATTAAACCGCTCGGTCAATGGCGTGCGCGCAAAAAAATTCCAAAGTCCAAAATAGTGCATTTTTGGTCACTTTTTATATAATTTAAAAATGAATAAAAAGCGATCAATAAGTCCTATCGATGCAAAAATGGTTCCGTTAAAAACTTCAGATCACGGCGCAAAAAAATAGCCCTCATACCGCCCCATACACGGAAAAATAAAAAGTTATAGGGGTCAGAAGATGACAATTTTAAACGTATTAATTTTCCTGCATGTAGTTATAATTTTTCCAGAAGTCCGACAAAATCAAACCTATATAAGTAGGGTATCATTTTAATCGTATGGACATACAGAATAAAGATAAGGTGTCATTTTTACCGAAAAATGTACTACGTAGAAACGGAAGCCCCCAAAAGTTACAAAACAGCGTTTTTTTTTTCAATTTTGTCGCACAATGATTTTTTTCCCGTTTCACCGTAGATTTTTGGGCAAAATGACTGACGTCATTACAAAGTAGAATTGGTGGCGCAAAAAATAAGCCATCATATGGATTTTTAGGTGCAAAATTGAAAGAGTTATGATTTTTTAAAGGCAAGAAGAAAAAAACAAAAATGCAAAAACGGAAAAAAACTCGGTCCTTAAGGGGTTAAAAATAGACATTACCTCTTGGGGACACAGGGCATAGCCGTATGCCCCCGTTCCCGAGTCCTTCAGGACGAAGTGTGTATAGGTACGCCCTACGGTTTTCCAGTCCCCGCCACTCTCGCCGGGCCTGGGGAGGGACTGAGACTGCGATTCTGGGTCAAATGGGTCTCCGTTGACCCGATGACCCGGAAAAAAGGGTGATTGGGGCTGTCCGAGACAGCCCCAATCACCCTTACCCAGCATGGTGAAGTGGCACTGGTTACCGGTAGACGAATCAGGGCTCCTACTGGGGGTGTCACTAATGGCCCTGCTCTGCCTCTATTCCAGAGGGTGAAAGCAGGTGCTGGGAGTGGACACTGGCAGCGCGGGGGGGGGGGGAGG
Source organism: Hyla sarda (assembly GCF_029499605.1). Classification (NCBI taxonomy): domain Eukaryota; kingdom Metazoa; phylum Chordata; class Amphibia; order Anura; family Hylidae; genus Hyla; species Hyla sarda. The sequence continues at coordinate 206,999,367 of NC_079189.1, forward strand.
CACCGATCACCGGTGGGGGGGGAGGCACCGATCACCGGTAGCGAGAAGTGGCATCAAGGGACTGTAGCGCAGCATGGCTCCGCCCCCTCATGATGTCACACCCCACCCCTTGATGCAAGTCTAACTGTTACTATGCCCTCTCCCATAGACTTGCATTAAGGGGGTGGGGCGTGACATCATGAGGGGGTGGGGCTATGATGTAACCAACCGCCGGCCCCTGGAAAACTTAGCTCCGGAGAGCTGATGACTCGGGGGGCTGCAGGAGAGTTCACAGGGGTCCCCAGCAGCGGGACCCCTGCGATAAGACATTTTATCCCCTATCCTTGCATAGGGGATAAGATGTCTAGGGGTGGAGTACCCCTTTAAGGAAAGATCACAGCGGATGTCACTCCTGACACCCGCTGTGATCCTCCTGTATAATGTATAGATGTGGCCGGCCGCTCTTCTATGGTCCCCTGCACTGCCGTATATATACGCCTATTCATATTTCCCACAGAGAGCTGTGATTGGCTGGAACCATCTGGCCAATCACAGCTCTCAGCGGGAAATATGAATAGGTGTATATATTTGCAGTGAAGGGGACCATGGAAGAGCGGCCACCCACATCTATACATTATACAGAAGGATCGCAATGGAACCCGGGGCGATCTGTCAATTAGTACAGGTACTATTACTCCCATCATGGAACAGTGTGTTCCATTCTGGGAGTAATAGTACCACCTAAAAAAATAAAGAAAAAAAAGTGAAAACACACACACACACTACATTTTTATTATTGTCAGCTACATTTTTAGTGCCCTGCCCACCCACATAAATTGATCCCTGTTTAAAATTTTATAAAAAATGTTGTTATAAAAAAGATACATTTCATTAAATGCAATTTTTCCATCACTACTATATCTTTTTTTTTATTTATTTTTTATGATACCCTACGAAATTTTAGTAAAAAAGGTTTCTCCATCACTTTTTGGGATCGCTAAAGTCCAAACGAGAATAAAAACCGCCTGCAAAAAAGCCAAAGTTAAAACCCACATGGCGTTTTTCTAGGCATTTTTTTTTACTCCCATTGACTTCTATGGGAGAAAAATGCCACGATTTCAGGGAAAAAACGCCATAGGCTCAACATGCTGCGATTTTGCAAAACCGCCAAGGAGCTGAAAAACGCCAAAAAAAAGAGTGAAAAAACACCAAAAGGATTTAAAAAAAACTCAAAACTGAAAAACACCAAATGGAAAAAAAAAATTGTGACTTCTCATTGATTTACAACTTACATCTGGCCGCAGCGTTTTTTGGCCGAAAAAAACGCCATGAGGCAGAATTGGCAGAATTTACTTGCTGTTTCCCCCCCCCCAAAAAAAAACAAGTGGAATTCCAGTTCAAGCTGCCAATACACCTTTCATACACATTTCTGCCAAAATCAGACAATTTACCAAGTTGGTTCATGTAATATTAAAGAAGCCACCAGCAATAATGCTTTAATATACTAGGTATTCCCAAGAATAATATAAACAAAGGATGTTTGCTTCAAGTTCTCTAAAAAAAAAAAACGTAAAATCATCAGCCAGGAGAACAATGAAAGATAACAACACCCCCATTCACAGGAAAGATTAGCATCCCCCTCCTTGTAGAATGATCTCTTAAAAAGGTCACAGAGAATGCCTAGCAGCATCTCCAATTCACCTGAATGGGTCAGGTCTTGTCTATTAATGACCACATTCATGGGGTTTGCTGTAAAGCATATTAATAAATGCTGTTAAAAACAATTTAGGCAAAATAGTAGCTCCAATAATACTGTACAAAACATGAAAAAAATCAAATCTAAAAATAGAAACAGACCTATTCTTACAAAAAAAGAATAGGCTTCAGTATCTGTCTCTAATCAGGAAAAATAATCTAGGCTACACATTCCCTTTAATGCCCAAACAAGTCTGGTCTGTTTGGTTGTTAAAGGGGTACTCCAGTGGAAAACATTTTTTTTCAAATCAACTGGTGCTAAAGCTAAACATATTTGTAAATTACTTCTATTTAAAAATCGTAATCCTTCCAGTACTTATCAGCTGCTGTATGCTCCACAGGAAGTTATTTTATTTTTTAAATTTAATTTCTTTCTGACCAAAGTGCTCTCTGCTGACACCTCTGTCCATGTCAGGAACTGTCCAGAGCAGGAGAAAATCCCCATAGCAAACCTATCCTGCTCTGGACAGTTTCCGACATGGACAGAGGTGTCAGCAGAGAGCACTGTTGTCAGACTGGAAAGAAGTCCAGAAAGAAATACAACTTCCTCTGGAGCATACAGAAGTGGATAAGTGATGGAAGGATTAAGAATTTTTAAATAGAAATAATTTACAAATTTGTTTAACTTTCTGGCACCAGTTGATAAAAAAAAAGTTTTCCACCAGAGTACCCCTTTTAAAGATAAAGAATTAAATTACATTGCTTTACCCGTATAACCACATATCTTTTAAAAGTAAACAATTTACAGATTTTGAAAATGCCACCCAATAAGTGACATTAATGGGTACATTCATGCAAAGTTGTTTAAAAAAAAAGTACTGTAAAGAGTATAATCTTGGTGTGGGAGGAGGAGGGAATATGCAAAGTAACTGTATCAGGCTTGGTTCACACCACGTTTTTCAAGTATGGTTCCTTTATACGTTTTCATTATCGAAAACGAATGGAACCATATTAAAAACCGTATACATAGATACACAATTGAAAACCATATGCACACTGATGCATCCGGTTGCGTACGGTTTGCTTGCAATACGTTTTTTCCCGTACTCAAAACCATGGCTGACCACGGTTTTGTCTCCCGGTTAAGAACAGTATTGCAAGTGCATACGTTTTTTTTTAACATGGAAGTCAATGGGAAAGGCACATGTATACGTTTCCATACGGTAGACCCTATACGGTTTTTACTTTGCACATGCACATTTGCATCCTAAAGTCCCCACCCCACACCCACCTTCCAGAAGTCTGCAGAACAATTCTGTACATGTACACCACAGAGGAGTCTGCGAGCCATCTTGGTCCACCTCGTCTGCGTATTTATTGTGAGTACATGGCAACCATTTATTTTGTTTTTACATCCTGGATTAACCCTGTATAGTATCTGTAGTGCCCATGCAGCCATCTCGGTACACCTTGCATGCTTTTATATGTGATTTTAGGGATGATTTTGATTAAATATGCTGAATTTAACCTTTTATAGTACATGTTGTTCCCCATATCGTTTTTGATGGCATGTTATTTCCTCTTCATCATGGAATGCATGGGTGCACTGCCTCATGGCTCACCCCAGCAATATTTAGCAAAGTTCACCCCCTCCTACTGTGACATTTTAGGTGCTAAAGACTTTGAATAAAGGGTGCAGCCGTGTTTTTTTTAACAAGTCTTTATTGACTAAAGATATTGATAGATTTCAAATTCTTGAACAGGTGAAAATAAATCAAATCACCTGTCCATAATAAAAAATTTGGAAATTGTCCAAAGTAGTCCAATATGTTAGGTGTTTAAATTTAAAAAGGTTTTTTTCTGAAGTAAATTAGTGATGTGATTGGTTGCTATGAGCAACTCTGCTAATTTACAGCAAGGCTTCAGATAGACACGCTCCACAGATTGGTCATTGGTTAGGTACAAACAAATTCTAATGAATTTTCTTTTGAGTATAAAGTAATACTTTTTTTTTTTTGTAAAACAAAATTATTTTAAATTAACAGGCTACTGGTAGTTCTCACAAGGCATGTCCAGGGCACAAAAAACTCCTGCACCAGCAAAGTCCACAAGCAAGGTAAACATAGTACTTTTTTTTTTGTTTATGTCAAAAAAGTTGTGCATATTCAATTGCAAAAGTATGTACCCTAAACATTGCTATTTAGCTATTTGTGGTTGTATGTAAACCAAAAAAAAAAGGCACAATGTTTTTTTTTTTCTTTTTCCTTTCAAAGTCTGCAAATGGATCTGATTGTCTAGCATTAGACCAGATCAATGTTAAACGTTAAGGTGTCCTAATTTTATTTTATTTTTTATATTTTAAATTGCAGAAATCTAGGGAAGAAAAATCTACCCATTATGAAGTGGACCTATCACTTTTTGCAACGGAGGATGTGATACATTATGTCCAAGAAAGACCATCCCTATGGGACAAATCACACCCAAACATCATGACAACGCATGAACGTGGAGGAGATGGGAGGATATTATTATAAAAATTTTCCCAGATTTCATGACTTATGATGAAAAATTACAGGAGGCCATAGGTTAAAATCTTCATGTTTTTGTTTATGATAGTGTGTACAAATGTATTCCCATGTTTAATGTTTTTAAAACTCATGTTTGTTCTTTTCCTTAGCTGAACGCATAGAAAAAAAGATGGCGCTCACTGCGGGATAGCTTCTTTAAATAGTTGAGAGATTCAAATCTACCTAGTGGGTCCGCAGCAAAAAAAAAACTACATACAAACACGCAGACCGTCTGGCCTTCCTTGAAAAGGTCCAGGAAATGCGATCGTATGTGTACCTTTGCATATTGCCTTAATTTTTTTGCTCAACCCATAAATAAATACTCTGCTTGTATAGGCGTTTAATTACACCATTTTTCCTTTTTTTACTTTCTTTTTGGAAAAAATTGCACGTTTGCCCATAGCAACCAATAAGATTGTATATTTCATTATGCTATGGTCTTGAGTAAAATTAACAAAGCAATCTGGGTAGTTGCTAGTGGCAATAGTACAGTGTTTGCTCAACATTTTTTCAGAAATCTGCCCCGTGTACTTTAACCCCTTAAGGACATAGGGCATACGCCCGTGGGAATTTCGGTCCCTGCCGGACCGGACCGCGGTGACTGCTGATATCTATCAGGGGAGACCCCGCCATGTCGGTGATTGCCAAAAATCGCCGGTGAGTTCACACCGGCGATTTGCAGCGATTCCGGTCATACGGGTCACGTGTGACCCGATAACCCAGAGATACATGGTGATCAGGGGTGTAGAATACACACCCAATCAACTCCTGTATCTATGGGGAGGTGGCGATTTCGTCATCCCCCCAGGAACGCTGCTGTTGACTGGGCAATCGTCCGACCAATAGCAGCCGGCAGAGGAGGTGTTAATGTCCCCTTCACGCAGCTCTGCTAGCCCACTGAGTTCAGTCAGTGGGCAGAGCTGTGAGGATCCAGGGACCCCCCTCTGCCAAGATCTGTGCCCCTCAGGGCTGAAGAAGTCCTCCTGTGTCCATTAGATCAGGGTGAGTTTTCTCTGCAGGGACAGGTAGGAGTAAAGAAAAAAGTAAAAAAAAAAGTTTAAAATAATGAATCCCCCCGACCTCCTAATAGGTCCTCAATGACCCAGGCCCTATTAGGGGTTCAGGGCACTGCATTTAGCCCCACATTTATTTATTTTTGGCCGCAGCATTTTTTTCCCATAGAAAGGTGTGTGAGTTATAATCACACACCGTTAGATGTAAAAGTTACACCAAGCACACACACTACATAATTCGCCCCCCCCACCCCCGCCACTGCCCCTCCTAACCACCGTACAAAAAAGGCGATGGCTCGTCGGGCATTTTCGATGGAGAAGGCATACGCTTTACTTGCCTCCGACTCCGAATCTGCCAGTGAGGACGAGGGAGAGCCTACTTTTCTGTGTTCTTCCTCTTCCTCCTCACAATCTAGTACTGATGATGAGCCCCCTGTACGGCGGCAGAGACGCCGCCAGACGAGGCCACGCACCCCCAATGATAGTGACCCAGTGGCTGACACCAGTACGAGCATCCATGCCGCTCATAATAGGAGTCCGTCCCCCCAGACAAGCGTATGGAGCCCCCTTCCGGTGAACGTGTCTGGAGACCCCCAGAGGGTTATCAGCCACGGATTCCTGAGTTTGTTGGCGACTCAGGAATTCGGATGGACATGGCCGGATACACTAAAATTTACAATTTTAGTTATTTTTTTCAGTGACAGCTTTGTCAACCTAATGGTGTAGCAGATGAATCTGTACGCCCAACAGTTCATTGCCCACCACCCTGATTCTTTTTTAGCTAGGCCCTATGGATGGTACACCATTGATGCAGCCGAAATTAGGACATTTTGGGGCCTCGCGCTGCATATTGGCCTGGTCAAAAAAACAAATGTCAGGCAGTACTGGAGTGGGGACGGTATGGCCATGGCACGAGGACGGTTTGAGGCCATTCAGAAGTGAGGCTATCAATCACTTTGGGGCCAAATTTTGGGAGGCCTACATACCCCTCAGGGAGCTCTCGGTAGATGAGTCTCTTATCGGTTTTAAGGGGATACTCATCTTTGAGGGGAAACTCTAGAAACTCCAGGTACACTTGCAAGGATAGAGTATAAGAGGGACAAGATTCCCGTATTGAACCCCCAGAATGTCCCCCCACTCTGGGTGTTAGCGGGAAAAGCATTTGGGACCTGGTGCACCCATTGCTGGATAAGGGTTACCACCTTTACATGGGCAACTTTTATACCAGCATCCCTCTGTTCACATCCCTTGCCGCCAGATCCACGTTTGCTTGTGGGACCGTGCTGAAGAACCAAAGAGGCCTCCCTCTAAATTTTATCCAGACACCTATGCCCAAGGGTGAGTCCTGTGCCCTTACCCATGAAAACCTGTTGCTGGTCAGGTATAAGGATAACAGGGATGTCCTTATGCTGACCACAATTCATGGTAACAGCAGCTCACCTGTCCTTGTGCGAGGTACCACAACAACGGTCCTCAAGCCCGATTGTATTCTGGACTGCAATCGGTATATGGGGGGAGTTGATCTCTCTGATCAAGTCCTCAAGCCATACATGGCCATGTGGAAAACACGGATATGGTACAGAAAAGTTGCAGTCTACATGGTCCAGGTTGCCATATATAACTCTTTTGTACTATCCCAGTACACTGGCAATACAGGGACATTCCTCCAGTTTCAAGAAATCCTAAAGGCCCTGATCTTTGGCGACTGGGAAAGAGCGGGCCGGAGTTCCCAAGGAATGGGAAATATAGGTGCCAGGATCATCCCAGGCCAGCATTTTCCAGGTGAAGTCCCCCACACTGGAAAGAAGGGACAATCCCAGAAAAAATACAGCCACACACATCACATTCCCAGAATGAAGATTCAGAGCATAGGGTTTGGGGTGGGCATATTTTTTAGTTTTGGCTATACCATAGGGGCTTCCTAAATGCGATATGCCCCCCCCCCCCCATTTCAGCAAAACTTGCAAATGTGACTCCTTCTGAGCATTGTAGTGCACCTGCAGTGCACTTGACATCCACACATGGGGTATTTCCATACTCAGAAGAGATGGGGTTACAAATTTTGGGGGGCATTTTCTCCTATTACCCCTTGTAGAAATGTAAAATTTTGGGGAAAAAACAGCATTTTATAAAAAATAAATAAATTAATTTACATATCCAAAGTTGTCAAACACCTGTGGGGTGTTAAGCTTCACTTTACCCCTTGTTACGTTCCTTCAGGGGTGTAGTTTCCAAAATAGTATGCCATGTGTTTTTTTTTTGTTGCTGTTCTGGCACCATAGAGGCTTCCTTAATGTGACATGCCCCCCAAAAACCATTTCAGAAAGACTCACTCTCCAAAATCCCACTGTCGCTCCTTCCCTTCTGAGCCCTCTACTGCGCCCACCGAACACTTTACATACACATATGAGGTATTTCCTTACTCAAGAGAAAGTGGGTTACAAATTTTAAAAAATTTCTCTCCTTTTACCCCTTGTAAAAATTCTAAAACTGGGTCTACAAAAACATGCGAGTGTAAAAAATGAAGATTTAGAATTTTCTCCTTCACTTTGCTGCTATTCCTGTGAAACACCTAAAGGGTTAACACACTTATTGAATGTCATTTTGAATACTTTGAGGGGTGCAGTTTTCATAATGGGGTCATTTGTGGGGTATCTCTAATATGAAGGCCCTTCAAATCCACTTCAAAACTGAACTGGTCCCTGAAATATTCCGATTTTGAAAAGTTTGTGAAAAATTGGAAAATGTCTGCTGAACTTTGAAGCCTTCTGATGTCTTCCAAAAGTAAAAACATGTCAACTTTATTAAAGCGCAACTGTCATGAAATTTTGGTGCAATAACCTGCACACAGCCTTTGTACTGTGTGCATGTGGTTGGTATAGCAATATTTTTACCAGAAATTTGCAGGCTTTCATGACTGCAAAAAAGGATTTTATTCAAAGCCACTGACAGTTGGATAGGCATGGTGCGAGGTACGCAATGCCCCGCCGCTGTCACGCCCACCCCCATGCCTACCCCGTATGTCCGCACTGGGACCTCTGTGTGATTGACATACAGGTCCCGGCGCATGCGCCCTTCAGCTAATCTAACCTGTGCGCCGCTGTGTGTCATCCAGCAAGCGCTCGCTCCCGCCGCCGTCTTCTTCCTCAGTGCACCTGCGCAGAGCAGTGCGCAATCAGGTTAGTTGTCGATACTAGGTGCAGAGAGGAAGCACGCATTCTGCAACTAGCACTGCGCAGGCACACTGAGGAGAAAGATGGTGGCCGGAGCGAGCGCTTGCTGGATGACACACAGCGGCGCGCAGGTTAGATTAACTGAAGGGCGCATGCGCTGAGACCTGTGTATCAATGACACAGAGGTCCCAGCGTGGACATACGGGGTAGGCGTGGGGGTGGGCGTGGCGGCGGCGTGGCATTGCGTACCTCGCGCCACGCCTATCCGACCGTCAGTGGCTTTGAATAAAAGCCTTTTTTGCAGTCATGAAAGCATGCAAATTTCAGGTAAAACTATTGCTATACCCACCACCTGCACACAGTACAAAGGTTATTGCACCAAAATTTCATGACAGTTGTGCTTTAAGCCAACATAAAGTAGACATATTGCATATGTGAATCAATATATAATTTATTTGGAATGTCCATTTTCCTTATAAGAAGAGAGCTTCAAAGTTTAAAAAAACACTTTTTTAATCAAATTTAGCAATTTTTCACCAAGAAATGATGCAAGTATTGGCAAAAATTTACCACTATGTTAAAGTAGAAAATATCAGGAAAAAGCTATCTCGGAATCAAATTCATAAGTAAAAGCATCCCAGAGTTATTAATGCTTAAAGGGACAGTGGTCAGATTTGCAAAAAAAACGCTCTGGTCCTTAAGGTGAAAATGTGCTTGGTTCTTAAGGGGTTAACATAGCAAAGTAGACAATTTTTGGATCAAAATTTTTGACTCATAACGCAGTCTGTTAGATCTCGCTATTAAAAAAAATTGTCTATCTACACTATTGATGCAAAAGAGCTACTGCACTGTATTTAATTTTTACTTTTTTTATTTTATAACACCTTTGAATACTGGAGCTCCAACTACATCTCCTCCACCTGAAGAAATAGACTCAGAGGAGGATCCCAACCACAAGCAACGATTAGTGTTGCTTTAGAATATTCGCAATGCAAATTTTATTCGCGAATATCGCATATTCGCGAATATTCGCAAATATAGCACTATATATTCGTAATTACGAATATTGTTTTTTTTTTGTGTTTTTTTCACAGTACACATCAAAGTGATCATCCCTCTCTGCTTCCAGCTTGTGTGGTATAAAGAAGGCTCTAATACAACTGTGTGAGACTGGCGTACGAATTTTCGCATATGGGAAAATTTGCATATGCTAATTCCCACACATGCGAATGTTCGATTATGCAAATTTTCACATATGCTAATTTTCGCACATGCAAATGTTTGTTTATGCTAATTTTAGCATATGCTAATTTTCGTATATGCAAATTTATAGCGCTAATATTACGAATATGCAAATTTAGCGAATATATGAAGAATATTCATCCATATATTCGCGAAATATCGTAAATTCGAATATGGCCTATGCTGCTCAACACTAGCAATGATAACAAGTGGTCTGCGCTCCATCATCAGCCATCGACATTCATCCAAAAAATCTAATGTGTCACAAATGTTTAACCCCTTCAGGACGGAGCCTATTTTGGCCTTAAGGACCGGAGCGTTTTTTGCACATCTGACCACTGTCACTTTAAACATTAATAACTCTGGAATGCTTTTAGTTATCATTCTGATTCCGAGATTGTTTTTTCGTGACATATTCTACTTTAACATAGTGGTAAATTTTTGTCGATACTTGCATCCTTTTTTGGTGAAAAATCCGTAAATTTGATGAAAAATTTGAAAATTTAGCATTTTTCTAACTTTGAAGCTTTCTGCTTGTAAGGAAAATGGATATTACGAATACATTTTTTTTTGGTTCACATATACAATATGTCTACTTTATATTTGCATCATAAAATTGATGAGTTTTTACTTTTGGAAGACACCAGAGGGCTTCAACGGTCAGCAGCAATTTTCCGATTTTTCACAAAATTTTCAAACTCAGTATTTTTCAGGGACCAGTTCAGGTTTGAAGTGGATTTGAAGGGTCTTCATATTAGAAATACCCCATAAATGACCCCATTATAAAAACTACACCCCCCAAAGTATTCAAAATGACATTCAGTCAGCGTTTTAACCCTTTAGGTGTTTCACACGAATAGCAGCAAAGTGAAGGAGAAAATTCACAATCTTCATTTTTTACACTCACATGTTCTTGTAGACCCAATTTTTGAATTTTTACAAGGGGTAAAAGGACAAAATTTTTACTTGTATTTGTAGCCCAATTTCTCTCGAGTAAGCACATACCTCATATGTCTATGTAAAGTGTTCGGCGGGCGCAGTAGAGGGCTCAGAAGGGAAGGAGCGACAAGGGGATTTTGGAGAGTACGTTTTTCTGAAATGGTTTTTGGGGGGCATGTTACCTTTAGGAAGCCCTTATGGTGCCAGAACAGCAAAAAAAACCCACATGGCATACCATTTTGAAAACTAGACCCCTCGGGGAATGTAACATGGGATAAAGTGAACCTTAATACCCCACAGGTGTTTCACGACTTTTGCAAATGTAAAAAATAAATAAAAAATTTTACCTAAAATGCTTGTTTTCCCAAAAAAAAATTATTTTTAAAAAGGGTAATAGCAGAAAATACCCCTAAAAATTTGAAGCCCAATTTCTCCCGATTCAGAAAACACCCCATATGGGGGTGAAAAGTGCTCTGCTGGCGCACTACAGGTCTCAGAAGAGAAGGAGTCACATTTGGCTTTTTGAACGCAAATTTTGCTCTGGGGGCATGCCGCATTTAGGAAGCCCCTATGGTGCCAGGATAGCAAAAAAAAAACACATGGCATACCATTTTGGAAACTAGACCCCTCAGGGAACGTAACAAGGGGTTAAGTGAACCTTTATACCCCACAGGTGTTTCACGACTTTTGCATATGTAAAAAAATTTTTTTTTTTTTACCTAAAATGCTTGTTTTCCCAAACATTTTACATTTTTAAAAAGGGTAAAAGCAGAAAATACCCCCCAAAATTTGTAACACAATTTCTCCCGAGTACAGCGATACCTCATATGTGACCCTAAACTGTTGCCTTGAAATACGACAGGGCTCCAAAGTGAGAGCGCCATGCGCATTTGAGGCCTAAATTAGGGATTGCATAGGGGTGGACATAGGGGTATTCTACGCCAGTGATTCCCAAACAGGGTGCCTCCAGCTGTTGCAAAACTCCCAGCATGCCTGGACAGTCAACGGCTGTCTGACAATACTGGGAGTTGTTTTGCAACAGCTGGAGGCTCCGTTCTGGAAACAGTGGTGTACCAGACGTTTTTAATTTTTATTGGGGAGGGGAGGGGGGCTGTGTAGGGGTATGTGTATATGTAGTGTTTTTTACTTTTTATTTTATTTTTTGTGTTAGTGTAGTGTAGTGTTTTTAGGGTACAGTCACACGGGCGGGGGTTCACAGTAGTTTCTCGCTGGCAATTTGAGCTGCAGCAGAAAGTTTGCGGCAGCTCAAATTTGCAGCCGGATACTTACTGTAATCCTCCGCCCATGTGAGTGTACCCTGTACATTCACATTGGGGGGGGGGGGGGACATCCAGCTGTTGCATAACTACAACTCCCAGCATGCCCGTTGGCTGTCGGTGACTGCTGAGAGTTGCAGTTTTGCAACAACTGTAGGCACACTGGTTATGTATCACTGAGTTTGTGACCTAACTCAGTGTTTCACAACCAGTGTGCCTCCAGCTGTTGCAAAACTACAACTCCCAGCATGTACGGTGCATGGTGTACGGTGACTGCTGAGAGTTGTAGTTTGCATCAGCTGGAGGCACACCGGTCGTGAAACACTGAGTTAGGTAAAAAAAAACTTTGAGTTTCACAACCAGTGTGCCTTCAGCTGTTACAAAACTACAACTCTCAGCAGTCACCGACAGCCAACGGGCATGCTGGGAGTTGTAGTTATGCAACCACCAGATGCACCACTACAACTCCCAGCATGCACTTTAGCTGTTTGTGCAAGCTGGGAGTTGTAGTTATACAACAGCTGAAGGTACACTTTTCCATAGAAAGAATGTGCCTCCAGCTGTTGCAAAACCATAAGTCCCAGCATGCCCATAAGGGAATGCTGGGAGTTGTGGTGGTCTGCCTCCTGCTGTTGCATAACTACAGCTCCCAGCATGCCCTTTTTGCATGCTGGGAGCTGTTGCTAAGCAACAGCAGGAGGCTGTCACTCACCTCCAACGATCCAGACGCTGCAGGTCAGTCCCGCCGCCGCAGCTGCTCCTGGGGCCCCGATCCCAACAGGGGCGCCGGGGATCGGGGTCCCCAGCACCGGGGGTCGTCTTCCCGCACCCGCTCACGTCCTCCGGAAGAGGGGCGGAGCGGGTGCGGGAGTGACACCCGCAGCAGGCGCCCTGATTGGTCGGCCGGTAATCCGGCCGACGAATCAGGGCGATCGTGAGGTGGCACCAGTGCCACCTCACCCCTGCAGGCTCTGGCTGTTCGGGGCCGTCAGAGACGGCCCCGAACAGCCAGTAATTCCGGGTCATCGGGTCACTGGAGACCCGATTGACCCGGAATCGCCGCAGATCGCTGGACTGAATTGTCCAGCGATCTGCGGCGATCGCCGACATGGGGGGGCATAATGACCCCCCTGGGCGATATGCCGGGATGCCTGCTGAACGATTTCAGCAGGCATCCGGCTCCGGTCCCCAACCGGCTAGCGGTGGGGGCCGGAATTCCCACGGGCGTATGGATACGCCCTCGGTCCTTAAGGACTCGGGATTCAGGGCGTATCCATACGCCCTATGTCCTGAAGAGGTTAAATGTGTCCTCGATACAATACAAAAATTAGAAGACATGTGCACTACAAAATGTTAACATATGGATGTGAGAGTAATGCGATTAGAGGGTATGATAAGTGGCCTCCCTCCCAGTCCATGTCGTCATTTCTTAATGACACTCATTCCCTCTATGGAGAGGATGACTGAGGAGCAGCAGGCCCTCTATAAACAAAAATTAATAAAAATCAGGCAGGAATTTCTAAATCCCCCCCTGCTCCTATGTATCCCCCAACAGCAGAGACCCCGACAATATATACCTCCCTACCCTCAAAGATATGAAGAAATATTTGAGGGAGAGGAAGGCCAGACGCATGTCGTTTTTTTGGTTTGTGACATATCATGCGCTGTGTGTGTTTGGAAGTGTTCTTTGTACTTGTTGAGTTTTGTACAAATTGTTGTAAAGTAATATTTTTCTAATATTTAAAAATACAGAGAGACTTTTTGGGTTTTTCATTTGTTTTTAGATAAAAATAACATAACTACAAATATCATGCAAATATACACAAGTAGTCCTGTTCTTAAAAAAGATGATAGTTCAGTTCTCGAAGACATCAAATACAAAGAAAAATAAAAAGGCCATTTATTAATTATACAAATATGGTACCAACATTTCAATTGAAAAAAAAAAAATAATAATAATTCTTACCTACATAGCATCCTGCCATGGCAAAGCACCTCGTTCAGAATTGAAGTAATTTGCTAATTGGTCACAAATCTGCACTAAGGACACCATTGATCTAAAATGGTATGGCTCCATGTTATGGCTGAGGTGTAGTGGATTAACCTGTGATGATGATGACATGGCCATATCAGGGAGCGGAGTCTAAGGTGCCGCTGGTTTTCACCAGAGCCCGCTGCTAAGCGGGATGGCCTTGCCGTGGCAGTCGCTACTCCTCATACTACTCATCCCCACAGGCAGCCGAGGTGTAATGTGGCACTGGAAGGATGAGGCAACACATAGTCAGGACTGGCAGGAGGTCAGGGCTGGCAGTGCAGTAGCAAGGTCAGGTCACGTAGCAAGAGATCAGAGAGCAGGCAGCACAGGAGCAAAGTCAGGATACGTAGCAATAGGGTCAGATACATGGCAAGACATAAACTGAAGGCTTTCCCTAAAGGCTGATAAGGCACAAAGATCCAGCAAGGGTCAAAAGGAAGTGCTTGCACTCATGGGGTCATGGAGCATCAAGAACCAATAAAATCTGTACTATCCCTTTAAATTTCACAGAGCCGGCGTGCTTGCCCCAGGAGGCGGGGATGCGCATCGGCAAGCAGGCAGCACACGGGGATGATGAGGGAGGTAAGAAGCAGAGGGCTGAATGCAATCACATTGCGGGATGCAAATTGCAGTACGGAACATGCCGGGCAGCGGGGGAGGACTACGTCTGTGGCTAGCATGTCTGACTGTGGCACAATTCCTAACACTCCATTCCTGGAAGATTGAATTCAGCAATTTCCTCCATTGTAGGTATTGCAGATGGCTCCAAATTTAAAACAAAATTGTGAAAGACCACACAAGCTTGAATGACTCTGTCCACAGATTCAGGCTTGACTTGTGTGCTGGTTGTTAGAACACGCTATTTGTTTGTAAGAATACCAAAGGAACACTCCACATATCGGCATGCATGGGTTAAGCGGTAATTGAAGACACACCGCTGTGGATTCAGCCTTCTCCCCGAGTATGGCTTGAGCAAATTTTGGCTCATCTGAAATGCCTCATCATCCACAATTATATTGGGCAGTGCAGGTCCATCTGTACCAGGTAATGGTTTTGGGTCAGATATCTGGAAGGTGCCAGCATACAGGGCCTTACCAAAATTAGATTCCGTAAAATCCTGCGCATCATTATTTTGACCATAGGCCCCAATGTCAACTGCCAAAAACTTGCAACTGGCATCACAAATTGCCATAAGCATTATTGAAAAGTATTTTTTATAGTTGTAAAATTGGGATCACATGTTTGCCATCAAGGGCCCCAAAACAATTAGGGAAGTTTGCATGCCTCCAAAAACCTTCTGCTGCAGAATTCCACATAGCAGTGGTAGGCTGAGGAAGATAGTGGAGCTGAAGGTTCCTCCATAAAGCCTCACACGTTTTTGGAACCAACGTAGATATGGTGGATTTCCCCATTTGTAACTGGTAATGGAGAGATGAGAATGTCTCTCCATTGGCCAGAAACCTAAGAGCAAATTTAGAAAAAAGAAAACAATTGATGAACGCAAAACTAAATTCTAAATTAAAAAAATAAAAACAAATCTAAAGAATTAGCAACCAGTGCTACCCCAACTACGTGCAACTGATAGCTTCACTATATATCTATCTGAAAAGTTAGTTGTTTCTCTGTGTGGACTTGAATCACCAACCTTTCAGTCTGAATGTGCTAACCAGTTGCACCACTGTCACGATGCCGGCTGGCAGGAGGTGGATCCTCTGTGCCAGAGAGGGATTGGCGTGGACCGTGCTAGTGGACCGGTTCTAAGTTACTACTGGTGTTCACCAGAGCCCGCCGCAAAGCGGGATGGTCTTGCTGCGGCGGTAGTAACCAGGTCGTATCCACTAGCAACGGCTCAACCTCTCTGACTGCTGAAGATAGGCGCGGTACAAGGGAGTAGACAAAAGCAAGGTCGGACGTAGCAGAAGGTCGGGGCAGGCAGCAAGGATCGTAGTCAGGGGCAACGGCAGGAGGTCTGGAACACAGGCTAGGAACACACGAGGGAACGCTTTCACTAGGCACAAGGGCAACAAGATCCGGCGAGGGAGTGCAGGGGAAGTGAGGTATACATAGGGAGTGCACAGGTGAAGACACTAATTGGAACCACTGCGCCAATCAGTGGCGCAGTGGCCCTTTAAATCGCAGAGACCCGGCGCGCGCGCGCCCTAGGGAGCGGGGCCGCGCGCGCCGGGACAGGACCGAGGGAGAGCGAGTCAGGTACGGAAGCCGGGGTGCGCATCGCGAGCGGGCGCCACCCGCATCGCGAATCGCATCCCGGCTGGAGGCGGTATCGCAGCGCACCCGGTCAGTCGATCTGACCGGGGCGCTGCCGTAGCGAGGATGTTGCGAGCGCTCCGGGGAGGAGCGGGGACCCGGAGCGCTCAGCGTAACAGTACCCCCCCCTTGGGTCTCCCCCTCTTCTTAGAGCCTGAGAACCTGAGGACCAGACTTTTATCTAGGATATTGTCCTCAGATTCCCAGGATCTCTCTTCAGGACCACAGCCCTCCCAGTCAACCAAAAAAAAGGTTTTTCCTCTGACCTTTTTGGAGGCCAGTATCTCCTTTACAGGAAAGATGTCCGAAGAACCAGAGACAGGAGTGGGAGAAATAAGTTTAGGAGAGAAACGGTTGATGATGAGTGGTTTAAGAAGAGAGACATGAAAGGCATTAGGAATACGAAGAGAAGGAGGAAGAAGTTTGTAAGAGACAGGATTAATTTGGCGCAAGATTTTGAAAGGACCAAGATAGCGTGGTCCCAATTTGTAACTGGGAACACGGAAGCGGACATATTTAGCGGAGAGCCATACCTTGTCTCCGGGAGAAAAAATGGGGGGAGCTCTTCTTTTCTTATCGGCAAACTTTTTCATGCGCGATGAAGCCTGTAAGAGAGAATTTTGGGTCTCTTTCCATATGGTGGAAAGATCACGAGTTATTTCATCCACAGCGGGCAAACCAGAGGGCAAGGGAGTAGGGAGGGGGGGAAGAGGGTGACGGCCGTACACCACGAAAAATGGGGATTTGGAAGAAGATTCAGAGACTCTGAAGTTGTACGAGAATTCGGCCCATGGTAGAAGATCTGCCCAGTCATCCTGGCGGGAGGAAACAACATGCCGTAAATAATCACCCAGGACCTGGTTAATTCTTTCTTCTTGCCCATTGGATTGAGGGTGATAAGCAGAAGAAAAGTTTAATTTAATCTTGAGTTGTTTACAGAGAGCCCTCCAGAATTTTGACACGAATTGGACGCCTCTATCCGAGACGATCTGCGTGGGCAACCCGTGAAGACGAAAAATGTGTACAAAAAATTGTGTTGCCAACTGAGGCGCTGAAGGGAGTCCAGGAAGAGGAATAAAATGTGCCATCTTAGAAAATCGATCAACGACCACCCAAACAACAGTGTTGCCACGGGATGGGGGTAAGTCTGTAATAAAGTCCATACCAATCAGAGACCAAGGCTGTTCGGGGACAGGCAGAGGATGAAGGAGACCAGCAGGCTTCTGGCGAGGAGTCTTATCCCGGGCACAGATAGTGCAGGCCCGCACAAAATCAACAACATCCGTCTCCAGAGTCGGCCACCAATAGAAACGAGAGATGAGTTGCAAGGATTTCTTGATGCCCGCATGGCCTGCGAGATGGGAGGAGTGACCCCATTTGAGGATTCCGAGGCGTTGGCGTGGAGAGACGAAGGTCTTCCCTGGAGGAGTTTGCCTGATGGAGGCTGGAGAGGTGGAGATCAGGCAGTCAGGAGGAATGATGTGTTGCGGAGAGAGCTCTACTTCCGAGGCATCCGAGGAACGAGAGAGAGCATCGGCCCTAATGTTCTTGTCGGCAGGGCGAAAGTGAATTTCAAAATTAAACCGGGCAAAGAACAGAGACCACCTGGCCTGGCGAGGGTTCAGCCGTTGGGCAGACTGAAGATAGGAGAGATTCTTGTGATCGGTGTAAATAATAACTGGAAATTTTGATCCCTCCAGCAGATGCCTCCATTCCTCAAGTGCTAATTTAATGGCCAGTAGCTCTCGATCCCCGATGGAGTAGTTCCTCTCCGCCGGAGAGAAGGTCCTAGAAAAAAAACCACAAGTAACAGCATGCCCAGAAGAATTTTTTTGTAGAAGAACCGCTCCAGCTCCTACTGAGGAGGCATCAACCTCCAATAGGAAGGGTTTAGATGGGTCAGGTCTGGAGAGCACGGGAGCAGAAGAAAAGGCAGACTTAAGCCGTTTAAAGGCGTCTTCCGCTTGAGGAGGCCATGACTTAGGATTGGCATTCTTCTTGGTTAAAGCCACGATAGGAGCCACAATGGTGGAAAAATGTGGAATAAATTGTCTGTAATAATTGGCGAACCCCAAAAAACGTTGGATAGCACGAAGTCCGGAGGGGCGTGGCCAATCTAAGACGGCAGAGAGTTTGTCTGGGTCCATTTGTAGTCCCTGGCCAGAGACCAAGTATCCTAGGAAAGGAAGAGATTGACATTCAAACAGACATTTCTCCATTTTGGCATAAAGTTGATTGTCTCGAAGTCTCTGAAGAACCATGCGGACATGCTGGCGGTGTTCTTCTAGGTTGGCAGAAAAAATCAGAATATCGTCCAGATACACAACAACACAGGAATATAAGAGATCACGAAAAATTTCATTAACAAAGTCTTGGAAGACGGCAGGGGCGTTGCACAGGCCAAAGGGCATGACCAGATACTCAAAGTGTCCATCTCTAGTGTTAAATGCCGTTTTCCATTCGTCTCCCTCCCTGATGCGGATGAGATTATAAGCACCTCTTAAGTCCAGTTTGGTAAAGATGTGGGCACCTTGGAGGCGATCAAAGAGTTCAGAGATAAGAGATAGAGGGTAGCGGTTCTTTACCGTGATTTTATTAAGTCCGCGGTAGTCAATGCAAGGACGCAGGGAGCCATCTTTTTTGGACACAAAGAAAAATCCAGCTCCGGCAGGAGAGGAGGATTTGCGGATAAACCCCTTTTTTAAATTTTCCTGGATGTACTCAGACATAGCAAGAGTCTCTGGGGCGGACAGAGGATAAATTCTGCCCCGGGGTGGAGTAGTGCCCGGGAGGAGGTCAATAGGACAGTCATAAGGCCTGTGAGGAGGTAGAGTCTCAGCTTGTTTTTTGCAAAATACGTCAGCATAGTCCATATAGGCCTTAGGGAGACCGGTTACAGGGGGAACCACAGGGTCACGGCAGGGAGTATTGGGAACCGGTTTAAGGCAGTCATTGAAACAAGAGGTACCCCTGCTCTTGATCTCTCCTGTGGACCAATCAAGGGTTGGGGAATGGCGTTGAAGCCATGGTAGTCCAAGGAGAATTTCGGAAGTGCAATTGGAGAGGACCAAAAACTCAATTTTTTCGTGATGAGGTCCGATGCACATTAGGAGGGGTTCCGTGCGGTAACGCACGGCACAGTCCAATCTTTCATTGTTAACGCAATTGATGTAGAGAGGTTTGGCGAGACTGGTCACTGGGATGTTGAACCTGTTGATGAGAGAGGCCAAAATAAAGTTTCCTGCAGATCCGGAATCCAAGAAGGCCTTAGTGGAGAAGGAGAAGGTAGAGGCAGATATCCGCACAGGCACAGTAAGACGTGGAGAAGCAGAATTGACATCAAGGACTGTTTCACCTTTGTGCGGAGTCAGCCTACGTCTTTCCAGGCGGGGAGGACGGATAGGACAATCCTTGAGGAAGTGTTCGGTACCGGCACAGTACAGGCAGAGATTCTCCATGCGGCGTCGTGTCCTCTCTTGAGGTGTCAGGCGAGACCGGTCAACTTGCATAGCCTCCACGGCGGGAGGCACAGGAACGGATTGCAGAGGACCAGAGGAGAGAGGAGCCGGGGAGAAAAAACGCCTCGTGCGAACAAACTCCATATCCTGGCGGAGCTCCTGACGCCTTTCGGAAAAACGCATGTCAATGCGAGTGGCTAGATGAATGAGTTCATGTAGGTTAGCAGGAATTTCTCGTGCGGCCAGAACATCTTTAATGTTGCTGGATAGGCCTTTTTTAAAGCTCGCGCAGAGGGCCTCATTATTCCAGGATAGTTCAGAAGCAAGAGTACGGAATTGTATGGCGTACTCGCCAACGGAAGAATTACCCTGGACCAGGTTCAGCAGGGCAGTCTCAGCAGAAGAGGCTCGGGCAGGTTCCTCAAAGACACTACGAATTTCCGAGAAGAAGGAGTGTACAGAGGCAGTGACGGGTTCATTGCGGTCCCAGAGCGGTGTGGCCCATGACAGAGCTTTTCCAGACAGAAGGCTGACTACGAAAGCCACCTTAGACCTTTCAGTAGGAAACTGGTCCGACATCATCTCCAAGTGCAGGGAACATTGTGAAAGAAAGCCACGGCAAAACTTAGAGTCCCCATCAAATTTATCCGGCAAGGATAGTCGTAGGCCTGAAGCGGCCACTCGCTGCGGAGGAGGTGCAGGAGCTGGCGGAGGAGATGATTGCTGAAGCTGTGGTAGTAGCTGCTGTAGCATCACGATCAGTTGAGACAGCTGGTGGCCTTGTTGCGCTATCTGTTGTGACTGCTGGGCGACCACCGTGGTGAGGTCGGCGACAACTGGCAGAGGTACTTCAGCGGGATCCATGGCCGGATCTACTGTCACGATGCCGGCTGGCAGGAGGTGGATCCTCTGTGCCAGAGAGGGATTGGCGTGGACCGTGCTAGTGGACCGGTTCTAAGTTACTACTGGTGTTCACCAGAGCCCGCCGCAAAGCGGGATGGTCTTGCTGCGGCGGTAGTAACCAGGTCGTATCCACTAGCAATGGCTCAACCTCTCTGACTGCTGAAGATAGGCGCGGTACAAGGGAGTAGACAAAAGCAAGGTCGGACGTAGCAGAAGGTCGGGGCAGGCAGCAAGGATCGTAGTCAGGGGCAACGGCAGGAGGTCTGGAACACAGGCTAGGAACACACGAGGGAACGCTTTCACTAGGCACAAGGGCAACAAGATCCGGCGAGGGAGTGCAGGGGAAGTGAGGTATACATAGGGAGTGCACAGGTGAAGACACTAATTGGAACCACTGCGCCAATCAGTGGCGCAGTGGCCCTTTAAATCGCAGAGACCCGGCGCGCGCGCGCCCTAGGGAGCGGGGCCGCGCGCGCCGGGACAGGACCGAGGGAGAGCGAGTCAGGTACGGAAGCCGGGGTGCGCATCGCGAGCGGGCGCCACCCGCATCGCGAATCGCATCCCGGCTGGAGGCGGTATCGCAGCGCACACGGTCAGTGGATCTGACCGGGACGCTGCCGTAGCGAGGATGTTGCGAGCGCTCCGGGGAGGAGCGGGGACCCGGAGCGCTCGGCGTAACAGTACCCCCCCCTTGGGTCTCCCCCTCTTCTTAGAGCCTGAGAACCTGAGGACCAGACTTTTATCTAGGATATTGTCCTCAGGTTCCCAGGATCTCTCTTCAGGACCACAGCCCTCCCAGTCAACCAAAAAAAAGGTTTTTCCTCTGACCTTTTTGGAGGCCAGTATCTCCTTTACAGGAAAGATGTCCGAAGAACCAGAGACAGGAGTGGGAGAAATAAGTTTAGGAGAGAAACGGTTGATGATGAGTGGTTTAAGAAGAGAGACATGAAAGGCATTAGGAATACGAAGAGAAGGAGGAAGAAGAAGTTTGTAAGAGACAGGATTAATTTGGCGCAAGATTTTGAAAGGACCAAGATAGCGTGGTCCCAATTTGTAACTGGGAACACGGAAGCGGACATATTTAGCGGAGAGCCATACCTTGTCTCCGGGAGAAAAAATGGGGGGAGCTCTTCTTTTCTTATCGGCAAACTTTTTCATGCGCGATGAAGCCTGTAAGAGAGAATTTTGGGTCTCTTTCCATATGGTGGAAAGATCACGAGTTATTTCATCCACAGCGGGCAAACCAGAGGGCAAGGGAGTAGGGAGGGGGGGAAGAGGGTGACGGCCGTACACCACGAAAAATGGGGATTTGGAAGAAGATTCAGAGACTCTGAAGTTGTACGAGAATTCGGCCCATGGTAGAAGATCTGCCCAGTCATCCTGGCGGGAGGAAACAAAATGCCGTAAATAATCACCCAGGACCTGGTTAATTCTTTCTACTTGCCCATTGGATTGAGGGTGATAAGCAGAAGAAAAGTTTAATTTAATCTTGAGTTGTTTACAGAGAGCCCTCCAGAATTTTGACACGAATTGGACGCCTCTATCCGAGACGATCTGCGTGGGCAACCCGTGAAGACGAAAAATGTGTACAAAAAATTGTTTTGCCAACTGAGGCGCTGAAGGGAGTCCAGGAAGAGGAATAAAATGTGCCATCTTAGAAAATCGATCAACGACCACGCGCGCCGGGACAGGACCGAGGGAGAGCGAGTCAGGTACGGAAGCCGGGGTGCGCATCGCAAGCGGGCGCCACCCGCATCGCGAATCGCATCCCGGCTGGAGGCGGTATCACAGCGCACCCGGTCAGTGGATCTGACCGGGGCGCTGCCGTAGCGAGGATGTTGCGAGCGCTCCGGGGAGGAGCGGGGACCCGGAGCGCTCGGCGTAACAACCACATAAACTATACTAACTTTCCTATTTGATATATTGTTGAAACTATGTTAACACGATGGCCCAGATTTATCAAAGAATGTCTACGGTAGAGCTATTTTCCCATGTTTATTTGGGTGGTGGGTTTGACTAGCGGGCATCTTATTTTTCAAGAAGATGCAGCAGGATGAAGAATTTTGCGCAGCTCTACTGTGGTGGGAAAAGCTCTACCATATACACTTTTTCTAGACGCTTGTGAGGGAGGTGTGGTATCCCAGTACGGGAGTTGTTACCCAGTACCCTTGTTGCCCTGTCAGCTAGCCTCCCTGCCCCCCCCCCCCCTGCATCTGTTCTACTGTAATTGCATATTATCCCCTATGTTATGTATATAAAAATGTTGTATCTTTAAGAAAGGTTAACATGTGATCACCAGTTGTCATGTGATTGTTACCCAGGAGGTGACCAGGTGGTGATCAGTGACCAGGTGACTTAAAGGGGTATTTCAGGAATTTTTTTTATTTGACTATGCTACATGAGCTGTAAAGTTAGTGTAGTTCACAATATAGTGTCTATACCTGTGTGTGACGGTTTTCTCACAATTCATTTTTAACAGCATACAAATTGACTTATCTAAAATTTTTCCCAGGTTGCAATGCTGCCGAGACCTGAACTCACTAGTCCACTAGTCAACTGATGGCAGGGAGCCTGTCTACTTCAATGGGTGGAGCGATCACTTGGTGGGAGAGAGATCAATCTGCAACTAATGCAACAGCTGTAGGCAACCTGATTGAAAACCACAGATATTTTGAATAGATGCACCTCATTTATGTTTCAATGGGTGGGATGGCTGATGTGTAGGAGGGAGGAAAATGGAATTATGGGATTTGTAGGCAAAGAAGAAAACTCAGAAAGGAAATACCAGTTCACAAAAAGCTAACTGCAGTGTTATGGTAATCACAGAACATAGACATTTAGCCCCAAGACAAGTGCAGATCCTTCCTAAGCATGTCCATTACTGTCTGCCAGGTACGTACTAAAATCACCTTATGGTGGATAACCCCTTTAACCTGTTCAGGACCCCGGGCGTAATGGTACGTCCTGACACCCTGGGTCTTAAGGACCCAGGACGTACATGTACATCCGTGGGAATTTCGGTCCTCGCCGTGCATGGGGCAGGGACCAGACCGGGGTGACTGCTGATATCAATCAGCAGGCACCCCGTGCAAATGCCCAGGGGGGGTCATCAGACCCCCCCATGTCGGCGATCGGCGCAAATCGCAAGTGAATTAACACTTGTGATTTGCACCTATTCCAGGTCATATGGGTCTATGGTGACCAGGTGACCCGGAATATAAGGGGGATTGCAGTTGTCCAAGACACCTACTATCCCCCTGAAGGGATAGGAGTGAGGTAGCAGGGGTTAACTTTTGTTTTCCCCCGTTCTGCCCACCCACAATAGGCGGGGCAGGACGGGGAAACCGAAAGGGACTGGGCGCTGAAGTCCACTTACCCATTGGTGGAGGCTGTGGGACGCGATCGGCTGCAGTGATTGGTGCGGGCGGCATGTCGTGCGGCAGAAGAGGACGGCTCCCTGGATCCTACGGAAGCCGGTAAGTTGTCTATCAACATCTCGAGGGCTACAGTTTGAGACCACTATACAGTGGTCTCTACACTGTAGCCCTCCAGATGTGGCAAAACTACAACTCCCAGCATAGTACCAGAACAATGGATCCCCCCACATGTGACCCCATTTTGGAAACTACACCCCTCATGTAATGTAATAAGGGGTACAGTGGGCATTTACGCCCCACAGGGCCGTGATTTTATGAACAGTGGTCCGTGAAAATGAAAAATGTAATTTTTTGTTTGCACAGCCCACTGTTCCAAAGATCTGTTAAACGCCAGTGGGGTGTAAATACTCACTACACCCCTTATTAAATTCTGGGAGGGGTGTAGTTTCCAAAATGGGGTCACATGTGGGGGAGTCCACTGTTCTGGCACCACAGGGGGCTTTGTAAACGCACATGGCCCCCGACTTCCATTTCAACCAAATTTTGGGTATTTCCATACTATGAAGAAATGGGGTTACAAATTTTGGGGGTCATTTTCTCCTATTACCCCTTGTAAAAATGCAAAATTTGGGTAAAAAACTGCATTTTAGTGAAATTTTTTTTTACATTTTTTTTCAGCATAGGGGCTTCCTAAATGTGACTTGCCCTCCAAAAACCATTTAACCCCTTAAGGACCGGGGTTTTTTCCATTTTTGCATTTTCGTTTTTTGCTCCTTGTCTTTAAAAAATCATAACTCTTTCAAATTTGCACCTAAAAATCCATATGATGGCTTATTTTTTGCGCCACCAATTCTTCTTTGTAATGACGTCAGTCATTTTGCCCAAAAATCTACGGTGAAGCGGGAAAAAAAATCATTGTGCAACAAAATTGAAAAAAACCCCGCTGTTTTGCAACTTTTGGGGGCTTCCGTTTCTACGTAGTATATTTTTCGGTAAAAATGTCACCTGATATGTATTCTGTAGGTCCATATGATTAAAATGATACCCTACTTATATAGGTTTGATTTTGTCGGACTTCTGGAAAAAATCATAACTACATGCAGGAAAATTAATACATTTAAAATTGTCATCTTCTGACCCCTATAACTTTTTTATTTTTCCGTGTATGGGGCGGTATGATGGCTCATTTCTAGCGCCGTGATCTGAAGTTTTTAACGGTACCATTTTTGCATTGATAGGACTTATTTATCGCTTTTTATTCATTTTTAAATGATATAAAAAGTGACCAAAAATGCACTATTTTGGACTTTGGAATTTTTTTGCGCGCACGCCATTGACCGAGCGGTTAAATTAGTGATATATTTTTATAATTCGGACATTTCCGCACGCGGTGATACCATATGTGTTTATTTTTATTTACACTGTGTTTTTTTTTTTATTGGAAAAGGGGGGTGATTCAAACTTTTAATAGGGGAGGAGTTAAATGATCTTTATTCACTTTTTTTTTTACTTTTTTTTTGCAGTGTTATAGGTCCCATAGGGACCTATAACACTGCACACACTGATCTTCTATGTTGATCACTGGTTTCTCATAAGAAACCAGTGATCAACGATTCTGCCGCATGACTGCTCATGCCTGGATCTCAGGCACTGAGCAGTCATTCGGCGATCGGACAGCGAGGAGGCAGGAAGGAGCCCTCCCGCTGTCCTGTCAGCTGTTCGGGATGGCGCGATTAGCCGCGGCTATCCCGAACAGCCCGACTGAGCTAGCCGGGAACTTTCACTTTCACTTTTAGCCGCGCTGCTCAGCTCTGAGCGTGCGGCTAAAGGGTTAACAGCGTGCGGCGCCGCGATCGGCGCTGCGCGCTATTAGAGGCGGGTCCCGGCTTCACTATGACGCTGGGCCCGCTGTGATATGACGCGGGGTTACTGTGTAACCCCGCGTTATATCAGAAGAGCAGGACCAAGGACATACCGGTACGTCCTTGGTCCTTAAGGGGTTAAGCTAAATTTGCTTTCCAAAAGCCAAATGTGACTCCTCCTCTTCTGAGCATTGTAGTGCGCCAGCAGAGCACTTGACGTCCACACATGGGGTATTTCCATACTCAGAAGAGATGGGGTTACAACTTTTGGGGGGGATTTTGTCCTATTATCCCTTGTAAAAATTTTAAATTTGAGGGAAAACAAGCATTTTAGTGGAAAAAAAATTTATTTACACATCCAACTTTATCGAAAAGTAGTCAAACACCTGTGGGGTGTTAAGGCTCACTGGACCCCTTGTTACGTGCCTTGAGGGGTGTAGTTTCCAAAATAGTATGCCATGTGTTCTTTTTTTTTGCTGTTCTGGCACCATAGGGGCTTCCTAAATGTGACATGCCTCCCAAAAACCATTTCAGAAAAACTCACTCTCCAAAATCCAACTGTCGCTCCTTCCCTTCTGAGCCCTCTACTGCGCCCGCCGAAGACTTGACATACACACATTTTACCCAAAAATCCATGGCGAAATGAAAAAAAAAATTATTGTGCAACAAAATCGAAGAAAAAACGCCATTTTGTATCTTTTGGGGGCTTTTATTTCTATGCAGCGCATATTTCTGTAAAAATGACACCTTATCATTATTCCGTAGGTCCATACGGTTAAAATGATACCCTACTTATACAGGCTTAATTTTGTCGTACTTCTGGAAAAAATCATAACTACATGCAGGAAAATTTATACGTTTAAAAATGTCCTTTTCTGACCCCTATAACTTTTTTAGTTTTCCACGTACAGGGCGGTATTAAGGCTAATTTTTGCGCCGTTATCTGAAGTTTTTATCGGTAGCATTTTTGTTTTGATCTGACATTTTAAGCACTTTATATTCATTTTTTAATGGCATAAAAAGTGACCTAAAATACGCTTTTTTGGACTTTGGATTTTTTCTTTTACGCATACGCCATTGACCGTGCGGTTTAATTAACAATATATTTTTATAGTTCGGACATTTACGCATGTGGCTATACCACATATGTTTATTTTTACTTACACAGTTTTTTTTTAATGGGAAAATTGGGGTGATTGAAACTTTTATTAGGGAAGGGGTCAAATGATCTTTATTAACCCTTTTTTTTTAAACTTTTTTTTGCAGTGTTATAGCTTCCATAGGGAGCTATAGCACTGCACACATTGATCTTTTACACAGATCACTGGCGTGTATTAACACGCCTGTGATCAGTGTTTTCGGCGCTTGACTGCCCCTGCCTGGATCTCAGGCACGGAGCAGTCATTCGCCGATCGGACACCGAGGAGACAGGTAAGGTCCCTCCCGGGGTCCTGTAAGCTGTTTGGGACTCCACGATTTCACCGCGGCAGTCCCGAACAGCCCGACTGAGTAGCCGGGATACTTTCACTTTCGCTTCAGATGCGGTGGTCAGTTTTGATCGCTGTGTCTGAAGGGTTAATACAGGGAATCATCGTGATCTGTGATGTCCTGTAGTAGCCTCGTGTCCCGGACGTTGATGGCCGCCGGGACCGACCTGATATGAGGAAAATTCAGGACAGGGCAGGGACAGAGAGCAGTGTGTTTTTCACAGAAAAGCCCTTTTACAGCAGCTATTCACCTCAATCCCAAATCCAGCCTAGAAGCACTGATAGGGAAGGGAGAGAGATTGAGAGAGAAAGTTCAATTTTGGGTGTAGTACACAGCGACTGTGTGCTGCAGCACTGGTGTGTACAACAACTGAAAAGCTAATAGTAGCCAGCCAGTTAGGGTGAGCAGAGCACTAAAAGCTATAATCACCTGCTATTAATGTCTAATACAGGTTGCGTAGTGGAGCATATTGTCCTCTATTAAGTGTAACCTGTGCATACATAGGTGGTGTACCATTTTGTTCCTGTTAAAGTCTAGGGCCTAGTTACTGTGAAAGGTCATCCAATACACACCTGTTGCGGTTCTAGACAAATACTGTTTTAAGCATTGTGGAGCGTATTGTACTCCCCTCATAAGTGCATACCACCTACGTACATTTAAGTGGTGTACCATTTTGTTCCTGTTATAGTCCTAAGGGCCTAATTACTGTGAAAGGCAAGCCAAAAGTACACACCTGTTGGTGATGTAGACAAATACTGTTTTAAGCATAGTGGAGCTTATTGTACTCCCCTCATAATTGCATACCAAGTACGTACATCTAAGTGGTGTACCATTTAGTTCTTGTTACCATTTAGTTCCTGTTTTCCTCCCATCATTTAAGCACTAAGTATGTTAGGCAGAGAAGTGCCAGGATGTGCACAGAGGAGTGGCAGAGGCCTAAATTCAGTCGCAGGCAGAGGTCGCAGCAGCCAAGGGGCAAGTGGCAGTCAGAGTCGCAGCGAGAGGCATCAGCTATCAGCTGGTATCAGCTAGCGGTCGTGTCTCAACCAGTAACCCATCTGTCAACATCGATTGGTTAACACGGTCATCCACTTCATCACAAGTGACATCTGACACCCCCAGTCAACAGTCGGTGCGTTCCTCAGACACAGCCCTCAATTGGCATGGCCCGGGAGCAGTCCCTGTCCTCCCATTGCCTCTGACCTATGCTGTTCCCTCCCCCTCAGAAGTATTGTATTTGTGGGTTCAGCTCCACTATTTAGTGAGGACGATCTACTAGAGGACAGTCAGGAGCTACTGCTCAGCCAAGAAGTGGAGGAGATATCCGCCAGTTCCTCTGCTAGACGGGCAAGTAGTGACGAGGTGTTATGGTCATGGCAGGTGGTGGATGATGACGTGAGCCGTGCCAGGGAACGGAGTCTAAGGTGCTGCTTACTGTTCAGATTTTGTCCATTAACAGAAGAGATATAGAAGGGCTTGGCAAGACGAGACACTGGAAGACGGTGTTTATGGACCTGGGAGGCACCAGTGAAGTTAACAGCGGAACTGGAGTCCAAAAGAGCAGAAGCAATGAAAGAACTCTTGGCAGAGGTAAACACTTGAACTGGGGTGGTCAAGCGAGGAGAGGAAATATTCAGATCAAGGGATGCCACTCCAACTTGTCCAAGATGAGAGCGTCCTCCCGGACGCGGAGGACGTACAGAACAGTCTTTTTTTAGAAAGTGCTCCGGACTGGCACAATATAGGCACAAATTCTCATTGAATTGACGGGATCTTTCCTGCTGCGTTAAGTGAAAATGGTTCACTTCCATGGCCTCTTCGGCAGGAGGCAAAGTAGACAATAGAGGTGGATGTTGGAACACTGGTGCCAGACAAGGTAGTCGCCAAAGGAAGTTCTTCCTGCCTCTCGGCAAAACGTACATCTATTCGAGTGGCTAAATTGATAAGTTCGCTCAGGTTAGTCGGAGAATCTCATGCAGCATTCTTGATTCGAGAGGAAAGTCCTTTTTAACCCCTTAAGGACCAGGCCATTTTATACCTTAAGGACCGGAGCGTTTTTTGCAATTCTGACCACTGTCACTTTAAACATTAATAACTCTGGAATGCTTTTAGTTATCATTCTGATTCCAAGATTGTTTTTTCGTGACATATTCTACTTTAACTTAGTGGTAAAATTTTATGGTAACTTGCATCCTTTCTTGGTGAAAAATCCCAAAATTTGATGAAAAAAATGAAAATTTAGCATTTTTCTAACTTTGAAGCTCTCTGCTTGTAAGGAAAATGGATATTCAAAATATATTTTTTTTGGGTTCACATATACAATATGTCTACTTTATGTTTGCATCATAAGACACCATAGGGCTTCAAAGTTCAGTAGCAATTTTGAAATTTTTCACAAAATTTTTAAACTCACTATTTTTCAGGGACCAGTTCAGTTTTGAAGTGGATTTGAAGGGTCTTCATATTAGAAATACCCCATAAAAGACCCCATTATAAAAACTACACCCCCTAAAGTATTCAAAAAAACATTCAGTAAGTGTATTAACCCTTTAGGTGTTTCACAGGAATAGCAGCAAAGTGAAGGAGAAAATTCTAAATCTTCATTTTTTACACTCGCATGTTCTTGTAGACCCAATTTTTGAATTTTTGCAAGGGATAAAAAGGAGAAAATTTTTACTTGTATTTGAAACCCAATTTCTCTCGAGTAAGCACATACCTCATATGTCTATGTTAATTGTTCGGCGGGCGCAGTAGAGGGCTCAGAAGGGAAGGAGCGACAAATGGTTTTTGGGGGGCATGCCGCATTTAGGAAGCCCCTATGGTGCCAGGACAGCAAAAAAAAACACATGGCATACCATTTTGGAAACTAGACCCCTCAGGGAACGTAACAAGGGGTAAAGTGAACCTTAATACCCTACAGGTGATTCACGACTTTTGCATATGTAAAAAAAATATATATTTTTTTTACCTAAAATGCTTGGTTTCCCAAAAATGTTACATTTTTAAAAAGGGTAATAGCAGAAAATACCCCCCAAAATTTGAAGCCCAATTTCTCCCGATACAGAAAACACCTCGCATGGGGGTGAAAAGTGCTCTGCTGGTGCACTACGGGTCTCAGAAGAGAAGGAGTCACATTTGGCTTTTTGAAAGCAAATTTTGCTCTGGGGGCATGCCGCATTTAGGAAGCCCCTATGGTGCCAGAACAGCAAAAAAAAAACACATGGCATACCATTTTGGAAACTAGACCCCTCGGGGAACGTAACAAGGGGTAACGTGAACCTTAATGCCCTACAGGTGTTTCACGACTTTTGCATATATAAAAAAAAAATTTTTTTTACCTAAAATGCTTGTTTTCCCAAAATGTTTACATTTTTTAAAAGGGTAATAGCGGAAAATACCCCCCAAAATTTGAAGCCCAATTTCTCCCGATTCAGAAAACACCCCATATGGGGGTGAAAAGTGCTCTGCTGGCGCACTACAGGTCTCAGAAGAGAAGGAGTAACATTTGGCTTTTTGAAAGCAAATTTTGCTCTGGGGGCATGCCGCATTTAGGAAGCCCCTATGGTGCCAGAACAGCAAAAAAAAAACACATGGCATACCATTTTGGAAACTAGACCCCTCGGGGAACGTAACAAGGGGTAATGTGAACCTTAATACCCTACAGGTGTTTCACGACTTTTGCATATGTAAAAAAATATATATTTTTTTTACCTAAAATGCTTGGTTTCCCAAAATTTTTACAATTTTAAAAAGGGTAATAGCAGAAAATACCCCCCAAAATTTGAAGCCCAATTTCTCCCGATTCAGAAAACACCCCATATGGGTGTGAAAAGTGCTCTGCTGGCGCACTACAGGTCTCAGAAGAGAAGGAGTCACATTTGGCTTTTTGAAAGCGAATTTTGCTCTGGGGGCATGCCGCATTTAGGAAGCCCCTATGGTGCCAGGACAGCAAAAAAAAACCACATGGCATACCATTTTGGAAACTAGACCCCTCGGGGAACGTAACAAGGGGTAATTTGAACCTTAATACCCTACAGGTGTTTCACGACTTTTGCATATGTAAAAAAATATATATTTTTTTTACCTAAAATGCTTGTTTTCCCAAAAATTTTACATTTTTTAAAAGGGTAATAGCAGAAAATACCCCCCAAAATTTGAAGCCCAATTTCTCCCGAGTACGGCGATACCCCATATGTGGCCCTAAACTGTTGCCTTGAAATACGACAGGGCTCCAAATTAAGAGCGCCATGCGCATTTGAGGCCTAAATTAGGGACTTGCATAGGGGTGGACATAGGGGTATTCTACGCCAGTGATTCCCAAACAGGGTGCCTCCAGCTGTTGTAAAACTCCCAGCATGCCTGGACAGTCAGTGGCTATCTGGCAATACTGGGAGTAGTTGTTTTGCAACAGCTGGAGGCTCCGTTTTGGAAACAGTGGCGTACCAGACGTTTTTCATTTTTATTTGGGAGGGGGGCTGTGTAGGGGTATGTGTATATGTAGTGTTTTTTACTTTTTATTTTATTTTGTGTTAGTGTAGTGTAGTGTTTTTAGGGTACAGTCACACGGGCGGGGGGTTCACAGTAGTTTCTCGCTGGCAGTTTGAGCTGCGGCAGAAATTTTGCCGCACCTCAAACTTGCAGCCGGATACTTACTGTAATCCTCCGCCCATGTGAGTGTACCCTGTACGTTCACATTGGGGGGGGGGGGAACATCCAGCTGTTGCAAAACTACAACTCCCAGCATGTACGGTCTATCAGTGCATGCTGGGAGTTGTAGTTTTGCAACCGCTGGAGGCACACTGGTTGTAAAACACCGAGTTTGGTAACAAACTCAGTGTTTTGCAACCAGTGTGCCTTCAGCTGTTGCAAAAGCTACAACCCCCAGCATGTACGGACAGCGGAAGGGCATGCTGGGTGTTGTAGTTATGCAACAGCTGGAGGCATGCTACTTTGGCTGGGGATGCTGGGGATTGTAGTTATGCAACAGCTGGAGACACACTGGTTTGCTACTTAACTCAGTGTGCCTTCAGCTGTTGCAAAACTACAACTCTCAGCAGTCACCGACAGCCAACGGGCATGCTGGGAGTTGTAGTTATGCAACCAGCAGATGCACCACTACAACTCCCAGCATGCACTTTAGCTGATTGTGCAAGCTGGGAGTTGTAGTTATACAACAGCTGAAGGTACACTTTTCCATAGAAAGAATGTGCCTCCAGCTGTTGCAAAACTACAAGTCCCAGCATGCCCATAAGGGCATGCTGGGAGTTGTGGTAGTCTGCCTCCTGCTGTTGCATAACTACAGCTCCCAGCATGCCCTTGTTGCATGCTGGGAGCTGTTGCTAAGCAACAGCAGGAGGCTGTCACTCACCTCCAACGATCCAGCCGCACAGGTCAGTCCCTCGTCGTCTCCGCCGCCGCCGCTGCTCCTGGGGCCCCGATCCCAACAGGGGCACCGGGGATCGGGGTCCCCAGCACCAGGGGTGCACGTCCCGCACCCGCTCACGTCCTCCGGAAGAGGGGCGGAGCGGGTTGCGGGAGTGACACCCGCAGCAGGCGCCCTGATTGGTCGGCCGGTAATCCGGCCGACGAATCAGGGCGATCGTGAGGTGGCACCAGTGCCACCTCACCCCTGCTGGCTCTGGCTGATCGGGGCCGTCTCTGACGGCCCCGATCAGCCAATAATTCCGGGTCACCGGGTCACTGGAGACCCGATTGACCCGGAATCCGCCGCAGATCGCTGGACTGAATTGTCCAGCGATCTGCGGCCATCGCCGACATGGGGGGTCATAATGACCCCCCTGGGCGATATGCCCCGATGCCTGCTGAACGATTTCAGCAGGCATCGGGGACCGGCTCCGCTCCAGATGGTTGCGGGGGGCCGGTAAAACACATGACGTTCTCATACGTCATGTGTCCTTAAGGACTCGGAAATGGAGACGTATGAGAACGTCATGTGTCCTTAAGGGGTTAAAGGTAGCACACAAGGCCTCGTCGTTCCAAGAAAGTTCAGAGGAAAGAGTGCGGAACTGAACCGAGTAGTCGCCAATGGAGGAGTTCCCTTGACAGAGGTTCAGTAGCGCCGTCTTGGCAGAGGCTCGCGCGGGTTCTTCAAATGCATTGCGGAATTCTACAAGGAAGGCTGACAAGTTCAAGGAGACCAGATCTCTACGATCCCAGAGAGGAGTAGCCCAGGCCCCAGGCCAAAGCTTTTCCAGACAGTAAACTGACCACAAATGCCACTTTAGCATGCTCCGTCTGGAACAGATCCGCCACGATTTCAAGATGGATAGAACACTGTGTCACAAAGCCTCTACACAGCTAGGGATCTCCGTCATACTTTGAAGGCAAGGACAAATGAAGCTTGGTCCTAGGAGAAGCTGCAGGCACAAGAGGCTCAAGAACAGGTGTCTGCTGCTGTTGTAGCGGCTGAGCGGCAAGGAGCTATTGTATAATGGCAGTGAGTTGATTCAGTTGTTGTGCCTAATGGGCTAACTGCTGCGACTGTTGAGCCACGACTGTGGGAAGATCCTAAACATCTGGCAAAAGCACCCCAAAAGAATCCATGGCAGGATCTTACTGTTATGGTCACTGCAGGTGGTGGATCCTCTGGGCTTGTGTGGATGATGACGTGAGCCTGCCAGGGAGCGGAGTCTAAGGAGCAGCTGGTTTTCACCAGGGCCTGCCGCAAAGCGGGATGGTCTTGCAGCGGCAGGTGGCACCCAGGTCGCTACCCCTGGCACGACTCTTCCACACAGGTAGCTGGGAGGTGGCGTGGCACAGAAGGAGACTGTCAGGACGTGGGAAGATGGCAGAAGGTCCGGGCAGGAACACAGGTGCAGGGTAGGAAGGTAGCACGGAACAGGTACACAGTAACAGAGACACTGAACTTTCACTATGGCATCCGGCCAGGAACCAAGGGAGGAGCTGATATTTAAGGATCAGGATGCAGGTGTAAACACTTGACTAAATGAGCACTGGCCCTTTAAGAGAGAGAGCTCCGGCACACGAACCTAGGAGGCAGGACCACGCGCACCGGGGCTGCAAGGACATAGAGGTGAGTGACGGGCTGGGATTCACATGCGGGCGCGTCCCGCAATACGAATCCCAGCCCCGACGGCAGCAGGGACATGACAGAGCGCTCACAGCCAGCGGATGTTACATGAGGAGAGTGGCGTGGGAGGGGTGTTGCAAGCGTTCAGGCTCCTGAAGCAGACACTGCTGAGGAACCTGAGGAGGACATCAGTGATGTGCAGACACAACTCGATGATGATGAAGCCCATCACACTTGGAAGCCAGGTGCAGAAGGGGCTCCATCATCAGGAGAAGAGGGTTGCAGGTTTCCTGTGAGGCAGCAGTGGAGCCAGCAAGGTGGTAGCATGGTGGCAGTCAGCATGGTGGCAGAAGTGGAAAGTCTGGAACCAAACATGCCCGGGGTAGACCACCTGCTTTGTGGCAGCCTACCTTCCCGGTAGTGGAACGGGTTCCTGAAGTTGGTGGCAGTAGCAGTCAATCAGTGCGGACTGTTGGTGGGAAAATCAGCTACTCTGCAGTGTGGCAGTTTTTCATCAAGCATCCGGAGGATGTTAACCTGGCCACATGCAAGATGTGTCGGCAGAAGGTGAAGCCTGGTCAGGGTCCCAATGTTTGCACCACAGCCCTGTGTCAACATATGCTTTGCTACCATGAAGCAGCCTGGGAGAACTGTAGCTCCGATGCGGTGGTCAAGCCGGCTGCATCACCCAGTTGCACGCCGCTCCCTGTTTCAGCCAGCCAAGGCTTCACCACCTCAGCCAAAGGGAGTTGTCTGTCCTACTAATCTTCTGTTGCTACAGATGCTCCTGCTCCTCCAACTTCGAGTCAGTCATTCCGCTAGCAATCAATCGGTGAAGCCATGTCCAAGAGACAAAGGTATGCACCCCCTCATTCAATGGCGCAGAAGCTGAATGTGCTCCTGTCCAAGTTGCTACTGCTGTACTTCCTCCCTTTTCAAGTGATGGACTCTGCACCTTTCAGAGAACTGATGGCTTGTGCTGAGCCGAGATGGAGAGTCCCAAGCCGTCAATTCTTTGTGAAGAAGTCAGTACCAGCCCTGCACAATTTTGTGGAACAGTTCTTGAGCCTGTCGGTGTGTACCAAAGTGCACGGCAGCGCCAACATGTGGAGCTGTAACTACGGTCAGGGACAATACATGTCCTTCATGGCCCACTGGCTAAGCATTTTATGCAATATTCTATGCAGTTTGCACAATAATCCAAAACTTTCATCTTGCCATTTGAAACTGCTGGATGCCCCTCGTTTGGAGACCACCGCAACACGCGCGCGCATAGCGCCTAGGTCAGACACGAGGAACGCCTTCTCCGATCCAGCTGCATCCACCATCCACAGCCCCGGCTTCTCTGCGTGAGCCCCGGACATAACTGCTAAAGGCCGGACGCCTGCCGTGCCAGTTTGGGACCCACGGACTGACGGAGTGCCACTCACCCCCCACACAGACGGGCACCCGCTACAACCCAGGTCGCGGCCGCTGACAGCGCAGGACCAAGCCGTGACAGCCGTACTAGCCCCGAACACTAGTGTATCCAGCGGGTGGTGAGATGTGCTATAATCATTACAGCGCTCTTCTAATACAGCGCGATATACTAAGACTTATTCATACAAGTTAA
This sequence comes from Hyla sarda, assembly GCF_029499605.1. NCBI lineage: Eukaryota > Metazoa > Chordata > Amphibia > Anura > Hylidae > Hyla > Hyla sarda. Next base: position 207,035,306 of record NC_079189.1, read on the forward strand.
AGAACTGTTTTTGCAAGAACTGTTTGTGCAAATAATCTTGAACTAAATGCAATAAGTGCACCTATATCACCTACGGACAATTACAATTCATAGATATACAAACTATATCACCAACGGATTAAGTGCAACAAGCATATTTTAGATTTCTTTATATTTTCTTTATATTGTCTTATTTTAATGATACAATTTTACTGCCACAATTTACAAAGTGTTTTATATTGCCGTTCACCTTATGCAAGGGCCCTGTTGAGGTGAAGGCAGATTACATATAATAAACATTATATACTTATCATCATCTCCTAACCTTTTTCTATTTTTCATTATTCTATAATCTTACTTTTAGTACTTTAGAGGACTGGTAATTACATATCTACAATACAAGCTTTAGGCCTTTTAGGGTGAAGGCAACACCGTTAACCTCGAGTACTATATCTTATATCCTAGGTGAGCTACACAATTTTTTTACTTTCTATGCATTCCTTGTTCCTGTGTTACCCTGCCTGTTGCCGTTCCCGTTGCTACTGACTACCGCCTGTGAACCTGTGCTGCCTGCCCTGACCACTTGCTACGTCTGACTATGCCTTTGCCTGATCCTCTTGTACCTTGCCTTATCTCAGCAGCCAGAGAGGTTGAGTCGCTACTGGGTGGAACAACCTGGGGGTTACTTGCCGCAGCAAGTCCATCCCGCTTTGCGGCGGGCTCTGGTGAAAACCAGTAACTCCTTAGACTCCGTTCCCCTGGTACGGCCCACTTCATCACCTCTCTGGCACAGAGGATCCACCACCAGCCTCCGCTACCAGCTACAAGCCCGGATCCCGACAGCGACTCCGCTTTCTCATCCTCCACTGTATCCTAAGCCTCCACTGCATGGACTAGTCTCAGTGCCCCTCTGGTATATCATGCGTGCAGGGCACGGCGGTGTCATGCTGTTCTTAACATGGTTTGCCTTGGCGAACAGAGTCACACAGGGGAGAAACTGCTAAAAGTCATTCATCAAGAAATCGAATCATGGCTTACTCCATGAAAACTGGAAATTGGAACCATGGTGACCGACAACGGGAAGAACATCTTGTCTACGCTGCTACATGTAAGCCTGAGCCATGCGCCCTGCATGTCACACGTGTTCAATCTGGTTGTCAAGCAGTTCCTGAAGTGTTCCCCCATTTGCAAGACATCCTAACAATGGGAAGTAAATTTTGCATGCACTTCAGCCAATCGTACACTGCAAAGCACACCCTCCACAACGTCAGAACGGTATCCCCCAACATAGTCTGATTTGCAACGTTTCCAAACATTGGGATTCCACCCTCCATATGTTGGACCGACTATACGAACAAAGAAAAGCCATCACCGATTTCTTGATGATCCAAGCAGATAAGGGGATTTCCACCCACCAATGCCTGGTGCATTAGAGTAGATTGACCATGGTGCCACACCAACACTTCACAAATATGGATAGTGCAAAACATATTTAAGGTGCTGCTCCCCAGTTACAGAATTTCCTCCGCATCAGACCACAAGTAAGTATTGAGGATATACTTTTCTTAGGATAAAATATATGGACCCCAATTTTTTTTAAATCTAAGAAGTGGAAAGGTGTGCAAAACACACTACACTACAATGGACCATACGTTGTTCCCTTCCACCTTTCAAGGAAAGTGTTACTTGTCTTAAAAAGGGTGGCCCCACACAGGAACCTCTCGCTATTTCCACCTAAAAACCCTGGGAAATTGATGTGTTTGTAGGTGGAAATAGGGAGAAGTTCCTGTGTGGGCTTGCCCTTTTTCGAGCGAGTAACACTTGCCAAGAAGGGAATTAATAATGCGAGAGTAGGGCCTTACAGGGGAAGTTTTTACTCCCATCGGTTACAATGGACCATACATTGTTCCCTTCCACTTTTTAGAGGTCTTTACATCACATCAATACTTGGTGGTGTAGGTGGCACAGGGTGTTTTTTGCCCACCTTTCCTTTTGTTTGATTTCCCAAAAATTTTGGGTACAAATATTTTCTCCTAAGAATATTGTTAAAGGTTAAATGACATGTCCGGTGCACACTTTTCTTATTGTATCCGTTCCGGTCTGCAAAAAAAAAAGAAAGAAAATAAGCTTTCTCTTGCCTGCCTATGCTCCCCCGGTGCTCCGGTACAGGTGTACGGTCCCCGGGCTGTATTCTTTTTCTTCCTGTTAGCCCGGCACGTCACACGGAGGTTCAGCCTATCACTGGCCGTGGCGGGACATCGCTGCGGCTGGTGATAGGCTGAAGCTCCGTGTGACGTGTCGGGCTAACAGGAAGCAAGAAGAATACAGCCCTGGGACCGAACATCTGTACCGGAGCACCGGGGGAGCGTAGGCAGGTAAGAGAGAGTTTGTTTTATTTTTATTTTTGCAGCCCGGAACGGATACAATAAGAAAAGTGAGCACCGGACATGTCCTTTAAGTTTTATGTAATGCATATCCTCATACTTATTTGAGCACACTAACACTTTTACAAAAGAGACTGTTTTCTTCTGCCTACCTGCCTCAGCTACTATTCTGATCCTGCCCCCTGCCTGATGCCACACACCTGATGTCAAGTTCTCCTTTTTTTCACCCACCTTCTTCACCGGGTAGTGGTATTGCCACTCACCGCCCCACTCTGTCATCGGGTAACTTTCAGGGCTCCTGAGGCTGCTGATGCCAACTCCAGGCTGTGTCATTCTGCCCCCGCATGTTATCCTCATGCTGATGCCAGCTCTAGGCTGTGTCATTCTGCCATCATATGTTCTACTCTTGCTGCTGCCAACTCCAGACTGTGTCATTCAGCCACTATATGGTCTCCTCTTGCTGCTGCCATCTCCAGGCTGTGTCACTGTATCGCCATATGGTCTGCTCATGCTACTGGCACATTAAATAAAACTTTTTAGGTTCATCTATTTGAAATCTTCAATTTAAATGTTAAAAAATATCTTTAGTCTTTTCAATTGTGATGCCCTACAGTCTCCTCAGGCTGTTGCCACTTGCCACCTCCAGGCTGGGTCATTCAGCCACTATATGGTCTCCTCATGCTGCCGCCACCTCCACGCTGTGTCATTCAGCCACTATATGATCTCCTCATTCTGATGCCACCACTAGGCTTTGTCATTGTGCCGCTCTGTGACAGTGATTCTTATAGCGATGCCTCTAATCTGCATGTCATACTGAACAACAGTATTATTTCACTAACCCAGCACACTTCCTATGCATGTTACAGCAAGACAAAGTGTTCTACACCCCTATTGAGGCTCTCTGTAGGCCAGAAATAGCTGTTTTTAATAGTGATTTGCCACAAATAAATTAGGACTAATACAATTTTTTTTTGAAAATTCGGTCATCTCTAGATAGAAGGGGTCATCCGAAGATAGCGCTGAAATTTGTCAGGAAACTTTCGTAGCTGGACATACAGTGCCTAAATACACCAAGCCGTGGCCAAATGGCATTAACCGTGTGCACTCAATAATGATGTGTCAATCTCCTCCACTTATGCTCCCTCTCACGCAGCTCTAAAAACTGCATGTGCAAAATTGGACCGCGACAATCATGGTAGCAAGACAAATAATGCAAAAACTGCACAAGCTCAAGAAAAAACCTGCTCTCTGTCTCTCTCCATCCTGGGAAGACCACATGGAAAACTCCTCCTACTTCCCTGGGGATTTCAATAAAACAAAATTAGCTTTAATTAAAAATGGACACAATTGCATGAAATGGAGTGAATTTTAATTAAAAAAAAAAAAAAAAACGTATGGAACTGTATGCAACCAGACACATTTTTTTAAAACAGTACACGGTTAAAAAAACACATACGGTGTACTTTTTTTAATACGGTTCCATACGGTTGTGTCCGTTTTTCAGCCATACGGTTTTAGTCAGAAAACCTGATTGAAAACAGTATGACAAAAATGGGATGTTCACCCAGCTTCACACTGCTGACATCACTGATGGCTGTACAGGCTGTGATTTATCTTTCTTCTTACCTTCCCTTACAGGCATACAGTACCAGGAAGAAGAACCTAAAGCTTTCATGCTGCTTAGGCAGGGTTCACATCACGTTTTGAGCCATTTGGGACCGCATACAGCTGGGGGGAGCTAAAACCGTATCCCTGCCGTATGCCACCCATATGTAATTCATTTCAATGAGCCAACCGGAGTGAAATGCTGACTCCGGTTGGCTCATTTTTGCCCCGCATGCGGTTATCCCATCGGACCTAACACTTTTATTTTTTCATATATGGGCTGCTTTTGTTTTGATGGGACTTTTAAACCCCTTAAGGACAATAAAGGGAATTTATTAATTGTTTTATCCCCCCCTCCCCTTCTTTTTTTTTTGCTGTTCCTTTGTGCTTTTCTTTGGCATTTTTTTTTGTACCAAAGTTTTGTGACTTTTCCTTTAGAAGGTTTTTCAAAAAAAACATACCAAGTTGTGATTTCAGTTGATATCATGCAGTCGACAGAAATTTGTGATGTGCAACTTTTCAGTTTGGTGCATCTTTTGGCGCAAATGCGCTAACTGAGGCAATCATCTACAACAGTCTTGACTTGCCTTGGTAAACTGGTTGTGGACAGAATTATCATTTAAGTTGCATAAAAAGTCATAGAGCACCATACTAAGTTCAGTACTAAAATAAGAAATGTGATCAGCACCATATTTATCATATACCATGCACCATGTAATAAATCTGGTGAAGGTACACAGTTTCCACCACACAAATTAATGGGGTAAAAAAACGTACACCTACACAACTCTTGATGAATTCCCCCCCACTGGTCATAAATGTACGTTCTGGTGCCTTGGTACTTAAGAACTAACGTCCAGCCCAGCAGCTTGTAGGTGCGATGCGTGTCTTTATTCAAAAACTGCTACATGAAACACAGATAGAGACATAGAAGTGACGCATTTCAACCGGTGTCTTAGGCTTTACTCATACTGTTTTACATTTACTCCAGTCAAGTCCGCACTGGTCCGTGCCCATAAGACGGCATATGGAGTGAGCTTATCCATCTGCTTTTTTGCCTGGTACTTAACGCACCAGAACATACCTTTATAGCCTGTACATGAAGCGATCGCAGGAGCTGCAATTACTTCTTGCTATCAACAGCCAAGGACCCGCTGATTATGGCAGAAATCAGTGATCATGCTGATGCTCACCATTAACCCTTCAGATGCCATGACCAATACCTATTACAGCTTCTGAAGCTTGATGGGGGTATACAGAGACTCACTGGACCACATCACAACCACATGGTCTGATGAGCCAAGATGGCGGCCGGACGTCCCCTCACCTGCCTCCTGCTGCGTTGCTGTGATCTTCTCCTCCAGTAGTGTTGAGCGGCATAGGCCATATTCGAATTCGCGAATATTCGCGAATATATGGACGAATATTCGTCATATATTCGCGAATATTCGCATATTCGTTATAGTCTCGTTTTATTTTCACATATGCGAATATTCGCATATGCGAAAATTTACAGATGTGAATATTGACATATGCAAAATTAGCACATGCATATATTCGCATATGCGAACATTAGCATATGCTAATTTTCGCATATGCGAATTTCCGCACGCCAGTCTCACACAGTAGTATTAGAGCCTTCTTTACACCACGCAAGCTGGAAGCAGAGAGGGATGATCACTGTGATGTGTACTGTGAAAAAAAAAATAAAAAAAAATAAAACGAATATTCGTAATTACGAATATATAGCGCTATATTCGCGAAATTCGCGAATTCGCGAATATGCGATATTCGCGAATAATATTCGAATTGCGAATATTCGCGAGCAACACTATCCTCCAGAAGGCAAACAAGAGAAGTAGATTACAGATTACACTGATCACTGCTATGTCTATGCCCTAGGGAACAAAAGAAAGGACACTTAAAGGGGTATTACCATTTCCATAAGCAGTTTTTACATTGTTATACACTTGACATGCCCTACAACTGAAACTTTTGTTCCAGATTCTGGAACCATTCTCATGGCAATGTAAAGCTTTTAGTTACCTGTCTGCCATAATGTTGAGACCTCCTGAAATCTGATTTGAGTGATGACAATCTCCATACAGTGGTGGGGAATCTGTTGGTGCTATATATATATATATATATATATATATATATATATATATATATATGTATATATATATATATATATATATATATATATAAATAAATATATATATATATATATATATATATATATATATATATATATATACTTTGTAAAGATAGTCACCAAAACATTAAAATGACTGGAATCTGAGATGTCTTCATTCATTTAAATTGCACCCAATGGACAACTTAGACTCTAAAAGAGATGGATCTACTGTAATCAAACAACAAAAGGCAGTGTAAATACAGTCTAACATAGTCTGTGCATATAAAATTGGGCAACACCTTTTAGCATGAACACAAAAGCCAATAAATTCTGTCCTATGGGACCAGCTTTGGCCAGTTTTTAACTGGGGAGAAAAAGGTGATCAATAGTAAAATTACTTTTAAGATACTGAAAAATGCCAATGAGTTTAACTTCAGCTCAGTCATTTTACTGTCTTAACTAAAGAGCAATAAAAATAGAGCAGAGGATTATTTATGTATATGCTGACCTGAAATGATATTCCTTGGAAATAATGCAGGATAATTACAAAAGATAATTATGGGATGAAAAGGGCAGATTTATTAAGCTATAAAACAGTAGCAGATAGAATCTGCCGCCATGATAGAGAGACATAGTTTTTTTTAATTTCTAGGATCAGGATACATTAAAAGCTAAAATTTTACATTTAAATAACTTTACCATCTTTCTAAAAACTAATTATAAGCAGCTGATCGACTGTAACCGATCTCATTAAAAAACGTTATTCTCATGGAGGTTAATATATATTACATGATACGAATGCATGCAAATTTATGCATCAAGTCATTTAAGTATTTTTTATCCCAATGCTAAATTATTATAAATTATTATTTCTGTTTTCCGTTTTATATCTATTAAACATGACAACTTCCAGATTTAAGTGTAAATATTATCTCCTGGTAAACAAAGACAGAAATGAATATTTTTTGCTAACCCATATAAACTACACAAAGAGGTTCTTTAACAGGGTTAAAGGAGTGAGTAACATAATGTGGGACTGAGTTAATCTGCATAGAATTTGCATCTCATTATAATTTATGATCGATTAGTTCCCCACCAAGCAATAATCATCCCAAATATATTTTCTAATTGTAAAATCTGCAGATTTCAATGAGCACATTTAATTTATTTTTTTTGTTCTCAACGTTTAAGGCTATGTTCAGACTGCTTACAGGAAATGATTTGCCTATGTAAGTATGTTACTGGTCGGTGCACCTTTATACAGTTTCTGATATGTTGTTAAAATAAGTCTCATCAGCTTCACTCATTAAAATAACTAAATGAATGGAAGAGAATCTGAAGGGGCACATGAACGTTGTGTCCCATTCTTACCGTATATACTCGAGTATAAGCCGACCCAAATATAAGGCGAGGCCCCTAATTTTACCCCAAAAACCCAGGAAAAGTTATTGTCTCGACTATAAGCTTAGGGTGGGAAATACATCATCCCCCCATGTCATCATCCAGACCCCTGTAATCATCCAGAACCCCGTAATTTTCCCCCGTTCATCATCACCGCCTGTCAATCCCTTCACCAGTGGTCTTCAACCTGCGGACCTCACGATGTTGCAAAACTACAACTCCCAGCATGCCCGGACAGACCACTGCGGCCTTCGTCATCATCCAGCCCCCCTTGGTTTTGTCCTCACCTCCCCTCGGCGGGGAGTTAGCTGGTCCGGGCCATCTATGCTGCAGGGACCGTCCGGTGGGGATGGTTAGTCGTTGCGGGCTGTCCATTTTCACCGGGGGGGGGGAGTCTTCTCCGTGCTTCGGGCACGGACTAGTGACGTTGCCTTGACGATGACGCACAGGGATGTTGCGCATGAATGTCCCTGTGTGGTGTCGTCAAGGCAATGTCACTACTCCGGGGCCGGGCCCGAAGCGCGTAGAAGAGGCCCCCCCAGTGAAAACGACTAACCATCCCCACCGGACAGTCCCTGCAGCATAGATGGCCCGGACCAGCTCACCCTAACTTCCTGCCAAGGGGAGTACAAAACAAAAGGGGGGTGGGGGGTGGGCTGGACGATGACGAAGGCCGCAGTGGTCTTCAACCTGCGGACCTCCAGAGGTTTCAAAACTACAACACCCAGCATGCCGATGGCTGTCCGGGCTTGCTGGGAGTTGTAGTTTTGCAACATCTGGAGGTCCGCAGGTTGAAGACCACTGATGAAGGGATTGACAGGTGGAGAGTTCACTCGAGTATAAGTCGAGGCGGGCATTTTCAGCACGAAAAACCGTGCTGAAAAACTCGGCTTATGCTTGAGTATATACGGTACTAGTGATTGTGGGGGTGTCAGCTGATGCATCCTCAACAACAACATCTTCTGATATGTCTCAGACATGTATCATACATTGCTCTGTAATATAACATGCATGGTTAGCCTATGTTGTATCCACCATTTCTTAAAGAGGTAAACAATTATTGCTAATGACTTGCTTTTAGGATACTAGTAGACTGACTCTACACAACAATATTAGATTTTGGTTACAATATTTAATATGTAAAGTCATAGTGAGGCTCCATTTTTGTAAAGAATAATTATTTTAACAGTAATTGGCCTGTATACTGCCACATAAAGTACCACTAAATTTAATACTGCCACACACGTGCCCCTGAATCTAATACAGCCACACACCACTTCCTTAAATCTTACACTGTTCCCCTGAATAACATAGTACTACACACTAAGCACTTGGTATATTTCTGCCACACACAGCTCCCCTCAGTATAAATTGCCACAAACTGTGACCCTGAATATAATATTGCAACAAACGGTGCCCCTGAGTAGAATACTGCTACACACTGTTGCCCTGGTATAATAATACCACACAATGTGCCCCTGGCATAATACTGCCACTCACCATGCCCCTAAGTATAATACTACCACCAACCATGTGCAAATATAATACTGCTACATGAAGTGCCACTAATATTGCCAAACATTGTGCCCTCCACCAAATAATTATACATCTTTGTCCTTATAAACTATGAACTGTGTCCCCCATTAACTGTGCCACTAAGCCCCACATATGAACTGTACCACTATGCCCTCTCATATAACTGTGTCACTATGACCTCCATGAACTTTGACATTATGACCCATATAAACTATGCCACTGCGTTCCCTATGAAATGTGCCACTTTGACCCCCATCAACTGTGCCATTAAAAACTCCCCATGAACTGTGCTTCTATGACCCCACATGAACTGTGCCAACGTGCACTTAAAGGGGTACTCAGGTGCTTAAACATCTTATCCCCTATCCAAATGATAGGGGATAAGATGCCTGATCGCTGGAGTCCCGCAGCTAGGGACGCCCGGAATCATGCACGCGGCACCCCGTTTGTAATCAGTGCCCTGAGCGTGTTCTCTTCGGGACTGATTACCGGCGACCGCAGGGCCGGCGGCGTGTAACGTCACGCCTCCGCCCCCGTTTGCCATCACGCTCCGCCCCTCAATGCATGCCAACGGGAGGTGATAGCTATCACGCCCCCTCCCATAGGCTTGCATTGAGGGGCGGAGCGTGACGTCACACGGGGGTGGAGGCGTGACGTCACACGCCGCCTGTCCTGCGGTCGACCATAATCAGACCCGGAGCGAACACGCTCCGGGCACTGATTACAAACGGGGTGCTGCGTGCATGATACCGGGGGTCCCCAGCTATCCTTTGGATAGGGGATAAGATGTTTAAGCACCGGAGTACCCCTTTAAATTATTTTCTGTCACTCTTCAGCTGTTTTATACTTCAACTCCCATCATGCACAGACAGAAGGTCGAGATGAGAGCTGTAGGTTAGGGAACACAACTTTTAACCAGAGAATACTCCCCTTTCCTAGGTACTGCACTGATCCACTGCTCTGGCCACTTCTAGTCAGGCCTGACCAGAGCAGAATTATGCAGAAATACTAATCACACCACCTACATCATAGAGGATGCGCCAGGTGGCTGGGCAGGGAGCAGTGGCCCCATTTAATTTAGATCAACCTGCCACCACTTTGAGTAGAAAGAGTCTTGGGAAAGCATAAAACATTTCCACGTCTGAACAAAACTTTTACTATCAATCACTTGAATATGGAATATCAAAAACTTAAAGGGGTACTCTGGTGAAAAACATTTTTTTTTAAATCAACTGGTGCAAGAAAGTTAAACAGATTTGTAAATGACTTCTTAACCCTTCCAGTACTTATCAGCTGCTGTATGCTCCACAGGAAGTTCTTTTTTTTTTTTTTTTTTCTTTTTTCTGTCTGATCACAGTGCTCTTTGCTGCCACCCCTGTCCATGTCAGGAACTGTCCAGAGTAGGATCAAATCCCCATAGCAAATCTCTCCTGCTCTGGACAGTTCCTGACACGGACAGAGGTGTCAACAGAGAGCACGTGCTCAGACTGAAAAGAAATGTAAAGAGAAAAGAACTTCCTCTGTGGCATACAGCAGCTGATAAGTACTGGAAGGGTTAAGATTTTTAAATAGAAGTAATTTACAAATCTGTTTAAAGTTTTTCACCGGATTATCCTTTTAAAGTTTACTAGCTTATATTTAAGCCTACTCAATAAATACACAGTACTTTCACATGTACAGGATATCTTGCTTATCTTTGGTGCATATTTTGTGTAGCTCATTTTGCTACCCATGGAACTGCCTTTAAGCTTGTACTTCTGCAGCAAAGACAGAAAAGCTCAAGACTGCTGAGGTGCTGGTAAACCAGAGGCCAGGAGAGATAGGGAAGGCTTTTGTACAGCTGGTCATACACATAATTTAGCTGTCAGATGAATGCTCCGTTGACCAAAAACTATGCCTTCCAATACCCCCATACACATGCACAGTGGTGTTGCTTTGGTTGGTGTCACCTGGTGCGGGCGGAAATGTTGTCACCCCATACCTACCTACCCCCCCCAAAGTAAGTTTTTAGCCTGTTGTGACAGACTAACATGCATATGGAGTGTGCTGGGGTAGTGAAATAATACTTTTATTCTGAAGCATGAGGAGACCATTTAGTGGCTGAATGACACAGCGTGGAGGTGTTGGCAGCATGAGGAGACCATATAATGGCTGAATTACACAGTGTGGAAGTGTTGGCAGCATGAGGAGACCATATAGTGGCTGAATGACACAGCGTGGAGGTGTTGGCAGCATGAGGAGACCATATAGTGGCTGAATGACAGTGTGGAGGTGTTGGCAGCATGAGGAGACCATGACAAAATGTTTATTCCCAGACCCAGACCCAGCAGCATCAGTAAACCATATATTGCCTGAATGACACAGCCTCAAGTTGGCTGAAGCATGAGGAGACCATATAGTATCTAAATGGCACAGCCTGGAGTTAGCAGCAGCATGAGTAGACACTAGGGCTTCACAAACCCTAAGATTAAAAGACGAATTTTGAAATTTAAACTGAATATTTTGGGTAGCTAGTGCTACCATAACAAAAATAAATTCCACAGACCCAGGTCCAGCAGCATCAATAAACCATATATTGCCTGAATGAGACAGCCTGGAGTTGGCTGAAGCATGAAGAGACCATATAGTGTCTGAATTGCACAGCCCAGAGTTGGCAGCAGCATGTGTAGACCCCAGGGCTTCACAATCCCTAAGAATAAAAGACGAATTTTGAAATTTAAATTGAAGATTTGGGGTAGCTAGTGCTACCATAAAAAAAAATTAGGCCCAGACCCAGGCCCAGAAGCATCAGTAAACCATGTATTGGCTGAATTACACAGCCTGGAGTTTGTGGCAACATGAAGAAACCATATAGTGGCTGAATGGCACAGCCTGGAGCTGGCAGAAGCATGAGGAGACCATTGAAATGTAAGAATTTTAAATAGAAATTTAAGATTTTTAAATTGAAATTGAGGATTTTTAAATTGAACTTTTAACTCCCAAGTTTTAGTGTCCCAGGCCCCGGCGTGTGGGTACAAAGGGTAACAAGTAGTCAAATGTCACATGGCAGCACAATGACAGTATGAGGAGACCATATAGTGGCTTAATGGCAAAGCCTGGAGTTGGCTGATGCATGAGAAGATATCATATAGTGGCTAAATGAGACAGCCTGGAGGTGGCATCAGTATGAGGAGACCATATAGTGGCTGAATGACTGAATGGAGTGTGTGGCAGCAAGGGGATACCATATAGTGTCTGAATGGCAAAGCCTGGAGTTGGTGGCAGATGAAGAGACATTAGGGCCTCACAATCTCTAAGAATAAAAGATGAATTTTGAAATTTCCATTGAAGATGCATGGTACCTAGTGCTAACATAAACATATATAGGTATGTCCTAGGCCCAGCAACATCACTAAACCATGTAGTTGCTGAATGACAAGGACTGGAGCTGGATGAAGCATCAGTAAACCATATATTGGATGAATGGCACAGCCTGGAAGAGGCTGAAGCATGAGGAGACCATATATTGGCTGATTGAGACAGCCTGGAGATGGCAAAAGCAGAATCAGGAGTCCTGAATGTGACCCGGTGACAGAGTGGTGCGGTGGGTGGCAATACCAGTACCCGAAGACGAAGGTGTGTGAATAAAGGTCTGATATGGAGGAATGTTTGTAACTGGGGAGCAGTGTCTTGAATCTGTTTGGCACTATCCATATTTGTGAAGTGTTGGTGTAGCACCATGGTCAATCTACTCTCATGCATCAGGCATTGGTGGTTGGAAATCCTGGCTGATCAATGTCTGTTTCATCTTCACAAAGGTCAGTCTCTCCACATTTTTTGTGGACAGACGAGTTCTCCTTGGGGTGATTATGGCCCCCGCCGCACTAAACACCCGCTCTGATGGCACATTACTGGCCGGGCAGGACAGCTTTTCCAGGGCAAACTCCGCAAGTTGTGGCCACAAATCAAGTTTGGCTGCCCAGAAGTCCAGCGGATCTTCAAGGTGTGTTGGCATGGGCATGTCAGGGTATGCCATCACCTGCTGGTTCAGGTCCTGCTCCAGGTGTACCTGCTACTGATGAGTTTCTTCACCATGCGGGTGAAGAAAGCTACTCATCAGCGACTGGAGACTCAGGCTGCTGCTGACGGAGCTGTTACTGCTCCTGCCACCCTACCCCTCCCCAGCAGCCATGGCAGTGGAAGGTGAGCACAGGGGGCCCCCCAATTCCCACCTGCGAGAGGATGAACGATTGCGCCCATAGGTATCAGCCAACTGACTACATAGAATGCCTCTGTAGTAGGTCATTTTGCCTCTCCCTCTCAGCGGGTGTAAAAAAAGGCCCCTATTTTTTGGCGGTAGCGAGGGTCCAATAAGGTGGAGATCCAGAAGTCATCCCGCTGCGAATGGTGACAATTCTGCAGTCACTACGCAAGCAAGTGAGCATGCATCATGCCATTTGTACAAGTGACTCGGAGGGACTCCCTGCCTCCATCTCCACTGCATATTGCCATGGTTTGTCTAGGTCCTCTCTTTCGCCTTCCTCACAACCCTCTAGCTCCTCTGGCTGTTTCTGCTCCACCCCTCCTGTCAGATTACTAGAAAAACTGCCCATTTGGCGAAACCTAATCTGTGCTCCACTGTGCCAATCCTCCTCCTCCAGTTCAGCCCCCACAGGGCTCATGTGGCCGTGAGATGTAGGCGCCACGTCTCCAGTGCACTGACCAGCCATCGTTTACAACACATGTTGTAAGAAATGAAGCAGTGGAATGATGTCGTTCATCCCGTAATCCTGGTGACTTACTAATAATGTGGCTTCTTCAAAGGGCCTGAGCAAACGTAAGTTACCCCTATCCGCTTGGATCATCAAGAAATTGGTGATGGTTTTTCTCTGTTCATACAGTCGGTTCAACATATGGAGGGTGGAATTCCAACGTGTGGCAACGTCACAAATCAGACTATGTTGTGGGATACCGTTGTGATGCTGCAGCTCAAGGAAAGTGTGCTTTGCGGTGTACGAGTGGCTGAAGTACATGCAAAGTTTCCTTACCATTGTTGGGATGTCTTGCAAATGAGGGGAACACTTCAGGAACTGATTCACAACCAGATTGAACACGTGTGCCATGCAGGGAGCATGGCTCAGCCTTCTCAGTCGCAGTGCATTCAAGATGTTCTTCCCGTTGTCAGTCATCATTGTTCCCATTTCAGTTTTCTTGGAGTAAGCCATGCTCCGATTTCTTTATGAATGACTTTTAGCAGTTCCTCCCCTGTGTGACTCTTTTTCGCCAAGGCAAACCATGTGAAGAACAGCGTGACACTGCCGTGCCCTGCACACATGGTATGCTGAAGGGCCACTGAGACTTGTCTGGGCAGTGGAGGCTGAGGACACTGTGGAGGATGAGGAGGCAGAGTCGCACACTGTCACAGAACCAACAGCCTGAGAGCATGGAGGAGGAAGCGGTGTGACCTGTCCAAGTTGGTGTTGTGGCTGTGCAGGAACCACATTCACCCAGTGAGCCGTAAAGGACATGTATTGTCCCTGACCGTAGTTACAGCTCCAGATGTTGGCACTTTGGTACACACGACAGGCTCAAAGACTGGCCCACCTTCTCCTCCACAAAATTTTGCAGGGCTGGTAATGCCTTCTTCGCAAAGAAATGACAGCTTGGCATTCTCCACCTCGGCACAAGCCATCAGTTCTCTGAAAGGTGCAGAGTCCACCACTTGAAAAGGGAGGGACTACAGCACCAGCAACTTGAACAGGAGCACATTCAGCTTCTGTGCTGTTGGATGAGTGGGCTCATACTGTTGTCTGTAGGACATGGCTTTGCCGATGAATTGCTGGTGGAATGACTGACTAAAAGCAGGAGGAGCAGGAGCATCTGAAGCGACTGAAGGAGGGTATGACACACAGCTGCTCCCTTCGGCTGAGGTCGTGGAGCTTTGGCTGGCTGAAAGAGGGAGTGGCGTGCCACTGGGTGATGCAGCAGGCTGGATCACTACATCGGAGCCACAGTTCTCCCAGGCCGCTTTATGGTGGCAAAGCATATGTTGACGGAGGGCCTTGGTACCAACATTGGGACCCTGGCCACGCTTCACCTTCTGCCGACAGATCTTGCATGTGGTTATGTGAACCTCCTACGGATGCTTGATGAAAAAATGACACACTGCAGAGTAGCTGATTTTCCCACTAACAGTCCTCACTAATTGACTGCTACTGCCGCCGTCTCCAGTAACCCCTGTTCCACTACCTCCCGGGAAGGTAGGCTGCCACGAAGCAGTTGATCTCCCCTAAGCATGCTTGGCTCCAGATTTTCCTCTGCCACTATGCTGACTGCCAACCATGCTACCACCTTACTGGCTCAGCTGCTGCCTCACAGGCAACCTGCAACTCTCTTCTCCTGATGATGATGAAGCCCCTTCTGCACCCTGCTCTCAATTGTGATCGGCTTCATCATCATCAACAAGTGTCTGCACATCACTGATGTCCTCCTCTGGTTCCTCAACAGTGTCTGCTTCAGGACCCGGAACACTGGCAACACTGCCTCCCACTTTACTCTCCTCATCTCTACTTGCCCACCTAGTGGAGAAAGCGACGGATGTCTCGTCCCCTTCTTGGCTGGGCAGTAGCAGCTGACTATCCTCTATTAGATCGTCCTAAGTGAATAGTGGAGGTGAACCCACAGCATAAGATACTTCTTTAGGGGAGGGAACAGAAAACGACAATGGGAGGACAGAGACTGCTCTTGGGCCATGCCAACTGAAGGTTGTGTCTGAGGAACCCACCGACTGTTGACTGGGGGTGTCAGAAGTCCCTTGTGATGAAGTGGATGACTGTGTTAACCACAGATGGGTTGCTGGTCGTGACACGACCGCTAGCTGATAACCGGGGCTCAGGCCTCTCACTGCGACTCCTGCTGCCACTTGTCCCTAGTCTGCTGCGACCTCTGCCTGAAGGATTTAGGCCTCTGCCACTCATTTGTGCACATCCTGGCACTTCTCTGCCTGACATACTTAATGCTTATATGAAGGGAGTACAATACGCTTCACTACGCATAAAACAGTATTTGTCTAGAACAGCAGCAGGTGTGCACTTTTGGCTGGCCTTTCACAGTATCTAGGCCCTTGACAGATTAACAGGTACAAAATAGTACACTACTTAGATATAGGTATGTGGTATGCACTGATGAGGGCAGAAAAATGCTCTACAGTACACTTAAAAAAGTATCTGAGTACAACACCAGACGGTGAGTACTTTTGCCTGGACTTTCACAGTATGTAGGCCCTTGACAGATTAACAGGTACAAAATAGTACACTACTTAGATGTACATATGCGGTATGCACTTATGAGGGCAGAAAAATGCACTACAATACCCTTAAAAAAAACTTATTTAGTAAAACACCAGCAGTACACAACAGGGCTGCAGCCAAAAAAAGCTGTGTACTAAACACAAAATTGCACTCTGTCAAAGACTATTAGGAATGGACTTCTGTGTATTATACCATCTACACACTAGTATAACCAGCAGAGGATTTGTTGTGTAACACAGAATTGCGCTGAAAAATTATTCCTGCCTCCTCTGCTAAGGTTTATGAAGTTGAGGCAGCTTGTTGAAATGTATGAGGCAACACACAGCTATCTGCCCCTCTCTGTAATACTATGCCGAAGAAAGTGACTGGGAGGTGAATGCCTGCAGCTCCAGTAAAAATCATTTTCAGTGAAAAAAAAACTATGTTCTCGAAAGTCCACGAGAACGCTGATGTGACTAGGAGGATGTTAAATACTGCTGAAATGTGCTTTTCTCTGCTGTAACACACACACACACAGGCTCTGTGTCCAATGATCCTTCTGCAGTGTATTGTAATGAATTGAGGAGCCGGAATTATGCCTGCCGTTTATATAGGGCTGTGACAGGGGTGACTGGCTACTGATAGGCTGCATCCTGCATGTGATTCAGGGTCATCCTGCCTACTTCGCTTCCTGCCTTGCCTTCCTGCCTTCCCAGCGTTCCTTGCCCCATGTACTGGCATGTGGATCTGCCATTTTATATGCCCTGGAGCCTGCACCGCAGTAAATTGAATTTAATGAAGCGATTTGCATGATAGAATCGCACCGATATTCACAGTCATTGCAAATCAAATATTTCCTGAAATTCGGTACAAATTCGGGTTTGTCAGCTTCGATTCATTCATCTCTAATAATAATCAAATATACTCATTTCCACAGTATGAGAAAGCACTTAAGAAGTTTTAACCATTTCAAACTACACCTCCTAGAATGACTTAAAGGGGTACTCCACTGGAAAACATTTTCTTTTAAGTAAACTGGTGCCAGAAAGTTAAACAGATTTGTAAATTATCAATAATATAAAGTAGAGAAAAGATGGTGGCTATGGCACCTAACGGTCTGTTAAACAATGCAATGAATGGAATTATAAGAGGTCCCACAATTATCCAAGAAAATGTATAGTGGTAGTCCATATACATGAAGAATGTCCTGCGTAACAGTGGTGCCTGGACAGAATAAATGCAGTACAAAAAAATGCCAGTAATAAAGAAAAGGGGTCCGGAAACTCACATTAAGACGCTATCTGCTAATCGACACGAGGTCCGTCCATGGGGCAGGAGAAGGTGAGGGAAGCTCAGGAGGCGATTAACCGGTTTATTTCGTGCACATGCAATGAGGCCGGATGAAGTGCATGTGCACGAAATCAACCAGTTAATCGCCTCCTGAGCTTCCCTCACCTTCTCCTGCCCCATGGACGGACCTCGTGTCGATTAGCAGCTAGCGTCTTACTGTGAGTTGCCGGACCCCTTTTCTTTATTACTGGCAGATTTGTAAATTACTTCTATTCAAAAAACGTAATACTTCCTATATTTATCAGCTGCTGTATGCACCACAGAAAGTTATTTTCTTTTTGAATTTCCTTTATAGTTTTACTACAGTGATCTCTGCTGACACCTCTGTCCATGTCAGGAACTGTCCAGAGCAGGGGAGGTTTGTTATGAGGATTTGCTCCTACTATGGACAGCTCCTAAAATGGACAGAGGTGTCAGCAGAGAGCACTGTGGTCAGACAGAAAATACATTAAAAAACAAAAGAACTTCCTGTGAGGCATACAGCAGCTGATAAGTACTGAAAGGATAAACATTTTTATAGAAGTAATTTACAAATCTGTTTAACTTTCCGGCACCAGTTGATTCAAAAAAAATGTTTTCCAGCAGAGTAACCCTTTAAAGGCAGGCAGTAATGGACATGCTTAGGAAGGATCTGCGCTTGTCTTGGGGCTAAATGGGTATGTTGTGAGATTACTTTAATACTGTGGGTAGCTTTTTGTGAACTGGTATTTCCGGTTTGACTTTTCTTTTTTTGACTAGAAATCCCACAATTCCATTTTCCTCCCTCCCACACATCAGCCACCCCACCCATTGAAACATAAATGAGCTGCATTTATTCAAAAGAACTATGGTTTCCAATCAGGGTGCCTAAAGCTGTTACATTAGTCGCAGATTGATCTCTCTCCCACCAAGCGATCCCTTCACCCATTGAAGCAGACAGGCTCCCTGTCATCAGCTGACTAGTGAGTCAGGTCTCGGCCGCATTGCAATCTGGGAAAAATCAGAGACAACAGTCATTTTGTATGCTGTTAAAAATAAATATTGGTGGTGAATATAAGAATTGTGAGAAAACTGTCACACGCAGGTACAGACACTATATTATGAAGAACACTAACTTTACAGCCCCTGTAGCATAGTCAAATAAAAAAAAAATACTGGAATACCCCTTTAAACCCTTAAGGACCAGGCCAATTTTCACTCTAGGACCAGTGCACATCATCATTTCTTTATGAAAAATGCCAAAATTTTATGAAAAAATTTGAAAATTTTGCATTTTTCTAACTTTGAATCTCTTTGCTTGTAAGGAAAATAGACATCCCAAATAAATTATATATTGATTCACATATACAATATAACAACTTTATGTGTGCATCATAAAGTTGACATGTTTTTACTTTTGGAAGACATCAGAGGGCTTCAAAGTTCAGCAGCAATTTTCCAATTTTTCACAAAATTTTCAAAATCGTAATTTTTCATGGACCAGTTCAGGTTTGAAGTGGATTTGAAGGGCTTTCTTATTAGAAATACCCATAAGTGACCTCATTATAAAATCTGAACCCCTCAAAGTATTCAAAATGACATTCAGTAAGTGTGTTAACCCATTAGGTGTTTCACAGGAATAGCAGCAAAGTGAAGGAGAAAATTCAAAATCTTAATGTTTTACACTCGCATGTTCTTGTAGACCCAGTTTTTAAATTTTTACAAGGGGAAAAAGGAGAAAAATCATCTCAAAATTTGTAACCCAATTTCTCTCGAGTAAGGAAATACCTCATAAGTGTATGTCAAGTGTTTGGCGGGCACAGTAGAGGGCTCAGAAGGAAAGGAGTCACAATGGGATTTTGGAGATTGAGTTTTGCTGAAATGGTTTTTGGGGGCATGTCACATTTAGGAAGCTCCTATGGTGCCAGAACAGCAAAAAAAAAACCCCAGTTGGCATACCATTTTGGAAACTACAACCCTCAAGGCACGTAACAAGGGGTCCAGTGAGCTGTAACACACTTTTCGATAAAGTCGAATGTGTAAATGAAAAAAAAATTTTTGGAGTGGAAGTCAGGAGCCATGTGTGTTTACAAAGCCCCCCTTGGTGCCAAAACAGTGGACACCCCCACATGTGACCCCATTTTGGAAACTACACCCCTCACAGAATTTAATAAGGGGTGCAGTGAGTATTTACACCCCACTGGCATTTGACAGATGTTTGGAACAGTGGGCTGTGCAAATGAAAAATTACATTTTCATTTTCACGGACCACTGTCCCAAAAATCTGTCAGACACTTGTGGGGCATAAATGCTCACTGTACCCCTTATTACATTACATGAGGGGTGTAGTTTCCAAAATGGGGTCACATGTCCATTGTTCTGGCACTATGGGGGCTTTGTAAACACACGTGGCCTTCAATTCTGGACAAATTTTCTCTCCAAAAGCCCAATGGTGCTCCTTCTCTTATGAGAATTGTAGTTTGCCCGCAGAGCACTTTACATCCACATATGGGGTATGTTCTTACTCAGAAGAAATGGGGTTACAAAGTTTGGGGGTTTTTTTCCTCCTATTTCCCCTTATGAAAATAAAAACTTTAGGGTAACACCAGCATTTTAGCAAAAAAATCTGATATTTCATTTTCAAGTCCAAATTTAACAGAAATTTGTCAAACACCTGTGGGGTGTTAAGGCGCATTATACCCCTTGATACGTGAGGGGTAAAGTTTCCAAAATGGGGTGATGTGTTTTTTTTTTGTGTTTATGCCAGAACTGCTGTAACTATCAGCCACCCCTGGGCAAATTACCAATTTAGGCCTTAAATGTACATGGCATTCTCTCACTTCTGAGCCATGTTGTGTGCCCACGCAGATCACTTCACACCCACACATGGGGTATTTCCGTACTCAGGAGAAATTGCGTTATAAATTTTGGGGGTCTTTTTTTTCCTTTTAACTCTTGTAAAAATGAAAAGTATGGGGCAACACCAGCATGTTAGTGTAAAACTTTTTATTTTTTTACACTAACAGGCTTGAGTAGACCCCGGCGAATCGCAGGGCAGGGGTGGTGGGGGGGTCAAAGTTGAGATCCCCGCTCAGCCCGCCGCTCGAAGTCCGGGCAAAGCGGGGTAAAGATGGTTACTTGTGGTAGACTATAGTGGTCTCCAAACTGCAGCCCTCCAGATGTTTCAAAACTACAACTCTCAGCATGCCCAGACAGCCTTTGGCTATCTGGGAATGCTGGGAGTTGTAGTTGTGAAACTAGAAGGCAGCAGTGAAGATTACCAGATCTTCACTGCTGCCTCTGTCTCCACCACCGTCGCCTACATTCTGCTGCCGCTGCTCCTCCCCGCCGTCGGTCCCCCGCTGCCTGCCGCCGTCCCCCGGCTGTCTACCGCCAGTTACTGCCGCTGCCACCGCCATCTTTACCCCGCTCTGCCCGGACTTCCAGTGGCGGGCCAAGCGGGGATCTCAACCTTGACCTTTTTTTGGCCTTTTTTTTGTGTCACAGGAATAAGGCCCCCGTTAAAATGGTCTAAAATCACTTTAGTTCAAGTCACTCTTTCCAGCTGTTGCAAAGATACAACACCCATTATGTCTGGAGAGCTTCAGGCATTATAGGAGTTGTAGTTTTGTAACAGCTGGAGCCTCAAATTGGGGTACAGTTTCATCCATTATTACTGCAAAACTTAGAAGTGAGGAGAGATCTAATGGGACAGTCAGAAGAAAACACAAACATAAAATGACTCACAGGAGACGTCTTCTCTGTTGTCTTTCCTTTTCTTCTTCTTCTGGTCCAGACGCCAGGTCTTCTTCCAGCTCCATCTTCCTCTGTAAAGTTTGACGCCTGGACATCATTGGTTCCTCACTCTGCCAGCTGATCCTCATCCTCTGTATAAAGACAACAATCATTATAACCCTTCAAGAGACTGTGCTTCCTAAATATAATACTGCCAAACAGTGTGTACCCTGTATATTATACTGCCAAACATCATACCTTCTAAAAATAATACTACCACACACTGTGTCTTCTGTAATGTGCACAGAGAAGCAGCATCTTATTGAAAACAAGCAAAATTCTGCTGGCGGAAGTTCGTAGTGTGGATGACCCCTAATTCCCCCAGACCTCTAAGTCCTCCTCCAGACTCCTGCTCCCAGAGACCCCTAAGGCTAGGTTTCCCCTTTTTTTTTTTTTTTACCTCCAAATAGTAATTATTGTAGTAGTTATGGTAATTTGGCATTTTTTTCTTATGCTTTTGCCTTCTCTGGAAACTTAGCTTTAGTCCTCCCCTGGTCCTTAAGTCCCCCCCCCCCCTTCAACACTCCTGGTCCTTCTACACTATTCCACTTTTCTGCACCCCCTAACCCCCCCCCTCCCCTCAGTTCCCTTCACATTCCTCTGCCCCCTTTACCAAACCCACACTTACCTTATCTCCCCCACCCCCCCCCCCAAACAACCTCACTTCAGCCCCCCCATGCCCTCCTGGTCCTTCTCCACTACACTTTTCTTCACCAACCTCCCCCCAGTTCCTCCACATTAGGTTGGCAGTATAGTTCCCCCACATTAGGTTGTAGTTCCCCCACATTAAGTGCAGTATAGTTCTCCACATTAGGTGCAGTATAGTTCTCCACATTAGGTGCAGTATAAGTCCCCACACATTAGGTTCACAGTATAGTTCCCCACATAAGGCTGGGTTCACATCACGTTTTTTCCTATACTCCTACACGGGTCCACGGTTTTAGGTCCGGTAGAAAACCGTATATGGGGAAAAACAAGCCGACCGATTCACTCCGATCGGCCCATTGAAATTAATTACATACGGGCCGCATACAGCAGGTATATGGGAGCGCACGGTTTTAGCTCCCCCCAGCCGTATGCGGCCCCATATAGGGAAAAAACGTGATGTGAACCCAGCCTTAGGTTGGCAGTATAAGTCCCCGCACATTAGGTACAGTATAAGTCCCCGCACATTATGTTGGCAGTATAGTTCCCTCACATTAGGTTAGCAGTATAGTTCCCCCACATTAGGGGCAGTATAGTTCCCCTACATTGGGTGCAGTATAGTTCCCCACATTAGGTGCAGTATAGTTCCCCACATTAGGTTGGCAGCATAAGTCCCCGCACATTAGGTGCAGGATAAATCCCTGCACATTAGATTGGCAGTATAGTTCCCCCACATTAGGTTGGCAGTATAGTTCAACCACATTAAGTTGGCAGTATAGTTCCCCCACATTAGGTGCAGCCTAGTTCCCCACGTTAGGTGCAATATAGTTCCCCACATTCGGTGCAGTATAAGTCCCTTCATATTAAGTTGGCAGTACAGTTCCCCGCACATTAGGTGCAGTGCAGTTCCCCCACATTAGGTGCAATACAGTTCCCCGCACATTAGGTGCAGTACAGTTCCCTGCACATTAGGTGCAGTACAGTTCCCCACACATTAGGTGCAGTACAGTTCCCCCACATTAGGTACAGTACAGTTCCCCCACATTAGGTGCAGTACAGTTCCCCCACATTAGGTGCAGTACAGTTCTCCCACATTAGGTGCAATACAATTCCCCCACATTGGGTGCAGTACAGTTCCCCCACATTAGGTGCAGTACTGTTCCCCCACATTAGGTGCAGTATAGTTCCCCCACAGACAGACATACAGCCATGCAGGGTATAGCTGTATGCTGTATGCCTGTGTACTGCCCACTTCAGCGTTCCGACCACCGCTCCTCCGATCCCGTCCTATTGGCCATAGCAGAACGTCCCGGGACCGAAGGAGCGGTGATCGGAACACTGAAGATGACGTGCTGGTGACTTACCATGCGCTCGCATCCTCCTCGATGCTCCCCTCTTCTCCTATGGGCGCAAGCACTGGACGTCAGTGATGTCCCTGTGTGCGCTGCCTCATGGCAGCCCCTGCATTTTTAATGTTAATGCGGGGCTGCAGAGAGGTAACTGGGACATCCTTGTGTCCTGAAAAGATATTTCGGGATACAGGGATGTCTCGAATGTGACAGGGGCCCCCTGTGGGCATGGGGCCAGGTGCAGGCACTCCAGGAGTGCCAATGATGATCCGTTCCTGCTTACACCAAACAGATTAATACTGACTTGTGAGATGGAAAGATGAATCCTGGTAGGTAGGGTCCTGTTATGATACTGAAGCCTACTCCGCAGGGGCATGAACTTCCACTGTTCAAGTAATCCTTGCAGGATGACCAGTTGAGATTAGATTTGAGCTAGGACTCTCCTCAGAACACTCAGCAAAATACACCTGAACCAAACTGTAGCTCACAAGACTACACAACTCCTCCCCCCACTGCACTATATAGGGGAGACTTCATCCCCTTAACGCGGGGCCAAGCCGGGACTTGTGGCTAATAGCGCACGGCACTGATCGCGGTACTGCGTGCTATTAACCCTTTAGGCACAGTGTTCAAAGGTGATCACCGTGTCTAAAGTGAAAGTAAACTGTACCCAGCTAGCACAGCGCGCTGTTTGGGACCGTCACAGCGAAATCGCGGCATCCCGAACAGCTGGCAGGCACAAGATGGTCCTTACCTGCCTCCTGCGTTCAAAAATTGATCAAAAAGTCCGATCAATACAAAAATGGTACCTCTAAATACTTCAGATCACAGCGCTTGAAATGAGCCCTCATACCACCCCGGACGTGGAAAAATAAAAAAGTTATTCGTGCATGTAGTTATGATTTTTTCCAGAAGTAAGACAAAATCAAACCTATATAAGTAGGGTATCATTTTAATCATATGGACGTACAGAATAAAGAGAATTTATCATTTTTACAGAAATATGTACTGTGTAGAAACGGAAGCACCCAATAGTTACAAAATGGTGATTTTGTGTCGCACAATGATTTTGTTTTCCGTTTCAACATAGATTTTTTTGTAAAATGACTGATGTCATTACAAAGTAGAATTGGTGGTGCAAAAAATAAGACATCATATGGATTTCTAGGTGCAAAATTGAAAGAATTATGATTTTTTAAATGTAAGGAGGAAAAACCTAAAAACCCTCAGTCCTTAAAGGGGTACTCACCCCGAAGACATCTTATCCCCTATCCAAAGGATAGAGGATAAGATGTCTGATTGCCGGGGTCCTGCCGCCGCATTCTACATTGCGGCACCCACCTGTAACGGCTTCCGGAACCGCTGGAGGTCCTCAGGCTAAAACTATCTCGACCACGGGGACCACGGGGACTATGGGAGGGGGCGTGAAAGCTGTGACACCCTCTCCCATAGACTTGCATTAAGGGGGCGGGGTGTCACCTCACACGGGGGCGGAGTAATGATGTCACAATCTTACATCCCCGTGGTCGGGATGGTATTAGCCTGAGGGCCTCCAGTGGTTCCGGAAGCCGTTACAGGTGGGTGCTGCATGGTAGAATGCGGGGTCCTCAGCGGGCTGGACCCCCGCGATCAGACATCTTATACGCTATCCTTTGGATAGGGGATAAGATGTCTAGGGGCGGAGTACCCCTTTAAGGGGTTAGGGGTTCCCATTGACAGGCAGGGCACATAAACACATTAACACATTAATAACATATATATATATATATATATATATATATATATATATATATGTATATATATATATATATATATACATATAACAAGAATATAATTGATTTAGAAAAATATTACTTTGCAATAGAAGATAATCATGTGTGACAGAGTGTCTGGAGAAGTAGTGGACGGGGTCTATGTGTGCCTGAGGTTCCTCACTTATGTAATTTAAAGCAACCAGGGAAATGTTCAGCAGAGGTCTATGCAGACATCTCTGCAATTTGGGTTTGTATAAAACCTGTGTGTTTTTAGGGCCTGTGTTGCTGGAGTGGGGAGAGAAGGGTGGGCCCCCACTCCATCCGGACAGTCCGGGTTTTGGGCTGTCAGGTAATCACTCCTCAGGTGTGCTGGCCTGATATAAGGCTGATAATTCAGACACATCTCTTTCTCAGCCTGGGAACAGGTTATCTGCATGGAGCCTGTGAGAGCACTACAAGTGGTATGGACTTTGCTATATTGTTTGGTGCCCGGTATTAGGCCGGCACTTGGTTAGTGAGGTTTCCTGTTGTTAGTTAGAGCCGGACAGGCTTAGGATTTTGTTTTTTATATTTTATGTTCTGTACCTCAACCTGTCAATAAAACTGGCTGAGGTCAGTTAAACGAATCCCCTGCTGTTTGGACTGCAATTTCTACAGTGTTCCTGCAAAACTGTGCCTGTCTACCCAGGAGACGTTATCCCCGTTACCTAATCCCTTACACATGATTAACCCCTTCCCGCAAATGGACGTATACTGTATATATGTCCATTTTCTCCATGCCTTAATGGATGTATATATGCATCCATTCCCGATCACGGTGCCGCGGGAGTGCGGGCGGTGATGGGCGGCTGGGGCCAGAGATCGCATTTCGTCGGGCACCTGCCGCAGCTGTCAGGATCGGAGCTGCCCTCCGATTCTGACAGTTAACCCCTTCAATGCTGCGGTCAATGTGACCCCAGCACCGATTGTCGGTAACAAAGGGAGGGAGCTCCCTCTGTTCTTCAAAGAGACCCCGCGATGCGATCGCAGGGTCTCATTGGTAGCGATGGCAACCAGGGACCTCCGAACGGCCCCTGGTTATCTCACTTGTTTTTTTCTGGCACTTTTTGTCAAACTGCCACTGCAGTTATTGAGCCAATGCCAGAAGTGTATTCAAAGGGAATAGGACATATGAAGGAGGGACTTGCACTTCTCCTCCCTTATGGATCCACTTCTGACTTTGGCTAAAAAACTGCAGTGGCAGATATAAAAAAAACTGCCAGAAAAAAGCCAAGTGGAAACAGCCTAAATGTGATAAACCATCAAATAAAGATTAGGCATCACTATAATCATACCGACCTGCAGAATAAAATCACCATGTCATTGATGGTAAACACCGTGTAAAAAAAAAAAAAAAAAAAAATAACAATTTTGCCAAAATTATTGCTTTTTTGTAATCCTGCCTCACTAAAAATGTAACAAAAAAGTGATCAAAATGTCAGACATACCCCAAAATAGTACTATTCAAAACCACTACTTATCCCGCAAAAAATAAGCCCTCACATAGCTCCATTGGGGGAAAAAAAATGTTACAGATCTTAGATTGGGTGACACTAACTAACTAAAAACACGGTGCTCTGTCATGTCTGAGGCCTGTGTGTGAGTCATGTTGCGCACAAGGGCCACATATGGGATTTTTTCTAAATATGACAGAATTAGGGGAATAACTTCTAAGTCCCATAACATCCTAAAAAAGTAAAACAACTTTTAACATATGCTGCCAACATAAATTATATATATATTGTAAATGTGAATTAATCACTGCTTGATGCTGTGTGACTATCTTTCTTAAAAGTAGAGAATCTGGAATTCGGGAAAAATGCAAAATGTTTGAATTTGTTTGAAAAAAAATTTTTTTTCACATTTTCACACAAAAATTTTCAGTTTTTAACACAAAAATGCTGAATTTATTGACCAAAATTTACCACTAACATTAAGTACAATTTGTCACGAAAAAACTATCTCAGTATCACTTTAAGTTACAGTGTCTTGAAGTTATAACAACATGAAGTGGGACAGGTCAGATTTGAAAAATAGTCCTTGGTGGGTACTCTGGTGGAAAACTTTTTTTTTTTTTTTTTTTTTCTTTTTTATCAACTGGTGCCAGAAAGTTAAACAGATTAGTAAATGACTTCTATTACAAAATCTTAATCCTTCCAGTACTTATTAGCTGCTGAATACTACAGAGGAAATGATTTTCTTTTTGGAACACAGAGCTCTCTGCTGACATCTCTGTCCATTTTAGGAACTGTCCAGAGCAGCATATGTTTGCTATGGGGATTTTCTTCTACTCTGGACAGTTCTTAAAATTAACAGAGATGTCAGCAGAGAGTACTGTGTTCCAAAAAGAAAATAATTTCCTCTGTAGTATTCAGCAGCTAATAAGTACTAGAAGGATTAAGATTTTTTTAATAGAAGTAATTTACAAATCTGTTTAACTTTCTGGCACCAGTTGATTTAAAAAAATAAAATAAAAAGTTTTCCACCGGAGTACCCCTTTAAGGCCAAAATTGGCCTGGTTAATATAACAGTAAGTACTTTGGTGGGCCCGACTGCCAAGCTGCCCGAGACACTCCAAAGCCACAGGACAGCTATTGGTACTGGGAAACCACATATATTTCTGAGGCTATTCATCTAGCTTTGCTCATTTCTGAATAGGACCTTGTAAAATAAGCCATTTTTATCAGACTTTAATCCGTTATTAATTTCATTTGGGGTTTGAGGACTATATGAGACTATGGTAACTTAGTTGCTTTTTCTTTTACCATAAGGCATCATAAACAGTGTCCTGTTCAGTATTCATGTGCTCCATGAGCCATGTCAATACTAGCTGTGCTTAAAGGGACATATTTTGCATGTTACATAAGAGGAATACAAACATGACATCGCCTTACTAGATATGAGCTTTCAGGGCATATTTATGGTTTAGAATACGTTAAAAAATATATAAAGTGTGCCACATGAAAACTGGTCATATATAGCAATCTGGCCGCAGAAGGGATTATTATTTTCACAAGGTAATTAAATATGAGTTATTCAGTAGCTGTATAGCCCTTTTGCTCTCTATTTTCTCACTATAAAAACGAAATTCTGGTTCCACAAGTCCCGGATGATTAATGCTAAACATTGGAGAGCCGCACTCTGCCAAACCACACTTAGATTTATGCCCTTCCTTCTGTTTAGAACAAATGGTTGGCTTAAGTAGCCCTGGATCCTGAACGTTCATTGCCATAATGATATTCTCTCCCAGCAGAAATAAAATGGGAAAATATTCTGGCAGATTAAAATGTTGAGAAAGTAACACAATACAAAGTAGTGAAGGGAATTATATGTCTACTTGATATCTACAGATTAGTAAAACTACAATGAGTTCCGGTAAGGTTCATGATCCTATATCATTGCCGTTGGTATCTATGCATTTTTTAAGCCTTTTTTGTTGTTGTTGTTTTTACAAGCAATCTGCATATTTTACTGATATTATTATTCATGGTAATGCTATGTTATAATGCACCTTTGGGAATTTCTGAATGTGACAACTGGACTTTATTGCTGTGCGGTAAATGCACTAAATAAAATGACCTCTTGCTACACGCACACTGCGTTAATTAGCAGTTTCATTAGTTATTGCGGCGTGAAGACATTCTGCTGCTTATAATGTTCAGAGTGTTGACACAATGCAATTCATTAAAAGAAGAAATGTTCCAATCACAAATAAACAAACATAATTGGAATATGGCCATTAAATGTATTGTTCTGGGAGCGTAAACTTCCTTTACTATGTGCCCCTTTTATACACTGTCTAGACTGTACCTGCGGTGCATACAAATGCTGCCCATGACAGATTACTTATAGCTCAGGTTAATTGTAAGCGTGACATGATCATAACATCATATCTAATTCTGGTCAGAGGTGGGGAAAATGTTACATTTTTACTTGTTATTTAGTAACAGTAAAGTATCTTGCAAATTTTTGGTATGCGTTTTCCAAAATACCCTCAAAAACCTATGTTTCTATGAGACATAGTCCATAGTTTTTTCGAAGCATAGAATGTGTCAGCAGATAAGAACCATTTGGCCCATCTAGTCTGGCCAATAATCTGAATCCTATCAATAGTCCCTGGCCCATCTTATATGAAGGATAGCCTTATGCTTATCCCATGCATGCTTTCACTGTATTTGCAGCTACCACTTCTGGAGGAAGGCTATTCCATGCATCCACAACTCTTTCCTGATATTACTTTTAAACCTTTGCCCCTTAAATTTAAAACTATGTCCTCTGGTGGTAGTTTTTCTTCTTTAAATATGCTCTCCTCCTTTACCGTGTTGATTCCCTTTATGTATTTAAAAGTCTCTATCATATCCCCTCTGTCTCTTCATAGCTAAACATGTTAAGGTCCTTTAACCTTTCCTGGTAAGTTTTTTTTTATCCTGCAATCCATGTACTAGTTTAGTAGCTCTTCTCTGAACTCTCACTAGAGTATCTATATCTTTTTGGAGATACGGCCTCCAGCACTGTGCACAATACTCAAGTGAGGTCTCACCAGTTCTCTGTACGGCAGCATGAGCACTTCTCTCTTTCTACTGCTTATACTTCTCCCTATACATCCAAGCATTCTGCTAGTGTTTCCTGTTGCTCTGTTACATTGTCTTCTTACCTTTAAGTCTTCTGAAATAATTACTCCTAAATCCCTCTCCTCAGAAACTGAGGTCAGGACTGTGTCAAATATTCTACAAACCCCCAAAGGATTAAGAGAAAACCTCTATATTGCAAGTGTCAACTAATACTAAAACTTAACTTTTATTTTCATCAAATAATAAGTGAGGAAACAAAAAGCATTAAAATTACAAGACCACTGCTGTCATATATATATATATATATATATATATATATATATATATATATATATATATATATATATATATATATAATGAGGAGGAGGCCTATGTTGGTCAATAACACACTGATCGGTTAATTTACTCAGACATCTCTGATGTATAGTTAGGAGTTTAACTTAGGGATTCTGAAAGACTGGATAATATCCAGGATGAGATAAATGACTCTCTGCTATATAGCCACTTATAAACGTGGCAACTGGTCAATGTTTAACCATAATGTATATCCAAATGTTAAGACCACTTGGCCTCTCGCAGCTGCTGTGTACCGCTGGCACAAGTGCTCAATTGGGACCTTATTTATTGGCTATTATGAAGCATAGACTGCAGTGGAGTTGCTAGTTAAAATACAATACTGCCGCACCCCGAGATGTTTCGCCACTATGATGTGGCTTTATCAAGGAGACAGAGAAACATGGAAAACCAACACTTCCTCCTGTTCCCTGTCGGATCTTTGTGCCCTGTTGCCTTGGAGAAAGCATTCCCTTTTATATCAGCTAATCCGTCTACCAGTTCTCGTGCTATGTTTCCTGATCACTGTTCCTTGCCGCCTGCCCAGACATACCTGCCTGTCCCAGACTCTGAGTTCATCTCTTCCTTCTGTGCCACACATCACCTTGGCTGCCTTTGTGGACGAGTCGTGATGTGAGTAGCAACCTGGGAGACGCCTGCCACAGCAAGTCCATCCCGCTGAAAACCAGCAGCTCCTTAGACTCTGCTGGCTCACGCCATCGTCCACTCAGATACAGCAGATCCACACCACCAGACATTACAGTAAGATCCAGACATGGATCCCGCCAAGGTGCCTCTGACGAATGTCGCTGATCTATCTGCCATAGTGGCACAACAATCTCTGCAGATTGAGCAACAAGCGCAACAGCTGAATCAGCTATCTGCAATTATGCAGCAGCTCCTCTCCGCTCAACAGCCGCAGCAGCCTTCACCTGCTTCAATGGCTCCTCCGGTGTTTGCAGCTTTTGTGACTTCTGTTGGCTCCAAGTTAATTTGTCTCTGACGACAAAGTTCGAAGGGGACCCTAAATTGTGCAGGGGGTTTGTGACCCAATGTTCTATGCATTTGGAAGTAATGGCTGATCAGTTCCAGATGGAGCATGCCAAGGTGGCGTTCGTGGTCAGTCTTCTTTCCGGAAAAGCCCTAGCCTGGGCCACACCTCTCTGGGACAGAAATGATTCCTGTGTCCTTCAATCTGCAAGCCTTCCTTTTGGAATTCCACTATGTCTTTGAAGAGCCTGCACGGGCCTCCTCGGCCAAAACCGCACTTCTGAATCTCTGTCAAGGGGACTCTACTGTTGGTAACTACGTGGTCCAGTTCAACATTCTAGCTTCCGAATTGGCCTGGAATAATGAGGCTCTGGATGCTACCTTTAAAAAGGGACTTTTCAGTACAGTTACGGATGCTCTCTCTGCATGGGATCCTCCATCTTCTCTGAGTGAGCTCATTCTCTTGTCCACTCGCATCGATGTGCATTTTGCAGGAGGAAATACGCCAAGAACGTGAACCAGTTGGGAGACGTAATTTTCCCCAATTGGTGCCAGTGTTCCAGTGGCCACCTCATCCACCAACGTTGCCAAGGTCTTCTCCAAACTTGATCTGCGAGAAGCGAACAATCTCATCAGAATTCGGAATGGAGATGAATGGAAGAGGGCCTTTAACCCCTTAAGGACTCAGCCCATTTTGGCCTTAAGGACTCAGACAATTTAATTTTTACGTTTTCATTTTTTCCTCCTCGCCTTCTAAAAATCATAACTCTTTTATATTTTCATCCACAGACTAGTATGAGGGCTTGTTTTTTGCGCGACCAGTTGTCCTTTGTAATGACATCACTCATTATATCATAAAATGTATGGCGCAACCAAAAAACACTATTTTTGTGGGGAAATTAAAACGAAAAATGCAATTTTGCTAATTTTGGAAGGTTTTGTTTTCACGCCGTACAATTTCTGGTAAAAATGACATGTGTTCTTTATTCTTAGGGTCAATACGATTAAAATGATACCCATTATTATATACTTTTATATTATTGTTGCGCTTAAAAAAAAATCACAAACTTTTTAACCAAATTAGTACGTTTATAATCCCTTTATTTTGATGACCTATAACTTTTTTATTTTTCCGTATAAGCGGCGGGATGGGGGCTCATTTTTTGCGCCATGATCTGTACTTTTTTTTGATACCACATTTGTATATAAAAAACTTTTAATACATTTTTTATAATTTTTTTTTAATAAAATGTATTAAAAAAGTAGGAATTTTGGACTTTTTAAATTTTTTTTCGTTCACGCCGTTCACCGTACGGGATCATTAACATTTTATTTTAATAGTTCGGACATTTATGCACGCGGCGATACCAAATATGTCTATAAAAAATGTTTTTTACGCTTTATGGGGGTAAAATAGGAAAAAACGGACGTTTTACTTTTTTATTGGGGGAGGGGATTTTTCACTTTTTTTTTACTTTTACTTTTACATTTTTTTACATTTTTTTTACACTTGAATAGTCCCCATAGGGGACTATTCATAGCAATACCATGATTGCTAATACTGATCTGTTCTATGTATAGGACATAGAACAGATCAGTATTATCGGTCATCTCCTGCTCTGGTCTGCTCGATCACAGACCAGAGCAGGAGACGCCGGGAGCCGCACGGAGGAAGGTGAGGGGACCTCCGTGCGGCGTTATGAATGATCGGATCCCCGCAGCAGCGCTGCGGGCGATTCGATCGTTCATTTTAATCGCGAACTGCCGCAGATGCCGGGATCTGTATTGATCCCGGCACCTGAGGGGTTAATGGCGGACGCCCGCGAGATCGCGGGCGTCGGCCATTGCCGGCGGGTCCCTGGCTGCGATCAGCAGCCGGGATCAGCCGCGCATGACACGGGCATCGCTCCGATGCCCGCGGTTATGCTTAGGACGTAAATGTACGTCCTGGTGCGTTAAGTACCACCTCACCAGGACGTACATTTACGTCCTGCGTCCTTAAAGGGTTAATAACCGTGATAGGCACTTCGATTACCTTGTGATGCCCCTTCCATTTTTCAAGAATTTGTCAATGACGTCTTCCGTAATCTTCTTTACACTTGTGTTGTGGTGTATTTGGAAGATATCCTGATCTTTTCTCCCAACTTGGAGGTCCATCACACACATGTGTGTCAGGTACCATGCCTACGGTATAATTGCCTTCACGCCAAACTCGAGAAATGCATCTTCGAGAAGACAAATTTTCTTTTCTGGGATATATTGTCTCCAACCAAGGCTTCCAGATGGACCCTGATAAGCTGTCTTCGGTTCTTAACTGGCCTCGGCCTTCTGGTCTGCAGGCTATACAACGCTTTCTAGGGTTCACCAATTATTATCGACAGTTTATTCCACACTTTTCCTTGCTAGTTGCCATGATTGTGGCTCTCACTAAGAAGAATGGTAACTCCAAATCCTGGCTTCAGAAGACCAAAGAAGCGTTCTCCCAATTGAAATCGCCATTTGCCTCTGCACCTGTTTTGTCAAAACCCGGTCCAGAGAAACCCTTCTTCCTCGAAGTAGATGCCTCTTCTGTAGGAGCCGGAGCAATACTGACCCAAAAGACTTCCAGGGGTAAAACCGTGACTTGTGGGTTTTTCTCCAAGACTTTTTTGCCTGCTGAGAGGAATTATTCAATTGGAGACTGTGAACTTTTGGCCATTAAGCTCACCCTGGAAGAATGATGTCATCTACTGGAAGGATCTACTTATCCCATTAGTATCTACACGGATCATAAGAATGTTTTGTACCTTCATTCCGCTCAGCGGCTGAATCCCTGGCAGGCCAGGTGGTCCTTTTTTTTTTTTTTTTCTCTAGATTAAATTTTCTTATTCATTTTCGACCCGTGGATAAGAACAGTAAGGGCGATGCTCTCTCCAGGGCTTGTGATGTGATGGGTCTGGACTCCTCCCCTCGGCACATCGTGCCTACAGAATGTTTGATCTCAGTAGCTTCTCTTGACCTACAGCAAGTTCCACCAGGAAAGTCTTTTGTGCCATCCCGCCTTAGAATTAAGGTATTGCATTGGGGACACTCTTCTTTACTGTCCGGGCATCTGGGAATACGAAAGCCCACTCAGCTGGGAATAAGAAAGTCCACTCAGCTCATCTCCCGATATTATTGGTGGACGAATTTGGAGCGAGATGTTTCAGATTTTGTCCATTCCTGTGTTACCTGTGCCCGTGACAAGATGCCTCGACTTAAACCTGCGGGTCTACTACAACCTCTGCCGATTCCGCAGTTTCCTTGGACACACATTGCCATGGACTTCATCACTGATCTACCACCCTCCACTAACAACATGGTCATCTGGGTTGTCAAAGATCGTTTCTCCAAAATGTCCCATTTTGTTCCTTTTGTCTGGGCTTCCCTCTGCTCCAAAGCTGGCGGATCAATTCTACCGGCATATTTTTTGTTTACCTTTACATATTGTCTCTGACCGAGGGGTCCAGTTTGTTTCAAAGTTTTGGTGGGCTCTTTGTTCTCGTCCCAAAGTCAAGTTGGACTTTTCCTCTGCATATCACCCGCAGACCAATGGCCAGGTAGAAAGGGTGAATCAAATTCTGGGAGACTACCTCTGTCACTTTGTTTCTGCACTACAGGACAATTGGGCAAACCTACTCCCTTGGGCAGAGTTTTCTTGTAATTACCGAGATTCTGAGGCTACTAGAAATTCACCATTCTTTATTGTCTATGGCCATCCTCACCCACCTCTTCCTCTACCTACTTCTTCTGGTGTACCTGCCATGGATGTTTAGGTCCAAGGTTATATGGGTTTGGTCCCACTATGTGTTCCAGCAGTGACTTTGTTATTTACGGGTTCTTAAAGGGGTACTCCCGTGGAATTATTTTTTTTTAAAATCAACTGGTGCCAGAAAGTTAAAACAGATTTGTAAATCACTTCTATTAAAAAAAATCTTAATCCTTCCCGTGCTTTTTAGGGGCTGTATATTAAAGAGAAATCCAAAAAGAAATGCATTTCCTCTGATGTCATGACCACAGTGCTCTCTGCTGTCCATTTTAGGAACTGTCCAGAGCAGCATATGTTTGCTATGGCGATTTTCTCTTCCTCTGGTCAGTTCCTAAAATGGACAGCAGAGAGCACTGTGGTCATGATATCAGAGGAAATTAATTTCTTTTTTGGATTTCTCTTTAGTATACAGCCCTTAAAAAGTACTGGAAGGATTAAGCTATTTTAATAGAAGTGATTTACAAATCTGTTTAACTTTCTGGCACCAGTTGATTTTTAAAAACAAGTTTTCCATGGGAGTACCCCTTTAAGTCAATGATCTGTTTTGTCCCAGTGTTACTCCTGAGGATCCCGATTACCAATCCGGTGAAACACATTGGGTATGGAAAGAAATGTTTCTTTGAGATTGTATACTTTATTTTCTTTGGAGATGGGCCATATTGCTAACGGTGTTGCTAGGTGGATCTAGTGTATATAACATTGAGAGTAATCCCAAAACCTTGCCACTGAGATATATCTATTTATTGGTATTGTACTAATTGGTGAACCCATTTTGTACTATTGTTGCATACTTTGCATATTACTGTATTTTATTTCATGAGGGATATAGTTTAGTTTTAATTGGTTATAATTTAAAGTAATGTTTTAATTATGGTGCTTCAGTGATAATATTTAATTGCACGGTATTGAAAATTGAAATCATTATATCCTTATTCATTCTGTGATTGGTGTGTATGGGGTTAGAAAGGAATTTCCCAGTCTTTTTTTCCTATCCCGTGAATACAAACAGTGGAGAGACAGTGCTAGAACCATGCTCAAACATGTAGTATGAGAACCTAACTCAGTCAATATATACAGCACTAGAATCAACTCTACTACATATTTACAGCACTGGAAACAAGCCTATTACATAGACAAATTGCAAAGATTGGTCACCCAAGTTTTTAATATATAAACCATGACTCCCAAATCAACCTGAACAATGGTAAGGGGATGATGGGAGTAATTTTACAATCTAGACTAGGGCCATATATCTCATATGCAGACCAAAGAGTAAATACAGTACTGATACACTGTAGTGAGAGGGTAAAGAAAAAAATACATTCAGTGACTCACAGGTAACACCTTAAAGTAGTTTTTCTTCCCAGCTCAATCCAGCTTAAATAAAACGCACACTGCATCTTTAAATATAAGTGCCATGTACGGTACTTAATGTAACATTGCCATACACTGAACTCCTTGAAAATAACATTGTTGTATTCAGCGCTTCTATAATTGTAATGGCAGGCAAAATTATTTTAACATGAGGATAAAAATATATTTATGTAGGGGATAACTTGCTTATTGCAGGGGCTTTCTGACTGCTTGAGGCCCCTTTTGATCTAAAGAACTGGTCCCCAGTCTCCATTAGAATGGATCAGCTAAAATATATCTTTATAAGGTGGCAATACCCCTTTATCCCATTCCCACTTTAGATGCTAAGTCCAAATTTTTAAAATTGCCACTGATATATATGAGTTCAGACAATGAATTGAGTGGCAACATGCATGCGTGACTCTCCGCTCCATTCCGGGTGCCCATTCTTAAGATTGAGGGGCTCACAACCAGTTCCCCTGCAATCTAAGTTGGTATACCCCTTCAAAAAAGGGGGTCATGCATAAATTTAGAGTACGTCATGTATATCTGTCCATGATCCCCTTACACCTGAGGCTCCACTTCTGTAACTTTGTTAAGCATCCCTTTGAAAGTAGCCTCTTAAAAAAAGGGCTACAGAAAGTAACTATAGCCTAATATAAAAGTTAATTAAAAAATATTGATCAAAGGTAATTAAAAAAAAATCTATTTACCAGTAAATTTAAATTTGTGAAAATTATTTGCTTCCATGTTTCTTTTAAGAATCTACTAAAAAGCATGAATAACATTAGCAATTAAAACTTCAAATCTTCACAGTGGGAATGCAAAAAGAAAAAAACTTGCATATTGTAATTTTGCGTTCCATGAATAAATCTACAGTAAGAATGCAAATCAATCAATATCATCATTTAATGTTGCAGTTTTCATACTAATCCATAAACAGATGACAAAAAATTCTTCACCAGCAAATAGATCTTAATCTTTCCATAAAGCTTTAATAGAATCTAATTTCCCAAAATGAAGATAAAAGATGTTTGAATGCCGTACGCTGTCTACCTTTTGTGCTCACCAGATGAATTACTAGAATTGATAATAAAAATCACAGAGGCAATTTCATATTTACATATTAATAGTGGTAGCCTTCATTCAATAGTCAGCCAACCAATCAAAACTAGAAAATGAAACTATGACATCTTGCTTTGCATAGCTTTGTTTAAAGTGCTACTCTCATTAGTGAAAAAAAAAAAAGTCAGTGAAGACCTGTACACATAATAATATAACATTTTTGATTTTTATGTGTAAAATACCCTTTGATCTAGGTTTGCCTTGAGCTGTGTAAGGGGCCCTAAAATTTCTCATGGCAGCCCTGGCCATGCGTAACCTATCTGGTGAAAATACACAAATAAGTTCATAAAATGACCAGGATAAATAATTTTGCAATCAATAATAATCATTAAGCACCTTGTATTGCTTGTCTGTGTGCATGGAAATGCTCTTCTTCCGAAAAGACTGTTGTCTGGGTCCTGTCTGGATCTCACAGGGGTTCAGCGCACACTGGTGAAAGCTGGCTGCTGCACTGCTCTGATGCACAGCAGGGAGATAACCACACTCCAGATCCAAAATATCTTGTTGTTAGGACCAAAACGACTTGGCTACCAAGGTTCACCTGCACTATTAGAGAGACAGAGACCCCTAGTGGCTGTTCTTTTTTAACAATTTTTCAATATCTTTAGCAATCAATCTTTTTTATTGAAGTATATTAGTAAAATGCTTAATGTTTAAGGAATTTGTTTCTAAAAAAAATAAAAAAAAAATAAAAAAAAAACAGTAAAGCTTTAAAAGATAGGAGATATGTGTATGCTCCATACTAATGGTTTCCAATATGTGGCTCTGCAGGCATTGATTCACTACAACTCCCTGCATATGGTTGTCAGGGAATTCTGGAAGTTGTAAATTCACAAGATGGAGATGACTGCTTTACATCATTTTCAATACATTTTTTGGAACAGTTTTAGATCATGTTTAAAACACCACAACCAAAAATTACAATAAAGCATATCAATCTTTATTAAAGGGGTTATCCAGAAAAAAAAAAAGATATATATCAACTTGCTCCGGAAAGTTTGTAAATTACTTCTATTAAAAAATCTTAATCCTTTCAGTACTTATGAGCTGCTGAAGTTGAGCTGTTCTTTTCTAAGTGCTCTCTGATGACACGTGTCTCGGGAACCACCAAATTTATAAGCAAGTCCACATAGCAAACCTCTTCTACTTTGTGCAGTTCCCGAAACAAGCAGAGATGTCAGCAGAGAGCAATGTTGCCAGACAGAAAAAAAGTCAACTTCAGCAGCTGATAATTATTGAAAGGATTAAAGGGGTTATCCAGCATAAGGTGATTTTAGTACGTACCTGGCAGGCAGTAATGGACATGCTTAGGAAGGAACTGCGCTTGTCTTGGCTTAAATGGCTATGCTGTGAGATTATAACACTGTGGCTATGCTTTTTGTGAACTTTTATTTCCTGTTTTCAGTTTTCTTGTTTGCCTACAAATCCCATGATTCCATTTTCCTCCTTCCCACACATCAGCCACCCCACCCATGGAAACATAAATGAGCTGCAGACCTGTGGTTTTCAATCAGGGTGCATCCAGCTGTTGCATTACTTGCAGATTGCTCTCTCCACCCATTGAAGCAGACAGGCTTCCTGTCATCAGCTGACTAGTGAGTCAGGTCTCTGCCACATTGCAAGCTGGGAAAAATCTGAGGCAGCAGTCATTTTGTATGCTGTTAAAAATAAATATTGGGGTTAAAATCACATAAGAATTATGAGAAAACCGTCACACACAGGTACAGACACTATATTATGAACTACACTAACTTTACAGCCCCTGTAGCATAGTCAAATAAAAAAAAAATCCTGGAATACCCCTTTAAGATTTTTTAATAGAAGTAATTTCAAATCTGTTTAACTTTCTGGAGCCAGTTGATATTTAAAAAAGTTTTTTCCTGGAATACCCCTTTAAGTGCAAATGCTACAAATGTATTAAAATTATTATGCATACATCAATTGGCACTATACATAAATCTCAGCAGTGAACACACTACTGAGGCAGGCAAGGTAATAGTGCTATTGCAATAGGGAAGAAACTAATATTTTCATACATATATCCTAAAGTCATAGAAGTCTGATTTATCCAAATAACAGGCTTAATTCATACAAGTTCAGAAACAAACTAAAGACAATAGATAATACATAACAAATCCCTGGATCTATTATACACATATAAGCCTTATCACAGTGTTTACAGACCCTAACATAGAGCTTCTTCAGGGGGCATGAGGACATATTGAAGATCAGCGGTCTCCAAACTGTTGCAAATGGTTGCAAAATTACAACTCCCAGTATGCCCGGACAGCCAACGGCTGTCCTTGCATGCTGGGAGTTGTGATTTTGCAATATCCGGAGACTGTGGGTAGCAGTTAACATGTGTGTTAGCCATGGGTGGTGTAGGGAAATACCTTATCTCCTTGTGACGCCAGGGCACCATTAGCCTATACACAGTCCGAGGTTGGAGACAGCTTCTCCTGGGCCACACACTGATGTCAGGTTACAGATAACTGTCTTTACTGAGCAGGGTGCAGTTGGTATTACACGGACAGTATGGTGCGATTGAGAGGATGCAGTGTAACCCCTTGGGAGCCCTGTTGCTTGAGAGACTTGACGATTGATCCTGGTAGATAGGGTTCTGTCAAGGTCTTGTAGCTTTCTCAGCCAGGGAATGAACTTACACCAAGTGAGTGATCCTTGCAGAATGACCAGATAAAGTAGATTTGATCTGGGCCTTCCCTTAGAGCACACAACACACCTTACACCTTTACCACACTTGCTCAGCTTACAACAGTGACTAGCACTGGACGGCACTGGGGCAACTCCTCCCCCATTACACTATATGTGCAAGAATTTAGGGGTTCCCATTGGCAGGCAGGGTCACATTGGGTACACTGCTCCTTTCCTTAAAGGCACAGTAAAATATAAATAACATACATGAAGATTAGAGATGAGTGAATTTTAGAAAAATTAAATTCAGCCAATTTGCCAAATAAAAAAAAATCGATTTGATCGAATAAATTATCAGCAAATTTTTACTAGTAAGGTATTTTAAACCCTTAAGGACCAAGGACGTACCGGTACGTCCTTGGTCCTGCTCTCCTTATATAACGCGGGGTTACACAGTAACCCCGCATCATATCACGGCGGGCCCGGGGCATAGTGAAGCCGGGACCCGCCTCTAATAAGTCCTATCAATGCAAAAATGGTACCGTTAAAAACTTCAGATCATGGCGCAAAAAAATGAGCCCTCACATTGCCCATACATGGAAAAATAAAAAAGTTATAGGGGTCAGAAGATGACAATTTTAAACGTATTAATTTTTCTGCATGTAGTTATGATTTTTTCTAGAAGTACGACAAAATCAAACCTATATAAGTAGGGTATCATTTTAATTGTATGGACCTACAGAATAAAGATAAGGTGTCATTTTTACCAAAAAATTTACTACGTAGAAACGGAAGCCCCCAAAAGTTACAAAACGGCGTTTTTTTTTTCAATTTTGTCGCACAATGAATTTTTTTCCATTTCACCGTAGATTTTTGGGGTTTTTAAACTTACAGTGTGCCTTACTGTATAATCACATTCCCCCTGACTTCAGTATATTAATTTTATTCAGTGTATATGTATGATTTCCCCCCATCCCCTCCCGCCTGCTGCCCAGTCATCTTCTAGCGCTGTCATAGCGCACAGCAGGGACATGTCATTCCATTCTCTGCTGCTCTTCTCTGTACTTGACAGAGAGGAGCAGCGGAGAATAGAGGGACCTGTCCGCCCTGCTTCATTCTTTCACTGCTGCCACCACCGGTTCCCGTCATGTCCCCGCTGCTACCCTGCTTCAAGTGCAATCAGAGCGCATGGTGGGGACATGTCAGTCTATTCCCCACTGCTCATCTCTGTACCCGATGGAGATGAGCAGTGGGGAAGAGACTAACATTTCCCCACTGTGCGCTCTGATTGCGCTTGGAGCAGGGCATCCGCGGGGACATGTCGGGCAGCGTTGGGGAATAAATGAATGAAGCAGCGCACAGGGGGGACAGGTCAGGTATCGGTGGTGGCAGGGAATGGAACACTATAACAGCGCACAGGGGAGACAGGTCCCTCCATTCTCTGCTGCTCCTTTCTTTCAGATACAGAGATGAGCAGCAGGAAATGGAATGGCATGTCTCTGCTGTGCGCTGTGACAGCGCTAGAAGATGACCAGACAGCAGGCAGGGGGAGGGGGAGTCATACATATGCACATGGGGGGAATATACTTAAGTCAGAGGGAATGCGATTATAAAGCAATTAGGCACACTGTAAGTTTAAAAACCCCACCAGGAGCCCTGAATGGCTCCTCTGTACCGGCCATTCAGGGCTCCCAGCAGGAAATGTAAAAATATATCAACATCGCTGGGGAGTGGAGCATGCCGCTCGCTCCCCTGTTTAATAACTTCTGATTGCATCTGGTCTCAGAAGTGACATTTTCACATCCAACTTTAACGAAAATTCGTCAAACACCTGTGGGGTGTAAATGCTCACTATACCCCTTGTTACATTTCCTGAGGTATGTAGTTTCCAAAATGGGGTCACACGTGGGTATTT
Organism: Hyla sarda; assembly: GCF_029499605.1. Taxonomy (NCBI): domain Eukaryota; kingdom Metazoa; phylum Chordata; class Amphibia; order Anura; family Hylidae; genus Hyla; species Hyla sarda. The sequence continues at coordinate 207,077,232 of NC_079189.1, forward strand.
ATTTTTTTGCATTTATGTCAGAACCGCTGTAACATCAGCCCCCCCTATGCAAATCACCAATTTAGGCCTCAGATTTACATATTGTGCTCTCACTCCTGAGCCTTGTTGTGCGTCCGCAGAGCATTTTACGTCCACATATGGAATATTTCCGTACTCAGGAGAAATTTCTTTTTTTTTCTGTTTACCTCTTGTGAAAATGTGGCAACATCAACATGTTAGTGTCAAAAATTAAAAACATTTCAGTAAATTGCTGGTGTAGACTCCAACTTTACCTTTTCATAAGGGGTAAAAGGAGAAAAAGTCTCTCAAAATTTTAAATGCAATTTCTACGAAAATACCCCATATGTGGCACTAAACTGTTGCCTTGAAATATGACAGGGCTCCGGAGTGAGAGATGCGCCATGCGCATTTGAGGCCTGAATTAGGGATTGGCACAGGGACGGACCTGGATGCAAGCATTACACTTGCCTCCGATACCCAAAAATCGTACAACAGTGTTTCCGAAAGAGGGGGACTCCAGCTGTCAATGGCTGTCCAACAATACTGGGATTTGTTGTTTTGCTACAGCTGGAGGCTCTGTTTTGTAAACAGTGCCGTACGAGACAATTTTCATTTTTATTGGGGGGGGGGAAAGGGGTTTAATTGTGTAGGGGAGTGTGATATGAATATGTAGTGTTTATCTTTTTATTTTGTGTTAGTGTAGTGTAATGTTTTTAGGGTACATTCACATGGGCAGGGGTTCACAGTGAGTTTACCGCTGGGAGATTGAGCTGCGGCGGAAAATTTGCCGCATCTCAAACTTGCAGCAGGAAACTCACTGTAAACTAGTGTTGCTCGCGAATATTCGCAATGCAAATTTTATTCGCGAATATTGCATATTTGCGAATTCGCGAATATTCGCGAATATAGCACTATATATTCGTAATTACGAATATTTTTATTATTTTTTTTTTTTTTCACAGTACACATCACAGTGATCATCCCTTTCTGCTTCCAGCTTGTGTGGTGTAAAGAAAGCTCTAATACTACTGTGTGAGACCGGTGTGCGAATTTTCGCATATGCGCATTTTCGCATATGCGAAAATTTGCATATGCTAATTTTCGCATGTGCGAATTTTCACTTATGTTAATTAATGTATATGCAAAATTTTGCATATGTTAATTTTCGCATACGCGGATTTTCGTATATGCAAATATAAATCGAGAATATTGCGAATATTCGTCCATATATTCGCGAGTTCGAATATGGCCTATGCCGCTCAACACTACTGTAAACCCCCGCCTGTGTGAATGCCATTCCCATGGGGCGGGAGGGTGTTGTAGTTGTGCAACAGCTGGAGGCACACTGGTTGCAAAACACTGAGTTTGTTACTTAACTCAGTGTTTCGCAACCAGTGTGCCTCCAGCTGTTGCAAAACTACAACTCCCAGCATGTACGGTCTGCCAGTGCATGCTGTGAGTTGTAGTTTGCAACAGCTGGAGACACACTGGTTGCGAAACACTGAGTTAAGTAGAAAACTCTGTGTTTCTCAACCAGTGTGCCTCCAGCTGTTGCAAAACTACAACTCTCAACATGTACGATCTGTCAGTGCATGCTGGGAGATGTAGTTTGCAACAGCTGGAGGCACACTGGTTGTAAAACACTGAGTTAGGTAACAGTATTTTGCAACCAGTGTGCCTACAGCTGTTGCAAAACTACAACTCTCAACATACACTGACAGCCAAAGGGCATGCTGGCAGTTCTAGTTATGCGACAGCTGGAGGCACATTACTACAACTCTCAGCATGCACTTTGGCTTTCCGTGCATGCTGAGAGTTGTAATCATGCAACAGCTGGATGCACACTTTTTCATAGAAAAAAATATGCTTCCAGCTGTTGCATAACTATAACTCCCAGCATGCACAGACAGCCAAAGGGCATGCTGGGAGTTGTAGTTGTGCCTCCAGCTGTTGCAAAACTACAACTCCTAGCATGCCCTTTGGCTGTGCATGCTGGGAATTGTTGCTTAGCAACAGCAGAAGGCGAACAGACCTCACCTCCTGCTGTATCCTGCCGCCACTGCTCCTGCCATCCGGATCCTGCCGCTGCTTGAGGCGACCCCCGCTGACCTCCGCCGAGGTAAGTAGGGCCCCGATCACAGCCCCAATCACCGATGATCACCGCACAGCAGGACGTTGATTGGTCGGTTGTTCCGACAGATCACGTGATCGTGAGGTGACACCCGTGCCACCTCACTCCTGCTGGTAAAGGTTAATAGGTGCCGTCTCGGATGCCATCTATCACCCTTTTTTCCTGGCCACCGGCGAGCAGCAAGGACCTGAATTCCCACGGGCGTACAGGTGCGACTTAAGTACAAGAACGTCAGGGTGTACCTGTACGCCCGTGTCCTTAAGGAGTTAAGAATTGGCAACCAACCGGCAAGGTGGCCAAATACTTAGAGATTTCATGGTATAACCGGGCACATAAGCGTATTGGTTTCTTCTTGGACCAAGGCCGTGCACTTTGGTAGCAGAACAAATGTCAGTTCTGGGGCATTTTTACGAATGTCCTGCACAGGCTGGTGGAGAACCTGTAGCTGATAGAGACCTAAGACATAACAATAGGCCTTCTTCGCCAAAACTTGAACAACGTAACCTTTAGGCTTTTTCGCCAAGCAGAAAAACAGAAGAGACTTATGAAGGGGTGAGCTTTATTGTGTCTCACCTCCTCCACTGATGCAGACTTCTTAGTATGGTGGAGGCTAAGGATCCCACTTGGACGGGCAGCCTTTCTCTTTTTTTGCAGCCAGATGCTTGGGTGGATAAGGTGTATCCGATGGTGTGGTAATACTCTGGATCCAGGAGACCCTGGAGAGTTGTGACCCCGAGATATGAGAGCTGACTGTGACTACCACTTGTATTGAAGTGGCACCCGCCACAGGTACTGCTGTAATGACCGTTGGCGCCTGATCATCCGGTCAAACCTTGTCACTAGGGGGCTATGGCGCTGTCTTTGGGAGCCAAAGTTTCTCCACATAGGGGATCTGACAAATTTTATTTTGGCTGGCTATATGTAGTCACCATTTGAAGAAGCTAATGGCAAAAAGATTTACTATATATGGCCAGTATTCAGCCTAAAGGGAGCTTTTTTAATTTTGTACATGGGGAACTCTGCACAGGGGGGGGCTGGATTTGGTGGTAACAGTACACTCTAAGGCTAGGTTCACACTACAGAATCTCTGGCCGGAAAAATTCCTTTGAGAGATATTGCAAGTATGCCTGGTGCCGAGCACTATTGCCGTAAATTAGCCATGCATATATTGCCGTCCCCATAGAAAACAATGTATTAGAGGCGGATTTAGCCAAAATAAGGAGCAAGATCATTCATTCTGTGTGCACTGTGCAGCAAAACCCCCTTGCCAGCAATTTCCATGTAGAATTTAAGGGTGCGATCACACACTATTTGTTTTTGTGGGTTTTCTGCTGCGTATTTGAAAGTGGGCGAGCTCTTCTCGGCTGTCCGTAGCAGATTTTCCGCGGCAGAATTTATGCTGCGGAAAATCCGCCGCATTCCCTGCTGACTTCAATGGGGCTTGCAACGGATTTTCAGCAGCGTAAATTCCAGTCGAGAAGAGCCCGCCCCCTTTCAAATAAGCAGCGGAAAACCCGCAAAAACAAATAGTGTGTGAACGCACCCTAAAGCAGAATTGCACTTGAAAATTGGGTAGTGTACACCAAGCCTACGGCTGTGTTCACATGTTCAAGTTTTCATTTGCAATAATTGAATACAAAGGCAATAACCGATTATAAATGGAGGACACACAAACCAAAAACTGAGACTTTTCCTCAGTTTTAATCTATTCCTGGCTTTGTATTTAATAATTTCAGTCAAATGCCTGAAGGTGTGAACACGTCGATATAAGAGGCCTAGTTAAATATAAATGGAATGTGTGAAAATGATCAGAAATGAAACATCCCACAAAAGTGAATTCTACAGTTATGACTGAAAGGGTACAATTATGGCTATTTTTATCTATGCAACACATAGCGGCATAGACAGCGACATCATTTAAATTATTATTTAATAAATAGGACACTGTTCTCTTTTCTGTTTGTTACATTGGCAACTATTTGAACATATTGCAGGTGGCTTGTGGAGCATTTATTTGTTTATGATTTAAAGAGGCACTGTCACCAACAGAAAATATTAATTGACATTGCAGATATAGTAAGGCCTCTTTCACACTATGAAAAAAAAATCATTGTGAGACAAAATAAAAAAAAAAAAAAACGCCATTTTGTGACTTTTGGGGGCTTACGTTTCTACGTAGTAAATTTTTCGATAAAAATTACACCTTATCTTTATTCTCTAGGTCCATATGATTAAAATGATACCCTACTTATATAGGTTTGATTTTGTCGTACTTCTGGAAAAAATCATAACTTCATGCAGGAAAATTAATACGTTTAAAATTGTCATCTTCTGACCCCTATATCTTTTTTATTTTTTGCGCGCACGCCATTGACCGTGCGATTTAATTAATGATTTATTTTTATAATTCAGACATTTCCGCACGCGGCGATACCACATATGTTTATTTTTATTTTTATTTACACTGTTTTGTTTTTTTTAACGGGAAAAGGGGGTGATTCAAACTTTTAATAGGGAAGAGGTTAAAAGATCTTTATTCACTTTTTTTTCTCACTTTTTTTTTGCAGTGTTATAGCTCCCATAGGGACCTATAACACTGCACACACTGATCTTTATCATTGATCACTGGTTTCTCATAGGAAACCAGTGATCGATGATTCTGCCGCTTGACTGCTCATGCCTGGATCTCAGGCACTGAGCAGTCATTCGGCGATCGGACAGCGAGGAGGCAGGTAGGGACCCTCCAGCTGTCCTGTAAGCTGTTCGGGATGCCGCAATTTCACCGGTCCCGGCTGTTGTTAGATTGTTACATTTACAATATTAAATGTATCATACAGTCCTAACCTTGTTTGAGACTCATAGGCCATGTTCACACGTCAGAATTTCCAATGCGGAATTCGGCACAGGCATTCCACTGTAGCAGAGTCCAGTTGAATTCAACAGGATTCTGCTGCGCTGTGCTCACGGCAGAATATCCATGCCAGATGTTTACAGCAAGGAAATTTTGTTTTCTGTCTCCGCAGAAAGAATGAACACGTTCCTTCTTTCTGCAGAATGGTGCGGTCTAGGAGATGGCTGTCCGCACAGAGATTTTCCCTGCGGACAGATACGATATGTTTAAACAGATATATCAGTATTACAAAGATCATAAGACATTTTAAGCAGTTTACGTTTAATATATTAGAATGTTTACATAAACAGGACGACACAGAGGACACGTGGTCACACATTTAGTGGGAGATTTATCAAAACCTGTCCAGAGGAAAAGTTCACCTGTTGCCCATAGCAACCAAGACCGTTTTAGAAATGAAAGAAACGATCTGATTGGTTGCTATGGGCAACTCAACAACTTTTAGACTGGAAGAAAGGAGATTTTGTCTAAGGCAAAAGAAAAAGTTTTTTTACACTAAGAACAATAAGGATGTGGAATCCTCTGCCTGCAGATGCGGTTTTATTAGTCTGTACAGACGTTTAAACAGCAACTGGATGAATATTTGCAAAAACAAAACATTAAGGGATATAGGCCCTCATTTTTTTAGCATGTTGTGATGCCCGCGCTGTAGGATGTTGTGATGCCCGCGCTGTAGCATGTTGTAATGCCCGCGCCGTAGCATGTTGTGATGCCCGCGCCGTAGCATGTTGTGATGCCCGCGCCGTAGCATGTTGTGATGCCCGCGCCGTAGCATGTTGTGATGCCCGCGCCGTAGCATGTTGTGATGCCCGCGCCGTAGCATGTTGTGATGCCCGCGCCGTAGCATGTTGTGATGCCCGCGCCGTAGCATGTTGTGATGCCCGCGCCGTAGCATGTTGTGATGCCCGCGCCGTAGCATGTTGTGATGCCCGCGCCGTATCATGTTGTGATGCCCGCGCCGTAGCTGGTTGTGATGCCCGCGCCGTAGCTGGTTGTGATGCCCGCGCTGTAGCATGTTGTGATGCCCGCGCTGTAGCATGTTGCAGAAAATTATTTCCAGTATAATAATCAAATATACCAATTGCCACAGAATGGGAAAGTGCTAAAGAAGTTTTTACCATTTAAAACTACAGCTCCCAGTATGACCTTAAGTATGTGGTAAGGTTATGCTGGGAGTTGTTGTTTCACCCATCATTACTGCAGAATTTACAAGTGACTTCAGCTCTGATAGGACATAATGAGGAGAATACAGAATGATATCAGTGATTACAGGTGACGTCTTCTCTATAGTGAGGAGAATACACAATGATATCAGTGACTACAGGTAACGTCTTCTCTATAGTGAGGAAAATACACAATGATATCAGTGATTACAGGTGACGTCTTCTCTATAGTGAGGAGAATACACAATGATATCAGCGATTACAGGTGACGTCTTCTCTATAGTGAGGAGAATACACAATGATATCAGTGACTACAGGTGACGTCTTCTCTATAGTGAGGAGGATACAGAATGATATCAGTGACTACAGGTGATGTCTTCTCTATAGTGAGGAGAATACAGAATATCATCAGTGACTACAGGTGACGTCTTTTCTATAGTGAGGAGAATACACAATATCATCAGTGACTACAGGTGACGTCTTCTCTATAGTGAGGAGAATACACAATAATATCAGTGACAACAGGTGACATCTTCTCTAGTCTTTCCTTATCTAATTCAGATGGCACATACCACCAGGACTTGTTCCAGCTAAATCTTCTCTCTGCAGAACGTGATGGCTCCTCACTATGTCAGCGGATTCTGATCCTCTATATGAAAACAATAATCATTATAATACTGGCAAACACTGTATCCTTTGAATATAATACTGGCACACACCATACCCTATGAATATGATACTACTACACACTGTACCCTCTGAATATAATACGCCACGCACCGTACCCTCTGTATATAAACCCACCACACACCGTACTCTCTGTATATAAAACCGCCACACAATGTAACCTCTGAATATAAAACCGCCACACACCGTAACCTCTGAATATAAAACCGCCACACAACGTAACCTCTTAATATAAAACCGCCACACACCGTATCCTCTGTATATAAAACCGCCACACACCGTACCCTCTGAATATAAAACCACCACACACCGTACTCTCTGTATATAAAACCGCCACACAACGTAACCTCTGAATGTAAAACCGCCACACACCGTAACCTCTGAATGTAAAACCACCACACACCGTACCCTCTGTATATAAAATCGCCACACACCGTACCCTCTGTATATAAAACCGCCACACACTGTAACCTCTGTATATAAAATCGCCACACACCGTACCTTCTGTATATAAAATCGCCACACACCGTAACCTCTGAATATAAAACCGCCACACACCGTATCCTCTGTATATAAAACTGCCACACACCGTAAGCTCTGAATATATTACTGAAACACACTGAACCCTCCGAATATAATACTACCACATACTGTGCTCTCTGAATATAACCTTGCCATGCACCCTCTGAATACAATACCATAATGTATTGTGGCCCATAAAAACCATACTACCCCAAAAATTCCATATAATATACATTATGGCCGACATGTATAATTGTCTTTAGACAATTTTCTGTGTCAAAAAATTGTGCAAAAAAGGCGTACGCATGTTTTATTTGTGCCTTTTTTGCGCTTGAGTTGCAATCCACTGATTTTGGCAATATACATTATATGGACAGGATTTATGAACTGCGTCTTTTTGTGAAAAGGCGCAAAAAAGGCGCAAAGCCACTGAAAAGTATCTAAAACTACACAAGCCCAGACCAAAGCTTTTTGGTGTATGTGAAGAGTGAACATTTAGAAAATGTGACCTGCACAAAATGTATCAAATGGTCTGCTACCTTTTAATAAATTTGGTGCTCCTACACAGAAAAATACTTCACTTACACCTACAATGGTAAATGCCGGCCTATACCTCTGAAATGCAAAACACTCTGTGCCCCTCATATATAGTAATAATGTCTCATCCTGTGCCCCCACATATAATAATTATAACCCGTCCTGTTCCCCCCACATAATAATAATGCCCTCTGTCCTGTGCCCCTCACATATAATGCCCCATGTCCTGTGCCCCTCACATATAATGCCCCCTGAGGGGGCAGGACAGGGGACATTATATGTGAGGGGCACTGGACATGAGGTATTATATATAAGGGGCACATGACAGGGGGGCATTACATGTGAGGGGCACAGGACATGGGGGCATTATATGAGAGGGGCATTATATGTGAGGGGCACATGTCAGGGGGGCATTATATGTGAGGGGCACATGACTGGGGGGCATTATATGTGAGGGGTACATGACAGGGGGGCATTATATGTGAGGGGCACAGGACAGGGGGTATTATAAGTGATGGGCACATGACTTTGGGTATTGCAAGCAAGTGGCAAATGTTAGGGGGGCATTATATGTGCATTATATGGGCACATGACAGGGTGGCCTCTGTCATGTCCCCCCACATATAATGCCCCCTGACATGTGCCCCTCACATATAATGCCCCCTGACATCTGACCCTGACTTATAATGCCCCCTGTCCTGTGCCCCTCACATATAATGCCCCCTTGACATGTGCCCCTCACATATAATGCCCCCTGAGAGGGCAGGACAGGGTGCATTATATGTGAGGGGCACATGTCAGGGAGGCATTATATGTGAGGGGCACAGGACATGGGGTAATATATATGAGGGGCACATGACAGGGGGGGGGGTCCTGTCATGTGCCCCCACATATAATGCCCCCGTGACATGTGCCCCTCACTTATAATTTGCCCCTCTCACTTATAATTTGCTCCCCCCTCCCCTTTCTCACGTCGTCACCTTTCTCACACGCTGCGGCTGCTCCATTCCTGCAGTCAGTGAGAGCCGCGGGGACGTGATCTCCGGGCGCCGGCGCTATGATGTGATGTCATTGCGCCGGCCTGCCGTGATTGGCTCTCACTGACTGCAGGAATGGAGCAGCCGCAGCGTGTGATAGAAAGGTGATGGTGTGAGAAAGGGGTGGTGGAGCGGGACAGCCGACAGCTCCAGCTCCACCATACTATAGTACAGGAGGAGGGGCAACAATCTCGGGGGGGGGGGGGGGGGCAATTGCCCCGTTGCCCCTCCCTGGATCCGCCACTGAGTATGACAGACAGGACAGGAGTGAGCACAGAGGAGTGCTAGACCCCCCCACTTGCTGGACTTTACCCCTGTCTGTGCTTCAGCTGGGACAAAGATACTGCTACAGCTGGACAGGATTATGGTATGGGTGGTATATGGACCCCTAGTGGTCTTTTTCATGCCATGATTTATTTATTTTTTAATGAAAATAATAGTTTTTATGAAGTATATTAGAAAGGTTAATGTTTTGCCAAGATGTACAAAATAAGACGTTTTTGGTTCTGAAAAATCCATAATAAAATCCATAAACCGTCAGTAATGGTGCACATTGTGTAAATAAATTATTTTAATTTCTTCTTTGAAAATGAACAGTTAAATCTGTCCCATGTGTATTTACCCTTAAAGGGAACGTGTAATAAGAAAACAATTATTTAAATCAAGTTTTTATGTTAAAATTATGTTGGTGATGTCTTTTTCTTATTTCCCATCTTACTTTCTACAATGTTTCCCAACCAGTGTGGCTCCAGCTGATGAAAACCTACAACTCCCAACAGCCCAAGGCTGTCTGGGCATGTTGGGAGTTGTAGTTTTGCAATAGCTGGAGGCACACTGGTTTGGAAACACTGTTCTACAGTATATTTTAAAGTAATCCTTAAACATTGCAGTTTTCAGTCTGTCCACTTTAAGCAGGGAATTCCAGTTGTGTATAGATATGTTCCCAGCAGTCTTCTCCTCATCATCACAGACAAGAAAACAGTGAAAGGTGACACCAGTATATCGATAACACAACATGCACAATATCTGTTTCTCAGAGGTTAGTCTCCCCCTCATTTAGCAATGACTTCTGCACAAGTCACAGAGCATTCCCAGAAAAAGTTACCATTCTAGTGAATAGGGTCTAGGCCAGTCTATTGTCTAAGTGCTGTTAAAAACAGTCAAGTAAAGTTGGCTGACCCCAGAATAATGTACAAATAATTTTAATTAAAAAAATTACAATCAGAAAAAGAAAACAGACAAGTAAAAAATAACATATTTTATTATCTACTCTAGCTAAAATTAGTTAAAAGAGGTTATCCAGAAATCAAAAACAACTTATTTCTTTTAAAAACAGCACCACACCTGTCCTCCAGTTGTGTGCGGTATTACAACTTTGCTCCATTCATTTCAATAGAAACTGAGCGGCAATACCATATACAACCTGAGGACAGGTGTGATGATGTTTTTGAAAGAATTCAGCTCTGTTTTTTCTAAACCTGGATAACCTCTTTAAAAAGTGCTAAACACATTTTGAGAAAAAGCTATTTTAGGAAACCGTTTACTGTTCGCTGTTCAGTATAACAAGAGGTTTGTCAAGAAGCTTGTCTTGCAAGAATGATGTTCTTACTCACTTACACGTCTGCCTGTCATTTTAATTCCAGTTCTCTATGTAGAGATAAATCTGCTGTCTACATTTTTGACAAAAAATTTTTATGTGAAGAAGGTGGCAGATCACAATAAATGCATACGGTCAGTTCAGTTTCATCAATCAATCTGATCTCCTCATTCCTCATACACACGGTGGACAGACTCAATGCCCACGGATTACAATGAACAATGACTGCTGGGTTTTAGAAGATTATTGACCTGTAAGCTCTGGGTTCACTAATAACAATTGATAGCCAAATAAAACCCCATTTAAACATAACTGAAAAAAATCTTAATTTTACTTCTGAAGAACATAACCTTGGAACATGACCAGTATAAACACATGCTTTACTCTATTTTATTATAGACTAGCTGAGTACCAGGTGCTGCCCAGTTTTTCCTACCTTATCCTTGTGGGAGAGGAAAAGCAACAAAGGAGGAAGATTTTGTCCTCATATCCTGTCCTTAAATCCCGATCCCAAATCCCCTCCTCATAATCCGACCTCATATCCTGTCCTCATATTTTGTCCTCATACCTCAACCTCATATCCTCAGATTCCGTCCCCATATCCTGACCTCATATCCTGACCTCATATCCTGACCTCATATCCTGACCTCATATCCTGACCTCATATCCTGGCCTCATATCCTGGCCTCATATCCAAACCTCATATCCCAACCTCATATCCTGTCCTCATATCCTGTCCTCATATTCCATCCCCATATCCCGTCCTCATATCCCAACATCATATGCCATCCCCAAAACCCGACCTAATATCCGTCCTCATATCCCGACCTGATATCCCATCCTCATATCTCATCCTCATATCCCGTCCTCATATTCTGTCCTCATATCCCATCCTCATATGCCGACCTCATATCCCGTCCTCATATCCTGTCCCCATATCCCGTCCCCATTTCACATCCTCATATCCAACCCTCATATCACATTCCTATATCTTGTCCTCAGATCTAATCCTCATTTCTAATCCCCATATTCCATCCTCAGGTGGGGCTGCGTTGTGGTAAATATATTGTAAGATAAAAATAAAAGGGGTGTTGTTTAAATGGTGGGCATGTATTTGCAAGATGGGGCATAGAATGCGGGGAGGGTGTGGCTTGCCAGCTGGACTGATGCATTCCCCAGGAGATGCAGAGCGGTGCTTGTGGAGTAAGGTACCAGAAGTCCTATATACTTGCATGGGGCTTGAAACAAAAACCCCATCCTTCACATATGGGGTAAGTTAGGGTTAATTTAACTATCCTATATATTTATTTGACATATAAGTAACATGTGACCAGGTATTATCGAAATATTTCCAGCCGTAAGGAAGTTATTCTGGAACATACATTTCCCATAGATTTGCACACAAAAACCCAGACCCTCGCAAATGAGTAGGTTAGGGTTAAATTAACTATCCGATATTTTTAGTGGACATATAAGAAACATGCGACCGAGTATTATTGAAATATCTTCAGCTGTTTGGAAGTTATGCGGTAACATATATTTCCCATAGACTTGTATGGGACTTAAAAAAAAATGGGGGTAGTTAAGGGTTAAATTAACTATCCTATATTTTAAGTGGATATATAAGAAACATGTGAGCAAGTATTATTGAAATATCTCCTGCCATGTGGAAGGGCTTGGCAAGAGGAGACACTGGAAGATGGTATTTATGGACAAGGGAGGCACCTATGAAGTTACCAGCGGAACTAGAGTCCAAAAGAGCAGAAGCAAAGAAAGATGTCCTGGTAGAGGTGAACACTTGGACCGGGGTGGTCAAGCGAGGAGAGGAGGTATTGACACCAAGGGATGCCCCTCCAACTTGACAAAGGTGAGCGCGTTCTCTCGAACACGGAGGACATATAGAACAGTCTTTGAGAAAGTGCTCCGGACTGGCACAATATAAGCATAAATTCTCAGTGTGTCGACAGGATCTTTCTTGTGACGTTAAGCGAAAACGGTCTACATCCATAGCCTCTTCAGCAAGAGGCAAAGTAGGTAGCAGGGAAGGATGTTGGGACGCCAGACAAGGTAATGTTCGGACAGGTTATTTTTCTAGGGGAAGTTCCTCTTGCCTCTCGGCAAAAGGCACATCAATTCCGGTGGCTAAACGGATAGGTTTGCTCAGGTTAGTTGGAGAATCTCGTGCAGCGAGAACATCCTTGATACGAGAGGAAAGTCCTTTTTTAAATGTGGCACACAAGGCCTCATCGTTCCAAGAAAGCTCTGAGGCAAAAGTGCAGAACTGAACCGCATAGTCGCCAACGGAGGAGTCTCCTTGGCAGAGGTTTAGTAGAGCCGTCTCGGCAGTGGAGGCTCGTGCGGACTCTTCAAATGCATTGCGGAATTCTGCAAGAAAGGCTAACAGGTTCAGGGAGACCAGATCTCTATGATCCCAGAGAGGAGTAGCCCAGGTCAGGGCTTTTCCGGACAGTAAACTGAAGACAAATGCCACTTTAGCACGCTCTGTCGGGAACAAATCCGCCATGAGTTCAAGATGGATAGAACACTGTGTCACAAAGCCTCTACACAGCTTGGGGTCTCCCTCATACTTAGAAGGCAAGGACAAAGAAAGCTTGGTCCTAGGAGAAGCTGCAGACTTAGGAGGCACAGGAACAGGTGGCTGCTGCTGTTGTTCCTGCAGAACGGCAAGAATCTGTTGCATCATGGCTGTAAGTAAATTCAATTGTTGCACTTGATGGGCTAACTGCTGCGACTGCTGAGCCACGACGGTGGAAATATCCAAGACATCTGGCAAAGGCACGGCAGCAGGATCCAGGGCTGGATTGGAAAGATCCGAGAGACCAGGCAAAGGCACCCCAGCAGAATCCATGGCCGGATCTTACAGTTAGGAATCACGGCATGTGGTGGATCCTCTGGGCCTATGTGGATGGAGACTTGAGCCGTGTGCGGGGGCAGAATCTAAGGTGCAGCTGGTTTTCACCAGAGCCCGCCACAAAGCAGGATGGTCTTGCTGTGGCAGGCGGCACCCAGGTTGCTACCGCTAGCACGACTGGCGTGGCACAGAAGGTAACTGGCAGGTAGGCAAGATGGCAGAAGGTCAGGCAGGTAATACATGTAGAGGTAGAGTAGCAAGGAACAGATATACAGTAACAGGAGAATAGGGACTCATGACTTCACAATGGCATAGACTACCAAAGATCCGGCAGCGAAAGCAGGGAGGGGCAGACACTTATGGATCAGGGATCAGGTGCAAGCACTTTAATTAATTGGGTACTGGCCCTTTAAGAGAAAGAGCTCCGGTGTGCACGCACGCTAGGAGGCTTAGGCACGCGCGCCGTAGCTGCAGGGACACCAGGGAGCTCACACAGAGGATGGTGAGTGATGGGCTGAGACTCGCATACGGTCGCATTCCACGATGCGAATCTCAGCCCCGCCGACAGCGGGGACACAGGCAAGGAGCGTTCATGGCCAGTGTGTCCGGCCAGAGCGCAGTTGTTAAAATACCTGGATAGGAAGAAGGAGGGAGAGTGTCAAATAAGTAGAGTACGATACATCTTAGTCATATGACCTGTCTCAGCCCTGTGAGCTTTGCTGAGAAAAGCATATAAGTGTACTGAGACGCAAGTTCATGAGCAGCCAGATTGTGGATCTGTTTGTAGCTCGATCAACAATGGATCTCTCTACAGCGTCCAGATGTTGCTCCCATGTGGGCATTGTCAGCAAGCCACTATTGAACATAGAGTATGACAGTGTGCAACTGTGGCCGGCAGGCAGTGCGGCCCCTTGTCATTAAATAAATAGTGCTAGTTAATTCTTTTATTGCTTGGCCGGCACATAGCTCTCAGCCCAACAACTGATTTCAGTAATCCAGCGATCTATACAGATTGCTGGTTTACTGTATGTTTGCATATGTACACTGTTTACCTCCTACCCAGGCTGAGCTGTACCCGTAGCTGTATAGCTGCAAGCACAGTTCATCTCCGGTAAGAGCAGGGACTTCAGTCAATATAGTGATGGGAGTCCGGGCTCTGGTAGAGTATGCAATGGTAAGCTATGCAATGCTGTATATCATACAGCCGGTGGAAGTAAGTAGTGATGCTAGGCATCACAACTTACCTCATTACAGTCCATGGGACAGGTGCCCTGCATCCAACCCATGGAATGGTACCCTGGAAGCAGTGAAAAACTGCCACATGGTCAAAAATGGCATCTACACACACATGGAAAAACACCTGAAAAGTACACAGAAAAACTGCAAAAATACAACAAAAAGCAGTTTTACTAGTGATATTTTTCGCCCATTTTTTTCAGGTTTAAAAAAAATGCTGGAAATAAGTTGCGTGGAAAGTAGCCTAAACATTGTTTACAAGATAACAAAATATAATATTTGGACCTCCGGATTAATTCAATGAAGAGTAGTGTGTCAATTAGGGGCCAAAGTAAATGATAAGGGAAAAATATTTACTATGCTCATGTGAGGAATGTATATGCCTATACATTAACAAGTATCAAGTTTAAAGGCAATGCTTAATGTATAAACCAGTAAAATCTCTCCAAAAGACTACTTAAAGGGCATTCTTGAGTAAAATGGCAAAGCAGACTCTTCGGTTCATAAAAATGGAAAAATGCCAGAAAAAAATGCAGTAATACTACAAAAGCAGAAGTGTTTTTTTCAAGTGGTTACCTAGCTTCATAGTTTACCAAAGTGACATCCAGTAGTCATTTTGGTACGTTGCTGATCCCTTTGTGAGTAACAGGGCGTGGATAATTAGGAAACGATAGGAGAAAAGGCCTAGAAAAGGCAGCACACATGATTGACAGGTCTTATTGTGATGTATTATACACTTCATGACTTTTCAGGTGCGCAGATCTTAGTGGATGACAGAATAACATCTCCAGTATTTTACACAATTTCTGGAGGAGATAATTTTAATAGTCTCCACTTAACCTGTCACAATTAATGGTGTTTATTGTCATAGGTTAAGTAGTTTCCCGAAATTAACATTCCTGTGTCTTTTAACATTGAACATAATTCACTGTTTTGTTCCGATTTTTACACCTCATTGTTTATTTTTCCCTTGATTAGATTTCTGGATTGATTGGGGGTAGGGTCTTCGTGATGAGCTCTACCTTTTTTATATGCAGTTGTATATAATTTCTTATCATACAGCTGTTGTGCCTTATCTCGTAGTAAATTATGCAACAACTCAACGTTTCATGTGTCTAACAATAAATAATTCATTTTGTCTTTTTCAGAATGCTAAATGATTATGTGACAAAGTTCCCTTATATGTAATTTTGCTCTTTCTTTGACAGCATTAATGAGTTAGAGCTGTAGAATGCAGTTTATTGTTGTTTTCGCTGATCTTTTTTGTTCCCGTCTGACTATAACTTTCCTGTATAAATGGCAGTATGTTAAAAACTTAACCAACTTTTTGTTTCCTAAAGCTTCCTCAACCTCAAGATATATAAATTACTAATATACTTCTTTTATTTTCAGTGTGTTATTGTCTCCATGTTCCCAGCACCTCTCTCTCTCTCAAGGCATCATCCTCTGCTGCATCAAGATGTGTAGATGGATCTTGTCTCTTAGTTCTATCACTGTCCCCTGAGTGTTTTCACCACCTCTGACCATCTGCCTGTAATATTCACACATATATATATATACACACTGCTCATAAAAATAGAGGGAACACTTAAACAACACAACGTAACGCCAAGTCAATCACACGTCTGAAATCACACTGTCCACTAGAGAAGCAACACTGATTCACAATCAATTTCACATGCTGTTGTGCAAATGGAACAGACAACAGGTGGAAATTATAGGCAATTGGCAAGACACTCCCAATAAAGGAGTAGTTCTGCTGGTGGTGACCACAGACCACTTCTCAGGTGCTATACTTCCTGGCTGATGTTTTTGTCACTTTTTTTAATACTGGCGGTGGTTTCACTATAGTGGTAGCATGAGACGGATTCTACAACCCACACAAGTGGCTCAGGTAGTGCAGCTCATCCAGGATGGCACAACAATGTGAGCTGTGGAAAGAAGGTTTGCTGTGTCTGTCAGCATAGTGTCCAGAGCATAGAGGCGCTATCAGGAGACAGGCCAGTACAAGAGCTGTGGAGGAGGCCGTAGGAGGTCAACAACCCCACAGCAGGCTACCTCCGCCTTTGTGCGAGAAGGGGCACTGCCAGAGCCCTGCAAAAATTACCTCCAGCAGGCCAAAAATGTGCATGTGTCCACTAAAATGGTCAGAAACAGACTACATGAGGATGTTAAGGGCACGACGTCCACAGGTGGGCATTTGCCAGAGAACACCAAGATTGGCAAATTCACCACTGGCGCCCTGTGCTCTTCACAGATGAAAGCAGGTTCACTAAGAGCACATGTGAAAGACATGGCAGAGTCTGGAGATGCCGTGGAGAACATTCTGCGGCCTGCAACATTCTCCAGCATGACCGGTTTGGTGGTAGGTAAGTAATGGTGTGGGGTGGCATTTTTGGGGGGGACTGCACAGCCATTCAGGTGCCATTAGGAACCAAGATGACATCCTCAGACCCCTTGTGAGACCATATGCTGGCCCTGGGTTCCTCCTAATGCAAGACAATGCTAAACCTCATGTGGCGGGAGTGTGTCAGCAGTTCCTGCAAGAGGAAGGCATTGATGCTATGGACTGGCCACCCATTCCCCAGACCTTAATCCGATTGAGCACATCAGGGACATCATCTCTCGCTCCATCCACAAACGCCACGTTGCACCACAGACTGTCCAGGAGTTGGTAGATGCTTTAGTCCAGGTCTGGGCGGACATCCCTCAGGAGACCATCCGCCACCTCATCAGGAGCATGCCCAGGAATTGCAGGGAGGTCATACGGGCTTGTGGAGGCCACACACACTACTGAGCCTCATTTTGACTTGTTTTTAGGACATTACATCAGCCTGTAGTGTGGTTTCCTACTTTGATTTTGAGTGTGACTCCATATTCAGACCTCCATGAGTTGATAAATTTGATTTCCATTGATCATTTTTGTGTGATTTTGTTGTCAGCACATTCAACTATGTAAAGACAAAAGTATTTCCTACGATTAGTTCAATCATTCAGATCTAGGATATGCTATCTCAGTGTTCCCTTGTATATATTGTATGTATATATTGGGACATTTAGGGAAGAATTACTTATGTTTACACAATGCTACCTTGTGCTGAGCAATGCCACAGGCGGAGGAGTAGACAGGGAATGAATGGTAGCAGGAGATGCAACCTTACCAATTGTGCAATAGTCTTATGAAATTAGATGTTCTGCAACAGCTCTGAGCAAATAACAGGCAGGAGTCCTGTGGAAGAAGAGTAGAAAGGAAAGAATAGCCGTGAGAAAGATCTGAAGGAAAACAATACATTCTGGGAATTGAAGTACTAAGCAACAGCTCAGCCAGGAAATACAGGTATAAGGCCCCTAAAACAAATGGATTTTGGTGCTTTTAGAACTGGGAAAGAAAGGTAAGCAATGTTATCTGCATTTGCAGGATTTCTATTTTTTTTTTACCTAAGTCTTAAAGTCTCTTTAAGCTGTGTTGTATATAGGCAACCTGGTATTTTTGATGGTATGAATAACAGAGTCTAGCAGTGTTATGCCTCGGGCACAATAATGAAAATGATGACTATGCTGAAATGAAGCAGAGATGTTTACACACTAAGTAATTTAACCCCTTAAGGATGCCACCTGTTTTTACCTTAATGACTGGGCCCAATTTTGAAAATCTGTCCAGTGTCTCTTTAAGTGTTAATACCTCTGACATGCTTTTACTAAGTGACGTGATTCTGATATAGTTTTTTCATGACATATTGTACTTTATATTAGTGGTAAATCTTTGTTAATTCATGCAGCATTTTTTGTGAAAAACTCCAAAATGTTGTGAAAAATTGGAAAATGTCTGGCATTTTTTAAAATTACTTTTCTTATGGAATTCACTATATGGTAAAGATTATGTTATTTATATTCCGTGGGTCGGTACAAATATGGTGATACCCAATTTATATAGCTTTGTTATGGTCTTTTCTCAACAAAATCCTTTTCCCCTTTTTTGTGTTGTCATGTTCTGACAACCATCATTTTTTTTCCTGCCAACGCCATTGTGTGAGGGTTTTTTTGTGGGACAAGCTGTACTTCTTTTTGGTACCATATTGCGATACTACCGTTTGATCATTTTCTTTGCTGTTGTTGTTTACGACATTCACTGTGCGGGATAAATACAATATTTTTTTTTGTACAAGTCATTATGAACATTGCAATAACTATTATGCATAGGTTTGAGCATTTTTTTTTTTTTTGGGGGGAGTGATAATTTATGGTTTTATTGGGAAAGGGGTATTTATTATTTTTTTTATTAATTTATTGAAAACCTTTTTATTTTCTTTACTTCTCATCTTTTACCTGTAATACTATGCTGCAGTACATTGGTACTGCAGCACAGTATAACTGTCAGTGTACACTGATATGCAACCTGTGTGATTTAGCCTATGGCTCATCGCGCTGAGCAGGAGATTGCTGGGATGTAGGTATACGTCCAGTTGCGCTCACTAGCTAGCAATTTGGACATATGCACATGTCCTGGGGCGGGAAGGGGTTAAGGCAGGTTAAAAACCCCATGTATTTCAATGGAAGGTCCTGATGAGCATTTCATTTCTGCTGCAAGAATTCACATACCCATTCTTGAAGCAGAAATTAAAGGGGTTATCCACCAAAAGGGGATTTTAGTATGTACCTGGCAGACAGTAATGAACATGCTTAGGAAGGATCTGCGCTTGTCTTGGGGCTAAATGGCTATGTTGTGAGATTACCATAAAATTGTGGAAAGCTTTTTGTGAACTGGTATTTCCTGTATGAGTTTCCTTTCTTGCCTACAATTCCAATAATTCCATTATCCTCCCTCCCACACTTAAGCCACCCCACCCATTAAAACATTAATGAGCTGCATCCATTCAAAAGACCTGTGGTTTTTAATCAGGGTGCCCACAGCTGTTGAATTAGTTACAGATTGATCTCTCTCCCACCAAGCAATTCCTCCACCCATTGAAGCAGACAGGCTCCCTGTCATCAGCTGACTAGTGAGTCAGGTCTTGACCGCATTGCAACCTGGGAAAAATCTGAGACAACAGTCATTTTGTATGCTGTTAAAAATAAATATTGGGGTGACAATCACAGAAGAATTGTCAGAAAACTAAACCAACTATAGCATAGTCAAAAAAAAAAAAAATCCTGTAATACCCCTTTAAAGTTGTATTCTGGATTAGGAAAACTCTAATTATTTAAACACATAATGGTAAGGCATGAAATATTCCTAATGTAACACATGTGGTTTGTAATGCACGCCATTTGCTCTATATACATAGGCACTTACCAGCAAAGAGTCTTTTCAAATCCCCTTTGTGGGGTTCATCTCATACTCACTCCTTGCAAACAGAGTCTCCAAAGATTTCACTCGATGACACAACTAAGTGAAGTCTCCCATCCTTGTCCATCACATATAGATAAATAAATATTTATTCAGTAATAACAGATCACATATCACATTTCATTAACATAGGCAAATTCCATTAAGTATATGTCTTCAAAGTGTGTTGGATGGGAGGGGGAGGTGTAAGAGGCTGACACAACCACAATCTGGCAGTGCTCTCTTATTGTAAGATTTCTGATGGAGTAGTGAAAAGAATAATCAGAACAGAATGGCCAACACTGGTACTGTTTTGTAAAAAAAAAAAAAATGTCAGATAAGAGTAAAATTGAACTATTTGGATGCGAAAATGCACACTATGGTTGGAGGAGAAATGACACTGCACATCACCCTAAAACAACATATCAACATAATGGTATGTAAAAACTGTTAAAAAAAAGTGTCAAAAGTACCCCTTCCCTAAGAAAAGTTTGAATCACCCCCTTTTGCCGTTTAAAAACAAAATATAATAACAACAACAACCGCCTATACATAGCCTTAGGCGTTAGAAACAGATTCACCATACAGCAGCCCATGGAGTGCCCAGGAGTCGGTAAGACAGAAGTATAAGGACTCCATTTGATACCACAGCCCTCAAATATAAGCAGCATATGTAACACTTGATATATAGCTGCAGTGTAGCAATAGAATTATGAGAAAGCTAAATATGATTTAAAAAAAAGCTTAAGTTAGATGGTTTTCATATGATCGTATTTTGGTTGGTATGATCACTGTAATCTTTAGCCCAGAGTACAACATGGTAAAATGTGCAACTTTTTCTTGTTTTGGAAATAAATTTGACCACTATTGTACATTCTAAAGGTTGTAATATTAAATTTATTATTACATGCCGAGGAACTGTCATGATTTACATAAACTTACAAAATGAATATACAATTTTACTTGTTAATGCAGAAGAAATACATTTTTGCAGGAAAAATACCAAATGTTGTTTTATAAGATTAGGTTTTATATTCTTTCATACAAAAAAATTGTCTAAATATCACTGTACAATGCATGAGGGAATTTGGTTAATGCTAATAGAATTGAATTTTGGATTGCTATTCCTATCTTGTTAGTCAGAATTGCATTTTGAAATAAGAGTAGTCAGCTGTATTCATGTGAGGAAAATACCTCCTTCATTTGCATGCGATCATTTGCATATTGCATGCAATTGTAAAACTGGAGCCAATTTTAGAACAAGTCTTTCATATAGAATACAAAACACCAATAAACTGAATTGTGTACCTCTTAGGTCTATTTCATACGTTTTTCTTGAGTTTATTTTTGGTTTTCTAAAATATTCCACTCCACTCAGTGTTTTTTGGCCGGCATTTATATAACTTATTTTTTTTACATGGGATGTATTTTTCTGCCATTTTAAATTCCTAGAGAACAAATTATGATAAACATGTTTAAAAAATCCAAAGCTAGAGTCTGCTGTGTGTTGAAATAAAAATGCAATGTAGAACAAGACAACAGAAAAATGTGTGTGAGATCACGGTCACATACAGTAAAATAAGACAAGCAGTGTTCAGGGTTAAAAACATAAGGTATAAATCGGCATATTTAGTTATATGTTCCATAGTTGTCAATGGAAAATCTGCCATTAGTGCACACAAGGGGAAAAATCTGCAATGTTGTCAATTTTGTTAATTAAATATTTTTGGCTGCCTTAAGGGGTACTCCGCTGCCCTGCTTCCGGAGCTCCGCTCCCCAGCGTCCGGAAGTTTATTGTTCCAAATGGCTGTGTGCAGGCTTCCGTGTTCAGGGCCGCCCCTCATGATGTCACACCCACCTCCTCAACGAAAGTCTATGGAAAGGGCGCGCAGTGGCCGTCACGCCCCTTTCCCATAGACTTTCGTTGAGGTGGCGGGAGTGACGTCACGAGGGGGTGGCGTGTCATCACGAGGGGCAGCCCTGAACATGGAAGCCCGCACACAGCTGTTCGGAACAATAAACTTCTGGACGCTGGGGAGTGGAGCTCCGAAAGCAGGGCAGCGGAGTACCCCTTTAAAGGGGTTATCCACCATAAGGTGATTTTAGTAAGTACCTGGCAGACAGTAATGGAGTAATGGACATACTTAGGAAGGAGCTGCGCTTGTCTTGGGGCTAAATGGCTATGTTGTGAGATTACCATAAAACTGTGGCTAGCTTTTTGTGAAATGGTATTTCCTGTTTGACTTTTATTTTTTGACTACAAATCCCACAATTCCATCTTCCTCCCTCCCACACATCAGCCACCCCACCCATTGAAACATAAATTAGCTGCATCCATTCAAATCAGTGTGGTTTTCAATCAGGGTGCCTACAGCTATTGCAGATTGATCCCTCTCCCAGCAAGCGATCCCTCCACCCATTGAGGCAGACAGGCTCCCTGTCATCAGCTGACAAGTGAGTCAGGTCTTGGCCGCATTGCAAGCTGGGAAAAATCTGAGACAACAGTCATTTTGTATGCTGGTAAAAATAAATATTGGGGTGAAAATCACATAAGAATTGTGAGAAAACCATCACACACAGGTACAGACACTATATTATGAACTACACTAACTTTACAGCCCCTGTAGCTTAGTCAAATAAAAAAAATAAAAAATCCTGGAATACCCCTTTAAGAAAAGCTTGCTGAACTGAATTGCAAAATTCTCTGAACACACAATTCTGCCAAAGTTCAAGCCCCATTGACTTCAATAGGATATTGATGTGGAAATCTGCCAAATATAAGACTGGTCTTATATTTTTGTGGAATGCTGAAAATGGAATTTGCCACTGTGGACAGAATGGCCACCACAGAAATTCTGCTGTCTGAATGGGACTGCGGAATCCCATTGAAATTAATGGGCAGTAAATTTTGGCGGAATTCCACGCAGAAATTTTGCCATGTGAACATAATCTTACACCTACTTTTTTATGCAGTTTTTTTTATAATTTTTTTTGTTATGTTCCTGCAATTTTTTTTATGCCTTTTGCTGGACATAAGATAAAACATACTAGATGTTGGGGTGTGATGGCTTTTTGGTTCTCTTCTAATCTAAAGTATTTCTTCTTAAATACCAAGGAGAGAATAATAGAGTCAAAAACGCACTTCATTTGTATGGAATCTGTTTAGGTATCCGTGTCACACACTTGTATAAATAGGTAACTTAGATTGCATATTAACTGCCCTCAAGTGTTACATTGCTGTCCTGGATTCCTAAAAGCCACTGCTTGTGAAATGCATACAAATGTAGTGTTTAGTAGCAAATGACAAAGTCCATCTTAAGGGAACAGGCATACTCTCCATTCTTTTCTGCGGTAGATTTTATATGTGTTCTTCCTGCAGTCGGGTCCCCATGTTGGGTCATTGTTGGTTAACTAAGCCATCGTGGGGAGTGGAGGACATCAATCTACTCTAGCGTAAATGTAGGAAAGGACTTTATTTCAGGAAACATCACAGAGTTAAACTTTTCACAAGTGTGGATGCTGTGCACTTACAATGCCTATCTATGTCTAGACAATGGGTCTCATTTACTAAGCTGAAACCGACCAGTTTTTGTCTGGTTATTTTGTCTGAGACATGTCTGCGCCTGAAAATCCGGCAAACCCGAAAAGGGGGCGTGGTCTGTCACAAAAGGGGGCGTGACTGACCAAAAGGGGCGTGGTTTCACAACCTGACCGATTTACTATGGAATTCACAGAAAATCCTGTGGGTAAATGGCTGGAAATATCCACCTAGAAAAAGCTGGACAGAAAATTTTCCCGACTTTTCCCAATAGTGAATAGAGAGGAATCCTGCAAGTCTGAAACAACTTTTCCCACTAGTAAAACCCGACACTCTTAGTAAATGAGGCCCAATATCTGTCTAGAACAACGGACAACAAAGGGTTATGAACAGTTCACTTCATGCCCAATATCTGTCTTATATGATGCAAAGTACAAATGAGACAGGTTAAGGGTTTTTTTTCCAGCTTCCAGGACTCTCAGGGCTCTCCCATCAGTCACCGCACACTGTACATCTATACTGTACCTCTATGTGATGTCCTGCAGACGCCCTCTTCAGTAAGCTCCTCCTCCTTTGCTTTAGCTCTGTTCCTCAGGCCGTGGTCCTTGTAGTCTGAATTATATGCCTGCTATTCCACCTCTTCCCTGCTCAACCTCTATGGTCCAGCAGGGTTATCAGTTCACCCACATAGAGTAATATTTATCTATACCCAACTTAAAGGGAACCTGTCATCCCCAAGAAATTCACCTGGCAGAATGTGATGTGTGAGTGATGATGCACATACAGTACTGTATCATATACTCTTTGATATACACTTCTTGTATAAATCCATCAGAAAACTACAAGCTGGAACTTTTACTTTATTTATAAGTTTAAAATATTCACTTCTAGGACTGAAAAACTAATTTTAAATATTGGGAGAATTAGACACTTATACTATCACATTACAAGTTGGGAGTACTAGGGACAGAATCAGGTCCCTAGGGCCATATGTGTCATCTAAATAAGATATCTCTTTTGGCCAGACCTCATTTCCAGTAATGTGACTTAAAGGGGGTACTCTTATTTTTTATTTATTTATTTTATTTTTTTAAATCAACCGGGTCAACAAAGTTAAACAGATTTGTAAATTACTTCTATTTAAAAATCTTAACCCTTCCAGTACTTATTAGCTTCTGTATGCTTCACAGGAAGTTGTAACTTTCTGGAGTTCTTATTAGTCTGACCACAGTGCTCTCTGCTGACACCTCTCTCTGTATCAGGAACTGTCCAGAGTACTATAGGTTTGCTATGGGGATTTGCTTGTACTCTGGACAGTTCCTGGTCAACAAAGAGCACTGTGGTCAGACTGGAAAGAATTCCAGAAATAAATACAACTTCTTGTGGGGCATGTAGCAGCTGATAAGTACTGGAAGGATTAAGATTTTGAATAGAAATAATTCACAAATCTGTTTAACTTTCTGGCAGCAGTTGATTTAAAAGAAAAGAGTACCCCTTTAACTGTACAAGCGTCCAATTCTCCTGATAATTCATATTTATTTGTCTGTCCTAAAAGTGAATATCTTAAAGGTATAAACAAAGGTTATGTTTTAGCTTCTTATTTTCTGACATACGGTACTGTATGCATCGCTGCTCACAAAACTCTCTGGGCTGCTGCTCAAGCTACAGAAATGAGAAGTCCTGGGAAAAACGGCCTCAAAACAATGTTTGTACAGATTCAATTTTAGATAGAGAGAGGATATAATGATAGAGATAGCTGAATCTGCTGATAGTTTATTCAGTAGGAACTGTGTAGAGACAAAAGAGAACCTTGGGGAACCCAAACAGCAAAGGGAAGAGGGGAAAAAAAGAAAACCCAGCAAATGCTACACTGAATGAGCGGAACCAGGCATGCGTGTAAAGGTGATGAACTGTGACCCTCCCTTGCAGGACTATTTATCCTTATATGAATAGTTGCTTTTTACTGTCAATAACAAGGGATGATACAGCTATGAAATAAGCCCTGTAGTGCTTAGAACTATCGGATGCTGGTGGGTTGTGCCACCACCCTGTGAAGTCAGGGATCATGGTGCCAAGCAGGGATAGTAAAGAGACAGGTGTAGTGAAAGTGAGATTAACATGTGTAACTGGAGAAGTGGGCCTGTGCTTGGACATTAATATGTAGGCATGATCTTCTGCAGGGGACGCTGGGGGACTGAAAGCTGAGAAGACGCAGGTGTAACAAAACCTCCATGAAATATACATGCAGGAACAGGGACACCCTCCAATGGCCAGGCTACATTACTAAAAAAGCCATATTGTATGTAGCTCCACTCACTTAAATGTAAGAAAAACCAAGGGTTTATTAATGGAGCTCATGTAGAATCAGAGTGCTGCAGTATTGGGAAAACTACAGAGGTAGTCATATATGGGGTACTCCGGTGGAAAACAAATGTTTTCAAATCAACTGGTGCCAGAAAGTTAGACAGCTTTGTAAATTACTTGTATTCAAAAATCTTAATCCTTCCAGTACTTATCAGCTGCTGTGTACTCCAGAGGAAGTTGTGTAGTTCTTTCCAATCTGACCACAGTGCTCTCTTCTGACATCTCTGTACATGTCAGGAACTGTCCGGAGTAGAAGCAAAGCCCCATAGCAAACCTCTCCTGCTCTGGACAGTTCCTGACACGGACAGAGGTGTCAGCAGAGAGCACTGTGGTCAGACTGGAAATAATTACACAACTTTCTCTGTAGTATACAGAGTACCCCTTTAAATTCAAATTCTGGCGCATAGGCCAGTATGAGGCTGTTTAAAATAAAGTGTCAGTAGAATTTGGTTGGCTTGATGGTCATCCGGAATCAATATCCACTGGGAGACTGTCACTGGAGCCTGGTAAGGTACAATTGTGACATTTATGAGAACATTGATATTTTTAGTGGCCTACTATTTGCAAACTGATTTTTCTAAAAATGTAATTACTTAGAGTTGCTCTTTAAACGTATTAGATATTAAATGTCTGATTTGGCGCACTATTTTTTATTTGACTTTTTCTATAGTCATACTATATGGCCAGCTTGACAAGTAAAAGGAATGAAAGTGCACTGCTTGAATGGATGAATGCTGAGCACATATACTTGACACTTCATTAATCCAGATATAGACAGGTTTAGATTACAAAATATGTATTTTTACAGTTTACTCTGCCTTTGTGATTATACTTGGAATGTCATTGTACTCAAATGTCAACTTCTCCCTTTGCGTTCCTGTATATGATAACCTAAAGTGTGCATCTATTCATTGAAGCATGCAGATTATATTACGCGATTTTCATGTTGTCCTTATGGTTCAAGACTCATTCGAACAATACAGAAAAAATTGCACTGTGGGAAGTGGTTTTATGCTAAGAAAGAGTTGATGAATGACTGCGATATAGTGTTTGAAAGGGTATGCCATTAAATATTAGTCACTTACCATACTTTGCAGGCAGACTCTGTAGGAATGCGGGATGAAAAATATTATGTATGATGGTTATAAGGAAAAAGGTGAGCTTGCGACAAATTTTGCCTTAAAATATTTCATTACCTACTGACACCGCAGAGATTACCCTCTGTAAATCTCGGCAACCAGTAGGCAACAATAACTTCTCCATTTTATTTTGGAATGTGTGCTGACTGATAAGATGTACATTTATAGCTGAAGAAAATATAGCTATAGTAAACGGAAAAAAAATAGAATTTTCAATATAAAAAAAATCAGCTGACTTTCTAAGAATATTTCGCTATAGAAAGTTTTAAATATGCAGTGATAATATTCAAAGTTAACAAAAAAATATATAAAACATATACATTTGCTAAATAGCTATATTAGGTTATTTTTAATTACTTACAAAAATATGGCAGCTTTTTTTGGAAATAGATAAAATGTAAAATTGAAGAAAGTTTTGTGGGCAGTCGATTACAGTTAGCACTTAAGCAATTTTGGAAAGAAAATGACTTGAATATTTGAAAAGCAAAATCAAAGCAATATTTTTATTTCATACACAAGGAATGAAATATTTATCACTTCTTATTCTAAATTGAGATGTTAATCATCACAAATCGGAAATTGTACTGTGCTATTTTTTAGCCTATAGTGTAAAGCCTAGGTGTAAAATTGATGCATCTGCTTAGAGGTGGTAAGGGTATTTCATAAAGGAGTGAAGCTTGGAGCTTCCGTGTTTGTGACGTCATGCCACACCCCCTCCATTCATGTCTATGGGAGGGGGCGTGTATCATTATCCTGTCTTAATCTAAGTCCAGCTACGTGAGCCACGCAGGCGCAGTTGAAGCTGCGGTTGTGAGACTATCTTCTTGCTAAGCTTAGTCTGTACAATGACATGGAGGATGCAGCAGCTAACCGGAACAAGCTTTGACAAGTAAGGATGTTCTGATACTTGTCAAAGCTAGGTAGCTAGGAGATGTCAATCATATGGTTTGTGAACACAGCATCATGGTACTAAATGATTGGTAACTGGGTCAAACTGATTGGAGGTTAACAACGTTTGTCAAACCTTCACCAATTACCTATTTCTAAAACATACGTGTCACTACCTGCTGATGACATCACACACAGGAGGTTATATAAACCCCTGAACGGCTGGTTAACATGCCATTTTCTCTAAAGCCCTTGAGAAAGCCACAGCTTGTGGTGAAACTTCTGGTGTTAGCGATGTGTTAAAGTTTTTAAATAATCTACTTGGTCTCTTAAGATATAGGCAACCATGGACAGCAGCCATGATACCTGATTTATTTCACTCTTTAAGCTGTCACGCCCCCTCCCATAGACTTGCATTGAGGGGGTGGGGTGTGACATCAAAGGGGGCCAGAGTCGTGACTTCAGGATCTTACGTCCCCGTGGTCGGGATGGTATTAACCTGAGGGGCTCCAGCGGTTCCAGAAGCCGTTACAGGTGGGTGCCGCATGGTAGAATGCGGTGGTCCCCATAGGCGGGACCCCCGCGATCAGACATTTTATCCCCTATCCTTAGGATAGGGGATAAGATGTCTAGGGATGAGGTACCCCTTTAACCCCTTAAGGACTGAGCCCTTTTTCACCTTAAGGACTGAGCCCTTTTTCACCTTAAGGACTGAGCCCTTTTTCGCAATTCTGACCACCGTCACTTTAAGCGTTAATAACTCTAAAATGCTTTTACCGAATATTCTGAATCTGAGAATGTTTTTTCTTGACATATTCTACTTTATTTTGGTGGTAAATTTTCGTCGTTACTTGCATCCTTTCTTGGTAAAAAATCCCCAAATTTCATGAAAATTTAGAAAATTTCGCATTTTTCTAACTTTGAAGCTCTCTACTTGTAAGGAAAATGGATATTCCAAATAAATTTTATTTTTATCCACAAATGCAATATGTCCACTTTATGTTGGCATCATAAAATGGACATATTTTTACTTTTTGAAAAAATTAGAGGGCTTCAAAGTAGAGCAGCAATTTTCAAACATTTCATGAAAATTGCAAAATCTGAAGGGACAGATGTTACAGAACTACAACTCCCAGCATGCCTGGGTGGTCTAGGCATGCTGAGAGTTGTAGTTTGGCAACATCTGGAGGCCTACCGTTTGGGCACCACTGTAACAGTGGTCTCCAAACTGTGACCCTCCAGACCCTTTGGCTGTCTGGGCATGTTGGGAGTTGCAGTCCGGCCTTCCTTACTTTCACTTTTATTTCTCCCCCCGCCGACGATTCCCTACCTGAGCCGGGATCTCCGCTGGATGTCTGCGATGATCGCCGAGCCCCAGGAGTCTTCTCCTCCAGGTAAAGGACTCCATCTTCTCCCCCCGTTCTGCGCGACAGGGGTGGGCAGAACGGGGGGTTTCCATGGCAACCCCCTGTCCTACGCTGCCATTGGTCAGAACTCAGTTCTGACCAATGGCAGGGGATAGGAGGAGGTCGCAGCACTGCGACCTCACTCCTATCCCTTTAGGCTGATCGGGGCTGTCACTGACAACTCCGATCATCTCTATTTTTCGGGCGATCGCGTCACCAGAGACCCGATCAGCCCGGAATTGTAGAAAATCGCATGTCTGAATTGACATGCGATTTTCTCCGATCGCCAACATGGGTGGGGAGGGTCTCAGGACCCCCATGGGCGATGTGCCGGGGTGCCTGCTGAATGATTTCAGCAGGCATCCCGATCCGGTCCCCAACCGGCTAGCGGCCGGGACCGGAATTCCCACGGGCATATCCATACGCCCTGCGTCCTTAAGGACTCGGGATGCAGGGCGTATGGATACGCCCTGCGTCCTTAACAGGTTAAGGATGGAGCCATTTTTTGCAATTCTGACCACTGTCACTTTAAGCATTTATAACTCTGGGATGCTTTTACCGATTATTCTGATTCTGAGATTGTTTTTTTCGTGACATATTTTACTTTATTTTAGTGGTAAATGTTCATCATTACTTGCATCCTTTCTTGGTGAAGAATCTCAAAATTTCCTGAAAATGTTGAAAATGTAGCATTTTTCTAACTTTGAAACTCTCTGCTTGTAAGGAAAATGGATATTCCAAATAAATGTTATATTGATTCACATATACAATATGTCTACTTTATGTTGGAATCATAAAATAGACATATTTTAACTTTTCGAAAACATTAGAGGGCTTCAAAGTATAGCAGCAATTTTCAAAATTTTCATGAAAATTGCAAAATTTGAAGGGACAGATGTTACAGAACTACAACTCCCAGCATGCCTGAGTAGTCTAGGCATGCTGAGAGTTGTAGTTTTGCAACATCTGGAGGGCTACCGTTTGGGCACCATTGTGACACACCACTGTGACCCTCCAGATGTTGCAGCCAAAGACTGTCTGGGCATGCTGGGAACCACTAGGAAGGCAGCAGTAAATATCGCTTGACTGCCACCTTCCTTGATGCTCCACGCCGTCGCCTCCCTACCTGCGCCGCTGATCTCCGCTGATGCCACCGATGATTGCCAGTCCCCACCGCATCTTCTTCACAGGTACCGGCCACCATCTTCTCCCCCCGTTCTGCCCGACATCCAGGGGTGGGCAGAGCGGGGGATTTCCATGGCAATACCCTGTCTTCAACTACCATTGGTCAGTACTCATTGCTGACTAATGGCAGTGGATAGGAGGGGGTGGCACCACTGCAACCTCACTCCTATCCCTTAGGATGATCGGGGCTGTGACTGACAGCTCCGATCATCCCAATTTTCCGGGCGATCGGGTCACGAGAGTTCTGATCAGCCCGGAATAGAAGAAAATTGCATGTCTGAATTGACATGCGATTTCCTGCGATCGCAGACATGGGGGGGGGGGTGTCTGCGATCACAGACATGGGCGATGTGCTGTGATGCCTGCTGAATGATTTCAGCAGGCATCCCGGTCCGGTCCCCGACCGGCTAGCGGCGGGGACCAGAATTCCCATGGGCGTATCCATATTCCCTACGTCCTTAAGGACTCGGGATGCAGGACGTATGCATACACCCTGCGTCCTTAACAGGTTAAGCAGCATGCAGTGACATGTAAATAATCACTATATATTTTGGACTAGTAGGTTGGGGGTTTAAACTTGTGAAGGCTTGAATAAAAGTTATGTTTTATTTATTATTGGATGGAAATATAAGGTTCCAATGATCACTTAGTGACCAATTATATACAGTATACAAAGGTGTCACACAAGACACATCTCATGATGGGTAAAAGCCAAGAGCTGTCTCAGTATGTGGATTAAGGAGATTGTATTTCAGAGAACTGGTGAAGTGAGCTCAGAAATAAATATGTAATAATGTCTATAGACACAGGGAAAAAGTATTGAACACTTGAGGAAAGGGAGGTGCAAAAAGGCAGGAAAAGACAAGACAATACAGTCCCTTGTCAGCGTAAATTAATATCAGTTGGTTCAGTACTAACTGATGGACGACAAAATGATCCTTTTTACCAAGTCACATCTCATGATGATTGAGACTTAAAGGGGTACTCTGGTGAAAAACTTTTTTTTTTAATCAACTGGTGCTAGAAAGTTAAATAGATTTGTACTTCTATTAAAAAAATCTTAATCCTTCCTGTACTTATTAGCTGCTGAATAATACAGTGGAAATTATTTTCCGTTTGAAACACAGAGCTGTCTGCTGACATCATGAGCACAGTGCTCTCTGCTGACATCTCTGTCCATTTTAGGAACTGTCCAGAACAGCATATGTTTGCTATGGGGATTTCCTTTTACTCTGGACAGTTCCTAAAATGGACAGTGATGTCGGCAGAGAGCACTGTGCTCATGATGTCAGCAGAGAGCTCTGTGTTTCAAAAAGAAAATAATTTCTGCTGTAGTATTTAGCAGCTAAAAAGAACAGGAAGGATTAAGATTTTTTTTATAGAAGTAATTTACAAATCTGTTTAACTTTCTGGCACCAGTTGATTTAAAAAAATAAAAAAAGTTTTTCACCAGAGTACCTCTTTAACGACGCAGGACGTACATTTACGTCCTCCACCGGCTCCCGCGATATGCCGCGGGGTCACGCGGTGTCCCCGCGTCATATCGGGTCGATCCCGGCGGCTAATACAGGACATCACCGATCGGGGTGATGTGATGCCCTGTATTAACCCTTCAGACGCGGCGATCAAAGCTGACCGCCACGTCTGAAGTGAAAGTGAAAGTATCCCGGCTGCTCAGTCGGGCTGTTCGGGACCGCCGCGGCGAAATCGCAGTGTCCCGAACAGCTTACAGGACACCGGGAGGGCCCTTACCTGCCTCCTCCGTGTCCGATCGCCGAATGACTGCTCCGTGCCTGAGATCCAGGCAGGAGCAGTCAAGCGCCGATAACACTGATCACAGGCGTGTTAATACACGCCAGTGATCAGCATGAGAGATCAGTGTGTGCAGTGTTATAGGTCCCTATGGGCCCTATAACACTGCAAAAAAAAGTTAAAAAAAGTGTTAATAAAGGTCATTTAACCCCTTCCCTAATAAAAGTTGGAATCACCCCCTTTTCCCATAAAAAAAATAAAACAGTGTAAATAAAAAAAATAAAAATAAACATATGTGGTATAGCCGCGTGCGTAAATGTCCGAACTATAAAAATATATCATTAATTAAACCGCACGGTCAATGGCGTACGCGCAAAAAAATTCCAAAGTCCAAAAAAGCGTATTTTTGGTAATTTTTAATACCATTAAAAAATGAATAAAAAGTGATCAAAAAGTCCGATCAAAGCAAAAATCATACCGATAAAAACTTCAGATCACGGTGCAAAAAATGAGTCCTCAAACCGCCCTGTATATGTAAAAATAAAAAAGTTATAGGGGTGAGAAGAGGATATTTTAAACATATACATTTTCCTGCATGTAGTTATGATTTTTTCCAGAAGTACGACAAAATCAAACCTATATAAGTAGGGTATCATTTTAACCGTATGGACCTACAGAATAATTATAAGATGTCATTTTTACCGAAATATGCACTGTATAGAAACGGAAGCCCCCAAAAGTTACAAAATGGCGTTTTTTCTTCGATTTTGTGGTATAATGATTTTTTTTCCCATTTTGCCGTGAATTTTTGGGTAAAATGACTAATGTCACTGCAAAGTAGAATTGGTGACGCAAAAAATAAGCCATAATATGGATTTTTAGGTGGAGAATTGAAAGGGTTATGATTTTTGAAAGGTAAGAATGAAAAAACAAAAGTGCAAAAATTTTAAAACCCCAAGTCCTTAAGGGGTTGAATGCCTAGGAGGCATCCCCAACACAATAATAGCATAGGAAAGCCCAGCCCATTTTTATCTAGTGGCTAATAATCAAATAGGGTAGATGCAAGTAGGCATGGAAGCAGGGATGAAGATGAGATGGGCTGGACTTTCCTGAGCTCTTCCTATGCAGGGTAACATCTACTGGGCATAGAAACTTAGAATGTGTCATCACATAAGAACCATTTGGCCCATATAGTCTGCCCAATATTCAGAATTCGCGATCAGCGATGTGTGGTATTAGCCGCGGGTCCCGGCCGTTGATGAGCGCCGGGACCGACGCGATATGATGCGGGATCGCGGTGCGATCCCGCTTCATATAGCGGGAGCCGGCGCAGGACGTAAATATACGTCCTGCGTTGTTAAGGGGTTAAAGCTATGTCCTCTTGTGGTAGTTTTTCTTCTTTTAAATTTGCTCTCCTCCTCCTCCTGTACCATGTCGATTCCCTTTATGTATATAAACGTTTCTATCATATCCCCTCTGTCTCTTCTTTCTTCCAAGCTAGACATGTTAACGTCCTTTAACCTTTCTTGGTAAGTTTTATCCTGCAACCCATGGACTAGTTTAGTAGGTCTTCTCTGAACTCTCACCAAAATATCTATATCCTTCTGGAGATACAACCTCCAATACTGTGCACAATACTCCAAGTGAGGTCTCACCTGTGCTCTGTAAAGTGGCATGAGCTCTTCCCTCTTTCTACTGCTAATACCTCTTCCTATATACCCAAGCATTCTGCTAGCGTTTCCTGCAGTCCTATTACATTGTCTGCCTACCTTTAAGTTTTCAGAAATAATGACCCACTAAATCTCTTTCCTCAGATACTGAGGTCAGGACTGTATCATTTAGTCTGGTTTTTACATCCCAGATGCATTATCTTGCACTTATCCACATTAAACTTTAGTTGTCAGAGTTCTGACCATTACTCTAGTTTACCCCCAAAAAATCAATATTATTAGTTTTACATGATCTCTCTAAAGTAAACCCATGTTGTTTTTCCTCCTGCAATCCGTGGGATTTTAGATGTTCCACAATCCTATCCTTTAGTAGAGTTTCCATTCATTTTTCCACTGTTGATGTCAGACTTGCTTGCCTATAGCTGCCTGATCTCTCTCTACTACCTTTCTTGAGTAGGGACAACATTTGGGGGGCAACATTTGCTAATTTCCAATCTTCTGGGACAACTCCTGTTACCAGTGATTGGTTAAATAAATCTGTTACTGGTTTTGCTAGTACACTGCTAAGCTCTTTCAGTGTCTTTGGGTTTATCCCATCAGGCCCCATTGACTTATTTGTCCTAACTTTAGGCAGCTGACTTAGAACCTCTTCCTCTGTAAAGACACATGCATCAAAAGATTTATTAGTCTTTCTCCCTAACTGAGGTCCTTTCCCTTCATTTTCTTCTGTAAAAACTGAACAGAAGTATATATTAACCCCTTAAGGACCAAGGACGTACCGGTACGTCCTTGGTCCTGCTCTTCTGATATAACGCGGGGTTACACAGTAACCCCGCGTCATATCATGGCGGGCCCGGCGTCATAGTGAAGCCGGGACCCGCCTCTAATAGCGCGCAGCGCCGATCGCGGCGCCGCGCGCTATTAACCCTTTAGCCGCGCGCTCAAAGCTGAGCCGCGCGGCTAAAAGTGAAAGTGAAAGTTCCCGGCTAGCTCAGTCGGGCTGTTCGGGATAGCCGCGGCTAATCGCGGCATCCCGAACAGCTGAAAGGACAGCGGGAGGGCCCCTTCCTGCCTCCTCGCTGTCCGATCGCCGAATGACTGCTCAGTGCCTGAGATCCAGGCATGAGCAGTTATCCGGCAGAATCGTTGATCACTGGTTTCTTATGAGAAACCAGTGATCAACATAGAAGATCAGTGTGTGCAGTGTTATAGGTCCCTATGGGACCTATAACACTGCAAAAAAAAAGTGAAAAAAAAAGTGAATAAAGATCATTTAACTCCTCCCCTATAAAGAGTTTGAATCACCCCCCTTTTCCAATAAAAAAAAAAAACACAGTGTAAATAAAAATAAAAATAAACATATGTGGTATCACCACGTGCGGAAATGTCCGAATTATAAAAATATATCATTAATTAAACCGCTCGGTCAATGGCGTGCGCGCAAAAAAATTCCAAAGTCCAAAATAGTGCATTTTTGGTCACTTTTTATATCATTTAAAAATGAATAAAAAGTGATCAATAAGTCCTATCAATGCAAAAATGGTACCGTTAAAAACTTCAGATCATGGCGCAAAAAATGAGCCCTCATACTGCCCCATACACGGAAAAATAAAAAAGTTATAGGGGTCAGAAGATGACAATTTTAAACGTATTAATTTTCCTGCATGGAGTTATGATTTTTTCCAGAAGTCCGACAAAATCAAACCTATATAAGTGGGGTATCATTTTAATCGTATGGACCTACAGAATACATATCAGGTGTCATTTTTACCGAAAATGTACTACGTAGAAACGGAAGCCCCCAAAAGTTACAAAACAGCGTTTTTTTTTTCAATTTTGTCGCACAATGATTTTTTTTCCCGCTTCACCATAGATTTTTGGGCAAAATGACTGATGTCATTACAAAGTAGAATTGGTGGCGCAAAAAATAAGCCATCATATGGATTTTTAGGTGTAAATTTGAAAGAGTTATGATTTTTTAAAGGCAAGGAGCAAAAAACGAAAATGCAAAAACGGAAAAACCTCCGGTCCTTAAGGGGTTAAGGGAGTCAGCTAGTCCTCTATACTCTTCTACAAACAAATATTCCTTCCTCTGTTTTTGACTTAGTAATTCCTTGTTTTCATTTCCTTCTTCATTTATATATCTGAAGAATGTCTTATCTACTTTCTTCACTCCAACCTCATTTGCACTCCAGCCTCATTTGCATAATAACAAAAAGCCAAATATTGTGCAGGTGGAGAAGACTATTGAAATAAAAAATGTTTACCTGGAATAATGATGAATAGCCATATGCCTCTTTATAACTATGTGTTTCTGCTGACAGGTCGACTTTAAAGGGGTGATCTGCCTCTAGACATCTTATCCCCTATCCAAGGATCTCTCCTGCAGCCCCTAGTCATCTGCAGCACGGAGCCGAAATTTGCTCCGTGCCTGATGATTCACGATACAGGGGCTGGCAGTTTGTGACTTCACGGCCACGCCCCCTCCCATAGACATTAAGGGGGTGGAATGTGCCATCACAAGGGGTGAGTCCGTGATCATGAACGGCCGACCCCTGTATCCTCAGTCATCAGGCACGGAGCAAACTTCGGCTCCATGCTGCAGTTGACTAGGGGCTGCAGGAGAGATTGCGGGGGTCCCCAGAGGCGGGACCCCCATGAGAAGACATGTCTAGGGCATAGTACTCCATTAAACCCACAAAACCCCTTTAATTAGCATTTAACCAAAGCATTTTGGTAAAATATTGCAGTGTTGTAATAGTCACTACATTAACCAGAGATAAATTCCAAAATAAACAGATTGCATGATATGATTATCTTTATGGCAGCAATATTTTCAGCATATGGCTCAGAAAATAATTGTTACGCCGAGCGCTCCGGGTCTCCGCTCCTCCCCGGAGCGCTCGCTTCTCTCTCGCTACCGCAGCGCTCCGGACAGCTCCACTGACCCGGTGCGCTGCGATACCGTCTCCAGCCGGGATGCGATTCGCGATGCGGGTAGCGCCCGCTCGCGATGCGCATCCCGGCTCCCGTACCTGACTCGCTCTCCGTCTGTCCTGTCCCGGCGCGCGCGGCCCCGCTCCCTAGGGCGCGCGCGCGCCGGGTCTCTGCGATTTAAAGGGCCACTGCGCCGCTGATTGGCGCAGTGGTTCCAATTAGTGTGTTCACCTGTGCACTCCCTATTTATACCTCACTTCCCCTTCACTCCCTCGCCGGATCTTGTTGCCATTGTGCCAGTGAAAGCGTTTCCTTGTGTGTTCCTAGCCTGTGTTCCAGACCTCCTGCCGTTGCCCCCGACTACGATCCTTGCTGCCTGCCCCGACCTTCTGCTACGTCCGACCTTGCTTCTGTCTACTCCCTTGTACCGCGTCTATCTTCAGCAGTCAGAGAGGTTGAGCCGTTGCTAGTGGATACGACCTGGTCACTACCGCCGCAGCAAGACCATCCCGCTTTGCGGCGGGCTCTGGTGAAAACCAGTAGTGACTTAGAACCGATCCACTAGCACGGTCCACGCCAATCCCTCTCTGGCACAGAGGATCCACTACCTGCCAGCCGGCATCGTGACAATAATAACTATCTGGTTAATATGCACAAATTTTAGTCATTGTTAAACATGCATTAATTTATAGTGCATTTAAGCAAAACACATGCTGCCTTTGGTTTTATCATATGCCTCATGCAATTTAAGTTTGTTTTTGGTGTTTTTTTATTAATTGTCAATAAAACATTAAGGCAGGAAATAAAATTGAACAGATGTTTGCAATAAGAAATCCCAGCTTTGCTTTACTGCTAGATTGCAATATTAAATGGATCAGAGGGAAGCAAACAAACTTATATTGCTAATAGTTAAAAAAAAAAGTGTAACATGAGATCAGTTGACCCATATCCCTAAGAATGCATTTTTTGTATTAACCCCTAGATGACGCAGGATGTACTTGTACACCCTTGCAGCCTGGTACTTGGCACATCAGGATGTACATGTACATCCTGACTCTCATCCAGACTATAAAGTGAGTGCAGGAGCTGTGCTCACTTCATAGACGACAGGTCCCAACTACTATCAGCAGCCGGGGACCTGCCGGTAATGGCAGACATCAGCGATCATGCTGATGTCCGCTATTAGCCCTTCAAATACTGTGATCAATACTGATCATGGCATCTGATGTATTAAGGGCCATTGAGAGACCCAGTGGACCACCCGCAGCGAGATCACAGGGGTCCGCTGAGGCACAATGGTTGCCGGAGCTCTTCTTACTTGCTTTATGGCTGGCTACGTGATCTTATGCTATGGTCTGCCTTCTGGCATAGCATGTTTTATTTAGCCTCTTAAAGGGGTACTCCGGTGAAAAACTTTTTTTTTTTTTTTTGGTGCCAGAAAGTTAAATAGATTTGTAAATTACTTCTATTAAAAAATCTTAATCCTTCTAGTACTTATTAGCTGCTGAATATTACAGATGAAATTATTTTCTTTTTAGAACACAAAGCTCTCTGCTGAATCACGAGCACAGTGCTCTCTTCTGACATCTCTGTCCATTTTAGGAACTGTCCAGAGTAGGATAAAATCCACATAACAAGCATATGCTGCTTTGGTCAGTTTCTAAAATGGGCAGATATGTCAGCAGAGAGCACTGTGCTTGTGATGTCAGCAGAGAGCTCTGTGTTCCAAAAAGAAAATAATTTCTGCTGTAGTATTCAGCAGCTACTAAGTACTGGAAGGATTACGATTTTTTAATAGAAGTAATTTACAAATCTGTTTAACTTTCTGGCACCAGTTGATTTAAAAAAAAAAAAAAGTTTTCCACCGGAGTACCCCTTTAAGCTAAAGCCAGGCATTGTAGTCACTGTGCTTCCTTCCTAATCGGCAGCTGGTGGAATGTGCTCAATATTGGTCAATGCACAAAAGGTGAAGATTAACTACTATGCTAAGTGAGTCAAGTGTTGCACAGCATTCTGGGCTTTTTAATTCCAAAAGAATCAAATAAAGTAAGTCAAATGGTCACACCTTCATTCATTTCCCATCAGACAGGACATGGGATAGTGGAGGTCCTTGAGTTTCACAGATACAGAATGTCTACTGTCTTCTGGGAATTGTAGAATGGATGAAATGATAGAAGAAGTTATTCTTTAGCTGCTGTTGTTGGATACTGATGATCTGTCAGCAAGTTAAGGACATGTCCCTAGTTAGGGGACAAACATAGGACTGAAGCTGTCCTATTGATTTAAATGGGAAAAGTGTCTGGGTGTGCTCGGTGACCTTTGCAAAGGTCATTATAGAGGGAGGGGGAGGCTGAGATGTGTGTACCTCTGCTATGTATATATATATACTGGGGTTACCTTTTACTCTAATCCTATCTGTAACGATGAGAAGGGATGCTGGGAAATGGTTTTTACAGAACAGAAAGCATCAGAATGGAAACTGTAAGATTTTAGGTATTTTTTAAAATATAAATAATTGAATTGATAAACAATAGGTTATTTTCTGATTATACATTCCCTTTAACATATAACTCTCCCTATATGATGGTTCCGCAGTTTTTGTCCTATATTCCTATAAACCAGACAATTTAATCCATCTGGTCATTTTTTTTTTTTTTTTTTTTAATGCAGAATATAACTCAAAAAGACACTGAAATAGATTATTTCAAGGCAGTTCACCCTGGATTTTACATGTCAAGTCCCTAGGTATCCTTTGTCACAGCTCATCCCACAACTTCTATTCCTCCTGGTATTATTGTGTTTATTATCTTACAGTTCAGCAAGCACTGACCTCGGAATAATATGACATTGTAAAAAATAGCCACTCTACATTTTGTTAATGTGATACCTGTAGTGACTGCTGGCAATAAACACACAGAAAGGGCAAGCTCGGATCAGTGTTGGCTTAGTGATGTTTGCAAGTACTTATTTCCAATAAAAAGCCGACTCCTTTTGCATTTTTATTACAGTGAATGCCAACAATTATTTGCTATACAGCTGAGTGATTTCATACTGGAAATTCAAAGTAAGTGAGCGCACTCATGGTGTACAGAAGATATGATAGCACATCATGAATTCATCTACATTTGCATATCCAGCCGGCGCTTTCTATTGTTAGACTTGTAGTTTACACTGCTATCTGTACCCTTGGAAATGCTGAAAGGGAGCCTCTGTGAATGTGTCCTAGAATATATTACTCTTTAATGAAAGTCACTTTAATAATGATTTTATAGGGATGAAAGGATAGGCTATGTGCAGAATATACTATGGAAACAAGTGCTATTGATGAAGTCATGCACCATCTGAGTGAATGCAACTTGTTTTGTATGGTGTGCACTCTTACATTGATTGTTTTTATCATGAACAGCTAACACTTTAAAGGGGTACTCCGGCGCTTAGACATCTTATCCCCTATCCAAAGGATAGGGGATAAGATTCCTGATCGAGGGGGTGTGACGGTGTGACGTCACGCTCTGCCCCTCAATGCAAGCCTATGGGAGGGGGCGTGCCAGCTGTCAAGCCCCCTCCCATATGCTTGCATTGAGGGGCGGAGCGTGACGTCACATGGAGGTGGAGGAGTGACGTCACACGCCGCCGGCCCCGTGGTCGCCGGTAATCAGACCCGGAGCCGGTGGCCTGTGATGTCACGCCCCCTCCCGTAGACTTGCATTGAGGGGCGGAGCGTGACGTCACACGGGGGCGGGGGCGTGACATCACACGCCACCGGCTTTGCGGTCGAGCGTAATCAGACCCAGAGTGAACACGCTCCGGGGACTGATTACAAACGGGGTGCCGCGTGCATGATCGCGGGCGTCCCCAGCTGCGGTACTCCTGCGATCAGGCATCTTATCCCCTATCCTTTGGAAGCACCGGAGTACCCCTTTTATACATGTCTAGCTGTATTTAGCTCACAAATGGAGCTCTGAATGCTGATGTGAACCTAGTCTAACCTATATAAAAACCCAAAAAGAAAACGGACCCAAAATCAATTCTGTGTTCCTTTATTGCTGAGCCCTATGTGCAAGTCAAGCAGCACCTACGTTCATATTTTTGAAACTATAGAATTAGGGTAATAAATATTGAGTATAATTTTTTCTTTTAATACCTACTATATTATTGTTACTATAAAGTGCAACTCTCCTTACTTGTTCTGCTTACTCACATACAATATAAGGGAGTACACTCATCACATTTTTGTAAATATTTTACTACATCTTTTCATGAGACAACATTGAAGAAATGACACTCTGCTACAATGTAAAGTAGTGAGTGCACAGCCTGCACAGTGTTTAATGTTGTGTCCCCTCAAAATACCTCAACACACAGCCATTAAGGGGTACTCCACTGCAAACATCTTATCCCCTACCAAAAGGCTATGGGATAAGATGTTAGATCACGGGGGTCCCGTCACTGGGGACCCCCGCGATCTCCATTGCGGCACCAGTCATTCGGCGCATGGAGTGAACTCTGCTCCGTGCCCGATGACTGACAATGTGGCCACCACGCCCCCTCCATTCACTTCTATGGGAGGAGGCATGACGGCTATGATGTAGCCGTCACGCCTCCTTCCATAGAAGTGAATAAAGGGGGCATGGTGGCCACATCGCCAGTCATCGGGCACAGAGCAGAGTTCACTCCGTGCGCCAAATGACTGATATGATATGAATGGAGGAGGCATGGCATGACGTCATGAACACGGAAGCTGCAAGCTGTTGCGTTCCTGATGCCGCCGCTGCCGGCACGAAGATTGCAGGGGGTCCCCAGCAGCGGGACCCCCATGATCAGACATCTTATCCCCTATCCTTTGAATAGGGAATAAGATGTTAGCAGCTGAGTACCCCCTTAATGTCTAAACCTTGGCAACAAAAGTGAATACACCCCTAAATGGAAATGTCCAAATTGGGACAAAACTGTCAATATTTTGTGTGACCACCATTATTTTCTAGCACCACCATAACCCTCTTGGGCAAGGAGTGTACCAGAGCTTCCCACATTACTCTACATAACGTTTATGTATTAGACAGTATGAGAGCAAATTTAAGAAACCTGCTCCCCATTCACACCTGAGCCCTTGTAACACTAATGATTCATATGACATTGGGGTGGGAAAATGGCTAACTGGATCTAATTTGGACATTTCCACTTAGGGGTGTACTGACTTTTGTTGCCAAGGTTTAGACATTAATGGCTGTGTGTTGAGTTATTTGGAGAGGACACAACATCAAACACTGTAATACAGGCTGTGCACTCACTACTTTACATTGTAGTTGAGAGTCATTTCTTTAGTGTAGTCACATGAAAAGATATAATAAAATATTTTCAAAAATGTATACTCAGAGATACAGTATAATGGCAATATAAATCACATCATACAACAATATGTACATGAACAAATACACATGACATATGTTAAATCTGTCAAACAATGTATATGTCTCAGTCCTTGACATAGCATAATGTATTAGTCATAGGTTATTTTTTCTACTAAGGTTATTATTGTACACATTATGATAGATAGTTTTCTTTTTTATATTGTTTGCATATCTCTCTAGCTATTGCTTACTGTAAAAGGTGGTTATGGATATCAACATTTATGTTGAAGAAAGAAAACAAAAATCAATATGCATCCATTTGAAAGGCCCCGGCACCGTCATCAAGACAACCTAAATCTAGCACCCGCAGAATGGAGAAAGTTAGGGCATAGTTCTGTGAGACTGCTTGCAAAATAATGGCAAGCTTTGTCCCCAGTGAAGGTAGCATGTGAGCCATTGCCAAGTATGCATAATATATTGAAAGATATACCCTAGAGAAACAGTGTGCAATGTGAAGCTACTGAAACCCCTCAGAGGGGGGTCTGGAAGGTAAAAGCCATTCATCACAGCTTGAAGCTAAAAATGTAGTCATCCTTCAGGCATATTCAGAAATAGTTCTGCAAAAAGTAGTAACATATTTTTATCTAAAATATTCTGCATCCTGGCTGCGGCTTCTTTAGGATATTAGTATACAGCTTCTTCCACCATAGTCAGGATTTTTCATCGTGATGTATAAGATATATTTCCATCTCAATGTTTTACAAAAAGTCATACATTTGAATTGTCAGGATGCTATTAAAGAATGGTAATACTATGTTTTGCTATTGATATTCTGACCTGAACAGATCTGTACGATAGCCTAAAGCTAGTTATTATCACTCCAACATTACACAGGCCTTCAATGTAGTCTACAGTCTACAATAACTTCTGTGTTCACAAGAAATATTTTGTATTAATTGGAAGGGACAGCAACACAACTGCTACACTGTATATGGTCAACCAAAGTCATGTGTTTTCTCCATGGACTGTATACAATCTAATCTATAGTTTATTATTGGTGAAAGATAACAAAATATCTTCACATACCTTAACATACCTTCACATGCCTTACCTTAAGATAACAAATATCTTCACATCTACAACCATAACTCAGATCACTACTGTTATAAAGAGCTAGCTTTATTAGCGAACAATTCACAGGCATTTTAAATTTTTTTCTTATTTGGGTCTGATGGTTTGGTCTGAATCATAGATGGTGCTTTATCAGGCAGCTGAGGTTAAACGCAGAGCACCATACTCTTACCCTTCATGGCAATCCACTGTATTGATGATGGTCTTTTGTTCAGACAGAAACTAGAATATATATATATATATATATATATATATATATATATATATATATATATATATCTACACTGTATAATACAGTAGTATATATATATATATATATATATATACTGTATACAGTAAAAATCTTATATGTTTCCCAGTCTCGCGTGTACAGTCCCAGACTTAGGTGCTTTCACTCAGCTGCCGTTATCTGCCTCGTTTGCATCAGCCAAAAAAGTTGACTAGATTTATAGGGCCATGAGATTGATCCAGAGATTTATGTTGATGCCATATTTAGAGTCAGGAAGGAATTTTTCGCCCTAATATGGGGCAATTGACATCAGCTTCAGAAAGTTTTTTTGCCTTCATCTAGATCAACACATTAGGGGTTCTATAGAGATATAGGTTGAACTTGATGGGCTCTTTTTTTCAACCTTGAATTATGCTACTATGCAACTATATAGAAACCTGCAGTATAGTGTAGCTGGTAACATCTATGAGACAGGCTAGGATACAGATGAGGTAAAAGACAAATTTCTTTATCAAACCTCCTTCCTGACTACAAATCTGGCAAGAATAAATCCTTGGATAAACAATCCTTTCATCATGACTAATTCCTCTTG
Organism: Hyla sarda; assembly: GCF_029499605.1. Classification (NCBI taxonomy): domain Eukaryota; kingdom Metazoa; phylum Chordata; class Amphibia; order Anura; family Hylidae; genus Hyla; species Hyla sarda. The sequence continues at coordinate 207,121,433 of NC_079189.1, forward strand.
CAGGAAGTTCCATTTTACTCCATTTTGCAGGAAGGTCCTTTTACTTTAACAGTTAAAGGGGTACTCAATTGGAAAAACATGTTTAACCCCTTAAGGACCAGGCCCTTTTACACCTTAGGACCAGAGCATTTTTGGCAATTCTGACCACTGTCACTTTAAACATTAAAAACTCTGGGATGCTTTTAGTTATCATTCTGATTCCGAGATTGTTTTTTCGTGACATATTCTACTTTAACATTGTGGTAAAATGTTGTGGTAACTTGCATCCTTTCTTGGTGAAAAATCCATAAATTTGATGAAAATTTTGAAAATGTTGAATTTTTCTAACTTTGAAGCTCTCTGCTTGTAAGGAAAATGGATATTCCAAAATATTTTTTTTTAATTCACATATACAATATGTCTACTTTATGATTACATCATAAAATTGATGAGCTTTTACTTTTGGAAGACACCAGAGGGCTTCAAAGTTCAGCAGCAATTTTCCAATTTTTCACAAAATTTTCAAACTCACTATTTTTCAGGGACCAGTTTAGGTTTGAAGTGAATTTGAAGGGTCTTCATATTAGAATTTCTCTCAAGTAAGCACATACCTCATATGTCTATGTAAATTGTTCGGCGGGCGCAGTAGATGGCTCAGAAGTACTTTTTTTCTGAAATGGTTTTTGGGGGGCATGTCACATTTAGGAAGCTCCTTTGGTGCCAGAACAGAAAAAAAACACATGGCATACCATTTTGGAAAATAGACCCCTTGATGAACGTAACAAGCAATTAAGTGAGCCTTAATACCCCACAGGGGTTTCACGACTTTTGCATATGTAAAAAAAAATGTTTTCACTAAAATGTGTGTTTCTCCCCAAATTTCACATTTTTTCAAGGGTTAATAGCAAAAAATACCCCCCAAAATTTGTAACCCCATCTCTTCTGAGTATGGGAGTACCCCATAAGTGGAGCTGAAGTGTACTGCGGGCGAACTACAATGCTCAGAAAAGGAGTAACATTTGGCTTTTTGAGAGCAAATTTTGCTAGGGGGGCATGTCACATTTAGGAAGCCCCTATGGTGCCAGGACAGCAACAAAAAAAAAACACATGCCATACCATTTTGGAAACTAGACCCCTTGGGGAATGTAACAAGGAATTAAGTGAGCCTTAATACCCCACAGGAGTTTCACGACTTTTGCATATGTAAAAAAAAATTTTTCACTAAAATGTGTGTTTCCCCCCAAATTTCACATTTTTGCAAAGGTTAATAGCAGAAAATACCTCCCAAAATATGTAATTCCATCTCTTCTGAGTATGACAGTACCCCATAAGTGGAGCTGAAGTGCACTGCTGGCGAACTACAATGCTCAGAAGAGAAGGAGTAACATTTGGCTTTTTGAGAGCAAATTTTGCTCGGGGGGCATGTCGCATTTAGGAAGCCCCTATGGTGTGTGGTGCTCGGTGTAAACTTACAGAAAAAAAAAAAAAAAAAAAGCTGCGGGCAAACAAAAAAAAATGGGTTGCACTCGCAGCACCCTGAACCCCTAATAGGGCCCGGGGTCACACGGATCAAGTGACAGCGGACCCTTCGGTACCAATTAGGGGGTCAGGGGGTGGATTTTTTTTTTTACTTTATTTTTTACTTTTTTTTACTTTTTTGGGACACAGAATGCCTACCTTGCCCTGAATACTGCTCTCCCTGATCTAGGGGCTCGTGAGGGGGCTCTGATCGTGCAGTGGGGGGGTCCCGGTCCTCTCGTGGCAGCTCTGCCCGCTGACTGAACCAGCAAGCGCGCAGAGCTGCGTGAGAGGAACGTTAACACCTCCTCTGCTGGACTACTATTGGCCGGACGATCGCCGGCCAATAGCAGCGTTGCTGGGGTGGTGACAGTACTGTCACCGCTCCCCAGCAACTGGAGGTGATTGGCGGTGTATTGTACACCGCCGATCACCTACTTTTTCCGGGTCATCGGGTCACAAGTGACCCAAATGACCAGAATCGCAGCAGATCGCTCGCGTGAATTCGCGAGTGCTCTGCTGTGATCGCCGACATGTGGGGGTCCCGGGACCCCCCTCGGCATTTGCACGGCATGCCTGCTGAACGATTTCAGTAGGCATGCCATTCCGATCTCTGCCCGGCGCGTGGCAGAGATCGGAAAACACCAGGGCATAACATTACACCCTTGGTCCTTAAGCACCAGGGCGCAAGGGCGTAACATTACACCCTTGGTCCTTAAGGGGTTAAATCAAAAAGTTATACAGATTTGTAAATAATTTATATTTAAAAATCTTAACCCTTCCAGTATTACCAGCTGTTGTATTCTCTAAAGGAAGTTATGAAGTTCTTTTCAGTCTGACCACAGTGCTCTCTGCTGACCATGTCCATGTCAGGAACTGTCCAGGGCAGGATCAAATCCCCATAGTAAACTTTCCTGTTCTAGTCAGACAAAATAACTAATAAGTACTGGATTAAGATTTTTATATAGAAGTAATTTACAATTTTGTTTAACTTTCTGGAGCCAGTTGATAAGAAAAAAAATGTTTTCCACTGGAGTACCCCTTTAAGAATCCCCTTCTCATGGCAGACCACTCAGACTCATAGTCAATGGTCTGGCTCAAATATAGGTGAATCAGAAAGGTACAGGAGGGTCAGGCAGAAATTGAGGCAACAGGTAAGATTCAGGACAAACACAGGGTTACAGAACAGTTTCACAGAATATCTTTGCTAAGCGATAAACCTAAACCACAATGGGGGAGATTTGTCAAAACCTGTCCAGAGGAAAAGTTGCTGAGTTGCCCATAGCAACCAATCAGATCACTTCTTTCATTTTTCAGAAGTCTTTGCAAAAATGAAAGAAGTGATCTGATTGGTTGCTAAGGGCAACTCAGAAACTTTACCCCTGGACAAGTTTTGATAACTCTCCCCCAATATTGCCAAGGCATAGGTGCAGGGTAGAGCAGCCTTAAAATGTAAAAAAGGCAGTGTTGAAGTGTTGAGGAGCAATAGGTGGAGGACAGATTAGGAATGTGTGCATTGGTCTCAGTGCTAAGAGCCCCACTGATCTCTAGATATAGCTGGATGATGAGCGTGGCAGTATGCTTTACTTCTTAATATGGGCTCACTTGAAATCATTGGAGTAGACAGGCTTAATAGACTATAATTAGAGATGAGCAAATTTTTGATAAATTCGATTCGGCCAATTCGCCGAATTTTGAAAAATGTGGTTTATTCACGGCAAATTGCTATTAGAAACTGATATTTTTGTCCTACAGAGAGCCTCAATAGGGGTGTAGAACACTTTGCCTTGCTGTAACAGGCATAGGGTGTGTGCTGGGTTAGTGAAATAATACTGTTATTCAGTATGACATTCAGATCAGAGGCGTCGTTATGAGAATCACTGTCGCAGAGTGGCACAATGACAGAGCCTGGAGTGGCATCAGTATGATGAGACCATATAGTGGCTGAATGACAGTGTGGAAGTGGCGGCAGCATGAGGAGACTACATAGTGCCTGAATGACACAGCTTGGAGGTTGCGGCAGCATGAAGAGACTATACTGTATAGTGTCTGAATGACACAGCGTGGAGGTGGCGGCAGCATGAGGAAAACATATAGTGGCAGAATGACTCAGCCTGGAGTTGGCGGCAGTATATAGTGGCTGAATGACACAGCCTGGAGTTTGTGGCAGCATAAGGAGTACATATAGTGGCTGAATGACACAGCCTGCAGTTGGCGGAAGCAGGAGAACATATGGTGGCAGAATGAGACAGCCTGGAGGTGGCATCAGCACGAGGAGAACATATGGTAGCAGAATGAGACAGCCTGAAGGTGGGAGCAGCATCAGGAGTCCTGTAAGTGACCTGGTGACAAAGTGATGCGGTGGGTGGCAATGCCAGTACCCGGTGACAAAGGTGGGTGAAAAAGGAGAACTTGGCATCAGATGTATGGCATCAGGCAGGTGGCAGGATCAGAATAGTAGTTGAGGCAGGTAGGGAGATGAAAACAGTCTCTTTTGAAAAAGTGTTGAACAAGTAAGTATTGTGGATATGCATTACGTAAAACTTAAATTTTAATAATATTCTTAGGATAAAATATATGGACCCAATTTTTTTTTAAATCAAACAAAATGAAAGGTGTGCAAAAAACACCATGTGCCATCTCCACCACCAAGGTGGAAGGGAACAATGTGTGGTCCATTGTAACCAGTGGGGGTAAAAACTACCCCTGTAAGGCCCTACTGTTGCATTATTAATTCCCTTCTTGGCAAGTGTTATTCACCCTAAAAAGGGCAGCCCCACACAGGAAACTCTCTCTATTTCCACCTAAAAACCCTGGGAAATGGCAGTTTTTGTAGGGGAAAATAGGGAGAGGTTCCTGTGTGGGGCCGCCCTTTTTAGGGCAAGTAACACTTGCCAAGAAGGGAATTAATCATTTGAGAGTATGGCCTTAAAGGGGAAGTTTTTACCCCCACTGGTTACAATGTTCCCTTCCACCTTTTAGAGGTCTTTGCATCACATCAATTCTTGGTGGTGTAGGTGGCACATGGTGTTTTTTGCACACCTTTCCTTTTGTTTGATTTCAAAAAAATTTTGGCTACATATATTTTATTTTTCTCCTAAGAATATTACTAAATGTTAAGTTGTACGTAATGCATATCCTCAATACTTAATTGTGGTCTGATGCGGAGGAATGTCTGTAACTGGGGAGCAGCGCATTAACCCATTAAGGACCAGGCCCATTTTGGCCTTAAGGACCAGACCAATTTTATTTTTGCATTTTGCGTTTTTTCCTCCTCACCTTCTAAAAATCATAACTCTTTTGTGTTTCCATCCACAGACCCATATGAGGGCTTGTCTTTTATGTCACCAATTGTACTTTGTAATTACATCACTTATTTTACCATAAAATGTACGGCGCAACCAAATAAATATAATTTATGTGGGAAAATTGAAAAGAAAACTGCAATTTAGCAAATTTTGGATTTTTTTTTTTCAGGCTGTACACTTCCTGGTAAAAATGACATGTTTTCTTTATTCTCTGGGTCAATACAATTAAAATGATACCCATTTTATATGCTTTTCTATAAATGTACCGCTTAAAAAAAATCTCAAACCAATTTAACAAAATTTGTATGTTTGAAATTGCCCTATTTTGACCACCTATAACTTTCTAATTTTTCCATATATGGGGCAGTATGAGGGCTCATTTTTGCACCATGATCTGTAGTTTTTACCAGTACCACTTTTGTAATAAATTTTTTATACATTTTTTGGGAATAAAATGTGAAAAAGCAGCAATTTGGGACTTTTTGAATTTTGTTATGTTTTTTGTTCACCGTATGGGATAATTAACAATATATTATAATAGTTCAGACTTTTACGCATGCAGCGATACCAAAAATCTGTATTAATTATTTTTTTTACTCTTTTTGGAGGTAAAATGGGAAAAACTGATGTTTTACTTATTTATTGGGGTGGGGATTTTTCACATTTTATTGCTTTTTTTTTTACACTTCAATAGTCTTCATAGGGGACTATTTATAGCAATCATTTGATTGCTAATACTGTTCAGTGCTATGCATAGAGCAAAGCACTGATCAGTGTTATCGGTGATCTTCTGCTCTGGTCTGCTCGATCTCAGACCAGAGCAGAAGACCACAGGAGACAGCCGGAGCCAGGTGAGGGGACCTTCGGCTGCCATGCTGGATGATTTAATCCCCGCGGCACTGCTGCGGGCGATCTGATCATCCATTCAAAGTACCGCATTGACGCAGATGCCGTGATCTGTATTGATCATGGCATCTGAGGGATTAATGGCGGACATCTGCCGATAGCAGCCGGGACCTGCCGCACATGACGCGAGCACCGGTCTGGTGCTCGTGGTCATGGCGGCGAGTAAATGTACATCATGGTGCGTTAAGTACCATGGCACCATGACATTCATTTACATCCATTGTCATTAAGGGGTTAAATATGTTTAGCACTACCCATATTTGTGAAGTGTTGGTGTGGCACCATGGTCAATCTTTTCTGATGCATCAGGCATTGGTGGGTGGAAATTCTGGCTGATCCATGCCGGATTCATCTTCACAAAGGTCAGTTTCTCCAGTTTGGGGTTACTATGGCCCCCTCCGCACTAAACACCCGCTCTGATGGCACACTACTGGCTGGGCAGGACAGCTTTTCCAGGGCAAACTCTGCTAGTTGTGGCCACAAATCACGTTTGGCTGCACAGAAGTCCAAGATCTTCAAGGTGTGTTAGCATGGTCATGTCAAGGTATGCCACCACTTGCTGGTTCAGGTCCTGCTGCGGATAAGTTGCTTCACTATGTGGGTAAAGAAAGCTACTCATTAGCGATTGGAGACTCAGGCTACTGCTGATGAAGCTGGTACTGCTCCTGCCACCCAACCCCTCCCCAGCAGCCATGGCAGTGGAAGTTGAGCGCATAGGGACCCCGAGTCAGACCTGCGAGAGGATGGACGATGGCACAGATAGGTATCGGCCAACCGACTACGTAGGATGTCTCTGTAGTAAGTCAGTTTTTCCTCCCTCTCAGTGGGTCTAAAAAAAGGCCCCCATTTTGTGCTGGTAGCGAGGGTCCAATAAGGTGGAGAGCCAGAAGTCATCCCGCTGCCGAATGGTGACAATTCGGGAATCACTACGCAGGCAATTGAGCATGCATCGTGCCATTTGTGCAAGTGATTTGGAGGTACTCCCTGCCTCCATCTCCACTGCATACTACCACGGTGTGTCTGGGTCCTCTGTCTTGCCTTCCTCTTAACCCTCTATCTCCTCTAGCTGCTCCAGCTCCTCCTCTCTTCTCCTGTCAGATGACTAGAAAAACTGCCCATTTCGCAAAACCTAAACTGTGCTCCACTGTGCCCCTCCTCCTCCTCCTGCTCCTCCAGTTCAGCCCCCACAGGGCTCATGTGGCCGTGAGATGTAGGTGCCATGTCTCCAGTGCCCTGACCAGCCATTGTTTCCAACATGTGTTGTAGTAGATGAAGCAGTGGAATGACGTTGTTCATCCCGTAATCCTGGCAACTGACTAATAATGTGGCTTCCTCAAAGGGCCTGAGCAAACGGCAGGTGTCACGTACGAGCTTCCACTGGTTGACATTGAAGATACACAGAGTCCCTCTATCCGCTTGGATCATCAATCATCAATTGGTGATGGCTTTTCTCTGTCCAACATATGGTGGAATTCCAACATGTGGAAATGTCGCAAATCAGACTATGTTGGGGGACTGACGCGTTCTGACGCTGCAGCTCAAGGAGAGTGTGATTTGAGGTGTACGAGTGGCTCAAGGGCATGCAAAATTTCCTTCCCACTGAGGAGACAGTGGAGGATGAGGAGAAGGAGTCACACACTGTTACAGGACCAACAGCCTAAGAGCGTGGAGACGGAAGGGGTGTGACCTGTCCAAGCTGCCGTACGGAGATGAGCAGCAAAGAATAGACATGTCCTTGCGGTGCGCTGATTGTGCTAGGAGCAGGGCAGCAGCGGAAACATGTCAGGCGGCGAATGAATGAAAAAGTGTACTGGTTCTCAAGTACAAAAGAGGAGAATTATAAAAGCCTCTGCAGAAGTAAAGTTGTCCAGTTGCCATAGCAACCGGATTGCTTCTTTCATTTTTCACAAGCCTTCCTAAAAATGAAAGAAGCTGGTTGCTATGGGCAACTGGTCAAGTTTTTCTCTGCACAGGTTTTGATAAATCTCCCCCATAGTGAATATATGTAATGTGCTGTAGTGATGTAAGCGTGGATGGGCAACCAAGGAGAGGTGTGGCTAAGGGTATATAGCCTAAAACACCTAAAAGTATATAGATAGCAAAAACGGTAAGTTTCAGAATAGCATTTAATGATAATCAATGGTTAATATAATTCAATAGAACCAGAGTGTATGCCGGCAATCCACTCAGGTAGGATAAATAAAGGTATAATAAAAACAGATAATAAAGTAAAAAAAATCTACAAAATACCAGTGAGTTACTTCCAAAGCACTGTCCACATCACTGAGGAAGAGCCCAGTAAGCTTGAAACGCGTCTGAGAGATTAACTGAACTAACACCATACTTCCATTCAGCTGTCCTAACAAGCCTGTCACAGCTTAACAACGCATCGTTTACCACCCTGTGCATCATTGTAGTGCACGCTCCTCCAGGAGGACCAACACAGCAAGGCACCCTGCACGCCAGGATACCACTCGCTAGCAGGGCTTGTCTGTCTTTAGGCAGACTCCTCCGCTTGAAGCTAGAGCACCTCCGCAACACACTGGGATCAGAAGATCGTGGATGTCCTTCTTCCTGTCGTAAAGGTGGGTGAATTAACTTTTATAGGCCTCCTTTGCCGACCGCCGACCGCTGCAGGAGTGGGCACAACTCATGGTGCTCCAGCGCTCCTCTGTCCTCATTGAAACTGAAGATTTTCTTCTTACATGGAACACACTTTATGAACTACCATCTTTGCCAGTTTAGGACAATGCTTTGGAATTGACTCACTGGTATTTTGCAGATTTTTGAACATTATCATCTTTTTTTTATCATATCTTTATTTATCCTACCAGACTGGATTGCCGGCATCCACTCTGATTCTATTGAATTGTATTAACCATTGATTATCATTAAATGTTATTCTGAAACTCACAGTCTTTGCTATCTATATACTTTTGGGTGTTTTAGACTATATACCCTTAGTCACACCTCCCCTCAGCCTCCCTTCCACACTTACATCACTACAACACATTACATATATTCACTATGGGGGAGATTTATCAAGACGTGTGCAGAGGAAACGTTGTCCAGTTGCCCATAGCAACCAATCAGATGACTTCTTTCATTTTTCACAGAGCTTTTGAAAAATAAAAGAAGTGATCTGTTTGGTTGCTATGGGCAACTCAGCAACTTTTCCTCTGGACAGGTTTTGGTAAATCTCCCCATATGTCCTTGAGAACCAGTACACTTTTTCTCTATTAAAACCCCGGTGTAGCCATTAGGGGTCCATACTGTACCGGATTTTTGGACAAACTGAGAGATTGAGCACACCCACTGCTATTTTCTCTGGTGAATAAATGAAGCCTACATGTGGGACATGTTGGCTTCATTCATTCACCACCGCCGATTCACGACATGTCCCGCTACTGCCCTGCTCCAAGAAGATGAGGAGCAGGCAGTGGAAGGGGAAATAAGGACACGGGGGGGGGGGGAGGGGAGGGGAATAAGGATAAGCACACTGGGGCTAATAAATTATTATAAACACACTGGGGCCAATTAATTATTATAAATACATGCCGCCCGATCCCATGTTTAATAACTTCTGATCGGGTTTCAGAAATGAGACCCGTTGCAATCAGTCCCTGAGCCCATGTACTACAGAGTCTGTTCCATGATGGGGATAATAGTACAAACACTAATGTAGCCTCCTCAGCCACCGGCAGACTCCCGCAGCTGGGGAACTACTATTTACATCATGGAAAGAAGTCTGTTCCATGATGAGAGTAGTAGTAGCCCTGGCTGCGGGAGTCTGTAGGCAGAGGTGTTAAAACAGCCATAAAATAAGGGCACATGACGGATTTTATAATGGGTCTTAATGGATGAATATGCCCATTATTTTGACGGACATTATTCAGCCGTTAGCACCCGTTATTTCAACCGTTATTATACATCAATTTTTTCATTATACAGTACAGAAAAGGGATGTTTAATAACAGATGAATATACATAGTGTGAAAGCAGCCTAAAATGTAGACTCCATTCTTGGGTGTATAAAAAATTCTAAAGCAAATAAAATTAAAAAAAAAATGTTAATGTTCATTTTTAAACAGGGATCAATTTATGTGGTCGGTCAGGGACCTAAAACTGTAGCCGACAATAATAAAAATGTAGAAAGGGGCCATTTAAATGTAAAAATAATATATTTTTTATAATACATTTTTGTAATGTATTTAATAAATTGTGTGTGCATGTGCGTTTCACTTTTTTTTCTCTATTTTTTAAATGTTTTAAGTAGCACTACTATTCCCAGCATGGAACAGACTGTTCCATGATGGGAGCTGTAATACCTGTACTAATAGACAGATCAAAGCAGGTGTCACTCTTGACAACCGATGCGATCGTCCTATCTATTGAAGAGATGCAGTGGCTTTCTCCTGCGCTCGCATCTCTGCACTATACTCTGGCCGGCCAGTGATGTGAATAAAATTCACATCACTTATTCATATTTCCCGGAGAGAGCTGTGATTGGCCAAATGATTCCAGCCACTCACAGCTCTCTGTGGGAAATATGAATAATAGGTATATATATACGGCATATACTCTGGGACCAGAGGAGAGTGGCCGGCCACCCGCATCTATACATTATACAGGACGATTGCCTCGGATGTCAGAAGTAACACCCGCTGCGATCTGTCTATTAATGCAAGTACTACAGTTCCCAGCATGGAGCAGAATGTGCTCCATGTTGGGAGCAGTAGTAGCTGCAGTAAAGAACAGATCACAGCAGGTGTCACTCCTGACACCTGATGTGATCGTCCTATCTAGATGCGAGAAAGCCACCCGGGTGCAGCATGTGTCAAGAGTGACACCTGGGACGATCTGTCTATTAGCACAGGTACTACTACTCCCATCATGGAACAGTCTGATGGGAGTAGTAGTACTATCTTAAACATGTAAAAAATGTAGAGAAAATGAGGTGAAACACACACTTCATTAAGCACATAATAAAATACAAAACATTTTTTTTATTCGGTGATTTAGATGAATTGAATTTTTCAAAAAATTCACCCATTTCTAGTGCCAACATTGGGACCCTGGCCACGCTTCACCTTCTGCCGACACATCTTGCATGTGGCCAGGTTAACATCCTACGGATGCTTGATGAAAAACTGCCACACCGCCGAGTAGCTGATTTTCCCACCAGTCTGCACTGATTGACTGCTACTACTGCCAACTCCAGGAACCCCTGTTCCACTACCTCCTGGGAAGGTAGGCTGCCGCGAAGCAGGTGGTCTACCCCGGGCATGTTTGGCTCCTGACTTTCCACTTCTGCCACCATGCTGACTGCCAACCATGCTACCACCTTGCTGGCTCAGCTGCTGCCTCATGGGCAACCTGCAACCCTCTTCTCCTGATGATGATGAAGCCCCTTCTGCACCCAGCTCTCAAGTGCGATCGGCTTAATCATCATCAAGTTGTGTCTGCAGGTCACTAATGCCCTTCTCAGGTTCCTCAACAGTGTCTGCTTCATGATCCTGAACGCTCGCAACACCACCTGTCATGCCACTCTCCTTATCACTACTTGCCCGCCTAGTGGAGGAAGTGGCAGATGTCTCCTCCCCTTCTTAGCTGGGCAGTAGCTGCTGACTGTCCTCTAGTAGATCGTCCTCACTAAATAGTGGAGCCAAACCCACAGCATAAGCTACTTCTGTGGGGGAGGCAACAGCATAGGACAGAGGCAATGGGAGGACAGGGACTGCTTCCAGGCCATGCCAACTGAGGCTTGTGTCTGAGGAACCCACTGACTGTTGACTGGGGGTGTCAGATATCATTGGTGATGAAGTGGATGGCCGTGTTAAACAATCGATAACGGCAGATGGGTTGCTGGTCGAGACACGACCGCTAGCTGATACAAGGAGCTTAGGCCTCTTGCTGTGACTCCTGCTGCTGCCAGTCACCCCTAGTCTGCTGCGACCTCTGCCTGATGTATTTAGGCCTCTGCCACTCCTCTGTACACGTCCTGGCACTTCTCTGCCTGACATACTTAGTGCGTATATGAGGAGAGTACAATTCGCTCCACTACGCTTAAAACAGTATTTGTCTACAACACCAGTGACCCCGCGTCATACCGGGTCGGCCCCAGTGGTTAATGACAGCCGGGTCGCTGTGCCGTGCGCTATTAACCCTTTAGTCTAAAATGAAAGTGAAAGCCTCCCGGCAGCTCATTTGGGCTGATCGGGACCATCACAATAAAATCGCGATGTCCTGATCAGCTAGGATGCGAGCGGAGGTCCCCTTACCTGCCTCCGTTGCGTCCTATCGGTGATTGATTGCTCCAAGCCTGAGATCCAGGCTTGAGCAATCGACCGCCTACAATACTGATCAATGCAAGGCTATGGCGTTGCAGGGATCAGTGTAAAAGATCAGTGTGTGCAGTGTTATAGCCCCCTATAGGAGCTATAACAATGCAAAAAAAGTGAAAAAAAAAGTTAATAAAGGTAATTTAACCCCTTCCCTAAGAAAAGTTTGAATCACCCCCTTTTTCCCCATTAAAAAAAAAAACTGTGTAAATAAAAATAAACAATTGTGGTATCGCCACGTGCGGAAATGTCCCAATCATAAAAATATACTGTTAATTAAACCGTCAATGGTGTAAGCGCAAAAAAATTCCAAAGTCCAAAATAGCTTATTTTTGGTCTCTTTTTATATAATGAAAAAATGAATAAAAATTGATCAAAAAGTCCAATCAATACAAAAATGGTAAATATAAAACCTTCAGATCCCAGTGCGTTTGCCCGTACGTGGAAAAATAAAAAAGTTATAGGGTCCAGGAGATGACAATTTTTAACGTATAAATTTTCCTGCATGTAGTTATGATTTTTTTTTTAAGTATGACAAAATCAAACCTATATAAGTAGGGTATCAATTTAACTGAATGGACCTACAGAATAAAGATAAGGTTTCATTTGTTACAAAAAAAAAATGCACTGCGTAGAAACGGAAGCCCCCAAAAGTTACAAAATTGCATTTTTTTCTTCAATTTTGTTGCACAATGAATTTCTTTTCCGTTTCGGCGTTGATTTTTTGGTAAAATGACCAATGTCACGGCAAAGTTGAATTGGTGATGCAAAAAATAAGCCATCATATGGAATTTTAGGTGCACAATTTAAAGCGTTATGATTTTAAGAAGGTGATGAGATGAAAATGCAAAAACGGAAAAACCCTGCATCTTTAAGGGGTTAAAACAGTATTTGTCTACAACACCAGTAGATGTGTACTTTTGCCTGGCCTTTCACAGTATCTAGGCCCTTAAAGGAATAGTCCGGTACAGACTATTCTTATTCTATCCTGCCCGGGATACAAAAGAAGTGAAAACAATTTTTCACTTACCTTCCTACGTTCCCCCGAAGCTCCGCTACAGCTGATCGGATGGCCGAGCTGTCTTTTTCCTACCTCCCTTAGCCCGGAATGTCACACGGTGATTCAGCCAGCGATGTCCCGCTTCGGACGGTGATAGGCTGAAGCGCCGTGTGGCTAAGGACTAAGGAAAGTAGGAAGAAGACAGCCCGGGCGACCGAACAGCTGTAGCGGAGCTCCAAGGGAAGGCAAGTGAAAGTTTATTTTCACTTTTTTTGCAGCCCAGGCAGGATAGAATAAGAATGGTCCATACTGGACTATTCCTTTAAGACTTTAACAGGAACAAAATGGTACACCACTTAGATGTACGTATGCACTTATGAGGGGAGGACAATGCACTCCAGTACGCTTAAAACAGTATTTGTCTACAGCACAAGCAGGTGTGTACTTTTGCTTGGCCTTTCACAGTATCTAGGCCCTTAAGACTTTATCAATAACAAAATAGTACACCACTTAGATGTACATAGGTGGTATGCGCCTATGAGGGAAGGACAATGCGCTCCAGTACGCTAAAAATAGTATTTGTCTACAACACCAGCAGGTGTGTAAGGACCAGACCAATTTTCAAAGTAGGACCAGAGCGTTTTTTGCACATCTGACCACTTTCACTTTAAGCATTAATAACTCTGGGATACTTTTACCTTTCATTCTGATTCAGAGACTATTTTTTCGTGACATATTCTACTTTATGTTAGGGGTAAAATTTTGTCGATACTTGCATCATTTCTTGGTGGAAAATTCCAAAATTTGATGAAAAAATTGAAAATTTCACATTTTTCGAACTTTGAAGCTCTCTGCTTGTAAGGAAAATAAACATTCCAAATAAATTATATTTTCATTCACAAATTCAATATGTCTACTTTATGTTTGCATCATAAAGTTGACATGTTTTTACTTTTGGAAGACATCAAAGGGCTTCAAAGTTCGGCAGCAATTTTCCAACTTTTCACAAAATTTTCAAAATCGGAATTTTTCAGGGACCAGTTCAGGTTTGAAGAGCCTTCCTATTAGAAATACCCCACAATTGACCCCATTATAAGAACTGATCCCCTCACAGTATTCAAAATGACATTCAATAAGTGTGTTAACCCTTTAGGTGTTTCACAGGAATAACAGCAAAATAAAGGAGAAAATTCTAAATCTTCATTTTTTACACTCGCAAGTTCTTTTAGACCCAGTTTTAGAATTTTTACAAGAGGTAAAAGGAGACAAATCCTCTCAAAATTTGTAACCCAATTTCTCTTGAGTAAGGAAATACCTCATATGTGTATGTCAAGTGTTAGGCGGGCGCAGTAGAGGGCTCAGAAGGGAAGGAGCGACAATGTGATTTTGGAGAATGAGTTTTTCTGAAATGGTTTTTGGGGGCATGTCACATTTAGGAAGCCCCTATGGTACCAGAACAGCAGAAAACCCCCCACATGGCATACCATTTTGAAAAACGACACCCCTCAAAGCACATAACAAGGGGTCCAGTGAGCCTTAACACCCCACAGGTGTTTGATGACTTTTCGTTAAAGTCGGATGTGTAAATGAAAAAAAAAAATTTTCACTAAAGTGCAGTTTTTTTCCCCAAATTTACCATTTTTATAAAGGGTAATGGGAGAAAATCCCCCACCAAAATTTGTAACCCCATCTCTTCTAAGTATGGAAATACCCCATGTTAGGACGTAAAATGCTCTGCGGGTGAACTACAATGCTCAGAAGAGAAGGAGTCACATTTGGCTTTTTAAAAGCAAATATTGCTGAAATGGTTTTTGGGGGGCATGTCGCATTTAGGAAGCCTCTATGGTGCCAGAACAGCAAAAAAAAAAACAAAAAAACACATGGCATACTATTTTGGAAACCACACCCCTCAAAGAATGTAACAAGGGGTACAGTCAGCCTAAACACCTCACAGGTATTTCACGACTTTTTGTTAAAGTAGGATGCTTAAATGAAAAAAAAAAATTTCACTAAAATACTGTTTTTCCCCCAAATTTTACAATTTTACAAGGGGTAATAGGAGAAAATTACCCCCAAAATTTGTAACCCCATTTCTTCTGAGTATGGAAATAGCCCATGTGTGGAAGTCAAGTGCTCTGCTGGCGCACTACAATGCTCAGAAGAAGAAGAGCGCCATTGAGCTTTTGGAAAGGGAATTTGTTTGGAATGGAAGTCAGTGGCCAAGTGCATTTACAAAGCCCCCCGTGGTGCCAGAACAGTGGACCCCCCCACATGTGACCCCATTTTGGAAACTACACCCCTCACAGAATTTAATAAGGGATGCAGTGAGTATTTACACTCCATTGGTGTTTGACAGATCTTTGGAACAGTGGGCTGAGCAAATGAAAAATTAAATTTTTCATTTTCACAGACCACTGTTCCAAAAATCTGTCAGACACCTGTGGGGTGTAAATGCTCACTGTACATTAGGTGAGGGGTGAAGTTTCCAAAATGGGGTCACATGTTGGAGGGGTCTATTGTTCTGACACTATGGGGGCATTGAAAACACACGTGGCCTTCAATTCCAGACAAATTTTATCTTCAAAATCCCAATGGCTTTCCTTCTCTTCTGAGCATTGTAGTTTCGCCAGCAGAGCACTTTACATCCACATATGCCGTATTTATATACTCAAGAGAAATGGGGTTACACATTTTGGGGGGCTTTTTTCCTATTTTCCCTTGTGAAAATGAAAAATTTTGGGTAACACCAGCATTTACGTGGAATTTTTTTTTCCCATCCAACCTTATTGAAAATTTGTGGAACACATGTGGGGTGTTAAAGTTCACTATACCCCTTGTTACGTTCCATGAGGGGTGTAGTTTCCAAAATGGGGTCACATGTGGGTATTTATTTTTTGGCGTTTATTTCAGAACCGCTGTAAAATCAGCCACCCCTGTGCAAATCACAAATTTAGGCCTCAAATATACATGGTGCGCTCTCACTCCTGAGCCTTGTTGTGCGTCCGCAGAGCATTTTACGCCCACATATGGGGTATTTCTGTATTCAGGAGATATTGTGTTACAAATTTTGGGGGTCTTTTTTTCCTTTTACCTCTTGTTAAAATAAAAAGTAAAGGGCAACACCAGCATGTTAGTGTAATTATTTTTTATTGACACTAACAGGCTGGTGTAGACCCCAACTTTTCCTTTTCATAAGGGTAAAAGGAGAAAAAGCCCCCAAAATTTGTTGTGCAATTTCTCCCAAGTACGGAAATACCACATATGTGGCACTAAACTGTTTCCTTGAAATACGACAGGGCTCCGAAGTGAGAAAGCGCCATGCGCATTTGAGGACTAAATTAGGGATTGTATAGGGGTGGACATAGGGGTATTCTACGCCAGTGATTCCCAAACAGGGTGCCTCCAGCTGTTGCTAAACTCCCAGCATGCCTGGACAGTCAGTGGCTTTCCGGAAATGCTGGGAGTTGTTGTTTTGCAACAGCTGCAGGCTCCATTTTGGAAACACTGCTGTACAATACATTTTTCATTTTTATTGGGGGAAGACAGTGTAAGGGGGTTTAGATGTAGTGTTTTACTCTTTATTATGTGTTAGTGTAGTGTAATGTTTTTAGGGTACATTTGCACTGGCAGAGGTTTACAGTGAGCTTACCGCTTGGAGTTTGCACTGCAGTGAAAAATTTGCCGCAGCTCATACTTGAAGCAGGAAACTTACTGTAAACCTGCCCGTGTGAATGTACCCTGTACATTCACATGGGGGGGGGGGGGGCAAACCTCCAGCTGTTTCAAAACTGCAACTCCGAGCATGCACTGACAGACCGTGCATGCTGGGAGTTGTACTTTTGCAACAGCTGGAGGCACACTGGTTGGAAAACCTTCAGTTAGGTTCTGTTATCTAACTCAGTATTTTCAGCTGTTGCAAAACTACAACTCCCAGCATTTACTGATTGCCAAAGTGCATGCTGGGAGATGTAGTTATGCAACAGCTGGAGGTACGCAACTACAACTCCCAGCATGGCGAGACAGCTGTTTGCTGTTTGGGCATGCTGGGATTTGCAGTTTTGCAACATCTGGAGGGCTACAGTTTAGAAACCACTGCACAGTGATCTCCAAACTGTGACCCTCCAGATGTTGCAAAACTACAAATCCCAGCATGCCCAGACAGCAAACTGCTATATGGGCATGCTGGGAGTTGTAGTTTTGCAAGATCTAGAGGGCCACAGTGTAGAAACCACTGTATAGTGGTCTCAGACCGTAGCCCTCTAGATGTGGCTAGGCAACTTACCGGCTTTCGTCGGATCCAGGGAACCAGCCGCACGACACCCGCAGGGTAAGTGGACTTTGGCTCCGGTCCTCTGTTGTTTCCCCATTCTGCCCCGCCTATTGTGGGTGGGCAGAACGGGGAAAACGAAAGTTAACCCCTCCGCCCCCGATCTGCTATTGGACGTCGCTTCTAGACGCCCAATAGCAGGGATAGGAGGGTTGGCACCCCTGCCACCTCACTCCTATCCTTTCAGGGGGATCATAGGTGTCTTAGACAACCACGTTCCCCCTTATATTCCGGGTCACCATGGACCTGTAATGACCCAGAATTGCGCAAATTGCAAGTGTGAATTCACTTGCGATTTACGCTGATCGCCGACATGGGGGGTCTGATGACCCCCCTGGGCATTTGCGCGGGGTGCCTGCTGATCGATATCAGGTACGCCCTTGGTCCTTAAGTATCAGGGAGCAAAGGCGTACCTATATGCCCTTGGTCCTTAACAGGTTAAGACTATAACAGGAACAACATGGTACACCACTTAGATGTACGTATGTGGTATGCGCTTATGAGGGGAGGATAATGCTCTCCAGTACGCTTAAAACAGTATTTGTCTACAACACCAGCAGGTGTGTACTTTTGGCTGGCCTTTCACAGTAGCTAGGCTATTAAAGGAATAGTCCGGTGAGGACTATTCTTTTTCTATCCTGCTCGGGCTACAAAAGAAAATAAACTTTCACTTACCTTCCTACGTTCCCCCGAAGCTCCGCTACAGCTGATCGGATGGCCGAGCTGTCTTCTTCCTAGCTCCCTTAGCCCGGAATGTCACACGGTGATTCAGCCAGCGATGTCCCGCTTCGGACGGTGATAAGCTGAAGTGCCGTGTGACGTTCCGGGCTAAGGAAAATGGGAAGAAGACAGCCCGGCCGACCGATAAGCTGTAGCGGAGCTTCGGGGGAAGGTAAGTGAAAGTTTATTTTCAAATTTTTTGCAGCCCAGGCAGGATAGAATAAGAATAGTCCATACTGGACTATTCCTTAAAGACTTTAACAGGAACAAAATGGTACACCACTTAGATGTACGTATGTGGTATGCACTTATGAGGGGAGGACAATTCGCTCCAGTACGCTTAAAACAGTATTTGTCTACAACACTAGCAGGTATGTACTTTTGCCTGGCCTTTTTCAGTATCTAGGCACTTAAGACTTTAACAGGAACAAAATAGTACACCACTTAGATGTACGCACAGGTTACACTTAATAGAGGTCAATATGCTTTTAGTGCTCTGCTCACCCTAACTGGCTGGCTACTATTATCTTTTCAGTTGTTGTACACGCCAGTGCTGCAGCACACAGTCGTTGTGTACTACACCCAAAATTGCACTTTCTCTCTCAATCTCACTCCCTTCCCTATCAGTGCTTCTAGGCTAGATTTGGGCTTGAGGTGAATCGCTGCTGTAAAAAAGCTTTTCTCTGCAACATACTTCTCTCTGTCCCTCTCTCTCTACAATAGAACACTGATGTGACTGGGAGGTGAATCACTGCTGTAAAAATGCTTTTCTGTGCAACACACACTGCTTTCTGTCCCTCTCTATCTCTGCAATAAAAGCCTGAAGTGACTGCCCGCAAGATGGCTGCCGATTATATAGGGCTGTGACATCACAGGGGTGACTGGCTGTAGATAGGCTGCATGCTGCATGGGATTCAGGGTCATCCCGCGGACCCTTGTTCCTGCCTTCCCAGGATTCCTTGCCCCATGTTCTCACATGTGCATCTGCCATTTTAGATGCCCTGGAGCCTGGACCGCACTAAATGGAGTTTAATGAAGCAATTCACGCGGCGATATTTGCATTCCTTGCGAATCAAATTTTTCCTGTAATTTGTAACCAATTCAGATTCGTCAAATTTGATTTGCTCATCCCGACCTATAATGTACCCCATCGTCTGCAGTAAGTCGGAATGAGCACAGAGATGGAGAGTAAAGTACAGCATAACAACCTCTTTGTGGTTTGTTGCCTCATCTATATGCTTCAATGATAGTTTATCTGCTGTATTTCTGTATTTCTACCAATATGAGCTCCCTGACGGCTATATAAACTAAATGGGCACTGTTTGGCTCTTTATGACCACAGTATGACATTAAATTGATTTCTATAACTAGGTGGGCACTACTAGGGCACTATGTTGTAATTTATGGCATTATTTAGGTACTGTTTAGCTGTAAATTAGTACTTGTGATAACCTGGGGGAGTTGGGTTTAGGGAGTGTAGCTGTGCGGTGACTAAAGGGTGTCTAGTTAACCCCTTCTATTCGTGACGCCAGGGTGAGGGCTCCTCTGTAATGCTTGTCCTACCGCCACCCTTCCCAAGAGCGATAAGGGAGGTGTAGAATAATTGAATGTCCACAACCGTAGAGTTTGCTGAAAACAGTTGGAACTTTTACTGAAGATTTTATGCAAGTTTCATAACAGGAACAGTTTCTACAAACGCAAATTCTCTTGGAGATTGACAAAGGTTGGGGCCGTAAGCAATTTTGAGTCCTTAGACTGATATGCGCTGTTCCACTGGATTTAGGGGAATTAGTTGTGGTCCAGTAGTCACGCTAGCTTTAGCAGGGATTAGATTAGAACTCACGGTTTAGTTTAGGCTGAGGCCGGTAGGCTTTCAGGCCTAGCGTGTCTTTGAAAGTTGCGCAGATCCATCCTGCTAGTCCGGCATCCACGAGAGCAGCAACCCAAGAGAGCAATAATTGGATACAGCTCCCTTATATGGGCTGGGGCTGGACTAGAGCTAATTGGTCCAATACTTCTGTCAATCCCCTTTACATAGGATTATGGGTAACATGTGACCCAAGGACCTCCAAAGGTCCTCTAACATACCATAGAGGATTTAACACAGTCACATGACCGAAGGTCCTGTGACGCTAACCAGGTAAGCATACTATACATTATATTAAATATACATTATTATTATTAAATATGCACATGTATACATTATAAAATTAGAGTAGAAAAGAGGCGACTAGGGGCTGTCCCACCTGGGGGACCCTACCTGAGCGTAGTTACTCTGACTTTGGGGACCACCATACAAGGTACGGTATGCAATACGGTACCGGGACACCACATACTGTATGACACTTTTCAGGGAAAATCTATACATGAATGGCAACAACTGCATCAATATTGGAGACACTATCCTCAGGGAAACACACTTACTGATTCCCACCTACAGTCTCTGATGGCACCCCATTGTCTGAATTTCCTTCAGTAACACTTGTTTCGGATCACGTGTTCAGCTCTCTCAAATCAACTACATTTTCTTTGCACACAGACTAAAGAATAAAGGGCTTACCTCTCCATAGCGGCCTCTAAGCTGTGACTTTCCTACTATAACTCCACACTACTTTTCGAACTCTCACTCCTCCCACCCCTACATCATATTTTCTCTCATTCTGGGAGCAGTAACTATACCTGATTGTCAGAAGAGAGGCACTTTTTACCAAGCAGTTCTCATGGTTTCTCAAGATGCATCAAAACTCAGGAAAAATAATTTTAAGCTACTTACCCCCTGGTATAATACTTCTGAACTATTACACCACATGGGATTTACTTGACTTAAAGCTGTGTTGGCACTGTTGGGAGGAGACAGGCATTTTGACACATTTGTAGTGGGGTTGTCATTTAACTAAGCCCCTTTGAAATGTAGTAGAAGGCATCATTAACCAAGTGAGCCTTTCTGATATTGTGTTGAATCCGCCTCTTTTGGCTTTGGCCCTCTTCATACCTACACTCCACACTTCTACCCAGCTATATGATCTTGGCAGCTAAGCGGCTCATGCCTTTTTATGGCTTAATAAATCTGCCCCCTCCTTACAGAAATGGCTCAATAAAATTAACCAAATTTGCCAACTAGAGGAGCATACCTGTTGGGCCAATGGGACCCACGACAAATTTACGGCCATTTGAGACCCATAGATTGCCACTCGCCAATCATTTGCACTGATGAACCCCCCACCCGTTTACAGAGCTCCCCAAGTGCTTATGTGACTGACCTGCTCTGCCACCTGGACATTGGTTCCCTACTGACACATCATCAGTACACAAGAGGTCTAAGTGTGCTGCCCCACACCTGAGGACCAAGTCCTACTAGAAACCCCTGTAATCTGGTCTGTGAAGATACCCTCCAGCTACAAGGTATCTAACTTCTAAAAGGTTCTTGCAAAAATATTGTTTTCATAAAAGTCCTGGCAACGTCAACCCCCCAACTGTTCCTCCCCCACCCCCTACCTTCACCTAGTTTACAAAGTTTTATTTTTGCTTCTTAACATGCAGTAAGTAAGGAAATAGGGACGTCACTCACCAGGTAGCAGTGCAAAATTTCTTTAATATCTTCGGTGCATAAAAACAGGGAGTTACATCGGACGGTCTTCCAGGGACGCAGCTGGTCAGCTTGGTGCTGGGTTACAGCTGTTGCGCGTGCGCCTGCACGCTTCGTCCGACCCTACCTGTTCCTGTTCATAAGTCCCCTTTATAGGAACGCCTCCCTAGTGTCGCCTCATTAATCCAGGTAGTACGTACAAAATTTAAAATACTAAAACAACTAAAGCTGACCTAAAAACCTATTATGCCATTCACAGGAACATACTGTAGTCCACTCTTTCGTTCATTCCGAGGTTGCCTGCTGCATTTAGTTTAATTATCCACTTTGCTTCTTTTTGAAGTAGTGCTTTCCTTCTATCTATGTTATCTCTATTATCAACCACTTCCAAACCTTGGAATGCGAGTGAGTCACAGTTACCCCCGTGAATGGCATTCATATGCTCTATAAACCTAGGTACACCTTTTTTAGAGCGAACAGAATACACATGTTCTCTAAACCAAGTGTTTAGAGACCGTTTTGTGCTGCTGATATAAAAACGGCCACATGTACAGATCATTGCATATACGACCCATTGTGTTCTACATGTAATTAAATTCTTTATGCAGATCTCCTCTCCTCCGATTATTGTTGTCTTCCCAGATTTTAAGTGAGGGCACCATATACAAGACCCACATTTGTGGTTTCCTATAGGGCCTAATTTACTTAGCCAATCTGTATTTTTAGGTTTAGAGACAAAGTTGCTACTGGTAACCACATCTTTTAATTTTTTACAACGTCTAAAAGCTACGAGTGGCTGACTGTTAACTAATTTTCTTATTTCCGTATCGTTTTTATTTTTTTTTTAACAAGTCTGTTTTTATTTTTACATAACAGTAATCAAAATACAATGATAACAATGAATAGGATCTACACAACGTATTCTCTTTGCTGGATAGAGCAATAAGCAACCGGAATGGTACATGTGCACCGTATACATAGCCTTTTACATAGAAAAGAGACATGCACAGATATGTAATCCTGGAAGGATCCCATTATTAAAACACAAATATCAACAAACAAAACAAGTCACGTGAATCAAGCCAGTAAAGAATTTGTTACCCTTGAGTGAAATAGAGTGGTGAGCTAGCTAAGACAGCTAAGGGTTCATCAGTTGAAATATGATCTCTAGGAGGATGAAAGCTAGATAAGTATATCAGTGTGGAGGGGGGGGGGGGGGAAGTGGGAGGGGGAAGTTATATACCAGGAAGTCCTGTGTGGCGTAGCACTCCTAGAGGTTGTACACTGCGGTGGTCTATTCGTGAGGTCCAGATACTTTGAATCTGTTTAATAAGAGGGCAATGGCGTAGACAGGGACTGTGTCATGCAAAGGCGCTTATATGAGAGCCAGGGTCCCCATAACATTTCAAACTTGTCATGGGTGAGGGATGACCAGCTGGATAGTTCCTCCATTCTGCATATTTGATTCAACTTCTCCATCCATTGTGTTTTTGTGGGAGGTAAGGTTTGTCGCCATAATTGGGGGATAAGAGCCTTAGCTGCTGCTATCATGTGGGTAGGCAGGGATTTGTTTGAGGGTTTTAAGGAAGGTATGGGTAGGGCAAGGGCTATAACAGCCATTGAGAGCGTGATCGAACTTTTACACACCGTATTAATTGTATCCTCTACCGCCTTCCAATAAGGTTGGATCATTGGGCAACTCCACCAAATGTGTGTTAGATCGCCCAAGCCTCCCCCACATCTCCAACAGGAGTTAGAGTTCAGGAGACCGAGTCTGCACAGCACTTCGGGTGTTTTGTACCATCGAGAGAGTAATTTAAAATGGTTCTCTTGTAGTTTGACACACCGAGAGAATCCATGAGAATTGCGAAGGACAAACCTCCTCTGTTCATCAGTGAGTTGTATTTTTAATTCTGTTTCCCAAGTGTGCAAGTACAGAGGGTCACCAACGCTAGTGTCTGTTAATAGGGACTTGTGAAAAACTTTCATCAAGTTTCATCTTAGTATTTTTGTTGGTAGAATAGATGTCATCTAGCCATGTGGTGGATCGGGCAATCGTAAACTCTTTTAGAAAGGCAATGCACGTCTGTCTTGTAGAATAACTATGCATTGCAGCTGAAGGGTGTGAATGCACCAGAGACTGGAGTAACTCCAGGGTAGGGGGTGTATTGTTAGGTAAGAAGTCCTCCAGTACCACCGTAGTTAGCAAAGGCCACACAGGGTTCCCTGAGTATGACGAAATGTCCATCACCTGTGGAATAAGTGCCGCTGGTGCTATTGGAGTGATTAGGTGTGCTGATTGTGTTTTGGTATGAAATTCTTGTTTCACTAGTAGAGTACCCCTTAACAGGGGGTTTGCTAAGGTGGCCACATCTTTTTTAAGCATTACCCATAAAAGGCTCAGTTTGTTTATTCCCAACTGCTCAGTTTCGATATCGGGGCCCTGTAACAATCCAGTGCCCGTAACCAATTCCACCCATCGCTTCAAATGCATAGCTTTATACTGCGATTCAGGGTCCGGTAGTCCTAGTCCCCCCATATGTTTCTTACGGGCCAGAAGGGAATAAGCTAGTCTGGGTCTATTATTTCTCCACAAAAAGTTGGAAAACAGGCGTTTCAATTTTTGAAAGAAATGTTTAGGTAAATGGATTGGAAGGAGGGTCAATGTGTATAAGTAAACGGGAAATACGTAAGTGTGGAGGATATTTTTACGTCCCATCCATGAGATAAAGGGCAAGTCATTTCCGTATCGTTTTTAATTAGTGGCCAGTTTTGTTGATGGCCATTCTAATAACTTTTTCTAAAGGACTAAATTTGAAGGAGAAGGAAAAACGGGGAGGTTCCTTGTTCACCATGTTTTCTTTTTTCAATTTTTTAAAAAGTAGATTTTTTCTGTTCTGTGTGAACGCTCTTTTTAAGGCGGCATCCAGAATTTTTTCTGGATACCCCCTGCCTCTAGTCTCTTCTTCAGCTCTCCAGCTTGAGAAAGAAAAATTTCATCCGAACTATTGATGCGACGTAATCGTAAAAATTGTCCATAAGGTAAAGAAGTCTAAACATGTACGGGATGATAGCTGGAGAACTGAAGAAGAGAGTTTGAGGCCGTGGGCTTCCTGAAACCTGAGGTACAAACTCTACCTTCTTTAATTTCTACCAAAACGTCCAAAAATTAAATTTTACTCGCATCAGCCTTGTAAGTGAATTTAAAATTCATGTTGTTCTTACTGTTTAGATGGTTTACGAACTTTTCGAAGTCCGTCAGGGTGCCATCCCAAGCGATGACCACCTCATCGACAAATCTGAGATAGCTCCTGACGGACTTCAGAAAGGGGTTCTGATCGTAAAAAACATACTTATTTTCGAATGCAGCAACATAGAGATTAGCGAATGTACAGGCCACGGGGGTGCCCATGGCCACACCCCCGATTTGCCTGTACCATTCATCATCGAACTGAAATATATTATTTTCTAGTTTTCTTTTTGCTTTGTTTGCCTATCTGCGTATAGATTTTTGTTTCACTATTGCTTTGTTTGTTTCTCTCTTTTGCTCAATAAAAACAGATTTAATAAAAAAAAAATATTGGAGAAACTAAATGGACAATATATTATCACATATGGTGTATTTATCTAATAATAAACCTGTTCTTTAGCTTTGTATAAGTGAGGATGACTATAAATGTGATGTGAAGTCTTCTACTAGAGTAAACAGCCCAGTGTAGGCTTTATATTATGTTAGATTGACCAATACTGTAAATTGTCAATTTATATCTGTTGTTAGTAACATATTAGTCTAAATTGGTTGAGACTCTGGTTGCTATTGTTTATTGGCAGGGCTTCTGAGAAATGTATGTACTATGTAACTATGTATCAAGGAATTGTATGGCATTCTTTATCCTGGAGCCGTATGACAATAATGCAAATACAGTACATACTGTGTAAAGATGCACAGTATCAATACTGGCAGCCATTTCTACAATGTTCTTTTCATGGTAAAACAGAATTCCAAATACCATGACATTTAGAAAAGCATGTTAAGGTAAATGTATATGTGATAATCTGGGTTTTCTTTATTACTTCAAATAAGTGACATTTATTTTGTTGCATACCATGAAATAATTCCTAAGAAGTTATACCATTGCAATTTGCCTCATTTAGTTCCATATGGTTATTAGCCTACTTTTATTTCATCTGGGATGCACGCTAAAGGGATTTGATGTGGTCTTGTCTCTTTCCTCCATTTGCATAACTCTTTGTGGTTTTGATTTTAATTGTATACTTATCCGTGATGAATCTGCATCATTTGAAAGGAGCATAAGAAAACAACTAAACAGTTTTTATTATGAAAAACAGATTGCTTCAATAATGTTCAATGAGAAAAATAAGAGAATTTTGAGTATTTGAGCAAAAAACAAACCAAAAAAAACACAAACTAAATTGAACACAACTTTTATAACTGAAAAAGCCAAATTGTCATTAGTGTTGCTGTGAAACACAACAATGTATCATTGTGTTATAATGTTGAAGAGCTGAAAAAATAGCCATCCTCTATGGACAATTACCATTTAGCTTATTGGTGATTGGTTGGGAGCAGTGATTTTAGGTTGGATGTTGAATACTGGTGGGAAAGTTGCCCGCTTCCCTGTGCACAGGTATGTGAGAGGAGAGTGAGTGGTTCATTTCTCATTGCAAGTGATTTTAGGCTGAAGAATTGTTGACTATAGAAGTGCTCACTGGCACCGCTTGCAAAAAGGTCAGAATACTTCCTTTTCCAGGTCTGAGAAACACAAGAGACATTTAGATGCCTACTATATGTATAAATAATGGTAGTTTTTTAAAGCTTCTTCTATATCAAGTGCTCACACTGTTTTTGTTTTGTTAAGGTGTTTCCTAATAATTGTTTTCTAGAGCCCCTAGATCGACTTTCTATAAAAATTAGGGCTCCAATACACATCAGACAGATGTCAGCAGAGCCCACCAATTATGTTAAGACTGGCAACCCGTTATAGTGTATGTGGGCCCCTAGACTCATCAGATTTTGTCTGAGAAATGAAGGATTGGGCATGTTGGATTTCAACTGCTTCACCTTTTTCTCTCAGTTAGATAAATCATTGCCATAGACGTCTGGCAGTGACTTACCCTTCTCCATTAAGAACATATGAGTGTTCATGTGTAAGGGGTATGGAGGTGGAAGGGTATTTGGGTTTGTGTGCATTTGGGTAAGTAAAGCTCACTGTATAAATCAAAGTTAAAGGGGTACTCCGGTGCTTACACATCTTATCCCCTATCCAAAGGATAGGGGATAAGATGCCTGATCGCGGGAGTCCCGCAGCTGGGGATGCCCGTGATCATGCACGCGGCACCCCGTTTGTAATCAGTCCCCGGAGCGTGTTCGCTCTGGGACTGATCGCGGTCGACCGCAGGGCCGGCGGCGTGTGACGTCACGCCCACGCCCCGTGTGACGTCACGCTCTGCCCCTCAATGCAAGCCTACGGGAGTGGGCGTGATAGCTATCACATCTTTGAGCTTTAAAATAAAGGCATTTCTTGGTATGTATTTTTACTCTGTAGTAAAAGATTTTGCCTTTTCCTTTTTATTTAGCCTAAACATATATTACATATTACCTGGGAAAATTTAACTGAACTCAATAGGAAAATAGGAAGTTTTAGGGAATTAAAATGGACATTATGGATAATTTTATGGCCAAAAAACTGTCCAACAACATTAGGAGAACATAGCATTAGGGCCCTATAACATAGCCTGACGTGTGCTGTAAATGAGCGCCAATCTTGTAGATCAGAGCTTGTTTACAGAACCTTTTACAAAGCTGAACAACTGTATGGACAGGGCTGCATGAATGATCGCTGGATTTTTTGTGTGACTCTTTGTTTCCATCGTTCATCCCCTATTAACCAAGGCAATATGTGGCCCATGAAAGATGTTTTTATCAGGTCAGAATAAGATGATCAGCTGATAAATGGGTTTTTCCTCATTTGCTGGCTACTGGGCAATATTGCCCTATTTGGCTGTAAATCACCTTGTGTAATAGGGATCTTACTCAATTCCCTAACATTTTGTGGTTTTGCCATGTTTTGTCTGTGTGATTTTTCCAGAATTGCCACAAAAATGGCACTATTTTACATTGATTATGCAAATAATGATAATTTGCATAGTTGCAGTAAAAAAGCAAAACATTTTGACTCAATTTGTTAAAACCTTAGTAAAAATGCAGTAAAAACATGGTAAAACTGCAACGTGTGAACACAGCCTGCATTTGCTGTAATGGCCTCCATAAGGTCTGGGAGTATTATTACTGACAAAATGTGTGAATCAGATGAACCTGGAGAATTAGGTCAGGGGGTATGAAGAAAAAAAATGTGTAAAAAAAAAGCTCTGACAATCACAGACACCCAACTCAGCCCCAGCAACTTAGGCTGGGTTCACACCAGGTTTTTTGCAAAACAGTTCCCGTATACATTTACAATTTGAAAACCGTACAGAACTGTGGGAACAGTACAGAACCGTATGCGAGGTTCACCCTACGGTTTTTAACTTTGCACAGTTTTTTTCTTGGAATTTCAATCAAACAAGTGAAACTTTATTCATAATGGAACGAAAAGTTAAAAACATATAGATCGTTTTCGTGAAAAAATGGATGCAACCGGACATCATTTTTCAAACCGTATACGTTTTTTAACCATACAGATTAAAATTTGTGCACAAGTTTTGATACAGTTTAGTCAGGTTTTGAGGAATCCATTTTTTTAATCAAGAACCTGATACGGGCACTGTATTGCAAAAACATGGTGTGAACCCAGTGTTACTCAGTATGCTCTGTCAGTTCTGCTTTATCAAGTTCCTTTTCCACTTTTACAAGTGAACTAAGCCAGAGGGAATCGAGCGCCCCCTGCAGCCCGGCCCCAAAACAACTTTTCATCACTTTTAGGTCCATTACTGATGATGAGCTTTGCTGTTTTGCAGACTGTATCAGTACATAAGCACAGCACCACTTGTGTGCCAGCCTGTCAGCTGTAATAACATGCAGTTTATATGTTAGGGACCGACCAGGGGACAGGGAGAGTGAGCCCTAAACGTATCCTAAAACTGCTCTCCCTGCCTACTTGCCCATCCACCCTAACCGGTGTATCGACAACTGGGAGCCGGTCCCGCCCTGAACTAAAGTGCAGGGGTTTAATAAAAACACATACTACTAAATAGTCGGTTACAAACCAGAAACATAACAGGAACATACAACTCTATAATATATTAAGTTCAGAGGACACAGATCAGTGAGCAGCACAGAGAACACTATCATCAGACATGAACAGAGGACACTATAGATCATCGGACATGAACAGAGGACTCAGTGGTTGTGAACAGAGGCCACTCTAGATCCGTGGTCATGAACAGAGGACATTGTAGATCAGTAGTCATGTACAGAACTCCAAAGATCTGAAATCAAGAACTAATAAACATAAAGTTCAAAACACCAGACAGGAAAACGGATAAGTCAACAGACTTAAGGAACAGATAGAAATATAGCATAATCCCCCAGAACATCCCGTAGAGACAAGGGGGAGATTTATCAAAACCTGTCCAGAAGAAAAGTTGCCCAGTTGCCCATAGCAACCAATCTGCTTGCTTCTTTCATTTTTAACAAGGCCTCTGCAAAATTAAAGAAGTAATCTGATTGGTTGCTATGGGCAACTGGATAAATTTTCCTTTGCACAGGTTTTGATAAATCTCCCCCAAAGTCCCCATGGACCAAAAACAGGGATCTATCGCTAATCAGGAATATATGCATTCCCTAAGCAAAGCTCCAGTAGACACTAAGTCCCCATGGACAGGTAATAGGAATGCCAGATACACAGGATATAATTATAGAACACTGTTCACATTGAACACAAGACAGGAATAATCAGAATCCCTCCAGAACATCGCCAGAAGACAAGGAGTCCCATGGAGCGCAAACAGGGATGCCGGATAGGACACTGTTCATTCTGAACATAAGACGGAAATCGCAATCCCTCAGGAAACCTCCAGTAGACAGGATTGTCCTCATGGAGCAGAAACAGGGATGCCTAACATAGGACACTGTTTACACTGGACACATAAACTGGACACTACACTCCACTATAGGAGTAGCCATTAATAATAAATCAAAATAGACTACTGACCAGTGGCACACTCCACCAAGGTCAAGATGCTGGCCAAGTAGGAACACAGGAATATAAAACACAGAACTTCACATAAACGGATACAAGAGAAAACAGTGTGAACAGACACATAGAAGAAAGGATAAACAAATCCTAAAACCGACTAAACAAAGACAGCTTAAAATCCACTAAGAGCATGCCACCTAACATGGCAAAAATGAGAAAAAAACAAAGTGCATGCTAAAACAGAGATAGTAGATTTAAAAGCTCAAATAAGAAGTGGTTCACCCAAAGCCTCCATTAGCAGCATGTCCAGCATGTTAGCTAGACATCAGGAAGTCCATATGAAGTAAATCACCAGCGCCGAGGCAAGGCTGGGCTGACTATAAATAGACACACCCTAAAGGCTATTGGCTAACAGAGGCAGAGGCTGAACGAGCCAGAGAAATATTTAACTCTTCCCTGACCAGGAAACATAAAACTGTTAACACACAGCAAAACCAATAGGCTGTGTGTGAACACAGACCAGGACAGACATGACACTACCCCCCCTACCCCCCCCCCCCCCCTTTAATGAGGGGCCTCCGGACCCTCATAAAAACACAAACAAGCATGAAAAACATCCTAAATATTTTAAAACATATACAAAAAATACCTGGGCGCCCAGGTGGCTCCACGATTGCCACCTGGAGGCAGTGGCTTGGCTCAGGAATGGAGGTACGACAGTGCAGTCTCAGAACTGGCCAAAGAGATCCTTGCATCTGGTCCACTTCCACAGGATACAGGAACAAAAACAAAAAAGTGGCAACAGAGCAGGTGGCAGGCTGGTGTTTCTGGTTTGTAACCGACTATTTATTAGTATGTGTTTTTATTAGGCCCCTGCACTTTAGTTCAGGAAGGGACCGGTGCCCAGTTGTCGATCCAACGGTTAGGGTGGATGGGCAAGTAGGCAGGGAGAGCAGTTTTAGGTTCAGTTTAGGGCTCACTCTCCCTGTCCCCTGGTCGGTCCCTAACATTATATTTGTGTGTGTCAGGCAGTCTTGGGAGCCTGCAGCGGGCACCATTACCAAAAAAAAATTTGCATAGCTCATGGAGAACTGCAAAGAACCCCTGGGGATATTTGTACCCCAGGTTGGGAAGCGCGATCAAGTGCTATAGTACAGGTATTTTGCAGTATATAGTTGAATAGATAACCAGAAAATTTGCCTTTTGGACTGTTAAAGTGAGTACTTAGAAGTTAGGACAATTTAATTTTAGCTAATAAATTAATGCAAACACACATTTTGACTGAGAACTCAACAGGAGTTGTTACCAATCTGAAATAGTAACATCAGGTTAATATACCATGAAAGACTGAATTACTGTGGCATGTAAGATTAAATTTTTACATCCAACTTTGAGATAAATTGTGAGTCTCCCTGTTTGCCTGGCAAAATCCTCCAGCATTGACCTTCTGAAGGGTATTTAGATGGCATTGAATCATGGCTGGATATTTCATAGTCTATTTGTTTAGCCTCATATCACTTCTGCCAACTTCTGAAACACCAGGCTAGAAACCATTATACAAGTAGCCATCGACCGGCTAGTAAGACCAATTACATACATCATTAAATATGCAATTTACACATTATAAGAACCATTTTACGAAAAGTAACAGCATTATTTCAAACGATGGGGAATCTAGCACAATATATGTGCATGTTAAATAATATAGCAAATAAACATTATTTTTTTTCCATTGGCAGATCTAAAAATTTACAGCGTAATGAAGCAGAAGATATCTTCTAATAGGGCTCATGTATCAAGTCTCCGACCATAACAAATGGAGTAATCACTAGTGTTGAGCGCGAATATTCGAATGTTAAATTTTTACCGCGAATATCAGCACTTCGCGATTTCAAGAATATTTAGAATATAGCGATAAATATTCACTATGACGAATATTTTTTTTTCTTAGTACACATCACAATGAGGTGTACTGTGTAAATAAAAAGTGATCATCCCACCCTGCTTCCAGCTTGTGGTCCAAAAGAAGACTCCAATATTATTTACTGTGTGAGTCGGTGTGGAGTGCAAATATTTCATATGTGGGAATAGGCAAAAATTTGCAAATATCGTCACGGTTAGCAACATCTCTATCAACCAATAGGAAAGTAGTTAGTTGAAAGATATAATCGCGCATGCACACTTTGCAAATTTCACTACAAATTTTGCATGGAAAAAAAGTGAATGGATATGCAAAATTTGCGAACATAGGACAAATATTTGTCCTTATATGGCCTATTCCACTCATCACTATTAATGACATTAGAGAATGCAAGAGTACACCGTGGAGCACTCCATTCAGTGGAACTAAGCTTCAATAGAGCATAAAACATGAGGACAAAAGTGGTGCTGTTTTTGGAAGAAAACTGCTATGTTTTTGTAATTCTCAAAACTTCCTTTTCCCCTTAAAGGGGTATTCCCAAGGAAACCTTTTTGTTTTAAATAAACTGGTGCCAGAAAGTTAAACAGATTTGTAAATCACTTCTATTAAAAAATCTTAATTCTTCCAGTACTTTTAAAGGGCTGTATACTGAAGAGAAATACAAAAAATAAATGCATTTTCTGTGATGTCCTGACCACAGTGCTCTCTGCTGACCTCTGCTGTCCATTTTAGGAACTGTCCAGAACAGGAGAAAATCCCCATAGCAAACATAGGCTGCTCTGGACAGTTCCTAAAATGGAAAACATTTTCTTTTAAATCAACTGGTGCCAGAAAGTTAAACAGATTTGTAAATTTCTTCTATTAAAAAAAAATACCAATCCTTCCAGTACGTATCGGCTGCTGTATCATCCACAGGAAGTTCTTTTCTTTTTTAATTTCCTTTCTGCCTGACCACAAGTTCTCTCTGCTGACACCTCTGTCCACGTCAGAAACTGTCCAGAGCCAGAGAGGTTTGCTATGGGGATTTGCTCCTACTCTGGACAATTTCTAAAATGGACTGAAGTGTCACCAGAGAGCACTTGTGGTCAGGCAGAAAGGAAATTGAAAAATAAAAGAACTTCCTCTGTAGTATACAGCTGCTGATAAATACTGGAAGGATTGAGATTTTTTAATAGAAGTAAATTACTAATATGTTTAACTTTCTGGCACCAGTTGATTTGAAAGAAAATGTTTTACAGTGGAGAACCCCTTTAAGCATTAATAACTCTGGGATGCTTTTACTTTTCATTCTGATTCCGAGATTCGTTTTTTGTGACATATTCTAATTTATGTTAGTGGTAAAATTTTGTCGATACTTGCATCATTTCATTTCAAAATTTGCAGAAAAATGTGCATTTTTTTTTACTTTGAAACTCTTTGCTTATAAGGAAAATGGACATCCCAAATAAATTATATATTGATTCACATATACAATATGTCTACTTTATGTTTGCATCATAAAGTAGACATGTTTTTACTTTTGGAAGACATCAGAGGGCTTCAAAGTTCATCAACAATTTTCCTATTTTTCACAAAATTTTCAAAATCGAAATTTTTCATGGACCAGTTCAGTTTTGAAGTGGATCTGAGGGGCATTCATATTAGAAATAGCCCATAAATGACCCCATTATAAAAACTGTACCCCTCAAAGTATTCAAAATGACAATCAGTAAGTGTGTTAACCCTTTAGGTGTTTTACAAGACTAGCAGCAAAGTGAAGGAGAAAATTCAAAATCTTCATTTTCTACACTGGCATGTTCTTGTGGACCCAGTTTTTGAATTTGAAGTGGTAAAAGGAGAGAAATCACCCTAAAATTTGTAGGAAATACCTCATATGTGTATGTACAGTACTCTGTGGGTGCACTAGAGGGCTCAGAAGGGAAGGAGCGACAATGGGATTTTGGAGAGGGAGTTTTTCTGAAATGGTTTTTGGGGGGCATGTAAACATTTAGGAAGCCCCTATGGTGCCAGAACAGCAAAAAAAAAAACAAAAAAAAAACAACATGGCATAAAATTTTGGAAACCACACCCCTCAAGGAATGTAACAAGGGGTCCAGTGAGCCTTAACACCCCACAGATGTTTGACGACTTTTCGTTAAAATTGGATGTGTCCAATTTTTTTTTCATTAAAATGCAGATTTTCCCACAAATTTTACATTTTTGCAAGGGCTTATAGGAGAAAATGTCCCCAACAATTTGTAACCCCATCTCTTCTGAGTTTGGAAATACCCCATTTGTGGGCATCAAGTGCACTGCGGGCGCACTACAATGCCCAGAAAAGGAGTCACATTTGGCTTTTAGAAAGAAAATTTAGCTGAAATGGTTTTTTGGTAGCATGTCACGTTTAGGAAGCCCCTATGGTGCCAGAACAGCAAAAAAAAAAAAAAAACACATTGAATACTATTTTGGAAACTACATCCCTCAAGGAACATAACAAGGGGTACAGTGTGCCTTAAAACCTCACAAGTGTTTAACGACTTCTCTTTAAATTTGGTTGTTGTTACGCCGAGCGCTCCGGGTCCCCGCTCCTCCCCGGAGCGCTCGCAACATCCTCGCTACTACAGCGCCCCGGTCGGATCCACTGACCGGGTGCGCTGCGATACCGCCTCCAGCCGGGATGCGA
This sequence comes from Hyla sarda, assembly GCF_029499605.1. NCBI lineage: Eukaryota > Metazoa > Chordata > Amphibia > Anura > Hylidae > Hyla > Hyla sarda. The sequence continues at coordinate 207,155,860 of NC_079189.1, forward strand.
TTCGCGATGCGGGTGGTGCCCGCTCGCGATGCGCACCCCGGCTCCCGTACCTGACTCGCTCTCCGTCGGTCCTGTCCCGGCGCGCGCGGCCCCGCTCCCTAGGGCGCGCGCGCGCCGGGTCTCTGCGATTTAAAGGGCCACTGCGCCACTGATTGGCGCAGTGGTTCTAATTAGTGTGTTCACCTGTGCACTCCCTATGTATACCTCACTTCCCCTGCACTCCCTCGCCGGATCTTGTTGCCATCGTGCCAGTGAAAGCGTTTCCTTGTGTGTTCCTAGCCTGTGTTCCAGACCTCCTGCCGTTGCCCCTGACTACGATCCTTGCTGCCTGCCCCGACCTTCTGCTACGTCCGACCTTGCTTTTGTCTACTCCCTTGTACCGCGCCTATCTTCAGCAGTCAGAGAGGTTGAGCCGTTGCTAGTGGATACGACCTGGTTACTACCGCCGCTGCAAGACCATCCCGCTTTGCGGCGGGCTCTGGTGAACACCAGTAGTAACTTAGAACCGGTCCACTAGCACGGTCCACGCCAATCCCTCTCTGGCACAGAGGATCCACCTCCTGCCAGCCGGCATCGTGACAGTAGATCCGGCCATGGATCCCGCTGAAGTTCCTCTGCCAGTTGTCGCCGACCTCACCACGGTGGTCGCCCAGCAGTCACAACAGATAGCGCAACAAGGCCATCAGCTGTCTCAACTGACCGTGATGCTACAGCAGCTACTACCACAGCTTCAGCAATCATCTCCTCCGCCTGCTCCTGCACCTCCTCCGCAGCGAGTGGCCGCTTCCAGCCTACGACTATCCTTGCCGGATAAATTTGATGGGGACTCTAAGTTTTGCCGTGGCTTTCTTTCACAATGTTCCCTGCACTTGGAGATGATGTCGGACCAGTTTCCTACTGAAAGGTCTAAGGTGGCTTTCGTAGTCAGCCTTCTGTCTGGGAAAGCTCTGTCATGGGCCACACCGCTTTGGGACCGGAATGACCCCGTCACTGCCTCTGTACACTCCTTCTTCTCGGAAATTCGAAGTGTCTTTGAGGAACCTGCCCGAGCCTCTTCTGCTGAGACTGCCCTGCTGAACCTGGTCCAGGGTAATTCTTCCGTTGGCGAGTACGCCATACAATTCCGTACTCTTGCTTCCGAACTATCCTGGAATAATGAGGCCCTCTGCGCGACCTTTAAAAAAGGCCTATCCATTCCTGCTAACCTGCATGAACTCATTCATCTAGCCACTCGCATTGACATGTGTTTTTCCGAAAGGCGTCAGGAGCTCCGCCAGGATATGGACTTTGTTCGCACTAGGCGTTTTTTCTCCCCGGCTCCTCTCTCCTCTGGTCCTCTGCAATCCGTTCCTGTGCCTCCCGCCGTGGAGGCTATGCAAGTTGACCGGTCTCGCTTGACACCTCAAGAGAGGACACAACGCCGCATGGAGAATCTTTGCCTGTACTGTGCCGGTACCGAACACTTCCTGAAGGATTGTCCTATCCGTCCTCCCCGCCTGGAAAGACGTACGCTGACTCCGCACAAAGGTGAGACAGTTCTTGATGTCAACTCTGCGTCTCCACGCCTTACTGTGCCTGTGCGGATATCTGCCTCTACCTTCTCCTTCTCTACTATGGCCTTCTTGGATTCCGGATCTGCAGGAAATTTTATTTTGGCCTCTCTCATCAACAGGTTCAACATCCCGGTGACCAGTCTCGCCAGACCCCTCTACATCAATTGTGTTAACAATGAAAGATTGGACTGTACCGTACGTTACCGCACGGAGCCCCTCCTAATGTGCATCGGACCCCATCACGAAAAAATTGAGTTTTTGGTCCTCTCCAATTGCACTTCCGAAATTCTCCTTGGACTACCATGGCTTCAACGCCATTCCCCAACCCTTGATTAGTCCACAGGAGAGATCAAGAGCTGGGGTACTTCTTGTTTCAAGGACTGCCTTAAACCAGTTCCCAGTACTCCCTGCCGTGACCCTGTGGTTCCCCCTGTAACCGGTCTCCTAAGGCTTATATGGACTATGCTGATGTATTTTGCAAAAAACAAGCTGAGACTTTACCTCCTCACAGGCCTTATGACTGTCCTATTGACCTCCTCCCGGGCACTACTCCACCCCGGGGCAGAATTTATCCTCTCTCTGCCCCAGAGACTCTTGCTATGTCTGAATACATCCAGGAAAATTTAAAAAAGGGGTTTATCCGCAAATCCTCCTCTCCTGCCGGAGCTGGATTTTTCTTTGTGTCCAAAAAAGATGGCTCCCTACGTCCTTGCATTGACTACCGCGGACTTAATAAAATCACGGTAAAGAACCGCTACCCTCTACCTCTTATCTCAGAACTCTTTGATCGCCTTCAAGGTGCCCACATCTTTACCAAACTGGACTTAAGAGGTGCTTATAATCTCATCCGCATCAGGGAGGGGGACGAATGGAAAACTGCATTTAACACTAGAGATGGACACTTTGAGAATCTGGTCATGCCCTTTGGCCTGTGTAACGCCCCTGCCGTCTTCCAAGACTTTGTTAATGAAATTTTTCGTGATCTCTTATATTCCTGTGTTGTTGTGTATCTGGACGATATTCTGATTTTTTCTGCCAACTTAGAAGAACACCGCCAGCATGTCCGCATGGTTCTTCAGAGACTTCGAGACAATCAACTTTATGCCAAAATGGAGAAATGTCTGTTTGAATGTCAATCTCTTCCTTTCCTAGGATATTTGGTCTCTGGCCAGGGACTACAAATGGACCCTGATAAACTCTCTGCCGTCTTAAATTGGCCACGCCCCTCCGGACTCCGTGCTATCCAACGTTTTTTGGGGTTCGCCAATTATTACAGACAATTTATTCCACATTTTTCCACTATTGTGGCTCCTATCGTGGCTTTAACCAAGAAAAATGCCAATCCTAAGTCCTGGTCTCCTCAAGCGGAAGAAGCATTTAAACGGCTGAAGTCTGCCTTTTCTTCTGCTCCCATGCTCTCCAGACCTGACCCATCTAAACCCTTCCTATTGGAGGTTGATGCCTCCTCAGTGGGAGCTGGAGCGGTCCTTCTACAAAAAAATTCTTCCGGGCATGCTGTTACTTGTGGTTTTTTTTCTAGGACCTTCTCTCCGGCGGAGAGGAACTACTCCATCGGGGATCGAGAACTACTGGCCATTAAATTGGCACTTGAGGAATGGAGGCATCTGCTGGAGGGATCAAAATTTCCAGTTATCATTTACACCGATCACAGGAATCTCTCCTATCTCCAGTCTGCCCAACGGCTGAATCCTCGCCAGGCCAGGTGGTCTCTGTTCTTTGCCCGTTTTAATTTTGAAATTCATTTTCGCCCTGCCGACAAGAACATTAGGGCCGATGCTCTCTCTCGTTCCTCGGATGCCTCGGAAGTAGAGCTCCCTCCGCAACACATCATTCCCCCTGACTGTCTGATCTCCACTTCTCCAGCCTCCATCAGGCAAACTCCTCCAGGGAAGACCTTCGTTTCTCCACGCCAACGCCTCGGAATCCTCAAATGGGGTCACTCCTCACACCTCGCTGGCCATGCGGGCATCAAAAGGTCCTTGCAACTCATCTCTCGTTTCTATTGGTGGCCGACTCTGGAGACGGATGTTGTTGATTTTGTGCCGGCCTGTACTGTCTGTGCCCGGGATAAGACTCCTCGCCAGAAGCCTGCTGGTCTCCTTCATCCTCTGCCTGTCCCCGAACAGCCTTGGTCTCTGATTGGTATGGACTTTATTACAGACTTACCCCCATCCCGTGGCAACACTGTTGTTTGGGTGGTCGTTGATCGATTTTCCAAGATGGCACATTTTATTCCTCTTCCTGGTCTTCCTTCAGCTCCTCAGTTGGCAAAACAATTTTTTGTACATATTTTTCGTCTTCACGGTTTGCCCACGCAGATCGTCTCGGATAGAGGCGTCCAATTCGTGTCAAAATTCTGGAGGGCTCTCTGTAAACAACTCAAGATTAAATTAAACTTCTCTTCTGCTTATCATCCTCAATCCAATGGGCAAGTAGAAAGAATTAACCAGGTCCTGGGTGACTATTTACGGCATTTTGTTTCCTCCCGCCAGGATGACTGGGCAGATCTTCTACCATGGGCCGAATTCTCATACAACTTCAGAGTCTCTGAATCTTCTTCCAAATCCCCATTTTTCGTGGTGTACGGCCGTCACCCTCTTCCCCCCCTCCCTACTCCCTTGCCCTCTGGTTTGCCCGCTGTGGATGAAGTGACTCGTGATCTTTCCACCATATGGAAAGAGACCCAAAATTCTCTTTTACAGGCTTCATCTCGCATGAAAAAGTTTGCCGATAAGAAAAGAAGAGCTCCCCCCGTTTTTTCTCCTGGAGACAAGGTATGGCTCTCCGCTAAATATGTCCGCTTCCGTGTCCCCAGCTACAAATTGGGACCACGCTATCTTGGTCCTTTCAAAATTTTGTGCCAGATTAATCCTGTCTCTTACAAACTTCTTCTTCCTCCTTCTCTTCGTATTCCTAATGCCTTTCATGTCTCTCTTCTTAAACCACTCATCATCAACCGTTTCTCTCCCAAACTTGTTTCTCCCACTCCTGTTTCCGGTTCATCTGACATCTTCTCCGTAAAGGAGATACTGGCCTCCAAGAAGGTCAGAGGGAAAACCTTTTTTTTGGTCGATTGGGAGGGCTGTGGTCCTGAAGAGAGATCCTGGGAACCTGAGGACAATATCCTAGACAAAAGTCTGGTCCTCAGGTTCTCAGGCTCCAAGAAGAGGGGGAGACCCAAGGGGGGGGGGTACTGTTACGCCGAGCGCTCCGGGTCCCCGCTCCTCCCCGGAGCGCTCGCAACATCCTCGCTACTACAGCGCCCCGGTCGGATCCACTGACCGGGTGCGCTGCGATACCGCCTCCAGCCGGGATGCGATTCGCGATGCGGGTGGCGCCCGCTCGCGATGCGCACCCCGGCTCCCGTCACTCGCTCTCCGTCGGTCCTGTCCCGGCGCGCGCGGCCCCGCTCCCTAGGGCGCGCGCGCGCCGGGTCTCTGCGATTTAAAGGGCCACTGCGCCACTGATTGGCGCAGTGGTTCTAATTAGTGTGTTCACCTGTGCACTCCCTATGTATACCTCACTTCCCCTGCACTCCCTCGCCGGATCTTGTTGCCATCGTGCCAGTGAAAGCGTTTCCTTGTGTGTTCCTAGCCTGTGTTCCAGACCTCCTGCCGTTGCCCCTGACTACGATCCTTGCTGCCTGCCCCGACCTTCTGCTACGTCCGACCTTGCTTTTGTCTACTCCCTTGTACCGCGCCTATCTTCAGCAGTCAGAGAGGTTGAGCCGTTGCTAGTGGATACGACCTGGTTACTACCGCCGCAGCAAGACCATCCTGCTTTGCGGCGGGCTCTGGTGAACACCAGTAGTAACTTAGAACCGGTCCACTAGCACGGTCCACGCCAATCCCTCTCTGGCACAGAGGATCCACCTCCTGCCAGCCGGCATCGTGACAGTTGTGTAAATGAGAAAAATAAATTTTTCACTAAAATGCAGATTTTTCCCCAAATTTTACCAGGGGTAATAGAAGAAAATGACCCCCAAACCTTGTAACCCCATTTTTACAAGGGGTAATAGAAGAAAATGACCCCCAAACCTTGTAACCCCATTTCTTCTCAGTATGGAAATACCCTATGTGTGGACATCAAGTGGTCTGTTGGCGCACTACAATGCTCAAAAGTGAAGGAGCGCCATTGAGCTTTTGGAGAGAGAATTTGGTTTGAACAGAAGTCAGGGGCCTTGTTCCTTTACAAAGCCCCCTTGGTGCCAGAACAGTGGACCCCCCCCCCCCCCCACACACACACATGTGACCCCATTTTGGAAACAACTCCACTCACAAAATGTAATAAGGGGTGCAGTGATCATTTACACTCCACTGGCATTTGACAGATCTTTGGAAAAGTGTGCTGAGCAAATGAAAAATTACATTACATCTCCAAAAATCTGTCAGACACCTGTGGGGCGTAAATGCTCACTGTACCCCTAATTACATTATGTGAGGGGTGAATTTTCCAAAATGGGGTCACATGTGGGGGGTATCCATTGCTCTGGTACTATGGGCGCTTTGTAAACACACGTGGCCTTCAATTCCAGACACATTTTCTCTCCAAAAGCCCAATGGCGCTCCTTCTCTTCTGAGCAGTGTAGTGCGCCAGCAGTGCACTTTATATCCACATATGGGATATTTTCTTACTCAGAAGAACTAGGGTTACGAAATTTGATGGGATTTTTTTTCTATTTTTCCATGTGAAAATCAAAAAATTAGGGTAACACCAGCATTTTAGTACATTTTTTTTTTCATTTTCCCATCCAACTTTAACGGAAATTTGTCAAACACCTATGGAGTGTTAAGGCTCGATATACCCCTTGTTACGTTCTGTGAGGGGTGCCGTTTCGAAAATTGGTATTTATTTTTTTGCGTTTATGTCAGAACCACTGTAAAATCACCCACCCCTGTGCAAATCACTAATTTAGGCATCAAATGTTCATAGTGTGCTCTCACTCCTGAGCCTTTTTGTGTGCCCGCAGAGCATTTAACGCACACATATGGGGTATTTCCGTTCCGCTAGGAGTTTGCACAGCTCAAACTTGAAGCAGGAAACTCACTGTAAACCTGCCCGTGTGAATGTACCCTGTATATTTACATGGGGGGCAAACCTCTAGCTGTTGCAATACAACAACTCCAAACATGCACTGACTGGGAGTTGTACTTTTGCAACAGCTGCAGGCACACTGGTTGGAAAATCATTGTGCCTCCAGCAAAACTACAACTCCCAGCATGTACTGATCGCCGAAGGGCATGCTGAGAGATGTAGGTATACAACAGCTGGAGGTACGTAACTACAACTCCCTGCATGGCTAGACAGCTGATTGCTGTTCATACATGCTGGGAGTTGTAGTTTTGCAAGATCTAAAGGGCCACAGTTTAGAGACCACCGCACAGTGATCCCCAAACTGTAGTCCTCCAGCTGTTGCAAAACTACAACAGCTGTCTGGGCATGCTGGGAGATGTAGTTTTGCAACATCTGGAGGGCTACAGTTTAGAGACCACTGTATTATGGTCTCCAAACTATAGACCTCCAGATGTTGCTAGGCAACAACTCATTGGCTTCCGTAATCGCAGGATCGGGAGAGGATTGCCACCCCTGCTGATCGCCGCCGGTAAGTGACCTCCACCGCCTCCACCGGTCACAGGACAGTTCGCCCCCTCTGCCCGGACAATAGATGGTGGGCAGAGCGGGGGAACTGAACTTTAACCCCCACCCGCCCCCGATCTGCTTTTGGGCGGTCGCTTCTGGCTGACCAATACCAAGGATAGGAGGATTGGCACCCCTGTCACCTCACTCTTATCCCTTCAGGGGATCGGGGATGTCTTGCACAACTCCGATCCCCCTTATTTTCCAGGTCACCGGAGACCTGTATGACCCGAAATCGCCGCAGATCGCCGGTCTGAATTTACTCATTGTCTCAGTAGCCCCCCAGGGGTTTGCACAGGGTACCTGCTGATAGATATCAGCAGTCATCCCGGTCCGTGCTGCGCGCCAGGCTGGGACCAAAATTCACATGGGCGTACCTGTACACCCTGGGTCCCTAAGTGGTTAAAGTGGTACTCCCCTAGACATCTTAACCCCTTTCCAAAGGTCTCAGCTATGGCACCCCAGAAATCTATTGCACAGAGCGAATTTCAAAAGAAAGAATGTCCAGCACTGCATATGCAGAAGAATCTTTACTTTATTTCTGCCTTGGCAAGGAGCCACAAGACAGAGCAGGAATGTCTGATGCGTTTTGCGTTTTGCTTCTTCTTAGACCAAATTCTGTAATACAACATGCAATGAAAATATCAAGATACATGGTCACGTGTCTTATTACGTCACAAATAAAAACCTCTTGGAAGATCCAAGGAAAACCAGACATGGATATATAGGTTATAATTTCTAAACCTGGAACATGGAATCACTTCCACTTTTATGTCATAGATATGCCCCCTCATTATTAATCGCATTTGAAAAATTGTAAAGAATTGAAAAATGATAGAAAAATGAATTAAAAAAAGACGTAGAAAATACAGAAATGAGAAAAAAATACGAAAAAAAATATACCTGGCAATATAAAAATAATAAATTATAAATATTTTGATTTGTACCGCCCATTCTATCATCTTAACATGCACATATGTCAGACCTGTCAAATTGTATGTTATATATATATATATATATATATATATATATATATATATATACACAGTAAATTTGAGTAGCCGTATTAGTCCAGTGATGCAAATCATAAAATGTTGCAGTATCTTGTAATACCTTTTTTATTGGACTAACAGCATTTTGTAGAGACAAGCTTTCGAGATTCCGCCCTTTATCAAGTCCCTTTGGACTTGATAAAGGGAGGAATCCCGAAATCTATATCTATATATATTTTTTTTTATAATTTAATATATATATATATATATATATATATATATATATATATATACACACACACACACAATTGTGCATGTACATTATTCTATGTGCATATATATATATATATATATATATATATATATATTTATATATATATATATATATATATATATATATATATATACAATAAACACTAAACATATCAAATATTTATCAATGGATCAATAAGTAAGTATTCATAGTTAGTGAACTCACTATTAACATCTTATAATAAGATCCAGCCTCCTATTCATACCCTGCGGTTGTCTAGTATCGAAGAGAAACATCCAATATGTTTCTCTATTGAGGAGATGTCTTCTCAGATCGCCTCCTCTAATACCCAGCTTAACTCTCTCTGTACCAGAGGAATTCCTATTACCTGAATGAACGTCCCTAAAGTGATGAGACAGCATGGAAATACCAACTTTGTTGCCCCCTGATGTGTCTCCTAATGCATGTGTTTAGAGTGTTTGAAGTGCAACCTACATATTGCATATTGCACTGCATGCAGGTTGCCATATCCACCAGCATGTTATTGTCGCAGTTTATGTACTCACTTATAGGATAAACTTTCTTAGTGGAACAAGAGGTGATTTCTTTAGTGGGAGACATATATTTGCAAGCAATGCATTTATTATGACCGTATCTCCAATTGCACGTTATGCTTAGCCAGTCCCTGTGTACTTCTATTTTATTTTTAGTTTGGGATGTGCTGCTGAATAAGATAACTTTGCTACATGCTGCAAGACTGGCGATGCAGGGCGGAGGCTCGGGATGGCAGGGGCTCACCTGCTCGTGACACCCTCTCGATGCAGGTCTATGGGAAGGGGCGTGACATCCGCCACGTCCCCTCCCATAGACATTCATTGAGGGGGCATGGCATCACGAGGGAGATGCGGGCGTGATGTTACGAGCCTCTGGCACTAAACCCGGCGCTCTAAACGAACGCTGGGTGCAGCAAGAACATTGTGGGGGTCCCCAGCGGCAGGACCCCCACGATCAGAAATCTTATCCCCTATCCTTTGGATAGGGGATAAGATGTCTAAGGGTGGAGTACCCCTTTAAGACGAGTGCATGACATGCAAGTGTTAGCAAATTTCCTGCGTTCATCATTTAATGCCCCAAAGTTCAGTATTCTCAGTGATAAGATGTAGAATGGATTTTATAGGAGTCTAACATTTTAGTAGAGTGATAATAAATTGGATTTTTTTTTTTTTTTTTTTTTTGGGAGGGGGGGGGGGGGTACTAATATTAGACAAGTAGCCTTTTTTATCCTTGTAGAAGGCAGTTGCTTTCGTGAAGCCCAGATACACATGAGGATGTATTCATAGCTTGTGAATGTAATCCATCTGAATACGTGTGAAACACATCCTTAAGCATATCAACCATGAAATGTAAGGTTTCGGGTTTTGTCTGTGATAAGAAGCATTCTAGGCAGCTTTAGTATGAGGAATGTTAGAGCCGAAAAGTATCATGGCATTTTACCAGAGTAATGGAACATCCTTTTATACCTATCAATTACCTCAAAAGAGTCAGCAGGGTAAGTCTATACTCCTGCTGCTGCTGGCACTATACTGTACATACTGTAGAAGAGACTCTTGGCAGCAAATAAACCCATAAATAGACAATGGTTTGTCTGGCAACTTATTAATGGCCCAAGTCTTGTGCCAAGTTCCTGGAGACATGCCATATATAACTGACAGGTATAGAACTAGAAATGAAATGCATCTAGTAAATACCATTTACTCTATAAATATGGATAGATATCAGAGGTAGAGATGCCTCAGATTAACTACAAACTAAATACCTGGCTCTTATTATTGCTAATCTCTCTTGAAGGGGCTTTGGTGTTTGGTGGGTTTCACAAAACTAAAGGATGGGTGGGAAAGATACTGTATTGATTGAAATCAGAAATAACTCTGAAACCAGCCATTTAACCCACTTAGGTGTCACAACAACTTGCAGCATTAAAATCTTTAACATTTGCTGCCATCAGAAGGACTCTGTTTGGCCTCAGTTAGGGCCTGATCGCTTACCCTGCTGGGAAATTATTGCACTTTATTACAGAGGATCTTCAAATTATTTTTTTTTTAACAAATACATACTTAACCCGTTGGGGACAGAGCACATTTTGACCCTGAGGACGGGAGCATTTTTTGCAAATGTGACCTCTATAACTTTATGCATTAAAGGGGTATTCCAGGCAAAACCTTTTTTTATATATATCAACCGGCTCCGGAAAGTTAAACAGATTTGTAAATTACTTCTATTAAAAAATCTTAATCCTTCCAAAAGTTATTAGCTTCTGAAGTTTTCTGTCTAACTGCTCAATGATGATGTCACATCCCGGGAGCTGTGCATGATGGGAGAATATCCCCATAGGAACTGCACAGCTCCCGGGACGTGAGTCAACAGAGAGCAGTTAGACAGAAAACAACAACTCAACTTCAGAAGCTAATAACTATTGGAAGGATTAAGATTTTTTAATAGAAGTAATTTACAAATCTGTTTAACTTTCCGGAGCCAGTTGATATATATAAAAACGTTTTGGCTTGGAATATCCCTTCAACAACTCTGGGATGCTTTTACTTAGAAATTTGATTCCGAGATAGTTTTTTCGTGACATATTCCACTTTATGTTAGTGGTAAATTTTCATTGATACTTGCATCATTTCTAGATGAAAAATACCAAAATTTGATTAAAAAAAATAAAAAATTTAGCATTTTTCTAACTTTGAAGCTCTCTGCTTGTATGGAAAATAGACATCCCAAATAAATTATATATTGATTCACATATAAAATATGTCTACATTATGTTTGAATCATAAAGTAGACATGTTTTTACTTTTGGAAGACATCAGAGGGCTTCAAAGTTCAGCAGCAGTTTTCAAATTTTTCACATTTTCAAAATCGGACTTTTTCAGGGACCAGTTCAGTTTTGAAGTGGATTTGAAGGGCCTTAATTAGAAATACCACATAAATGACCCCATTGTAAAAACCGAATGTCAAATTCAAAATGATATTCAGAAAGTTTGTTAATCCTTTATGTGTTTCACAGGAATAGCAGCAAAGTGAAGGAGAAAATTCTAATTCTTCATTTTTTACACTTGCATGTTCTTGTAGACCCCAGTTTTTGAATTTTTACAAGGGGTAATAGGAGAAAAATCCCCCCAAAATTTGTAACCCAATTTCTCTTGGGTACATCATATGTGTATGTGAAGTGCTCGGCAAGCGCAGTAGAGGGCTCAGAAGGGAAGCTGCGACAATGGAATTTTGGAGAGTGGGTTTTTCTGAAATGGTTTTTGAGGGGCATGTCACATTTTGGAAGCCCCTATGGTTCCAGAACAGCAAAAAAAAAAAAAAATAAAAAAAAAATAAAACACACATGGCATACCAATTTGGAAACTTCACCCCTCAAGGCACGTAACAAGGGGTCCAGTGAGCCTTAACACCCCACAGGTGTTTGACGACTTTTCATTAAAGTCTGATGTGTAAATTTAAAAAAAAAATTCACTAATGTGCAGTTTTTTTAACCAAATTTACAAATTTTACAAAGGGTAATGGGAAAAATGCCCCCAAAATTTGTAACCCCATCTCTTCTGAGTATGGAAATACCCCAATATTAGGACGTAAAATGCTATGCGGGCGACCTACAATGCTCCGAAGAAGTGTAACATTTGGCTTTTGGAAAGCAAATTTTGCTGAAATGGTTTTTGGGGGGCATATCGCATTTAGGAAGCCCCTATGGTGCCAGAACAGCAAAAAAAAAAAAAAAGAAAAACCCTACATGGCCTACTATTTTGGAAACTACACCCCTCAAGGAATGTAACAAGGGATACAGTGAGCTTTAACGCCCCACAGATGTTTGACGACTTTTCGTTAAAGATGGATGTGTAAATGATTTATTTATATTTTCTTCACTAAAATGCTGGTTTTCACTAAAAGTTAACATTTTTACAAGTGGTAATAAAAGAAAATGCTCCACAAAATGTGTAACCCCATCTCTTCTGAGTATGGAAATACCCATTTGTGGATGTCAAGTGCTCTGCTGGTGCACTACAATGCTCAGAAGAGAAGTCACATTTGGCTTTTAGATAGCAAATTTTGTTGAAATGGTTTTTGGGGTGCATTTCATATTTAGAAAGCCCCTTTGGTTCCAGGACAGCAAAAACAAAAAGAAATGTAACAAGGGGTACAGTGAGCCTTAACACCCCACAGGTGTTTGACGACTTTTTGTTAAAGTCGGATGTGTAAATGAAAAGAAAACATTTTTCACTAAAATGCAGTTTTTCCCCCCTAACTTTACATTTTTACAAGGGGTAATAGGAGAAAATGCCCCCCAAAATGTGTAACCCCATTTCTTCTGAGTATGGAAATACCCCATGTGTGGACGTCAAGTGCTCTGCTCGTGCACTACAATGCTCAGAAGTGGAGGTGCACCATTGAGCTTTTGGAAAGAGAATTTGTTTGGAATGGAAGTCAGGGGCCATGTGCGTTTACAAAGCCCCCCGTGGTGCAAGAACAGTGGACCCCCCACATGTGACCCCATTTTGGAAACTACACACCTCACATAATGTAATAAGGGGTGCAGTGAGCATTTACACCCAACTGGTGTTTGACAGATCTTTGTAACAGTGGGCTGTGCAAATGAAAAATTACATTTTTCATTTTCACGGACCACTGTTCCAAAAATCTGTCAGACACCTGTGGGGTATAAATGCTTGCTGTACCCCTTATTACATTATGTGAGGGTTGTAGTCTCCAAATGGGGTCACATATGGGGGGGGGGTCCATTGTTCTGGCACTATGGGGGCTTTGTAAACACACGTGGCCTTCAATTCCAGACAAATTTTCTCTCCAAAAATCCAATGGCACTCCTTCTCTTCTGAGAATTGTAGTGTGCCAGCAGAGCACTTAACATCCACATATGGGGTATTATCTTACTCAAAAGAAATGGGGTTACAAATTTTGGGGAGCTTTTATCTCATTTTCCCTTGTGAAAATGAAAAATTTAGGGTAACACCAGTATTTTAGTGTAAAAAGATTTTTTTCTTCATTTTCTCATCCAGCTTTAATGAAAATTCGTCAAACATCTGTGGGCTGTTAAGGCTTACTGCGAGCTGCAGTGATAAGAGATGCGGAGGAAATACAGGTAAGCCCTCCGTCCTTAAGTGATAAGACGCAAGGGTTTATCCATACGCCCTCTGCCCCCAACAAGTTAAAGGGGAACTCTGGTGGAAACGAGTAGAAAACAAATGTTTTCAAATCAACTGGTGCCTGAAAGTTAAACAGATTTGTGAATTTCTTCTATTTAAAATGTTTGATCCTTGATCCTGTCCAGATTAGAAGGAAATCCCTATAGCAAACCTCTCCTGCTCTGGACAGTTCCTGACACGGACAGAGGTGTCAGTAGAGAGCACTGTGGTCAGGCTGGAAAGAACTTATCAAATTTCTATGCAGTATATCTGTAGTATATAGCAGCTGATAAGTACTAGAAGGGTTAAGATTTTTAAATAGAAGTAATTTACAAATCTGTTTACCTTTCTTGCACCAGTTGATTTGAAAAAAAAAATTTCCACTGGAGTTCCCCTTTAAAACAGTTATCAGAACCAGAAGCAGAATGAACAAACCAGGAGAGTAATGTCAGGTCCAATACGGCAGGCAAAGTTAAGGAACCGTAATGCCGAGCGCTCCGGGTCCCTGTCCCTCCCCGGAGCGCTCGCGGCGGTCTTCTGTGTGCAACGCCCGGTCAGACACGCTGACCGGGAGCGCTGCTCTAGTGTCCCCGGCGGGGATGAGATCCGTGTGGTGGGACGTGCCCGCCAGCGGTTCGCATCCCGATCCTCTCATGTGCCCTGTCCTCCTTCTGTTCCGTCCCGGCGCGCGCGGCCCCGCTCTCTAGGGCGCGCGCGCGCCGGCTCTCTGAAATTTAAAGGGCCAGTGCACCACTAATTGGTGCCTGGCCCAGTCAGTGTAATCACCCCCATTTTGTATAAAAAACCCTCTTCCCCTTCCTGTCCTTGCCGGATCTTGTTGCCTTGTGCCAGTGAAAGCATTTTTGTGAGCCCTTGCCTGTGTATCCAGACCCTTGCTGTTGCCCCAAACTACTAACCGTTGCCACCTGCCCTGACCTTCTGCTACATCTGACCTTGCCTTTGCCTTGTCCTTGTGTCCCGCACCAGTCTCAGCCGCCGGAGGGGTTGAGTCGCTACCGGGTGGAACAACCTGGGGGTTACCTGACACAGCAAGACCATCCCGCTTTGCTGCGGGCTCTGGTGAAAACCAGTAACCCCTTAGATTTCGTTCCCCTTGTATGGCCCACGCAATCGCCTCTCTGGCACAGAAGATCCACTACCCGTGTCCTCCCTGCATACCAGGAGGTCAGGATACCAGGAAAGCTGAGTAGATGAAAACCTAGTAAGAGTTGACCAATCATAGACATTTGTGATCAGTAGACACCCCTTTAAATAGAAAATATAAGGAGGTATGTGACACTGGCACAGCTCTGATTGTCCAGGAATCCGAGCCACATGATTTGCCTACTCCCCCTGCCCATTGCAGGGATGGGCAGCTCCATGTCAAACAGCACTCGTTTCTCTGACAACCATGGGACACCATGCGGCAGAAGAGGGGGGCAGGACTGGAGCCAGGACTGGACACAGTGTATAAGCATGGCCAGGTATATTCCTGACATCTAAAGTAACTCACCCAGCTCCTATCCCCCCTGGTGAGGTGTCTGCTGCTTCCACATGGTACATTTCTGGAGAGTTGGTCACCCAAGTGTACACTTTGTATTGCTTTGTATGGGAGTTACAAAAACAGCTCAGGAGGCTATTCTGGAAATTGGTGTGGGCCAAAATAATAGCAGATCTTCATGTTTTGGGCAGCAGCAAGTTACCCATAGTGGTGGCATTTTGAAACTTAAAGTTGGTTTTACACAAGCCTAATATGGACACATATCTGCACCTGACTGTACACCAATCAGTTATAACAAAAACCACTGACAGTTGAAGCACATAAGCACTTGTCAATGGCATCTGTCAATGAGTGTGCGAGAATAGGTAACAGGGAAACACTCTGTAAAAGTACGTTCTACATTGTGAGTCTTGTGGTTTGTTGCTGGTATGAAGTGGTTAGTACTAGACATGAGAAAAAGGCAGGGACGCCTGACTTTTTACATGAGTCCCTACTCCTGTATGCAATTGAATCTGACAGCCAATTTGTGCTAATCTCTCTGAAATGAATTTCAAGAGGTTTACCCATCAGAGAAAACAGAGAAAGGAGATGGTGACCTTATGACAGTGCCATGGGCACACAAGGCTCACTGATGCACATCTGATCCATAGCCTACTCTTTAACTTACTGGACTTGAATCTGCTGGTATCTTCCTTTTTTTTTTTTTTTCGTTTTGCCAGGTACCACAGGATGCCTTTAGAGGTTTTCTGGAGTCCATGGCTTGGAGGGTCAGAACTGTTGTGGCATCCTTAAAGGGGTACTCCAATGGAAAATATGTATTTTTTTTATCAACTGGTGGCAGAAAGTTAAACAGATTTGTAAATGACTTCTATTTCAAAATATTAACCCTTCCAATACTCATCAGCTTCTATATTTTCCAGAGGAAGTTCTTTCCTTTTTGAATTTCCTTTCTGTCTGACCTCTCTGCTGACACCTCTGTCCATTTTAGGAACTGTCTGGAGTAGGAGCAAATCCCCATAACAAACATATCCTGCTCTGGACAGGTGTCAGCAGAAAGCACTGTGGTCATACAGAAAGGAAATTCAAATAGAAAAGAACTTCCTGTGGTGCATATAGCAGCTGATAAGTAGTGGAATGATTAAGATTTTTAAATAGAAGTAATTTACAAATCTGTGCACAAAGTAGAAAAGAATGAAGCTGCACTCACCGTTTCTTCTTACAGTGCTTTTAATTCATCTCTGAACGAACAGGGTTAGAGTACAGGTGCAGGTGCGTGTTTGAGCTCAAACACGCACCTGTACCCTAACCCTGTTCATTCAGATATGAATTAAAAGAACTCTAAGAAGAAACGGTGAGTGCAGCTTCATTCTTTTCTACTTTGTACACATCTATGTGAATACCAAGGAGAGTAGCCCCACCGTATAAGTGCTGAAATAGCAGAACACACAGTGTGCTCTCCATTATTTGGAAGACAGGCAGTCTCTAGTGCCCACCCACCTACTCTCTTGTTAATTTACAAATCGGTTTAACTTTCTGGCACCAGTTGATTAAAAAAATATATGTTTTCGAGGGGAGTACCCCTTTAATGTTATTGCCAACAAGAAAAGCTATGTTTCACTTGTATCTCAGTACAAAACCACTGGTCTGTAATCTTTTAACTAAACAATACATTTCTGCAATGAAATCTTCCCATCTGCATGCTCCACTGTCAGTGGCTTGTTTTATTTATTTCAATATCTAATCCATATTATCTTAAAGCTTCTGGCTTGATAATTGCAAAGTATACTAGCTTGCAAAACATTTTTAAATCTAAAATCTCTATTGGAAATATCTAGGAGATTGAAGAAGGTTTCAGATAGGAAACACAGAATTATTACCTCTATCTATTCTATTCTATATAAAAAATGCCTCTATGGAAGTTGCATGTTGGTTAAATAAGGTGCATAAGGGATCATTACATGGCCTCTAAGACATGACTATATAATACTGACCCACTTCTGTTCAAGTGTCATTTATTATTATGTAAAGGAAACTACTTTAACATGTGCATTGCAATAAAAATAGAACATTTTGTTATGACCCTCATAGTCCTTTGGCAGAAAAGAATTAAGTACCTAGCTAGTGCATAAAACCACCGATTTTACAGTTTTACCAATGATACCATGCTTCTGAAGAAGCATTTCATGATTATTATTTTTCTAATGGCTTTCACTGCTAGCGGGGTCTTAGGAAGTTAATTGGCAATTCTTGTGTCCCCCAGTGATGGGTCCATTCTGCTCCTAATGCTATTGCTTGCCAAAAGTGCCTTGCCATCTGGCCATTGTATAAGTAAAAGAGAAAAAACAAACAACTCAACAAAGTGCAAAAATAACATATTGTGTTATAAACAGCCTCTATTTGAAGGCCTTCCAGCTAATTTTTAGTTATATATATATATATATGTATATCAGTACAGTACATGCTTGTAATTTTTTATTTAAATTTTATTTTTTTGAAGAACAGTTCCCATTTGTTAACAACTAAACTACTACTAACCTTAGGTGAATGACAGGGATGTGCACAGACGTTTTGGTGGGCTAGGGCTCAAGTAAAAAAAAAAAAGGGCACTTCATTGTGTATAGTATCCCTGTACTGTGACATCACTGTGTATATTATGCCTGTACTGTATCACAAAAATATGAAAACCACCTATTTACACCTGGGTCCGTGTAATGCGTTTCTTGTGAGGCCTCCTTACTCACTTCATAGACATGAAATAAAAAGACTCAACGCCACACAGAGGTTTTTCGTTTTTTCTCAATTTTCTTTAGTGAATCCACAATTCCATATGCAAAAAATACGAAATGTTACATTAAAGAACATCCCCCAAGGTGCACCTTCTCGGACACGCTAGACACTCCTCATGCTGCTGGAGATTTTCAGACCATGTCAGGGCCTCCTCCGGCTGAAGATCCTTCCTCTCACGAAAGGGAACAACTGTGGAGCTTGCGTCGACACTTATGACGTTTCGGAGGACACGCCTCCTTTTTCAAGCATCCCTACTGTGCTCCCATCACCACATTACGTAGGAAAAATACTCTGGCGAGAACTTATTTCTGGAAACGAGAATAACAGTATTCAAATCCTAAAGTAATCAAAAATAGAAACCAAGTTCTATAGATATATCTAGGAACAGTATAAAATATGTTTTCTCACAGGTATACTCCAACATTACACAATTCATTTAAACCATTTGGGTTAAGAGAATTAAGCGTTTCGATCCAATAGACTTCACACTGTAGCTGATCTTCTCTTAAACTCTTCCTCCGTGGATCCTTGTACCTCTTCTATAATCATCCAGCGCAATTCACTCACTCTATGTCCCTGTTCGGCAAAATGTTTGGCAACTCCCGTCTCTCCATACTTATTAGTCTTTTCATTTTTTTCATTATTTCAAGAGTCTTAGCTAGTGCATTCTGGATTACACAACGATGTTCATTAATCCGGAATTTAACACTTCGCATAGTCTGACCTATATAGATCCTCCCGCAGGGACACTTAAGTAGGAAAACTACCTGTTTCGTCTCACATCTGTACCAACCTCTGACAGGAAA
Source organism: Hyla sarda (assembly GCF_029499605.1). Classification (NCBI taxonomy): domain Eukaryota; kingdom Metazoa; phylum Chordata; class Amphibia; order Anura; family Hylidae; genus Hyla; species Hyla sarda. The sequence continues at coordinate 207,174,614 of NC_079189.1, forward strand.
CTTTGTTCCATATAAGGGGTGTAAAATATAGTCACTTTTAATGATACTAGAACAATTAGAACAAGATAGGCATGTAAAAGTACCTTTATTCTAACAGTATTTTTAATTAGTTTCGCATGTTTGTCATATGTACCTAAATATACCAACTAATCATTCCTTTTTCCTCTATCTTTTTTCTTTCTCTGCCTCAGTTGTTCTTTCGGGATCCCCTGTACTTCCTCTCCTACTTTCCTCACCTTGTCTTCTTTGTATCCTCTCTCAACAAACTTTTTAATCAGCATTTCTTTATATTCATCAACAGTACTGCATATCCTCCAAGCCCATATAGCCTTTTGGAATACCTTTTAAACGTCTGTGGTGCATGACAACTTTTCCTTGACAGCAAATTATTTCTGTCTTTTTATAAAGAGTGGATGCTAATCTTGTCCCTTCCTTACAAATCTCAACATCTAAGTAGTGGATCTTTTGGAGATGTTCTTCAATTGTAAATTCAATTAATTCTTGGCAATGCTCCAATTTATCACACGGACCCCTCCATAACAAAAAAATATCATCCACATATCTAACACATGTGGTGATGTATGTACTGGATGGAAATGAGTATACAAATAACTCCTCAAATTTAGTCATAAAAATATTAGCAAAAGATGGGGCCTCTGGGAACCCCATCGATGTGCCTTCTGTATGTAAAAAAGAATCTTCCCCAAAACAAAGATAATTTTTGGTTGGTATTATCTCCAAAAGATCCATCAGATTTCTAATCTTAGAGTTGTCGAGGGTAGCATCTTTACACAATTCCTTTCTTACCGCCATTAACCCTTCATCTGTTGGAAGGTTGGTATAAAGATTCTTTATATGGAGTGTAATATGAATGTTCTCTATGCGATCCAAAAAAATTTTGTATCGCGTAGAAAATTTTTTAGTCGTCGTATAATATTTTGCAAAAAACTATCAACAAAAACAGCCAAAGGGCAAAGAATGGAGTCCACCCCGGAGACGATAGGATGTCTCGTGGGGGGGGGTCTCCATATCCCTATGAACCTTGGGTAACAAATACTTAATAGGCATACGTGAGCAGTTGTTAATTAAAGCCTGATGTATGTTAACATAAACAATGCCTGTTTCTAAAGCCTCCTCCAGCAATATATGCATCTCCTTTTTATATTGGGAAGTGGGGTCACCTCTCAACTTTCTATAGATCTTCTCATCTTTCAATAGTTTTTCTGCCTCTAACAAATAGAGTCGTTTGTCCCATAGCACTGTAGCCCCAGATAAAATTTGACAGAAATAATTTGCTGTCAAGGAGAAGTTGTCATGCACCACAGACGTTTAAATGTATTCCGAATTGTCAGTTTATAAGGGCTAGGAGGATATGTAGTACTGTTGATGAATATGATAAAAATAAAGAAATGCTATTTAAAAAGTTTGTTGAGAGAGGATACAAAGAAGACGAGGTGAAGAAAGTAGGAGAGGAAGTACAGGGGATCCCGAGAGAACAACTGAGGCAGAGAAAGAAAAAGATAGAGGAAAAAGGAATGATGAGTTGCTATATTTATGTTCATATGACAAACATGTGCAACTAATTAAAAATGCTGTTAAAAAATACTGGGGTCTACTTAAAGCAGACTCGAAATTTGGCAAGATGTTTGGCAAAATTCCCCATTTTACTTACAAGAAAGGTAAATCATTGGCTAATAGTCTGGTGAGAGCAGACAATAGGAAAAAGAAAAAATCCAAGCAAACATTTTTGGGATCAAAGAATAAAGGTACTTTTCCATGCCTATCTTGTTCTAATTATTCTAGTTTCATTAAAAGTGACTATATTGTACACCCCTTATATGGAACTAAGTTCCATGTCAGAGGTTGGTACAGTTGTGAGACGAAACAGGTAGTTTACCTACTTAAGTGTCACTGCAGGAGGATCTATATAGGTCAGACTATGCGAAGTGTGAAATTCCGGATTAACGAACATCGTTGTATAATCCAGAATGCACTAGCTAAGACTCTTGAAAAAATTAAAAAAATTGAAGAGACTAAGAAGTATGGAGAGACGGGAGTTGCCAGACATTTTGCCAAACAGGGACATAGAGTGAGTGAATTGCGCTGGATGATTATATAAGAGGTACAAGGATCCACAGAGGAAGAGGTTAAGAGAAGATTGCTACAGTGTGAAGTCTATTGGATCGAAACACTTAATTCTCTTAACCCAAATGGTTTAAATGAATCGTGTAATGTTGGAGTATACCTGTGAGAAAACATATTTTATACTGTTTCTAGATATATCTATAGAACTACTTTTGTGCAATATCATATAGTTTGATAGCTTTATTTTAAAAAAAAATGTGTTTCCTTTAAATTCAAACACACCTAAAATTTTTATCCCCATGCCATGCATTCATTTAAAATGTATAGACAGTCCAAATAATTTGTTGCACATATACAAACAAAATAATATATAGATACCATTTTTTATGTGGGGAAAAATAATTCAACAATAACATTTATTCCTTTTTAAAAGGGATATTTCAGTGGGGAACACATATCCCTCATCCACTGCATTGGAAATAAGTGTATAACTGTGAGGGATCTGACCAGGTAATTTAAGAATGAAGACCTGACTCTCCTGTTGGAATGGAGAAATGGGTCAAGTGTGTGCATTGCTGCTCCATTCATTCTCTATGGGAGCTGGTCAACTACAATTCTCAGCTACTCTAGGGAATAAATAGAGCAGTAGTGCACATGCTCGAACCACTACTTCATTCCTATGAGTGAGGTCCACCTTTTGAGTAGTGTTGAGCGCAAATATTTGTAAATTTTTATCGCAAATATCGGCACTTCGTGATGTTGTGAATATTTAGAATATAGTGCTATATATTCCTAAAGACGAATATTCGTTTTTGTGTTTTTTTCACATGTGAATTTTTATGTGAATTTTACATGCGAATTTTCGCATGAAAAAAAAAGTCAACCAACATAGAAAATATGCTAATTTCGCAAACATAGGACAAATAATCATCAATATATCCGCAAAATATTGTGAATTTGAATATGGTCCCTGCCGCTCATAACTACTTTTGAGATTGCCGGGGGGTCCCAATGGTCAGACTCAACACAGCTAGACTCTTATCACCTATTCTGTATAGACAAGACAAAGATGAACTCATTTAACCAAAATTATAAAAGATATTGCTTGACAAAAACAATGGCTACCAGAAGAAACTGATTCCTATTGTAAACCATAGAGATCAAAAAAGTTATGGTTATGAGGCTAATTCACTGCGACTATCTCCGGGCAGCCGATTATCATAGAATCTATTATAAAAGGTTTATTAGTACTCTACTAGTACTCTAGGGTGATACATTAGCATGGCTTGATCAAGAGAGATCTAGTGGACTTTACAAAAGTATACATGTACCTGTAAATCAACCAAGGAATTTTGCTAGGAATGTTATAAGAATTAAAAAAAAAAAACAATGGCTACTTTACACCCTGGTACTTGCCAGCTCCTTTTCCATCAACTACCAGTTCGTATCTCTCTGCTTTAAAGATGTGGTGTATGTGCAGGAACTGCCCACTTGATAAATCACTGTTTCAGAAGCAGGGAGAAAAGACAAGCAACAGGGAAACGGCAGTCGCAGGGGTGGCAGATGATGTAGGTAAGTAACACATGTTTCACTTATTACAGCATGCCCACCAAAATATAAATAGGCTGGAATACCTATTTAAGAACAAAAAAGATTGCGGTTTAAAGAGTACATGTCCTATCCCACATAAAATAAAAAAATATTAACAATTTAATACATAATCCGGATCATTTACATTAAATTTTTATGTGTCTAGCACCTATATTTCTCTCATAAATGTCTTCTTTCTCTTGTTCACTTCTTTTGTCATTCTGTGCTCTAAAGGGGAGGTGTCCTCACTCTGCATGACTCATCTTTCTCCCTGAGTCTGATGTGATGTGCTAAATCTCTTCATCCAGCAACTGCAGGCTGCTCTGTATCCCCCTCCTTTCTGTTTTCATGCTGCAGTCTAATAGGACAGGAGTTAGATCAGAGAAGTGCTAGTCCCACCTTCACTTACTGGACTTAGTCCATGCTTGTGCTTCAGCTTGGACAAACATAATGCTGCATCTAGACAGGATTATGTTCTGGATGGTCTGGGGACCCCTGGTGTTGCTTTTTTTTTTTTATAAGCCATGATAAAATGAAATGAAATGTTCATATGAAATATATTAGAAATAAGACTGTTTTGCCAAGATATACAACATATAAAAAGCTTTTGAATCTAACAGTGGCCATTTAAAGTCAAAGCCAGAATCTAAATAACATTGCTATGGTGGGATGGGGCTGCATAGGGTAATGTACTGTATTTCAAAAAGGCTGTGCATGCAAAAAAAAAAATAATGGTAGACGTTGTTTTTGACAAATAACACAGTTCATACATTAAATCCTGAGGAAAGGTATTGCCAACCATAGTCATAAGCAAAACGTGTTTTTATTTGTCAAATGACATCACATTTACATTTGCATACTGTCCAAATAAAATATGCATATTTAACTCCTTAAGGACACAGGACATAAATGTACGTCTTGGTGCGGTGGTACTTAACGCACCAGGACGTACATTTACGTCCTGTGCATAACCGCGGGCATCTGAGCGATGCCCGTGTCATGCGCGGCTGATCCTGGCTGCTGATCGCAGCCAGGTACCCGCCGGCAATGGCTGACGCCCGCGATCTCGCGGGCGTCCGCCATTAACCCCTCAGGTACCGGGATCAATACAGATCCCGGCATCTGCGGCAGTGCGCGATTTAAATGAACGATCGGATCGCCCGCAGTGCTGCTGCGGGGATCTGATCATTCAGAACGCCGCACGGAGGTCCCCTCACCTTCCTGCTTCCGGCTCCCGGCGTCTTCTGCTCTGGTCTGTGATCGACCAGACCAGAACAGAAGATAGCCGATAACACTGATCTGTTCTATGTCCTATACATAGAACAGATCAGTATTAGCAATCATGGTATTGCTATGAATAGTCCCCTATGGGGACTATTGAAGTGTAAAAAAAAAATTTAAAAAAATGTAAAAGTAAAAGTAAAAAAAAGTGAAAAATCCCCTCCCCCAATAAAAAAGTAAAACGTCCGTTTTTTCCTATTTTACCCCCAAAAAGCGTAAAAAATAAATTTTATAGACATATTTGGTATCACCGCGTGCATAAATGTCCGAACTATTAAAAAAAAATGTTAATGATCCTGTACGGTGAACAGCGTGAACATAAAAAAAAAATGTCCAAAAATGCTACTTTTTTAATACATTTTATAAAAATAAAATTATAAAAAATGTATTAAATGTTTTTTATATGCAAATGTGGTATCAAAAAAAAGTACAGATCATGGCGCAAAAAATGAGCCCTCATACCACCGCTTATACGGAAAAATAAAAAAGTTATAGGTCATCAAAATAAAGGGATTATAAATGTACTAATTTGGTTAAAAAGTTTGTGATTTTTTTTAAGCACAACAATAATATAAAAGTATGTAATAATGGGTATCATTTTAATTGTATTGACCCTCAGAAAAAAGAACACACATCATTTTTACCGTAAATTGTACGGCGTGAAAACCAAACCTTCCAAAATTAGCAAAATTGCGTTTTTCTTTTTAATTTCCCCACAAAAATAGTGTTTTTTGGTTGCGCCATACATTTTATGATATAATGAGTTATGTCATTACAAAGGACAACTGGTCGCGCAAAAAACAAGCCCTCATATTAGTCTGTGGATGAAAATATAAAAGAGTTATGATTTTTAGAAGGCGAGGAGGAAAAAATGAAAACGTAAAAATGTAATTGTCTGAGTCCTTAAGGCCAAAATGGTCTGAGTCCTTAAGGGGTTAAAAAAAACATACATGTCTGATAGATGCAAGTTCCACATCTGGAATGAACGAGCCACTGCTTCCTCCTGCAAGCTTGCAGCCACTGGAGGTGGTCAGGAGGCTGAAAACTTTCATAACTCTCATTGACATTAGCAGCATGAGCTACACTATTTCATTTGCATCTATCAGACATTTTTAGGAATAACAAGGTTGAAAATGTTCCAGTCATAAAAGGACTGACATCAGTACTGCCATGTCCTGCCCCTGGACTGACGTCTACTATGCCCATCACAATTATCTTGGTCCCCAATAAATTTTGTCTTCCTGCCTGGCCCGTCCCCTTTACTAGTGGGCTGGAGATAGTCAGTATTGGAAAATCCCTAAACTCTACTATATTTTTATTTGATGTAAAAGAAATATGTGTGCCAAGTTTAATAGAAATATCTCAAGCCATTTGGAAGTTATGTTGCAAAATACATTCATACACATGATAGGTTTTAGTTACATACTGTGTGTATGTATATATATATATATATATATATATATATATATATATATATATATATATATATATATATATATACATTGTTGTTATAAAATACCTAAAATGTATATGATATTATGGTGATCTTTGAGGTGACCTGCTATAATTTATTTTAGATCAATGATACTGGAAGCTAATGTGTTAATCATTTCTAGCTAAACGCAAAGTAATATCTAATAAAAGAAACTTGTTTTTTTTTTCTTTCTTTTAACCACTTTGCTACATGTAATACATGCATTTTGTAGTTGAATTCATTTTGAGTGTTTGTTCTGAATAGTAGAATTACTTCACTTTCACAATCATTTTTGGATTTTTTTGTATCCTTGAAGCTACTTTATATTCTTAGTTATAATTATGTTCAGCTGGTAAACAAGTGGCACATAATACTCCGCACCATGGCATGTGATTATGACTACTTAACTCCTACAACCTTGAAAGACATTCAGCCCGAATTCAGCACGATCTGTAATTACACCCCCAAGGTTTTTATGAGCTTTTCTGCTTGTCACATATGGCCAAATGCAAATCAGGCCCGGCAGATGTTGATTGAACAAACCGACACTATTGTTTTTTGTTTGTCCTTGACAAAACTATTTTTTTTAAGGTTTTATTTTTGAATTTTAAAATATAAACAGAAAACATGACAACACTCCACAGTTGTTGACCTAAATTGGCCTCATCACTGGAGTTGTACAAAGTGGATTTAATGTATTCAGTTCATATTTAATTTTGTAATTGCTGAGTTTCATATAGTTTATGATGTCAATAATATACGGACTTGCCATAACTACTAACACACATACTTGCTCTAACTACCACCCTCCGTGGGCCAAGACACTTGTTTAGTTGAGTGGTCCCCCATGTTTGTTAAAATTGACACCAACATGAGGAAGCCATCACAGCTGAGCATTGACCAGGATAACAGAGTCATCAGATATAAGTGAATTTTCAAATGATCTGCACAGAGATGCTTACATCTAGTATTGCAGAGATCTGTCATGGAGCAGGTGTTTCCGTATGTCATGCTTAACCCCATTTTGGCCATAAGGACTCAGACAATTTTATTTTTACGTTTTCATTTTTTCCTCCTCGCCTTCAAAAAATCATAACTCTTTTATATTTTCATCCACAGACTAGTATGAGGGTTAGATTTTTTGCGCAACCAGTTGTCCGTTATAATACCATCAATCACTTTACCATAAAATGTATGGCACAACCAAAAAAATACTATTTGTGTGGGAAAATTTAAAAGAAAACTGCAATTTTGCTGATTTTGGAAGGTTTTGTTTTCACGCCGTACAATTTACAGTAAAAATGACATGTGTTCTTAATTCTTTGGGTCAATACAATTAAAATGATACCATGATAACATACTTTTCCATTACTGTTGTGCTTAAATAAAAAATCTAACTTTTTAACCAAATTAATACATTTAAAATCCCTATATTTTGAAGACCTATAACTTTTTCATTTTTCCATATAATCGGCGGTATGAGGGCTCATTTTTTGCGCCATGAGCTGTAATTTTTATTGATACCATATTTACAAATATAAAACTTTTAATACATTTTTTTATCAATTTTTTTTGCAATAAAATGTTATAACAAAGCTGCAATTTTGGCCTTTTTTATGTTCACACCATTGGCCGTACAGAATCATTAATATTATATTTTAATAGTTCGGTATAAATTACCGAACTAGTAAAATATAATGTTAATGATACTGCATGTGGCGATACCAAATATGTTTATTACATTTCTAATACGTTTTTTTTTTTTTACTTTTTGTGTGTGAAATGGGGAAAATGGGACTATTTACATTTTTATTGGGGGAGGGGATTTCTCACATTTTTTTACTTCTTTTTTTTACTTTTGTTTTTGCACTTTAATAGTCCCCATAGGGACATAGGGCATAGCCCTGATCAGTGTTATCGGTCATTTTCTACTCTGGTCTGCTCAATCTCAGACCAGAGCAGAAGACCCATGGAAGGCAGCGGAGGCAGGTGAGGGGACCACTGTCTGCCTTTCTGGATGATCATATCTCCGCTGCCTCGCTGCGGGCGATCCGATCATCCATTTTAGTGACTGCAGAGTTGCAGATGCCTTGATCTGTATTGATCACGGCATCTGAGGGGTTAATGGCGAACATCCACACGATCCCGGATGTCGGCCATTACCGACAGGTCCCTGGCTGCTATCAGCAGCAAGGACCTGCCGTGCATGACCCAAGCATCGCTCCGATACTCGAGGTTTTCTATAGGACGTAAATGTACATCCTGGTGCGTTAAGTGCCACCTCACCAGGATGTACATTTACGTCCTGTGTCATTAAGGGGTTTACTACAGTAAAATCTTGTTTAAGGTCATTAACTTACACCTTTAACGTAGATTGACATGTGTTAATAGAGAATTTCTGAAAAAGGCTTATTGATTTGTGAAGTAACAGATCTATGCAGAGTGAAATTATGCTTTCAAGGATGGATAAAAAAGGTATAGGTCAGTGTTGCCCAATCACGCCATTGGTCACTGCTAGAGATGAGCGAACGTTTGAAAAATTTGATTTGCAGCGAATCGCTATTAGAAACGGCTATTTCTGGCCTACAGAGAGCCTCAATAGGGGTGTAGAACACTTTGCCTTGTCGTTACATGCATAGGTAGTGTGCTGTGTTAGTGAAATAATACTGGTATTCAGTATGACATTCAGATTACAGCCATTGCTATTAGAATTACTGCTTCAGGGCGTCGATGTCGCAGCAGGGAGACCATATGGTGTCAAAATTGAAGAGAATAAAGAGATTTTTGTCACGATGCCGGCTGGCAGGTAGTGGACCCTCTGTGCCAGAGAGGGATTGGCGTGGACCGTGCTAGTGGACCGGTTCTAAGCCACTACTGGTTTTCACCAGAGCCCGCCGCAAAGCGGGATGGTCTTGCTGCGGCGGTAGTGACCAGGTCGTATCCACTAGCAACGGCTCACCTCTCTGGCTGCTGAAGATAGGCGCGGTACAAGGGAGTAGGCAGAAGCAAGGTCGGACGTAGCAGAAGGTCGGGGCAGGCAGCAAGGATCGTAGTCAGGGGCAACGGCAGAAGGTCTGGAAACACAGGCAAGGAACACACAAGGAACGCTTTCACTGGCACTAAGGCAACAAGATCCGGCAAGGGAGTGCAAGGGAAGTGAGGTAATATAGGGAAGTGCACAGGTGAAAACCCTAATTGGAACCACTGCGCCAATCAGCGGCGCAGTGGCCCTTTAAATCGCAGAGACCCGGCGCGCGCGCGCCCTAGGGAGCGGGGCCGCGCGCGCCGGGACAGAACAGACGGGGAGCGAGTCAGGTAGGGGAGCCGGGGTGCGCATCGCGAGCGGGCGCTACCCGCATCGCGAATCGCATCCCGGCTGGCAGCAGGATCGCAGCGCCCCGGGTCAGAGGACGTGACCGGAGCGCTGCAGCGGAGGGAGTGAAGCGAGCGCTCCGGGGAGGAGCGGGGACCCGGAGCGCTCGGCGTAACAGTACCCCCCCCCTTGGGTCTCCCCCTCTTCTTGGAGCCTGAGAACCTGAGGAGCAGACTTTTGTCAAGGATGTTGTCCTCAGGTTCCCAGGATCTCTCTTCAGGACCACAACCCTCCCAGTCTACTAAAAAAAATTTTTTCCCTCTGACCTTTTTGGCAGCCAAAATTTCCTTGACCGAGAAGACGTCCGAGGAGCCGGAAACAGGAGTGGGAGGAACAGATTTGGGAGAAAAACGGTTGAGGATGAGTGGTTTGAGAAGAGAGACGTGAAAGGCATTAGGGATACGAAGAGAAGGAGGAAGAAGAAGTTTATAAGAGACAGGATTAATTTGACACAAAATTTTGAAAGGACCAAGATAGCGTGGTCCCAACTTGTAGCTAGGGACACGGAAGCGGACATATTTAGCGGAGAGCCATACCTTGTCTCCAGGGGAAAAAACGGGGGGAGCTCTTCTTTTCTTATCCGCGAACCTCTTCATGCGTGAAGAAGCCTGTAAGAGAGAATTTTGGGTCTCTCTCCATATAATGGAAAGGTCACGAGAAATTTCATCCACAGCGGGCAGACCAGAGGGCAAGGGGGTAGGGAGGGGGGGAAGAGGGTGACGGCCGTACACCACGAAAAATGGGGATTTGGAGGAAGATTCAGAGACCCTGAAGTTATACGAGAATTCGGCCCATGGAAGGAGATCTGCCCAGTCATCCTGGCGGGAGGAAACAAAATGTCGCAAATAATCACCCAGGATCTGGTTAATTCTTTCTACTTGTCCATTGGACTGGGGATGATATGCAGAGGAAAAATTTAATTTAATCTTGAGTTGTTTACAGAGAGCCCTCCAGAATTTAGACACGAATTGGACCCCTCTATCCGAGACAATCTGCGTAGGCAACCCGTGAAGACGAAAAATGTGTACAAAAAATTGTTTAGCCAACTGAGGCGCAGAAGGAAGACCAGGAAGAGGGATGAAATGTGCCATTTTGGAGAATCGATCAACGACCACCCAAATAACGGTGTTGCCACGGGAAGGGGGTAAATCAGTAATAAAATCCATACCAATCAGAGACCAAGGCTGTTCGGGGACAGGCAGAGGATGAAGAAAACCAGCGGGCTTCTGGCGAGGAGTCTTATCCCGGGCACAGATAGTGCAGGCTCGCACAAAGTCCCCAACATCCGTCTCCAGAGTCGGCCACCAATAGAAGCGGGAGATGAGTTGCACAGATTTCTTGATGCCCGCATGACCTGCGAGATGGGAGGAGTGACCCCATTTGAGGATTCCGAGGCGTTGGCGTGGAGAAACAAAGGTCTTTCCTGGAGGAGTCTGCCTGATGGAGGCAGGAGAAGTGGAGATCAGGCAGTCAGGTGGAATGATGTGTTGCGGAGGGAGATCAACTTCTGAGGCATCCGAGGAACGAGAGAGAGCATCGGCCCTAATGTTCTTATCGGCAGGACGAAAGTGAATCTCAAAATTAAATCGGGCAAAGAACAGAGACCACCGGGCCTGGCGAGGATTTAGCCGTTGGGCCGACTGGAGGTAGGAGAGGTTCTTGTGGTCGGTGTAGATAATAACAGGAAATCTTGATCCCTCCAGCAGATGCCTCCATTCCTCAAGTGCTAATTTAATGGCTAGAAGCTCTCGATCCCCGATGGAGTAGTTCCTCTCCGCTGGAGAGAAGGTCCTAGAGAAAAAACCACAAGTGACAGCATGCCCGGAAGGATTTTTTTGTAGGAGAACAGCTCCAGCTCCTACTGAGGAGGCATCAACCTCCAATAGGAAGGGTTTGGAAGGGTCAGGTCTGGAGAGCACGGGAGCCGAAGAAAAGGCAGACTTGAGTCGTTTAAAGGAGTCTTCTGCTTGAGGAGGCCAGGACTTGGGATCAGCATTTTTCTTGGTTAAAGCCACGATAGGAGCCACAATGGTAGAAAAATGTGGAATAAATTGCCTGTAATAATTGGCGAACCCCAAAAAGCGTTGGATAGCACGGAGTCCGGAGGGGCGTGGCCAATTTAAGACGGCAGAGAGTTTGTCTGGATCCATCTGTAGTCCCTGGCCGGAGACCAAATATCCTAGAAAAGGAAGAGATTGGCATTCAAACAGACATTTCTCAATTTTGGCATAGAGTTGGTTGTCACGAAGTCTCTGAAGAACCATACGGACATGCTGGCGGTGTTCTTCTAGATTGGCAGAAAAAATTAGGATATCGTCCAGATATACCACAACACAGGAGTATAACAGATCACGAAAAATTTCATTGACAAAGTCTTGGAAGACGGCAGGGGCATTGCACAGTCCAAAGGGCATGACCAGATACTCAAAGTGTCCATCTCTGGTGTTAAATGCCGTTTTCCACTCGTCCCCCTCTCTGATGCGGATGAGGTTATAGGCGCCTCTTAAGTCCAATTTAGTGAAGATGTGGGCACCTTGGAGGCGATCAAAGAGTTCAGAGATGAGGGGTAAGGGGTAGCGGTTCTTAACCGTGATTTTATTAAGACCGCGGTAGTCAATGCAAGGACGTAGGGAGCCATCTTTTTTGGACACAAAGAAAAATCCGGCTCCGGCAGGAGAGGAGGATTTACGGATAAAGCCCTTTTTTAGATTCTCCTGGACGTATTCGGACATGGCAAGAGTCTCTGGGGCAGAGAGAGGATAAATTCTGCCCCGGGGTGGAGTAGTACCCGGGAGGAGGTCGATAGGGCAATCATAAGGCCTGTGAGGAGGTAGAGTCTCAGCTTGTTTTTTGCAGAAAACATCCGCGAAGTCCATATAGGCCTTAGGGAGACCGGTTACTGGAGGAACCACAGAGTTACGGCAAGGGTTACTGGGAACCGGTTTTAGACAGTTCTTGGAACAAGAGGACCCCCAACTCTTGATCTCCCCAGTGGACCAATCCAGGGTTGGGGAATGAAGTTGAAGCCAGGGAAGTCCAAGGAGAATCTCCGAGGTGCAATTGGGGAGGACCAAAAGTTCAATCCTCTCATGATGAGATCCGATGCCCATAAGAAGGGGCTCCGTGCGGAAACGTATGGTACAGTCCAATCTTTCATTATTTACACAATTGATGTAGAGGGGTCTGGCGAGACAGGTCACTGGGATGTTGAACCTGTTGACGAGAGAGGCCAAAATAAAATTTCCTGCAGATCCAGAGTCCAAGAAGGCCACTGTAGAGAAGGAGAAGGCAGAGGCAGACATCCGCACAGGCACAGTAAGACGTGGAGAAGCAGAGTAGACATCAAGGACTGTCTCACCTTTGTGCGGAGTCAGCGTACGTCTTTCCAGGCGGGGAGGACGGATAGGACAATCCCTCAGGAAGTGTTCGGTACTAGCACAGTACAGGCAGAGGTTCTCCATACGGCGTCGTGTCCTCTCTTGAGGTGTCAGGCGAGACCGGTCGACCTGCATAGCCTCCACGGCGGGAGGCACAGGAACAGATTGCAGGGGACCAGAGGAGAGAGGAGCCGAGGAGACGAAACGCCTCGTGCGAACAGAGTCCATATCTTGGCGGAGTTCCTGACGCCTTTCAGAAAAACGCATGTCAATGCGAGTGGCTAGGTGAATAAGTTCATGTAGATTAGCAGGAATTTCTCGTGCGGCCAGAACATCTTTAATGTTGCTGGATAGGCCTTTTTTGAAGGTCGCGCAGAGGGCCTCATTATTCCAGGACAATTCTGAAGCAAGTGTACGGAATTGTACGGCATACTCGCCAACGGAAGAATTACCCTGGACCAGGTTCAACAGGGCAGTCTCAGCAGAAGAGGCTCGGGCAGGTTCCTCAAAGACACTTCGGATTTCCGAGAAGAAGGAGTGTACAGAGGCAGTGACGGGGTCATTGCGGTCCCAGAGCGGTGTGGCCCATGACAGGGCTTTTCCGGACAGGAGACTGACTACGAAAGCCACCTTAGACCTTTCAGTGGGAAACAGGTCCGACATCATCTCCAGATGCAGGGAACATTGGGAAAGAAAGCCACGGCAAAACTTAGAGTCCCCATCAAATTTATCCGGCAAGGATAAGCGTATCCCAGGAGCGGCCACTCGCTGCGGAGGAGGTGCAGGAGCTGGCGGAGGAGATGACTGCTGAAGCTGTGGTAGCAACTGTTGTAGCATAACGGTCAGTTGAGACAGCTGTTGGCCTTGTTGCGCTATCTGTTGTGACTGCTGGGCGACCACCGTGGTGAGGTCAGCGACAACTGGCAGAGGAACTTCAGCGGGATCCATGGCCGGATCTACTGTCACGATGCCGGCTGGCAGGTAGTGGACCCTCTGTGCCAGAGAGGGATTGGCGTGGACCGTGCTAGTGGACCGGTTCTAAGCCACTACTGGTTTTCACCAGAGCCCGCCGCAAAGCGGGATGGTCTTGCTGCGGCGGTAGTGACCAGGTCGTATCCACTAGCAACGGCTCACTTCTCTGGCTGCTGAAGATAGGCGCGGTACAAGGGAGTAGGCAGAAGCAAGGTCGGACGTAGCAGAAGGTCGGGGCAGGCAGCAAGGATCGTAGTCAGGGGCAACGGCAGAAGGTCTGGAAACACAGGCAAGGAACACACAAGGAACGCTTTCACTGGCACTAAGGCAACAAGATCCGGCAAGGGAGTGCAAGGGAAGTGAGGTAATATAGGGAAGTGCACAGGTGAAAACCCTAATTGGAACCACTGCGCCAATCAGCGGCGCAGTGGCCCTTTAAATCGCAGAGACCCGGCGCGCGCGCGCCCTAGGGAGCGGGGCCGCGCGCGCCGGGACAGAACAGACGGGGAGCGAGTCAGGTAGGGGAGCCGGGGTGCGCATCGCGAGCGGGCGCTACCCGCATCGCGAATCGCATCCCGGCTGGCAGCAGGATCGCAGCGCCCCGGGTCAGAGGACGTGACCGGAGCGCTGCAGCGGAGGGAGTGAAGCGAGCGCTCCGGGGAGGAGCGGGGACCCGGAGCGCTCGGCGTAACAATTTTTTTATGTAATTTTAATTTAATTTAATTTAATTTGAATTCATTTACATTTTTTGAGTACCCATTCTGGTGAGCATCGAGCTGGCGGTCCTCTGCCAGGCAAGATACCACCTGATCCAGCCCCTGCCTCTCAGCGCCCCCCTGACTATGAAAGTGCGAATGTCTCATTTAATCAGTTATGGTTCATTGTTATCGCTCCAACCTGTTTCATTGGATTGTTGTGATAATTCCACAGGTAATATGATGTAGACGACCATAGGGCCTCAGTCTTGTAAAGATTACATTGATTTTTTTTAAATTTAAGATTTATATTAGATTTCCAAGTTTAATGTCCCAGTGTACTTTAAATTAATATTATATGACCAAAAAACCCAATCTTACAAGCAGCAGCATGAGGTGGCAGCAGCATGAGGAGACCATAATCTGGCAGAATGACACAGCCTGGAATTGGCGACAGCACGAGGAGACCATATAGTGGCAGAATGACCCAGTCTGGAGCTGGCAACAGCCCGACAAGACCATAGGGCCTCACAATAGAGAAGATTAAAGATATTTTTTAAATTGTAAATTGAAATATATTATAATTTATATATTAAAATTTTAACCCCTTAAGGACGCAGGACGTAAATGTACATCCTGGTGAGGTGGTACTTAACGCACCAGGACGTACATTTACGTCCTAAGCATAACCGCGGGCATCGGAGCGATGCTCGGATCATGCGCGGCTGATCCCGGCTGCTGATCGCAGCCAGGGACCCGCCGGCAATGGCCGACGCCCGCAATCTCGCGGGCGTCCGCCATTAACCCCTCAGGTGCCGGGATCAATACAGATCCCGGCATCTGCGGCAGTGCGCGATTTGAATGAATGATCGGATCGCCCGCAGCGCTGCTGCGGGGATCCGATCATTCATAACGCCGCACGGAGGTCCCCTCTCCTTCCTCCGTGCGGCTCCCGGCGTCTCCTGCTCTGGTCTGTGATCGAGCAGACCAGAGCAGAAGATGACCGAAAACACTGATCTGTTCTATGTCCTATACATAGGACAGATCAGTATTAGCAATCATGGTATTGCTATGAATAGTCCCCTATGGGGCTATTCAAGTGTAAAAAACAATGTAAAAGTAAAAGTAAAAAAAAAGTGAAAAATCCCCTCCCCCAATAAAAAAGTAAAACGTCCGTTTTTTCCTATTTTACCCCCAAAAAGCGTAAAAAACGTTTTTTATAGACATATTTGGTATCGCCGCGTGCATAAATGTCCGAACTATTAAAATAAAATGTTAATGATCCCATACGGTGAACAGCGTGAACGAAAAAAAATAAAAAAAATCCAAAATTCCTACTTTTTTAATACATTTTATTAAAAAAAAATTATAAAAAGTGTATTAAAAGATTTTTATATGCAAATGTGGTATCAATAAAAAGTACAGATCATGGCGCAAAAAATGAGCCCCCATACCGCCACTTATATGGAAAAATAAAAAAGTTAGAGGTCATCAAAATAAAGGGATTATAAACGTACTAATTTGGTTAAAAAGTTTGTGATTTTTTTTAAGCGCAACAATAATATAAAAGTATATAATAATGGGTATCATTTTAATCGTATTGACCCTAAGAATAAAGAACACACGTCATTTTTACCATAAATTGTACGGCGTGAAAACAAAACCTTCCAAAATTAGCAAAATTGCGTTTTCCGTTTTAATTTCCCCACAAAAATAGTGTTTTTTGGTTGCGCCATACATTTTATGATATAATGAGTGATGTCATTACAAAGGACAACTGGTCACGCAAAAAATAAGCCCTCATACTAGTCTGTGGATGAAAATATTATATTATATGATAAAAGAGTTATGATTTTTAGAAGGCGAGGAGGAAAAAATGAAAACGTAAAAATGTAATTGTCTGAGTCCTTAAGGCCAAAATGGGCTGAGTCCTTAAGGGGTTAAAGGCTTAATTTAAGGTGGCAACATAAGGAGACCATATGGTGGCACAATGACACAGCCTGGAGCTAGCAGCAGCATGAGTAGACAATAGGGCTTCACATCCCTAAGATTAAAAGATGAATTTTAAAATTGAAATTGAAGATTTTGAAATAGAAATTTAAGATTACACTCCCAAGTTTTAATGTCCCAGGCCCCAGCGTGTGGTTACAAAGGACCAAATCTAACAAGGAGTAACATGTCACATGGCGGCACAATGACAGAGCCTGGAGGTGGCATCAGTATGAGGAGACCATATAGTGGCTGAATGACTGCCTGGAGTTTGTGGCAGCATGTGGGACCACATTGTGTCTGAATGGTACAGCCTGGAGTTGGCTGAAGCTTGAGAATACCATATAGTGGCTGAATTGCACAGCCTGGAGTTGGCTGAAGCATGAGGAGACCATATAGTGTCTGAATGGCACAGTCTGGAGGTGGCTGAAGAATGAGGAGACCATTTAGTGGCTGAATGGCACAGCCTGGAGTTTGTGGCAGCATAAGGAGACCATATGCATGGCACAGTCTGGAGGTGGCTGAAGAATGAGGAGACCATTTAGTGGTTGACTGGCACAGCCTGGAGTTGGCTGAAGCATGAAGAGACCATATAGTGGCTGAATGGCGCAGCCTGGGGGTGGCTGAAACCTGAGGATACCATATAGTGGCTGAATGGCACAGGCTGGAGTTTGTGGCAGCATGAGGAGACCATATAGTGTCTGAATGGCACAGCCTGAAGGTGGCTGAAGCAAGAGAAGACCTTATAGTGGCTGAATGGCACAGCCTGGAGGTGCCAGCAGCAGCATCAGGAGTCCTGAAAGTTACCCAGTGGTGCGGAGGGTGGCAATACCAGTACCTGGTGAAGAAGGTGGGTGAAAAAAGGTCTGATGCGGAGCAATGTTTGTAACTGGGGAGCAGCGCCTTAAATATGTTTTGCACTATCCATTTTTGTGAAGTGTTGGTGTGGCACCAGGGTCAATCTACTCTGATGCATCAGGCATTGGTGGGTGGAAATCCTGGCTGATCCATGCCTGACTCATCTTCACAAAGTATCTATGATAAAAGAGAAAGAAGAGGGACCGCGCCTCGTGTATTACCCAAGACACAGGGTGGAATGAGGGTTAGGGCAGGACACCAGCCTTATGGTTGGCCGCTCACCTTGTAGTGGATAAATTGCGCTTATCGCCCCTAGATAGGGGTGCAGTCAGAAGCTTAGTTGGAGTGAACTGCGAAGCCTATTGGGTCACAGGAATGGGGAACCCACTCCTGTTCAGTGAAGTAGATATGAAGAGCAAAATTCGACCCATACGTCAGGCGCTGTTCCAATTTCCAAGGTAAAATAAATGTAGCCAAAGCAATATGGCGGTTAAAGTGCCAGCAGGCACTATATTTATTTGAGTAAGAACCAATGGCACGTTTCGGAGGTGGAACTGCCAATCTGAGGACGGAGGGTTCCACCTCCGAAATGCATCATTGGTTTTTACTCAAATAAATATAGTGCCTGCTGGCACTTTAACCGCCATATTGCTTTGGCTACATTTATTTTACCTTGGAAATTGGAATAGCGCCTGACGTATGGGTTGAATTTTGCTCTTCATATCTACTTCATCTTCACAAAGGTCAGTCTCTCCACATTTTTTTTGGACAGACGAGTTCTCCTTGGGAAGACTATGGCCCCCGCCGCACTAAACACCTGCTCTGATGGCACACTACTGGCCAGGCAGGACTGCTTTTAAAGGGCAAACTCTGCTAGTTGCGGCCACAAATCCAATGTGAATGCCCAGAAGTCCAGTGGATCTTCAAGGTGCGTTGGCATGGGCATGTCAAGGTAGGGCACCACCTGCTGGTTCAGGTCCTGCTCCAGGTCTACCTGCTGCTGCTGAGTTGTTTCACTATGTGGGTGAAGAAAGGTACTCATCAGCGACTGTAGACTCAGGCTGCTGCTGATGGAGATGGTACTGCTCCTGCCACCCCTCTCCTCCCCAGCAGCCATGGCAGTGGAAGGTGTGCGCAGGGGGCCCCCTGATTCAGACCTGCAAGAGGATGGACGATGGCGCAGCTAGGCATTAGCCAACTGACTACTTAGGATGGCTCTTTAGTAGGTCAGTTTGTCCTCCCTCTCTGTGGGTGTAAAAAAGGCCCCTATTTTGTAGCGGTAGTGAGGGTCCAATAAGGTGGAGATCAAGAAGTCATCCCGCTGCTGAATGGTGACAATTCGGCTGTCAGCACGCAAGCAAGTGAGCATGCATCGTGCCATTTGTGCAAGTGACTCAGAGGGACTCTCTGCCTCCATCTCCACTGCATAATGTCATGGTGTGTCAGGGTCCTCTGCCTCGCATTCCTCATAACCCTCTAGCTCCTCTGGCTGCTCTTGCTCCTCCTCTCCTTTCAGATTACAAAAAAAACACCCATTTGGCAAAACCTAAACTGTGCTTCACTGTGCCCCTCCTCCTCCAGTTCAGTCCCCAAAGGACTCATGTGGCCGTGAGATGTGGGCACCACTTCTCCAGTGCCCTTACCAGCCATCGTTTCCAACATTGTAAGAAATGAAGCAGTGGAATGATGTTGTTCATCCCAAAATCCTGGAAACTTACTAATAATGTGGCTTCCTCAAAGGGCCTGAGCAAATGGCAGGTGTCACGTATGAGCTGCCACTGGTTCACATTGAAGTTACACAGGGGAGTACTGCTATCCTCTTGGATCATCAAGAAAACGGTCATGGCTTTCCTCTGTTCGAACAGTCGGTCCAATATATGGAGGGTAGAATTCCAACGTGTAGCAACAAAAATCAGACTATGTTGGGGGATACCGTTCTGATGCTGCAGCTCAAGGAGGGTATGGTTTGCGGTGTACGAGTGGCTGAAGTGCATGCAAAGTTTCCTTCCCATTGTTAGGATGTCTTGCAAATGGGGGGAACACTTCAGGATCCGCTTCACAACCAGATTGAACACGTATGCCATGCAGGGCGCATGTCTCAGCCTTCTCAGTCGCAGTGCACACAAAATGTTCTTCCCATTGTCGGTCACCATGGTTCCCAAATCCAGTTTTTGAGGAGTAAGCCATGCTACGATTTCTTTATGAATGACTTTTTTAGCAGTTTCTCCCCTGTGAGAACCATGTGAAGAACAGCGTGACACCGCTGTGCCCTGCACACATGGCATGCTGAAGGCCCACTGAGACTTGTCTGGGCAGTGGAGGCTGAGGACGGAGTCGCACACTGTCACAGGACCAACGGCCTGAGAGCGTGGAGGAGGAAGCGGCGTGACCTGTCCAAGTTGGTGTTGTGGCTGTGCAGGAACCACATTCACCCAGTGAGCCGTAAAGGACATGTATTGTCCCTTTCCATAGTTACAGCTCCAGACGTCAGCGCTGCCGTGCACTTTGGTACACCGACAGGCTCAAGGACTGGCCCACCTTCTCTTCCCCCAAATTGTGCAGGGCTGGTACTGCCTTCTTCACAAAGAAATGACGGCTTGGCGCTCTCCACCTCAGCTTGGCACAAGACATCAGTTCTCTGAAAGGTGCAGAGTCCAACATTTGAAAAAGCAGGAACTGCAGCACCAGCGACTCAGACAGGAGCACATTCAGCTTCTGCGCCGTTGCATGAGTGGGCGCATACTGTTGTCTCTTGGACATGGCTTCGCGGATGGATTGTTGGCAAATTGACTGACTAAAAGTAGGAGGAGCAGGAGCATCTGGATGGACAGAAGGAGGGTATGACACACAGCTCCCTTCGGCTGAGTTGGTGGAGCCTTGGCTGGCTGAAAGAGGGGGCGGCGTGTCACTGGGTGATGCAGCAGACTGGACCACTACATCAAAGCCATGCTTCTCCCAGGCCACTTTATGGTCGTGAAGCATATGTTGATGCAGTGCCGTGGTGCCAACATTGGGACCCTGGCCACACTTCACTTTCTGCCGACATATCTTGCATGTGGCAATGGTAACCGCCTGCAGATGCTTGATGAAAAACTGCCAAGCTGCCGTGTAGCTGATTTTACCACCAACAGTCTGCACTAATTGACTGCTACTGCTGCCGTCTCAAGAAACCCCGTTTCCACTACCTCCCGGGAAGGTAGGCTGTTGCTAGACAGGTGGTCTCCCCCAGGCACATTTGGCTCCAGAATTTCCACTTCTGCCACCATGCTGATTGCCAACCATGCTACCGCCTTGCTGGCTCAGTTGCTGCCTCATGAGCAACCTGCAACCCTCTTCTTCTGATGATGATGATGATGAAGTCCCTTCTGCACCCAGATCCCAAGTGCAATTGGCTTCATCATCATCAACAAGTGTCTGCACGTCACTGATGTCCTCCTCAGGTTCCTCACCAGTGTCTGCTTCAGGACCCTGAATGCTGGCAACACCGCTTCCCACGTCACTCTTCTCATCTCTACTTGCCCGCCTAGTGGAGGAAGTGGCGGATGTCTTCTCCACTTCTTGGCTGGGATGTAGCTACTGACTGTCCTCTATTAGATCGACCTCAGTGAATAGTGGTGCTGAACCCACAGCATTAGATGCTCCTGTAGGAGAGGGAACAGCATAGGACAGAGGCAATGGGAGGACAGGGACTGCTCCCGGGACATGCCAACTGATGGTTGTGTCTGAGGAACCCACCGACTGTTGGCTGCGGGGATCAGATGTCACTTGTGATGAAGTGGATGACCGTGTTAACCAATCGATGACGGCAGATGGGTTGCTGGTCGAGACACGATCGCTAGTTAATACCGGGAGCTCAGGCATCTCGCTGTGACTCCTGCTGCTACTCTCCCCTTGTCTGCTTTGACCTCTGCCTGATGAATTTAGGCCTCTGCCACTCCTCTGTGCATATCTTGGCACTTCTCTGCCTGACATAATTGATGCATATATGAGGGGAACTTTTGGCTGTCCTTTCACAGTATCTAGGCCCTTGACAGATTACCATCTACAAAATAGTACTGTCACGATACTGATGGATACTGCTGGAGACCAATGGCCCTTTTAATGATATGTAGCATGGAACAATTTATGATTTATAGGATGCAATGACACGATATCATTGTGTTGTGGGCACTAGAAGTAGTCAGAAAAATGTATCCAAAATCCCAAATGTTTGTTTCTATGTATCTATATATAGAAAAGTCCATCCAAACCTTGGATCAGGGATGAGAGTCTAAAAAGAGGTCACAAATGTCCAACAAAGTAAGGGATCCAAGGATATAGGATCATAACAGATAGTTAAAAATAACAGCCATTCCCACTGAATCCAGAAGCTGCTCATCTAAGACCTGAGGTAACAAGATGGAACTGCAAGACTTTCTTTTCTTGCAACTCCAGAGCCTGTGCCTAGGGCAGCAGCATTGATGAGGGGTAAATGAGTTTTAAAAGAATTGTGAATACTCGGCCCCTAGACATCTTATCCCCTATCCGAAGGATAGGGAATAAGATGTCTGATTGTGGGGGAGTATCCCTTTAAGATGCATCTGCTGCCACCATGCTTGACCTTGTGTGAATCAAAACAAAATACCCATTTAACAAATGCAGTTTGTGATGCATATTTGTGACAGAAATGCATGGAAAAGTTCACATGAAGTGGCTGTAAGTTCGTGCAGGTCTGTAAGGGGGTCTTCAATTGTCCATGAAAGTTTCTACACTGTTAAGTATTTTGAAAGAAGTTTTAAAAATAATCCTATTTTCCATTACACAGCGGGTCTGTATCTTCTTCGCTAAGATTTTTTGTGAATTCCTATTACATCATTGAGAAACACCCATGTCTTAAAGGAAATCTGTAATCAGTGTCACCTTCACTAACCTGTTGGTACGACAGGTGATATTGATGACAAGGATACTTACCTGGTCCCGTTCAGTGTTGTGGTTTTCCATCAATCTTCTACAGTATCTTCTGTTCCAGGGCTGACTTGGAGCAGGGGCAGAGCTTCCTCCACCCATGCTCCAAGTCAGCCCTGGGACAAAAGAAATGCCAGAAGATTGCGAAAGAACCACAGCACAGAAAGGGGACCAGGTAAGTATCGTTGTCATCAGTGCCACCTGCACTATCTGTCTGTGCCAACAGGTTATTGCAGGTGACACTGATGACAGATTTTCATTAAAACTGTGTATTCAAGCTCCTGGATATTATTTGATTGGGACTGTGCTTTATTCTGCTAGACCCCTGCGTGGAACTGTTTTTACAATCCCGATGATTTTTTTTACCAATCCCGGCCGCTCCCATAGGATGTTTGCTCCACTTCTGCCCATTCCAGCAACATTTGTGTCCAATCCTGCCCGCTCCCACTAAAATGTTTGTCCAATCCCGCCCATTCCCGCTAAAATGTTTGCCCAATCCTGTCCGCTCCCGCTAACATAGGAATGTGCAGACACTAGGGTGCAATGCTCTGCACCTACTCCCCATGTATAGCAATGTGTACCCAATTTATATAGCATGCTTAAAATTGTCCTCTTCTGACCCCTATAACTTTTTAAATTTTTCCATATACAGGAATGTGTGAGGGCTCATTTTTTCACCATGGTCTGTAGTTTTTATTGGTACCATTTTTGTTTTGATAGGACTTTTTGATTGATTTTTATAATTTTTTGTGGCATACAACAGTGCACGATTTTTGACTTTAGTATTTTTATACGTGTACACCATCAACCGTGCAATTTAATTAACATTATTTTTTAATAGTTCAGATTTATGCACGCGGCGATACCACATACTTTTATTTATTTATCTTAATTACATTATTTTATTTAAAAAATGGGAAAGGAGGGGGGGGGAGTCAAGCTTTTATTAGGGAAGGGGTTAATGGGAAGGGGTCAATTTTTACACTTTTTGTTATAGCTCCCATAGGGTATGTGCAGACTGCAGAGCATTGCACTCTAGGGTCTGTAGAAGACACTAGGGTGCAATAATCTGCAGTGCACTTACCCCCATGTGCATAGCAGCGCAGAAGCCCTGGCTAGGTGGATCACCGGGATGCAGTCACTTACATGTGCAGCCGGGGCCGCAGCACGAGCACAGCGCACTTTGTGTCTCTGTGTGTGAACATTGGTGGCAGCTCTCTGACCTACTGGGCTGGCAGGAGAAGATGGAGAGAGTACAGTACACGATCGTCCAGGGCAGACTGAGCTCAGCAGGCTCCACAAAACGTCGTGCGGGGGGGGGGGGGGGCGTGGCGGCAGGGGAAGGAGAAAGTACTGGGAGGGGCACTGTGGGTGTGAGACAGTCAGTCACTGTCTCATTTCTAGTTACAGTATATTGAGGCTGGTGCAGGATTTTGCGGGACCCGCAGGTATAGTGCCTGACCTCCCGCATCCACCCGCAGCAGCCTCCTGACCGCCCACACCCGCATATTTTGGGTTGAGTCCCGCGGAATCCCAATCCCAATGTAGGCCTCTATATTCTGCAATGCATTGCCAACATTGTCTACATTGCTTTTGAACCATATTATGTCATGACTCATCAACTTTAAGTGCAGTCCAGAGACTTTAATCGTTCAGAATATTCCTCTCAATTAAGTCTCACTTTATATAGAAATTGTGTTAGATATCAATAGTGCCCGCAGCCCCTTTACTTTAGACATTGAAACTTACTGAGCCCCACTGGTACCATCTCTTGACATTTCACTTAAAGGGGTTCTCCGGTGCTTTAGACATCTTATCCCCTATCCAAAGGATAGGGGATAAGATGCCTGATCGCGGGAGTCCCGCCGCTGGGGACCCCCGGGATCTTGCACGCGGCACCCCGTTTGTAATCAGTCCCCGGAGCGTGTTCGCTCCGGGTCTGATTACCGACGACCACAAGGCCGTCACGCTCCGCACCTTGTGATGTCACGCTCCGCACCTCAATGCAAGCCTACGGGAGGGGCCTTTGGATAGAGGATAAGATGTCTAAAGCACCGGAGAACCCCTTTAAGATCAAAGTTTTTTTTTTTAGACATTTTCCTTTTTAAATGAATGATTAAAGTGCTAAAAACGCACAATATAAGAACAAAAAGACCGTCTGACTAACTTTGTGATTAATGAGTGAAGTGATAAAATATGTATGAGAACACCCTAAGACCTCGATGTCCTAAATATATTTTCCATAAGCAACAGAAGCTAATCAGCTTAAACAGGCGTTAGCAATGATTACATAACAACGGATTATAAATTTGTCAACAGTACAAAGCAAACTGTACAAGATGAACCCATAGCTATGTAAAAACATTTGAAAAAAATAGTACCCTTACTTTTTGTAGCAGTATATACATACTTTGCACCACAGAGAAATCACCAGAAAATCAGTAAACTTCAGTCTGGGTCTTCCCCAGGAGGATATTCCATAAAAACAGTTAAAGTGTAGAATTAAAAAAATGTTCTTGGCATTTCTTGGCTTTGATTTACAGTATAATTTAATAAATTCAAACAGAACTTGAGTACTTTACTATCTTTTTTTTTTTTTTTGTGGAAATTTGTATTTAGAAGCGGATCACCCTTCTTCAGGCAATTGTGTAGGGGCTCATGTGCAATTGAACGGCGCTTAATGGCAAAGCCATCAAGCGCCAACCTCCGTCAGAATTGGCGCTTGATGGCTTTGCCTTTTTCTTTATTTTTGAACACATTTTAACTACTTGCTGTACTACTATTGCATCCTGCCATACATCGGTCTTAAGTATACAGCCAGGGCCGGCTCTGCCTATGGGCAAAATAGGTAGCCGCCTAGAGTGTCCTCTTGATGGGGGCGCCACTCTGCCTGCCACAAGAAAGTTAGACAGCCAGCATCCAAACCACTCACTCAACCAGCTCAGCCCGCTGCACCACCATAACACCCCCACCCCCCCGAGGTGTGTCACCCCAGTAGTAAGGTAATTTCTTAAGGAGGGGGTTGGTTACAGTTTGTCACCCCAGCAGTAAGGAGATTCCATGAGGAAGAGCTTTGTTACAGTGTGTCTCCCCAAGTAGTCAATACATGCTTTACTACAGGGTAATATATGAAGTGGAACTTCTCGTGTTAAGTGTGTCACCCCAGTAGTAATGTCATTACATGAGGAGGAGGTTTGTTGCAGTGTGTCACCCCAGTATTAAGGAGATTACATGAGGAGAGGGGCTTGTTACAGTGTCTCAACCCATTAGTAAGGTGAGTACATAAGGAGGTGGCTTGTTACAGTGTGTTACTTTATCAGTAAGGGGATTACATGGGGAGGAGGTTTGTTACAATGTGTCTCCCCAGTAGTAAGATTACATGAGAAGGAGGTTTGGCACAGTGTGCCTCCCCACTAGTAAAGTGGTGTGTTAAAGGGGGAGTCACGGGACGGCAAAATTAGTTTTTGCCTAGGGTGGCAAAAATCCTTGCACCAGCCCTGTATACTGCAGTCTTAAAGGGGTACTCCGGTGAAAACCTTTTTTCTTTTAAATCAACTGGTGGCAGAAAGTTAAACGTAATTGAAAATTACAAAGTAGAGATGGTCAGCTCTCAGGACACCCAACACGGCTGAAGACTCCAGCATAGGCAATAGAACAGAAATAGGTAGCCAGTGGTACGATGAAAAGTTCTGTTTATTCAGATCCCATAAAACCGCATGCAAGCAGGACTCAGCCAGGTAACAAACAACCAATGATCAGCGTGGACGCGTTTCGGGTATGCACCCTTTGTCTCAGTGCTGAGTCAAAGG
This sequence comes from Hyla sarda, assembly GCF_029499605.1. Classification (NCBI taxonomy): domain Eukaryota; kingdom Metazoa; phylum Chordata; class Amphibia; order Anura; family Hylidae; genus Hyla; species Hyla sarda. The sequence goes on from NC_079189.1 coordinate 207,201,061, forward strand.
GTGCATACCTGAAACGCGTCCACGTTTATCATTGGTTGTTTGTTACCTGGCTGTGTCCCGCTTGCATGCGGTTTTATGGGATCTGAATAAACAGAATTTTTCATCGTACCACTGGCTACCTATTTCTGTTCTATAATTGAAAATTACTTCTATTAAGAAATCTTAATCCTTCCAGTACTTATTAGCTGCTGAATGCTACAGAGGAAATTCCTTTCTTTTTGGAATACTGATGACATCACGAACACAGTGCTCTCTGCTGACATCTCTGTCTATTTTTGCAACCATGCATAGCAGATGTATGCTAAGGGCAGCATTGTGGCTCAGTGGTTAGCACTGCTGCCTTGCAGTGCTGGGGACTTGGGTTCAAATCCCACTAAGGACAACAATAAATAAAGTGTTATTATTATTATTATTATTATTATTATAATGTCAGCAGAGAGAACTGTGCTTGTGATGTCATCAGAGAGCATTCAAAAAAGAAAAGAATTTCCTCTGTAGTATTCAGCAGCTAATAAGTACAGGAAGGCTTAAGATTTTTTAATAGAAGTAATTTACAAATATGTTTAACTTTCTGCCACCAGTTGATTTAAAAGAAAAAAGGTTTTCACCGGAGTACCCCTTTAAGTGCTTGATTTTATTGTGATTTTAATTCAGTTTTGTAAAAACCCTCAGTGTATGCAGTATATATTAACCTGTTAAGGACCCAGGACGTATTGGTATGTCCTGAGTCCGCTCCCATTCTATAACACGGGGCCACGGCTAATAGCGCGCAGCACTGATCGCGGTGCCGCGTGCTATTAACCCTTTAGACGCAGCGTTCAAAGTTGAACGCCGAATCTAAAGTGAAACTAAAACAATGCCGGTTAGCTCAGGGAGCTGTTCAGGATCATCGTGGCGAAATCGCGGCATCCCGGACAGCTGTAAGACACAAGGAGGGTCTCCTATCTTGCCTCCTGGTGTCCGATCGCCGAATGACTGCTCAGTGCCTGAGATCCAGGCATGAGCAGTCAAGTGGCAGAATCATCGATCAGTGGTTTCCTATGAGAAACCACTGATCAATGTAAAAGATCAGTGTGTGCAGTGTTATAGCCCCATATGGGAGCTATAACATTGCAGAAAAAAGTGGAAAAAAAAGTGAATAAAGATCATTTAACCCGTTCCCTAATAAAAGTTTGAATCACCCCCCTTTTCCCATTTAAAAAAAAAAAAACTGTGTAAATAAATATAAACATATGTGGTATCGCCACGTGCAAAAATGTCCAAATTATAAAAATATATATCGTTTATTAAACCGCACGGTCAATGGCTTACGCGCAAAAAAAATCCAAAGTCCAAAATAGCGTATTTTTGATCACTTTTTATATCATTAAAAAGTGAATAAAAAGTCCTATCAATGCATAAATCAATAAGTCCTATCAATGCATGAATGGTTCCGCTAAAAACTTCAGATCATGGCGCAAAAAATGCGCCCTCGTACCGCCCCATATGCGGAAAAATAAGTTATAGGGGTCAGAAGATGACAATTTTAATCGTATAAATTTTCCTGCATATAGTTATGATTTTTTCCAGAAGTACGACAAAATCAAACCTATAAGTAGGATATCATTTTAATTGTATGGACCTACAGAATAAAGATAAGGTGTCATTTTTACCAAAAAATGAACTGTGTAGAAACGGAAGCCCCCAAAATTTACTAAATGGCGATTTTTTTAAATTTTGTCTCACAATGATTTTTTTTCCCGTTTCACTGTAGATTTTTTGGGTAAAATGACTGATGTCATTACAAAGTAGAATTGGTGGCGCAAAAAATAAGCCTTCATATGGATTTTTAGGTGCAAAATTATGATTTTTTTAATGGTAAGAAGGAAAAAACGGAAAGGCAAAAACGGAAAACCCCCGGGTCCTTAAGGGGTTAATGTCCTATTAACCCATTAAGGATGAAGAATTTTTTAGCCTTAAAGGGGTACTCTGCCCCTAGACATCTTATCCCCTATCCAAAAAAATAAAAATAAAATAAAGGCATTTTATTGGATTATCATGATGGGGGAAGTAAACTGGGAGGATAAAAAAAAAACGTCATTAATTTTATTACAGGTACTCTTTAAGACAAATGCATGACAAAAATCAAGGGAGGGGGAGTAACTATGTATAAATCTGTGTATGACTAAGGCCTTCCGAGGCCGAAACGCGTCACGTTACTTGAGTCCGTGTGATGTTTCCTATGGCAACTAAATAAAGAGTTCTGTTCACGAGTTGGTGCTGGACATTTGCCTTTTTCTCTATATTATCGTGGGACAAGTACAAGTCCATTCTGGGCGCCTATTCAGGGGTGAGCTGGATTACACCTTCATCTCTATGTATAAGTCTAAACACATTTATTCTCAGTAATTAAAACACACAATGACCACGGACCACGGACGTAAATGTACATCCTGGTTTGGGACTTCCCGCACCAGGACGTACATTTATGTCCTATGTATGACCGCGAGCATATGTATGACCGCAGCCGGGGACCCGCCCGTAATGGCCGACATCCGCGATCGCCCGGATGTCCGCCATTAACCCCTCAATACAGATCACGGCATCTGCGGCATTGTGGTACTTTGAATGGATGATCGGATCGCCCGCAGCGCTGCCGCGGTGATCCGATAATTCAGCATGGCAGCCGGAGATCCCCTCACCTGGCTCCGGCCATCTCCCGTGGTCTTCTGCTCTGGTCTGAAATCGAGCAGACCAGAGCAGAAGATCACCGATAATACTGAGCAGTGCTGTGTTCTATACATAACACTGCACAGTATTAGAAATCAAAGGATTGCTATAGATAGTCCCCTATGGGGACATAAAAAGTGTAAAAAAAAAGTTGAAAAATGTAAAAAAAAAATATTTTTAAAAAAGGGAAAATTCCCTCCCTCAATAAAAATGAAAATTGTCTGTTTTTCCCATTTTACCCCCCAAAAGTGTAATTTTTTAAATAAATATATTTGGTATCGCCGCGTGCGTAAATGTCCGAACTATCAAAATATAATGTTAATGATCCCGTACGGTGAATGGCGTAAACTTAAAAAATAAAAAAAGTCCAAAAATGCTGCCTTTTTGTCACATTTTATAAAAAAAAGTTTATAAAAAATGATCTAAAAGGTTTATATATGCAAATATGGTATCTAAAAAAAAGTACAGATGATGGCATAAAATATAAGCCCTCACACCGCCCTATATATACGGAAAATGAAAAAGTTATAGGTGGTCAAAATAGGGCGATTTTAGATTACTGATTTTGTACAAAAAGATTTAGATTTTTTTTAAGCGGTACAAAAATAAAAAAAAGTATCTAGCCATGGGCATCATTTTAATCGTATTGATCCTCAGAATAAAGAACACATGTCATTTTTACCTTAAACTGTACAGTGTGAAAACGAACCCCTCCAAAATGTGCACAATTGGGGTTTACATTAAAATTTCCTCCCTAATAATTTTTTTTTTCGGTTCGCCGTACATTTTATGGTAAAATGAGAGGTTTCATTACAAAGTACCATTGGTCATGCAAAAATCAAGCCCTTATATGGGTCGGTAGATGAAAATATAAAAGAGTTATGGATTTTAGAAGGCAAGGAGGAAAAAATGAAAACGCAAAAATAAAATTGGCCTGGTCCTCAACCCTTTAACGACGCAGGACGTATATTTACATCGCGTCGGTCCCGGCGCTCATCAACGGCCGGAACCCGCGGCTAATACCACACATCGCCGATCGCGGCGATGTGCGGTATTAACCCTTTAGAAGCGGCTGTCAAAGCTGACCGCCGCTTCTAAAGCGAAAGTGAAAGTATCCCGGCTAGTCAGTCGGGCTGTTCGGGACCGCCGCGGTGAAATCGCGGCGTCCCGAACAGCTTGCAGGACACCGGGAGGGCCCTTACCTGCCTCCTCGGTGTCCGATCGGCGAATGACTGCTCCGTGCCTGAGATCCAGGCATGAGCAGTCAAGCACCGATAACGCTGATCACAGGCGTGTTAATACACGCCAATGATCAGCATAGGAGATCAGTGTGTGCAGTGTTATAGGTCCCTATGGGACCTATAACACTGCAAAAAAAAAAGTAAAAAAAAAGTGTTAATAAAGGTCATTTAACCCCTTCCCTAATAAAAGTTTGAATCACCCCCCTTTTCCCATAAAAAAAATAAAACAGTGTAAATAAAAATAAAAATAAACATATGTGGTAAATGTCTGAACTATAAAAATATATCATTAATTAAACCGCACGGTCAATGGCGTACGTGCAAAAAAAAAATCCAAAGTCCAAAAAAGCGTATTTTGGTCACTTTTTATACCATTACAAAATGAATAAAAAGTGATCAAAAAGTCCGACCAAAACAAAAATCATACCGATAAAAATTTCAGATCACGGCGCAAAAAATGAGCCCTGTACGTGGAAAAATAAAAAAGTTATAGGGGTCAGAAAAGGACATTTTTAAACGTATAAATTTTCCTGCATGTAGTTATGATTTTTTCCAGAAGTACGACAAAATCAAACCTATATAAGTAGGGTATCATTTTAACCGTATGGACCTACAGAATGATAAGGTGTCATTTTTACCGAAATATGCACTGAGTAGAAACGGAAGCCCCCAAAAGTTACAAAATGGCGTTTTTTTCTTCGATTTTGTCGCACAATGATTTTTTTTTCCGTTTCGTCATGAATTTTTGGGTAAAATGACTGATGTCACTGCAAAGTAGAATTGGTGATGCAAAAAATAAGCCATAATATGGATTTTTAGGTGGAAAATTGAAAGGGTTATGATTTTTAAAATGTAAGGAGGAAAAAACGAAAGTGCAAAAACGGAAAAACCCTGAGTCCTTAAGGGGTTAATATTGTCATCTTCTGACCCCTATAACTTTGAATTTTTCTGCATATGGGGATGTATTGGTATCATTTTTGTTTTCATGGGACTTTTTGTTTGCTTTTTATACATTTTTTTAGGGTATAGAAAGTGACCAAAAATACACAATTTTGTATTTAGAATTTTTTTTACGTGTACGCAATTGACCGTGCAGTTAAATTAACATTATATTTTTAAAGTTCGGACTTTTACGCATGTGGGGTTAATGCCGGGCATCACCGTGATCGGTGATGTCCATCATTAGACACGGGTCCTGGCCGTTTATAACCGCTGGGACCACCCCGCTATGACGCGTGGTCAGCCCGTGACCCTACATCATAGAAAGCACCCTGCGCTCAACATTAACACAACTGCAAGTAGATTTGGGTGCACAATTGGGGAGTCTGGAGGAAGTGGAACAGCGCATTGTCGCCTTGGAGGATGAAAATACCACAGACTTCGCCAAACTAAAACAGATCTCTGCTACGTCAGTGAGAAACTGGAAGACCTAGAGATCACCCCACAACAATTTACGTATAGTGGGGGTTAGGCTGAGTTCACACTACGGTTTGTCATTACGGTTCCCGTATACGACTGGGAGTAGGGGTGGGCGGGGCTTAATCGCGGCGCCCGCACTCAACTGTATTTGGGAACCGTAGTTAATGTATGTCTATGAGCCGACCGGAGTGAACCGCAGCCTCCGGTCGGCTGCTTTTTCGGCCGTATGCGGTTTCCCGACCACAAGCAAAAACGTGGTCGACCACGTTTTTGCTTGCGGTTGGGAAACCGCATACGGCCGAAAAAGCAGCCGACCGGAGGCTGCGGTTCACTCTGGTCGGCTCATAGACATAAATTAACTACGGTTCCCTATACGGCTGAGTGCCCCCCCCCCCCCATGTGATTTTCTCGCAGTACAGAATCCACTTCTGTTTTCTTTTCCTAGGAATTGACGGATCCATATGCTATCTCCTCCTCCATATTCTCCACGTGTCCACCCTGCTTCCCTCTCTCTTATTTTTTCTTTCTATCCATAGCTTGGTCTAGTCTTCCACCCTTTTCTCTTGCCCCTAGGTTTTTTTTTTGTCAGTTATGGGTGAGAAAATGGCGTGGAATGTTAAGGGACTACTGTATGCTCCCCTCATAAGTAAATTAAAATTCTGCATTTTCTGAAACACCTGCGTCCAGATATAGTCCTTCTCCAGGGAACTCATTTACTGGAGAAGGATTTTCAGAGACTGCAGAAGTTATGGGTGGGCAAGGTGTTGGGAAGCCCAGCTGTGGAATGCAAATCTGGAGTTATAATGTTGATTAATAAGTCTTTTGTACACCATATCCTTTCACATAACAGGGATGATGAAGGGCGCTTCTCTCATTTACAACTAGTACATAATGGCACTACATATCATCTCTTTATGCTCCCAATGGTGATAACTCTTCCTTCTTTAAATCTCTAGCAGATGCAGTCAATAGTTCTAGCGGACCGCTGACCATCCTGGGAGGGAACTTCAATACGGGGGTCGACCCCCTAGTGGACCATAGATGTTTAATCCCTAAATCTGCCACCCCACGTCAGAGTGACAGAGTTCTCCTCCCCCCCGCCCCTTCTTGACACAAACGGGACTGCTAGGTTCCTGGCGACATCTACACCCAGACGGTCGTGAATACATGCACTTCTCACATGTACACGGTTCCTGGTCTCGCATTGACCATTTCCTGATTGGTCCCCTACTGTGCTCCCACTTGGGGGACGGTGGACATATGGGACATGGTCACCCAAGGGTTCTGATTTCTTGTGGTGGTTTCTGTCTTATCTCACGAAAGATGAGTCCTTTCTGAGTCTTCTCAAAGTATGGTGACTGGAATTCCAGACATACAACGTCTACACAATGTAGACAACCCCCACCCCTCTTTTATTGGGAAATAAAAAAAGTAGTGCTTCGGGGTAAGATTATGTCTTATAGTAACGTGATTAAACGGAAGGGTCATGCAATGGCAAGTGCAGCCTTGGCAGAGGCTTACTCCTGCTCCCTAGAATCCCCCACCACCGACCATAAACTCCAATGGCAGGAAGCAAAATCCTCTTACGAACTCTGGTGCATGTTCTAGTGCTGTGTGACTCAACGGGGCAAATCAAACATGAACCATGCTCTCTTACCGATGTCTTGGGCTCCTACAATGCTGCTCTCCCTTCATCTCCTCCGGCTCGGACTGATGAGGGGGCACGATTTGTGAAGGGACTGACCCTACCATCCCTATCTGATGAGCAACGTCAGGAACTCAAGGCTGATGTTACAACGGAGGAGGTGGCGGCTGGTGTCTGGGCCCTGGCAAATGGGAAAGCACCGGGGCCAGATGGCTATCCTGGTGAATTTTACAAGCCCCTAGTGGAGCAGGTGGTACCCCCCTTAACGGCATATTTTAATGACATATTGCGCACGGGAGTACTCTCGCCAGCTGCGAAACTAGTTTACATTAAGGTGCTACCTAAACGTGGCAAGGACTCCTTAGAGCCTGGTTCCTACAGCACAATCTCCCTGATGAACCAGGATGGGAAACTGCTATCTAAGATCTTGGCAAATCGTTTGGCCAGATTTCTACCCTCCCTTGTTGGAGAGCACAAGGCGGGATACGTGAAGACCCGCTTGGCGGTCACAAACACTAGGAAGGTACTTGCGGTAATGGACAGTGTTCGGGCCAGTCCCAAACAGCAACCTGGCCTGCGTTACTCACCTTAGACACTGAGAAAGTGGCCCTTCCTTCATAACATATTTGGGCAATCACATTGGGAAGACCCCTGATACGCTTTATTCCCTCAACTATACGCTGCTCTTCCAGTGTATATTGGCTAAATTTAAGCGATGGGAGACATCTCTTGGATAGGGGATAAGATGTATTAGGGCCGGAGTACCCCTTTAAGTATGTAGAAAAACTATTTAAAACTTGCTTTTGATCTATTGAAGTTTGAAGTTTTTTTTTTTTTCTCCATGATCCTTAGATACAAATTGAATATATTATGTGTGCTTTGTTAGGTTTTTTTTCTGCTAATCTAATAAATAATTTAAGCATTATTTTGCATCTGACATTTTATCGTATATAGTAATTACCATCTAAATACAGAAATTGTGTAAATAATTCAGCTGTCCAGGTCTCTTATCACTTACAACTTGTTAGTTTCTCCATCAGCTGCAGTGATAACATCTAAGGTTTTAAATATTTAATACTCTAGCGTGTGTTGCATTAGACATACATTATAGACATATCAAGCAGCCATGTCCTTTGCATGACCCGTAGTTCCACTATGGTACGTTAAGTCGAATGGATTATCGGCCTGTAATCTCATGCAATGATTATTTACAACTGCCTTCTTATGCTATTTCTGAACTTGAAGGCTTGTTTCAGAAGCTTTTACATCACCCAAAAGAAATAATAAATATGCAAGTTTATATAATAATCATAATCCAATAAATAGATAGATAATAGACAAACAGACAGACAGATAGACAGATGATACATAGATAGATAGATGATAGATATGAGATAGATATGAGATAGATAGATAGATAGATATGAGATAGATAGATAGATATGAGATAGATAGATAGATAGATAGATAGATATGAGATAGATAGATATTAGATAGATAGATGATAGATATGCAGTAGAAGTGGAAAGCGACCATCCAAATTTGTAAAGTCAATTTGTAAAGTGACATTGAAAAAACTTGTACCCAAAAAGTTCACTGTACAGTATAGATAACTTTATTCAGTGAGTCAGTATAATTTTTGTGATACCAAATTTATAGAGTTCTATGCATAAAAAATAAACTTTTACTTTTAATAGCTTTTTCATCAGTTTCTAACCCCTATAACTTTGACATTTTTCTGTATATAAATCTATGTGATGGCTCTTTTTTTGTGCACATCTGTAGTTTTCTACATATATTCTGGAGTAGATGGGACTTTTTTTAATGATTTTTTATTTCATGTTTTGTGTTTTATTTCATGAGACATGACCAAAAGTTGCCATGTTGGCCTTCAGTATTTTTTCCATTTACAACATTCACCAGGTGGCACAAACAATATATTTTATTAGATTGCACTAGGTGATACTATGTTAAATCGTTGATACTGTATATGTATTATATTTATGGTCCGGGTAATAATTGTAATGGGTGATGTTATGATTGCTGTAACCTCATACATCATAGGATTAGATGCAGCAACTCAGCAGACAATATCACACAGGATAGGAATATTTATTCTATTAATAAAATTAAGTTCACCTGCTTATATACATGCCTATGGGGGGCCTACCTAATAAGGGAACTATCTTCTGTGGGACCAACCTACCTGTATACTGTGGGGGATATACCTACTTAATGGGAGACCTACTATTCTACCCACTGGTGTATTGTGCAGGACACCAATGAGAGCATTACTACAGTTTGGGGGTCTACAGATTGGGAGATTGTGTAGAGAAGGGAAGGGCACTGGAAAAAATGTTCAATATTTTTGTCCTGCAGATACTGATATAAAGTTTTGATATAAAAGTCACCATGGCTGTCTGAGCCAGAAGGGGAAGAATAAAAAAGAGGAAGCCACTGATCAAAAAATACATTAATTGGGAGTCACTCAATTTAACTGTATGGGAAGAGGGAGTAGGGTGTCGACACATGTGGAAGGGATGCAAGGTGCACAAAGTATACCTCTGATCGAGTGTGATCATTGCAGCCTAAGCTGTTTTAGGACAGTAAAATCTTTAAGACCTGTAAGTTTGCAACCCTGTGCTAAAGTGAACTTAATACATGGATTCTACACAATGACTAATAGTAAAGTTCAAGTTACAAGAGTGTTTGTAGCCTTATGCACTTAACAACACAGGTACAGCCACCATGTGTACCCCAGGGTCAAAGACTCTGTATCTTATGCAAGACCCCTATTGACAAGTATTGCACCAGCTCAATGGGATTCACTACTCTGCCATATGTGACATTACAATCAATTGAACCCGAGTGACTACTACCCCCAGATAGCCAGAACTTTTACTCTTATATATCTTGTGGGCATCACAAAGGAGAGGGACAACAGGAAGGTGTGGTGACTGACAGCCCATTGTTATTTCATTTTAAAAATATATCTATTCATACATTTATCTTTTGCTTCTACATTTCTTTAAAGAGTACCTTTCATGATCTTGTTAAATTTTATAATCCTCCCAGTTCACTGCCCCTATCATGATAAACCACCCCCTGTCTTTACATTTTATTATTTTTTTGCTTTTTACCTTGATATTTCTCTGTATTTTCTGCTCAGTCTCGGTCAGCTTCACAGACTGGGAAGCCGGGGCGTTCCCCAGCAGGCGTGACATCATCTGAAGCCATACAGGGGAGAACTTCCTCCCTCATTCTGCTACACACAGCCCAGAGCAGTTCAGTGTGAGATGAGCTATGATTGGATAAGGCTGCACACACCCCCCTCAGCACTCAAGACTGCATTTCCTGATTGTGGAATTCAGCCAGGCCAGCAAGAGTCCAAAGACTGTGCCAAAGATTGGGGGAAATGTGCTCTGGACAAGTAGGGAGATTTTTTAAACACAAATAATACATAGAAAACTTCATTTTTTAAAACAAAATACATTAGATGTTTATTTACCATAAGGAGTGCAATAGCAAAAAAAAATATGTGAGAGTGTCCATTTGACAAATTTTTTCATGAAGCAGCAGGAAGTTGATGTTCTCTAATCTTAATAGCTTCTTTAAGAAATGTTTGTAAGAAGGGGGGTTCTGCAGTGAACCCTTTAACCTTGGTTTGCCTAAGCCATGGAATGAGTGTTTTTTTTTAATGAATGTGTCTTTAGTTGTTAAATGCATTACTATTTGCAAAACTGTGCTGAGAATGTTTGTGCATTAGAAGGCATTGACTTCGATGATTGCTTAATTAAGTAGAAGGAAGCTGACAAATTTCTACACAGCGGGAGAGTCTGGATCAAATCAGGTAAAAGAAGAGATTGCATTTTAAGGGCTTTATTGCTACAGAAACTGCTGAGCAGTAATTACATTGTAATTAGATGTACAACATATAGCAAATTACACAGATATACAGTACTGTACACAACTAAACACATAAACAAGAAAATCAATGCTGAATCTCTTCTATTGTGTGAGATGATTGTGGTAAGAATATTACCATATCAAGCCCCCAATCGCATCCTCAGAAACATTGAAAGATTCTGAAGATAACCGGCTAACAAAATCTGAACAACGCACAATGCAACACCCCCAGCATTGCATTTAGCGCCTTGAAAATGAAAGTCAATAGGAATTTATGTCAAACCACCCACTTGGCGTCTTTTCCCTTTGCTATTTTCAACCCACCTTTGGTGTTTTTCTACGGATTAGGGCTCCTTTGCAGTTTTACCAAAATTGCAGCATGTTCAGATAATTTATTTTTTTAGTACAAAATCCTGGAATTTTTCTCCCATAGAGCAAAAAAATGTACATAAAAAAAAATAACATGCCATATGGGTTTTGCATTGGCATTTTTCTGTGGATTCCCCCCCCCCCCCCTATTTCTTCAATAGAAATTCCTGAGTCACATGATGAAAGAAGAAAATAACTTATCATGGTAAAGTGTCAGGGAGAAAAAAAAACACCAAGGCTTAAACCCACTATTTAAAAAAAAAATCAGCCACGAAAACTGCATCTATGGGGTACAAAAACAGCAGGGCAACTTGCATCGAGTGTTGTTTAGCTATTGTTATCTGGGTGTCTTCAGAGTCTTTCAGTGTTTGAAATGTTTGGAATGAGGGCTTGGTATGGTAACATATGTCATATCTGTGATCCATATTGTATCTTGAGTATAAACCTCTATGACATATATTCCAGCCTTCAGGCCAAGATTCCACCTGGTGTTTTTGTGAAAAACAGCCCAAAAAAGCCAGATGTAAAACATTGCAGCCAGATGTTTTCTGGGAGTCAACAGGGAAATATGAAACACCATACCCACATGGCATTTTTTATTACAGTGTTTTATCAACTTATTTTTTAGGCTCTGTGGCAATTTTGCAAAGTTTCAGTATATTGGGGGTATAACATTTCTTCAGAAAATCTTGGCGTTATTTCCCCTAAAAAAAATTGTAAAAAAAATAAAATAAAATTGCAATGTGTATTTTAAATTGGTTCTTTTTCTGACATCTCTCCCCAATCCTACTTTAGGAACCCTTGAGCCCCATCATTAATCACATGAATGAATCACATGAAGATGACTAAAAAACATTATAATAAATAAAGAAATATATAACCACAAACACTGCATCTCAAAAATATCAAGGGGCTTTTTTTCTGACCAAAAAAAGGCCAAGCAAAAGTTCTGTGGAATCCCAGTCTCACACTCAAATCTGTTCTAAGTAGCATAGATACAGCCTACTGGGGTCTCAGCCAGCGGCGTAACTTGTAGCTTCTGGGATCTGATGCAAAATCTGCAAAAAGGGCCCCATGGGACAATTTTAATATTGGTCTCTGCTTTGGGCCCCCTTGGGCACCAGGGCCACAAATGTGACTGCTACCTCTACAGCCCCTATAGCTACGCCCCTGATCTCAGCTCAAGCTTATAGAGCAGTGGTCTCCAAACTGTGGCTCTCCAGATGTTGCAAAACTAGTTGTTCTGAACTGTAGTTTTGCAAAATCTGGACAGTTTGAAGACCACTGGTAGACCATGGATAGATTGTTTACAAAACTAAGAACGTTTTTAGACCAATCTCCAAAGAAAGTTTTATTCCCAGATATGCAATACTTACAGCTGTCTACTATGATTGTAGTCACTGAAGATCCGCCTTCATTATTATAGATGTTAGATGACCAGCTGATGTGAATTCCAGCAGCACCCAACTCTCTAGTGCAGTGTTTCCCGGTCAGGGTGCCTCCAGCTGTTGCAAAACCACAATTCCCAGCATGCCAAAGGCTGTCCATACATGCTGGGAGTTGCAACAGCTGTAGGCACACAGGTTGGCAAACACTGCTGTTGATAAAACATCCCATATGTATTTGTTGACATTAAAGGGAAATTATAATGTCCCAATTGTAGTAAGCAATAGAGCCCAAGGTGAAGCTGGACTGCGTACACTATTTATGTGGGAGTAGTGCTCAGTATAATCCCCCCATAACACACACAGCTGTGTTTGGCAATAATACTCTTTATTTGGACATGATAGGTAAAGATGTTGCTGCAATGATAAAAACAAAAAGATGTCTGGCTTTAAGGGCTTCGGAATTGACCCCAGAGAGTGATTATGTCATAATGGACATTTATGTAATGTAAAAGAAAAAGAAAAAAGAAAACGCAGACAAGCATTGGGTATAAAAATTGAGACGTTATATTACTGTACAAAAACAGGAGCATGAGAATAGAACAAAAGCTCTCATCTGCCACATAGTCTCCTGAGATGGTGATAGGTCAGTGCAGTGAAAAAGGACAGTGAGTTATTACTGTTATATTGTTATATGAGGATTTGTCTTTTCTGTACAGTTTTTAGAAAGAAGTATAATAACCCCTTGGGGACCGAGCCCATTTTGACCCTAAGGACGGGAGCATTTTTTGGCAATTCTGACCACTGTCCCTTTAAGCCTTAATATCTCTGGGATGCTTGTACTTATGTGATTCAGAGATAGCTTTTTCATGACATATTCTACTTTATGTAAGTGGTAAATTTTCAGCGATACTTGCATCATTTCTTGGTGAAAAATTCAAAAATTTCATGAACAATTTGAAAATTTTGCATTTTTATAACTTTGAAGCTCTCTGCTTGTAAGGAAAATGAATATTCCAAATAAATTATATATTGATTTATATATACAATATGTCTACTTTATGTTTGCATCATAAATTTGACATATTTTACTTTTTGAAGAAATCAGAGGGCTTCAAAGTTCAGCAGCATGAAAACTGTACCCCTCAACGTATCCAAAATCAGAAAGTGTGTTAACCCTTTAGGTGTTTCACAGGAATCGCAACAAAATATGTAACCTCATTTCTCTCGAGTAAGGAAATTGTTACGCCTAGCGCTCCGGGTCCCCGCTCCTCCCCGGAGCGCTCACGGCGTCTTTCTCCCTGCAGCTCCCCGGTCAGTCCCGCTGACCGGGAGCGCTGCACTGTCATGGCCGTTGGGGACGCGATTCGCACAGCGGGACGCGCCCGCTCGCGAATCGCATCCCAGGTCACTTACCCGTTCCCGTCCCCTGCTGTCATGTGCTGGCGCGCGCGGCTCCGCTCTCTAGGGCGCGCGCGCGCCAGCTCCCTGAGACTTAAAGGGCCAGTGCACCAATGATTGGTGCCTGGTCCAATTAGCTTTATTGGCTTCCACCTGGTCCCTGACTATATCTAACCTCCTCCCATGCACTCCCTTGCCGGATCTTGTTGCCCTTGTGCCTAGTGAAAGCGTATTGTGTGTCTAAAGCCTGTGTACCAGAACTTCTGCTATCCACCCTGACTACGAACCTTGCCGCCTGCCCCCGACCTTCTGCTACGTCCGACCTTGCTTCTGTCTACTCCCTTGTACCTCGCCTATCATCAGCAGTCAGAGAGGTGTCCCGTTGCTAGTGGATACGACCTGGTCACTACCGCCGCAGCAAGACCATCCCGCTTTGCGGCGGGCTCTGGTGAAAACCAGTAGTGACTTAGAACCGGTCCACTAGCGCGGTCCTCGCCAATCCCTCTCTGGCACAGAGGATCCACTACCTGCCAGCCGGCATCGTGACAGTAGATCCGGCCATGGATCCCGCTGACGTCCCTCTGCCTTATATCTCTGATATCACCACGGTGGTCGCCCAGCAATCCCGACAGATCGCCCATCTAACCCACCAGCTGTCGGAAGTATTCACCATTGTGCAGCAACTTCAGTCGCAACTTCAGCAGCAATCATCTCCTCCGCCAGCTCCTGCACCCCTTCCGCAGCGAGTGGCCACTCCTAGCCTCCGCCTGTCCTTGCCGGACAAATTTAATGGGGACTCTAAGTTTTGCCGTGGCTTCCTTTCGCAATGTTCTCTGCACTTGGAGATGATGTCGGACCAGTTTCCTACTGAAAGGTCTAAGGTGGCTTTCGTAGTCAGCCTTCTGTCTGGAAAAGCTCTGTCATGGGCCACACCGCTCTGGGACCGCAATGACCCCGTCACTGCCTCTGTACACTCCTTCTTCTCGGAAATTCGAAGTGTCTTTGAGGAACCTGCCCGAGCCTCTTCTGCTGAGACTGCCCTGCTGAACCTGGTCCAGGGTAATTCTTCCGTTGGCGAGTACGCCATACAATTCCGTACTCTTGCTTCTGAACTTTCCTGGAATAATGAGGCCCTCTGCGCGACCTTTAAAAAAGGCCTATCCAGCAACATTAAAGATGTTCTGGCCGCACGAGAAACTCCTGCTAATCTACATGAACTCATTCATCTAGCCACTCGCATTGACATGCGTTTTTCTGAGAGACATCAAGAGCTCCGCCAGGAAAAAGACTTAGATCTCTGGACACCTCTCCCACAGTCTCCACTGCAATCTGCGCCTAGGCCTCCCGCCGAGGAAGCCATGCAAGTGGATCGGTCTCGCCTGACCCTGGAAGAGAGGAATCGCCGTAAGGAAGAGAATCTTTGTCTGTACTGTGCCAGTACCGAACATTTTTTGGTGGATTGCCCTATCCGTCCTCCACGTCTGGGAAACGCACGCTCGCACCCAGCTCTCGTGGGTGTGGCGTCTCTTGATGCTAAGTCGGCTTCTCCACGTCTCACGGTGCCTGTACGGATTTCTACTTCAGCCAGCTCTTCCCTCTCAGCCGTGGCCTGCCTGGACTCTGGTGCTTCTGGGAATTTTATTCGGGAGTCCTTGGTGAATAAATTCCGCATTCCGGTGACCCGTCTTGTCAAGCCACTCCACATTTCCGCGGTCAACGGAGCCAGGTTGGATTGCACCGTGCGTTACCGCACGGAGCCCCTCCTAATGTGCATCGGACCTCATCACGAGAAAATTGAATTTTTTGTCCTTCCCAATTGCACTTCCGAAGTTCTCCTTGGACTACCCTGGCTTCTACACCATTCCCCAACCCTGGACTGGTCCACTGGGGGGATCAAGAGTTGGGGTCCCTCTTGTTCCAAGGACTGCCTTAAACCAGTTCCCAGTACTCCCTGCCGTGACCCTGTGGTTCCTCCTGTATCCGGTCCCCCTAAAGTTGTTAGGGACTCTGCCTGCCACAGAAAATGCCTTTCCCCCCCTCCCAGTCCCTTCAGGCAAGCCTCTGTGTCCCCTCATGGCTCCCGTCCTTGTGTCTCCCTGCCCCGTGCCAAGCTTCACCCTCTGCCCTCCCTCCCCATTCCTACTCCTGCTGTACTGCCTGCCATTGAGGAAACCATCCATTCCTTCCCGGTGTCCTCATCCCAGGGGAGGCAGTCACCGGACAAAAAAAAGGGGAGACCTAAGGGGGGGGGTACTGTTACGCCTAGCGCTCCGGGTCCCCGCTCCTCCCCGGAGCGCTCACGGCGTCTTTCTCCCTGCAGCTCCCCGGTCAGTCCCGCTGACCGGGAGCGCTGCACTGTCATGGCCGTTGGGGACGCGATTCGCACAGCGGGACGCGCCCGCTCGCGAATCGCATCCCAGGTCACTTACCCGTTCCCGTCCCCTGCTGTCATGTGCTGGCGCGCGCGGCTCCGCTCTCTAGGGCGCGCGCGCGCCAGCTCCCTGAGACTTAAAGGGCCAGTGCACCAATGATTGGTGCCTGGTCCAATTAGCTTTATTGGCTTCCACCTGGTCCCTGACTATATCTAACCTCCTCCCATGCACTCCCTTGCCGGATCTTGTTGCCCTTGTGCCTAGTGAAAGCGTATTGTGTGTCTAAAGCCTGTGTACCAGAACTTCTGCTATCCACCCTGACTACGAACCTTGCCGCCTGCCCCCGACCTTCTGCTCCGTCCGACCTTGCTTCTGTCTACTCCCTTGTACCTCGCCTATCATCAGCAGTCAGAGAGGTGTCCCGTTGCTAGTGGATACGACCTGGTCACTACCGCCGCAGCAAGACCATCCCGCTTTGCGGCGGGCTCTGGTGAAAACCAGTAGTGACTTAGAACCGGTCCACTAGCGCGGTCCTCGCCAATCCCTCTCTGGCACAGAGGATCCACTACCTGCCAGCCGGCATCGTGACAGAAATACTTCATATTTGGATGTAAAGTGCTTTGTGGGTACACTAGAGGGCTCAGAAGGGAAGGAGCGACAGTTGGATTTTGGAGGGCAAATTTTGCTGTAATGGTTTTTGGGGGGCATATCGCATTTAGGAAGCCCCTACGGTGCCAGAACAGCTGAAAACACCCCACATGGCATACTATTTGGGAAACTACACCCCTCAAGAAACCTAACAAGTGGTACAGTGAGCCTTAACACCCCACTGGTGTTTGACGACTTTGCATTGAAGTTGGACGTGAAAATGACAAATTTTATTTTTTTTACTAAAATACTGATGTTAGCCCAAAGTTTTTCATTTTCACAAGGAGTAATAGGTGAAAATGTCCCCCAAAATTTTAAACCCCATTTCTCTCGAGTAAGGAAATATATCATATGTGGATGTAAAGTGTTCTACGGGCGAACTAGAGGGCTCAGAAGGGAAGGAGCAAATTGGGCTTTTGGAAAGCGAATTTTGGTGAAATGGTTTTTGGGGGGGCATGTCTCATTTAGGAAGCCCCCATGGTGCCACAACAGCTAAAAACACCCCACATGGCACACTATTTGGGAAACTAAACCCCTCAAGGAACGTAACAAGGGGTGCAGTGAGCATTTACACTCCACTGGCGTTTGACAGATCTTTGGAACAGTGGGCTGTGCAAATTAAAAATGACATTCTTCATTTTCACGGACCACTGTTCCAAAAATCTGTCAGACACCGGTGGAGTGTTAAGGCTCACTATACCCCTTGTTACATTCCGTGAGGGGTGTTGTTTCCCAAATGGGGTCACATGTGGGTATTTATTTATTTTACGGTTATGTCAGACCCTCTGTAAAATCAGCCACCCCTGTGCAAATCACCAGTTTAGGCCTCAAATGTACATGGTGCGCTCTCACTCCTGAGCCATGTTATGCATCCACAGAGCATTTTTATGTCCACATATGGGGTATTTCCGTACTCGGGAGAAATTGTGTTACAAACTTGGGGGTCTTTTTACCTTTTATGAAAATGAAAAGAATGGGGCAACACCAGCATGTTAGAGTAAAAAAAAAAATTATAACGTGCTAATGTAGACCCCAACTTTATCTTTTCATAAGGGAGAAAGCCCCAAAATTTGTAACACAATTTCTCCCGAGTATGGCACTAAACTGTGTTTGGCACTAAACTGTTGCGACAGAGCTCTGAAGTGAGAGCACCATGCGCTTTTGAGGCCTAAATGAGGGATTTTCATAGGGGTGTACCCTGATGCAAGCGTTACATCAAAAATACTGTATGTCAGTTTTCCCCAAACAGGGTGCCTCCAGCTGTTGCAAAACTCCCAACATGCCTGGACAGTCGATGGCTGTCCGGCAATTCTGGGAGTTGTTATTTTGCAACAGCTGGAGGCTGACGTACAAGATGTTTTTTATTTTTATTGGGGGGGAGGGGCGACAGTGTAAGGGTGTAGTGTATATGTAGTGTTTTACTCTTTATTTTGGGTTAGTGTAGTGTTTTTAGAGTACATTCACATGGGCGGAGATTTGCCGCGTCTCAAACTTGAAGCGAGAAACTTGCTGTAAACCCCCGCCCATGTGAATGTACCCTGTACAACTCCCAGCATGCACTGACAGACTACCGCAGTGTTTCCGCACCATTGTCTGTTTCCTAACTCAGTGTTTCCCACCTCATGTGTTTTCAGCTGTTGCAAAACTACAACTCCCAGCATGCATGGTCTGTCAGTGCATGCTGGGAGTTATAGTTTTGAAACAGCAGGAGGTACACATGTTGGGAAACACTGAGTTAGGAAACAGACAATGTTTCCCAACCAGTGTGCCTTCAGTTGTTGCAATAGTACAACTCCTAGCATTCCCAGACAGCCAAAGGGCATGTTGAGAGTTGTAGTTATTCAACAACTGGAGGAGAACAGTTTGGAGACCACTGTGTAGTGGTCTCCAAACTGTAGCCCTCCAGATGTTGCAAGACTTCAACTCCAAGCATGCCCAGACTGCCCAGGCATGCTGGGAGTTGTAGTTCGGCAACATCTGAAGGGCCAGATGTTACAGAACTACAACTCCCCACATGCCTGGACAGTCTCTGTATACTTTGAATTGACATCTGGAGCCCTAGAGTTTGGACAAACTGTGCCCATCCAGATGTTGCAAAATTACAACTCCCAGCATGCTGAGACTGTTCAAGCATGCTGGGAATTGTAGTTCTGCAACATCTAAAGGGCCAGATTTTACAGAACTACAACTCCCAGCATGCCTGGACAGTCTGGGCATGCTGAGAGTTCTAGTTTTGCGACATCTGGAAGGACAGTGGTCTCCAAACTGTGGCCCTCCAGATGTTGCAAAACTACAACTCCCAGTATGCCCAGACAACCAAAGGCTGTCTGGGCATGCTGGGAGTTGTAGTTTTGAAACTCCTAGATACAGTAGTAAAGATCACTTTACGGCGATCTTCACAGCTGTATCTGGGAAACCGCCGCCGCCGCCTCTACTTGCCTGCACTTCCTGTCAGCCACCGGTCCCTGGTCCTCGGTCGCCGCGTGAGCCCAGGTAACCGGCCCCGGTGTTGTGGTCCCCGCAACATCCCCCGCACATCGCCACCATCTTCCCCTGCCCCGCGATTCACAGGGGATAGGAGGAGGTGGCACCTCGCTCCTATCCTTTAGGATGATTGGGGCTGTCTCTGAATTGATCGGCGATTTGTGGC
Organism: Hyla sarda; assembly: GCF_029499605.1. NCBI lineage: Eukaryota > Metazoa > Chordata > Amphibia > Anura > Hylidae > Hyla > Hyla sarda. The sequence goes on from NC_079189.1 coordinate 207,220,806, forward strand.
GATCGCCGACATGGGAGGGTCTTAGGACCCCGCCAGGCATTTGCACGGGATGCCTGCTGAATGATTTCAGCAGGCATCCCGTTGCGATCCCCGTCCGCCTAGCGGCGGGGATCTAAATTCCCAGGTACGTCCTTGGTCCTTAAGTACCAGGACGCAAGGGCGTATCCATACGCCCGTGGTCCCCAACAGGTTAACCAGTTCAGTGAGAAGTCACATAAAGTTTAGTATGTAGAAAGTGGCACTCACCAGAACATACAGGATAAAATCTTTGATACTTTATTAGAAAATCCTTAAGGTTCACACGTGTGTATTTTCTTCTGTAGATTTGCTTCAGCAGATTTTGTTGCCCATTGAGAGGATGACGGCAGCTACCTAGCATGTGCCTATGTACAAAGTAACTGCCGCTATCCTCTCTGTTTCACCTCTGTCCTGCCATCCTCTGATTATGATAGTTACATTTTTAAGGAAGATTGAAGATTTTATCCTGAACGTCCCGGTGAGTGCCAATTTCTACATTATATCTCCGTATTTACAGTTTTGAACGGATATATACATGCCCCACCAACTCTACTTAACTAAGCAGAGCACCTAAAAACAGATTGGAAAAGGAAGAAAAAGAACTGAATTGGTTACAGAAACAGCTGCCGAACGGTAATTTTAAATGTGAACAATGCAACATTTGTTATCATTTGCACAATCATAAAGAAATTAAATTAGGCTCATATACTCATAAACGTGCTTTGTCGCTTACGTCTTAGTGTGCAGTTGTTAAAAATACTTTACAGGGAAAGCGATCAGGCCTTTACATAAAAGGATAAAAGAACACATAAGATCAATGTCGACAGGCATCGGAAGTCCGAGATTTTTAGAACATATGAATACTATACACAACAATAAAAAAGAACACTTGAAGTTTATAGGGTTATATGTGCAGCAAATTCCACCTATGGGAGGTGACTGACAAAAATTATTGTTGCAAAAAGAAACAGAATTAATTTGACGCACAGATGCATTAGGACCTTTGGGTCAGAACACACGCAGCAATTTAAGCGTATTTCCCCTTTAAGAAACCACAATGCATCTTTATTTAATCCGGAGCCATGTACCTGGCATTCGCCGATATGAAACACTAGTAGTTCCTTATATGAAGCTGGCCTGAGCTATAGAATTTGAATTAACACATGAAGAATGGTGACTCTCAGCTAATGAGTCAGTATTTGTGCATTTTTGTAATTTTGTATATTTTATATTGTTTTTAATGTTTTTTTTCTCGCTAATATTTTTTGCACGTATTGTGAATAAAGTTTCTTGGATTGTATAAATAGGAAGAGGAGGGGAAGGAAGTCAGAGGTCATTGATGAAGCGCAGGTGCGCGAAACGGTTCGTCGACTGACCATTAGTGATGAGCGGCATTGTCCTTATTCGAATTTGCAATATTTCGCAAATATATAGACGAATATTTGTCTTATACTCGCGAATTTTGCGTATTCGTTATATTCGCATATGCAAAAATTTGCATATTCGCGTAGGAAGAAAACAGTGGGCGGTGGGCAACTTTACTATTGGTTGCTAGGGATGTTGTTCATAACCTCTGACAAGTGTATTTGCATCATTCTAATTATCCTACAAGTGAAAAGAAGGAAAATGTGAATATTCACATATGCGAATATTCGCATATGCGATTATGCGCACATGCGCATATGCGGAAAATAGTTAATATTCGTAATTTCAAATATATAGCGATATTCGCGATAAAAATTAGAAATGCGAATATTCGCGCCCAACACTACTGAGCATCGCTGTATGACCTGCACACAATAAATCACCCGCACACTCCGTATGTTTTGTTGTACTCTGCCTCAGCCAGTGACAAGCTGAGCGGCAATGTGTATGTAACGGGCTCGGGCACCAATATGTGGGTCGAGCTCGGGTCCAATACATGACACTGCCACGTAGCCTATCACTGGATGAGGTAGGACATTGCTGTGCCTAGCAATTAGTTGATCCACAGTGTGACATGTCGGGTCCCAAAACTAGGAAGAAGACCGGAGCCAGAGGACGAAAGTTTGATTCCAGCAGCACAGGAGAAGTTTATTCATTTTATACCGGCAACCAAGGCATATAGGATAAATAAAAATTTGGCTGGAGTACCCTTTTAACTAGTTGTCAGTACATTGTTGCATGTGCCCCAGGGGTGCAGAGGTAGCTGCTAAATCTGGGCCCTGGAGCCAAAGTGACATAAGTACAGTATAGACGTGAATTACAGGTTGCACTTGGTATATTAATGGGAAGACATATGTTATATTTTTATGGGACCTTTACAACTCTACAACTTTATATAGAGAACACCAATTTGTTTAAACATTATTCCACACAACCCAATGTACATTGACTAGTGTCAGCCAGATGCTACATTAAAAGGGTTGTTCAGCTTAGAGACCAAATATCCATTAACCTATTAATGAATTCTAATCTACTAGAAGAGTGTCCAAGTGAAATGCGGTTACAAAAAGTGTGGACCTGTCCTGTGCTGTATTATACCGAAAACTCATTCATCTAAATGGACACTTTGATATTGAGGAAACTGAAATCTGCATTTTAAAACACCAAGAACAATAGTATAAGACATGTCAGATCTCTAGGTATCATTTACTTTAGACTTATTCAATTTTGCCAATAAAAAGCAGATAGACACTATTATACAAATGCTGGGATACAGATAGGAGAATTTATGGTCTTTGGCCTCTGTAGAACAGTGATGCAAATTTGGTTCAATCCATTTAGAATACTCCTGTTTCTTTTTACAGCATTTTCCATACAATACTCTGAAGTGTAGACATTTTAATACAATAGCCTTGCTATTAAAGCTGTTAATAGCACCATCTACTGGCAGTAAAATATATGACTACTCTTTCTAAAAATAAAAAACACCAAAAATATTAATGTTCTTTCATTGCAAAAATATGGAATTTGGAATTGTAGGAATGTATATATTTAAGAAAGATAAACACATGTAATAGCAATTATCCTTTTTACCAGATTTTAGCTATTAACTCATAGGTGGAATTTATAGTACATGATTTTTACAAATGTATATACTAACCACATAAAATCTACTTTATAATATGTACTTTGTATCTTGGCATCATATATATTGGCTGTTTAGATGATCGGTAGTCACCAATGGGCCTGATGACACACCCCTGTGCGTGAAACAGACTCCATCGCCCAGTGCACGCTTATGTCTCCGCTCCCGTGCATGCACTTTTAAAGATCTTATTCTTATGGATACATGTCAATAAAGTACCCACAATCAAGAATCGGGTGAGTGCTCCAGATCTCCTTTTTACCTGTATTTATGGTTTCATGCAAGAAGCTTTTTCACTGTGAAGCACCACGTTGTCTTATGTACCACTGAATCTCATGATACACCTGCAAGTAATATATATATATATATATATATATATATATATATATATATATATATATAAATATGTGTGTGTGTGTATTGGCTTTTCATACAGTATACAGGATGGCAACTTCCCCATTAATCTTAGATTGTTTTCACATGATCCAATTGTAATGAGTGTATCTGGGTCTTGCAGAAGGGTTAATTTCTCTTGTGTTCAGCTGATGTAGCCTTTGTTGCTGTGACAACGCCTGGGCAAATCTGGACTACAAGCAAATTACATCTAGCCTCAGAGTCCACTCCAATTACATCTGGCATCCAAGCCTCAGGTTGGCCATATTACCTCAACCAGTTTGTGACTCGTTGCCTGATTTAGAGTTTTCTTTCTACACTAACTTCTGACTTGTGCTCTAATTTAATCCTGTGTATTCTGACCTTGGAAGGTTCTCTGACTACTTTTCTGCTTACAGTATCTGTACTGCGGAGCTTTCAACATTAGTGACTTGGCTTGTTTGACTCTGATTTTACACTTGTCTGTGCATTTTCTGTACTTTTGCTGTGCTGTTGTTAGTTAACCCTTTTGTTCCCTGAACTTCAGTACCTAGTCAATTGGAAGGCATATGGACCAGAGGAGAGATTATGTGTATGCTCCTAACCTGGTCCCGATGCGAAAATGTCACACCTTTTATCTGAACAAACCTTCACTCATGATAAAGGTTCCAGTGGACCCTCAGAAAAAGGGGTAGGGTACTGTAATAGGGTTATCTGACTCTGGCAAAAGGGTTAGTTTAGCTAATGCATCATTCATTGTAGTTATGACGTCTGGACCAACCAAGGGGGTTTGGACGACAAGCCAATTACATTTGGCTTCCGCATCCTTGTTCTTCCCAGGAAGGCTATATTACCCAGCCAGATAGCTTCTGTGTACATACACAAACACACTTCATGTCACAAAATAAACAACTGCACAAAGAAGTCATAAGTGACAGCAGTTGTAGATGATATAATCAACATCTTGATGCCAGACAGGGGTGGACTGATGAGGGGGGGGGGGGGGGTTGGCTGGTTCCGGTTCCTAGTTCTCTGCCAGCACTACTACCTCTCCTTAATGATTGGGTAGCGCAATAATAAATCATCTTGCCTGATCATAGAGAGAACCTATATAGCTGCACTATACCTTTTTTCCTCCCTATACTTGAAGAGTAGCTCCCACCATCTTTATTTTTTTTCCTTTCCCTACCTATTGCTAATCTATCCCTAACCCCTCCCTGCTTTTTAAAAATGTTTTCCTACCTTAAAAAAGCCTAATCTTCTGCTTGTCTCTCTTTCTCTGCAGGAAGCCTCCTTCCCCAGCAGGCGCGACGTCACCGATGCCTGCTGGGCACCGACTTCCGCCCTCATCTATGCTGCGCTCCTGTCAGGAGCGTGCATAGATGAGCGGCCAATAGCATGGCAGGCTGCTCCGGGGTCTCCTACTCTCTGTTTAGCAGTCCATGTGCTACCCAGGGAGGAGGAGTATAGAAGCATCGCCGACCTGCCATGCAAGATATCCCTGCTGGGGGCGGGGACGGGCTGGGGCCAGTGAGCATATGCGTGCAGCCCCATCGCTCACTCCCGCCTGTCTGATTGACAGGCAGGGAGCAGCGCAGGCTGACTGAATTCGGACTGATTGCCCTGCCGGGATCGGTCCATATTCAGTAGTGACATCACGGCAGGCTGCAACCTGCCACTATGAGGGAGAACCCTTGTGGCCGGTTTTATAAAATAATATATTTTAAACAATAAAAAATACTGGATTTATATTAGAGATATGTTGTAGTACATAAGTACCACAACATATTAAAAAAAAAAAGGTTCATGACAGTGCCCATTTAACTCCCTATCTCAATGATCAGTGCACAGGATACTAAAACAGTCCCTCAAACTTGAGTTTCCTATTAGCATAAGGATGCATAGGGAGCTCTCTCTAAGAAGGAGCATAAGGTGTAGTGTCTGAAAGAGGGCATAATAAACATTCCTCAAGAGAGGGGACAGAACAGTCAGTGAGGGGGGGACATTAAAAGCAGTCTGTGAGAAATAGGGACAGAAGGAGCAGTCTGTAAAAGAAGGTGTACAGTATAAGAAGCCGTCTTCTTATGGCACTATTTTTAGTGAAAATTATAGTTAAGATAGGAATTTTTGTGATGTATTACAATTGGTGGACACTGGATAACAGCAGGTAATAGGGACACATGGGGTGGCAATAGACATATAATTGAATAGGGTGTTTGTTTAGGTAAGAAAAGGTATGAAGGGTGGTGGAAATCAAACAAGTCAAAGATTGCTGAACAATAATCTCTGCAGACAAGGCATAGCTGAAAGAACTCTTTATGGTGGTCTGGAACAGATGCAAAAGCCTGAAAAAGCCTGAAAAAACTATTTCAATCAGAGAAGATAACACCTGGATGTAATTTTACTGTAACACATGGTATTCAAGTATATTGCCAGTGCCCAGATCCCCGCAACTTCTTTTTTAGTTCTGATACCTTGAGATGGGACACTGTTGCAGACAGTGATTGGATAAAAAGGTGTGCCTTACTGGAAAGCAAGAAACAGTGAGGAGTGGGGGACTATACAGGTCCGGGCAGGAGCACTATGTAGAGGAGGTGGGGAAGGGATGAAGATCTCTAAAGTCCAGGGAGGTGATTAGGTCCATCCATGGGGACCAGATAGCTGTGTGCCTATCGATCCTGTGGTGAGACTCCGCAATCAGTTCCTCCATTCTATGTAAGTGAGCTACCTCCTGAAGCCAGGACGAGAGAGTCGAGGGGTCGAGGATCTCCAAAGGAGGGGTATGACTGTCATTGCTGCGAGGAGTAGAAAGCGTATCAGGGGCTTGGCCCCCCTGGGAACTGAGACTGGGAGAATGGAAAGGAGCAAAGGGACAAGATCTAAAGTCAAGTGAGTAGCAGTCATACGGTGGATCATGTCTAGTACCTAGGACCAGTTGGAGGAAAGTGCAGGACACGTCAGCTAGATATGTTGGATAGTCCTGCCAGGCAGACCACAATGCCAACACGTGTCAGGCAAAGAGGAATAGAAACGCGAGAGGAGGGCCGGAACCCTGTACTACCTGGTGAGCAGTTTGTAATTAGTTTCCTGAGCCTTATATGATACAGAAATTTTATGGCACGTGGACACAGCCATCATTCACTCCTCATCCGTCAGAGTGTGGCCAATAGCTGCTTCACAGCCAAGCCAGAATGGAAGCAGAGATTCCTTAAAAGAGTCCAGGAAGATATTGTAGATTACATTTACTGGACCTATGCCGTCTTCTATGAGTTCCTAGAAATGACACAGTCGTCGTAACAAATAATAGCCCCTCATCAAAACTGATATTGTATCATTTATTTCACTTGTTCTTTTGGAAAATCTTGATGTTGTATTTGCATAACCATTTTATTGTATTTTAACATACTTTACATGCATAGATGTATAAAGATTATTTGTATATATGAATGCACACTACCATGTATATGGATACATATTTGCATTTTAGAACAAGTCCCACCCTATCTGGTCCACTATATTATTTATCTATTTACTGTTGTCACCTATATTTGTTATAAAAAAATATGTTTGACATTATATATAGACCTTCTTAGTCATTGCATCATATATATTAGGACTCCTGCCTTATCGTCTTTAAACATTTTTTTTTACATTTTAATACTAGTCCTGCTTGCCTAGATAAATGTAATCTTAGACTATGGCCACCTAAAAAGAGCAAGAAACTACTGTAAGCTCTTCTCACACAGTGACATGTATCTGTAACAGAGTGGATTGAAACGGTCGTCATCAGATATCTTTCTTACTTGGTGTTTTCCTATATTTTAATGTCAAGAATAGAATTGCAGACATTTGCATTCTTGCTGTAAAATATAACTGGAGGCTTCATCCAACTTCTTGTGGAGGTTGACAAGTGTAAACAGCTTAAAGGGGTACTCAACTGGAAAATATTTTTTTTAATCAACGGATGCCAGAGAGTTAAATAGATTTGTATATGACTTCTATTAAAAAATCTTAATCCTTCCAGTACTAATCAGCTGCTGTATACTACAGAGGAAGTTCTTTTCTTTTATAACTTCATTTCTGCCTGACCAGAAATACTCTCTGCTGACACCTCTGTCCACGTCATGAACTGTTCAGAGCAGGATAGGTTTGGACTGTTCCTAAAATGGACAGTGGTATCAGCAGAGAGCACTTGTGGTCAGACAGAAAGAAAGTTCAAAAAGAAAAGAACTTCTGGAAGGGTTAAGATTTTTAAATAGAAGTAATTTACAAATCTGTAAACTTTCTGGCAAAAATGTTTTCAGTGGAGAATCCCTTTAACTAGAATGTATTTATATGTTTTTTGTTGTCTTTTTGGTCTTTTAGTTTACAAGCTAGCAATTTCTATACATGTTTCTGTGCTATGGTTTTTGGCCCTTAGATTTAGATTAAAAGTAAAAAAAAAAAAAAAAGCAGTTTTACTCCTACCAGTAAACTTACTGAAATTAGCATTATGTGCGGTATAACAGGTATCCACTAAATGTTGTTACAGGTGGGTATTGTGCTGGGATGGAGCCGGACGTTAATCTGAGCCATACTTCCTGACCATAGTTCAGTTCTAACAAAGCATCTCCTGTCACCATCCTATCACTGTACATACTACTGTTAAGATTTTCCGACTGAAAGGCAATCTTGTCAACCCCATCAACCACTAAATACCCAGAAACACGATGACTGTATGATTCAATGGTAAACTTAAAGACATATACTCCAAGGTATGGTACGAGAAACTTTCCAGTGCTGGGTGCATACGATGAGCCATAATTTACATATAAATTGTTGAATCTAATTGGTCCAGGAGAAGTCATTCCGTATGTATGGGAAGCTGAAAAGGCCACCATTGGTGCATAACGGTAGGATCCTTTTGAGAAATCTGTGGAAAAATATATGCATTCTATTATTGAGACGTTATATATTTTTTTCTTTCAATAAATCAGGTTAGAATTTTAATCCTATATTGTCTTTATTATTCCGGTCTAATGAATTGGGGACATTTAGGGTATATTCACATTTGTCAGATTTGTTGTAAACATTTCTGCAATTGAAAACCTATCCTGTATATGTGAATAGTATTTATTAGGGTAATATTGCTTTGGGTAGCACAAAAAGGGATTATTACTTTTCAAGGCCACAAAAAGAGATCATTACTGTTTTGCAGCACAAAGGTGGACTATAACTTCAAGGAAATTATTACTATGGGTGGGCATAAGGTGGTAATATTACTGTGAGAGCACAAAAAGGGGGACAGCTATTTTTCTGTAAAGGCCATACAATGTAATATTATGTGGGGAACAAAGAAGGGTCCTTTTACCGTGACACATAGACATAAAAAAGGATGTATTGTTAATATTGTGTAGGGGCACAAACTGGAAAACTATCACTTTTTGAGGCACAATTGGGGTATTATTATTATGGAGAGAGAGAGTACTATTACTGTGGAGTGCAAAGTAAAAAAAGTTTACTCTGTGGGGGCGCTGATGGACAGCAATGGGAGCAGCATCAGAATGGGGAGTTTCACTGTATACAAAAATAGACGTAATCGTGATGACATTTATTTATGACAGTTTTAAAGCCAATGTGTTGCGGAAAATGGTAACTGTCATACTGAACTGATAGATCATAAATTACAACAAAACTGATAATCTCTCTTAAAATTTCTCTAGAACCAAAAGTGAAAAACAAAAATATATCACTGAATTGTAATGTTAGGATGTGTACTTGCATACTATTCACTTTAGGACTGGGCTGGAGTTTCCAGGGTCCACCTAAGAATATGAGTCTACCGGTAAATGTACAGTCACTGTTGCATTGAAGACCTTGGGGAAGGGCTAACTATTCATTGGGGAAAGCGGTCAATTTATTTGTGTCCAATGAGAAGGAGGTTTAAATTTCCTGTGTCAGTTGGAAGAATAGAAGAAATGTCCTTATATCAGTTGAGAGGTGGAAGGCTAAAGGCTGTGCATCCCTTCTAAATCATTTTTTTGTGTATACAGTTGCCATACAGACTTCTGTGGTAGGCCTATGGGGTAGGGGTAATGTAGTCAGGGTATTGTTTCGGTATATCAGGGGTTAAGATTAACCCTATAGTTCATGACGCCAGACTGAGGCCTAGTTTGCTGAGATAATTCTCTGGCCTATCGCCGCCCTTCCCTGTAACGACAGGTGCATATGAATAATGACTGAAGGTCCAGAAAATAGTTGAACTTGAACTTGGATAAACTTTACTTAAAGGCTTGCGATACATCTAATGAACAGTAACAGTCTCATCAATACAGTATCTATACACTTCAGTGACTGGCAGTTGTTGCGGACCTTGACTTGTGTCATAAGTCTCTAGATTTAGGGTTAACTGCGAAGATCCGTCCGGATTTAGGGGATTGATACGGTCCGGTGATCTTGCAGAGTGCTTAGGGATTGATACACTCACGGTTTGGTAACAATCAGCCGTTGCCGCAAGGCTCAGGCCTAAACTCACTGATGACAGCAGCCCAGATCCTTCTCTCATGAAAGCCCGGGAACAAGAGAGCGAGCTATGGCCGCCACTCCCTTATATGGGCAGGGGCAGGGCCGTTTTAATTGGTCCGAATATCTGTCACTCACTGTTACAAGGAACTGTGGGTGCAATACGTCACAGGGACCTCCAAAGGTCCTTAAGCAAAAACCATAGAGTTTACCTGATCACGTGACCGGTCCTGTTACGCTCCGTACAGGTAATTAACCACTTATATACATTTGTACAATTATATTTATATAAATCCTGAGTAAACTGTAAGATAACTAATATCTAGATGAGAGGGGACAAGGGGTGGACTAAATAAGAAGGACCCCGACGTCCTAGGGACTCTGGCTATGGGGACCTATATACAGGAACCGTATAGGATGTGGTACCGGGACACAACACTTCCATGATAACAGACAACAAATAAACCTTTTGTAGTCTGTCCCTGCAGACATAATCCCATCCATTCCCTTCCTACTTCTTTCTAACATATATTTGGTACATAAATAGTAAGATGGCACATAAGAGGAAACATGTCTGCAGGATCTGCTGGGTATGTTTGTCTGTCATGGAGATGCATACATATGCACTGCTGCTTTTTTTATTGAGGAAAATTTGAAAGATATAAATTGTTGTCTGGGGAGTCATGAAGGGAGGCTGGACACTTCACAGAAAAGGATATTCTAGCACTCAAATGTTCTACTGTCTATCACATATTAAAATATGGTCTGATGAAGCTACCATAGTGCAGTGAAACGCGTTGCATGATGGTCCAATAAAGCTACTCTTTTACTCTACGTGGTGGTTCTGATCAGTGTCAGTCAATTCCTGTCTACTCTGAAATGTGTTCTTTAGAAATGACCTTAGAGTCTTTTTATTAACTATTGTATAGATATATGTGCAGTATTTGATATTCTACCATGACTTCAGTGACACAGTACTATATAAAAGGTATACTGTGTCATAATCTCGTGCATCAGTATGAAACTGCTCTAACAGACTAAGGTTTCTCTGATCCACCTTAAATGTAATAGCAAACTGTTTTTCATAAACTCCTGTGTTTGAGTCAGTCATTTCTATTCTTATCTTTCATGCCTACATGATATACAGCATTTACCTTTAGTGTCATACATAGATTAAAGAACACTTGCCTAATGACTGAGTATTGTCATCCGACATCTTTAGACTGCAATTTACTCCTCCAAAGGGATGGCGACATGCGCAGGTAAAGCCTTTTAGGTCATTAATGCAAGTTCCACCATTCAAACAAGGTCCACTACTGCAGCTGAAATATCCATCTATTGAGAGAATAAGCAGATTAGAATTGTCTTTATAGTATACATATAACATGCCATCATTATTTTTGCTTTTTTGATGATGTAGAGCATACAAACTCTGTGCAGATGTTGTCAATGGTCTGATGAGAAGAAACCATGTTGTCAAGGGTCAGATTAGAAGAACCAATGGTGTCAGTGGTCAGATTAAATGAACCCAAGACTTCATTAGTGGGGGTCCATATGCTAAGACCCCCACTGATCCCTATACCAAGCAGGAAGAACGTCTCAGACCAAGCAGTGTTTTTCCACAGTGTCTCTGCACTTCTGAAGAAAGGCTCCTTATAAAGCCTTTGGGTCCATTTTCACTGAGCGCTGAGACAGTGGGAAGAAACAGTGGTCAGCTGGGTGCATCTTCCTGCCCATTCTTACGATTGGTGAGGTCTCAGAATGTGGACCCCCACCAATGAAAACTTTTGACATGTCTTTATGACATGTCAAAAGTTTTCTGGAATGCCAGTTTCACTTAAAGGGCCCAATCACACTGCAGAGTTTCTGCTAGGAATTATTTGGAGCAGATTGTGCAATTGGCGCCACATGGAATTCATCTGTGGAAATAGGTATAAGAAAGAAAAACATTCAACAAATGGGAATTCGCCATGGAGTTCGTGTTCATTTCATTTTTCAGTGGAATCCGTATTGCAGAATTTCCACATTGACACCAATGTTCTCTTCATGCAGCAGAATCTCCAAGTGGAATTCAACTTTTAGCTGCTTCCAAGACATCACATTGGTGCAAGACCTGGGACACTGCTACAGCCAGTGAAGCAGCTCCTTTCAGCTTGGAAGTAGCCACAAACAGGGAGCAACAGGTAATCAGAAGTCAGTGGACCTGGAAGTTTCGACCAGGGTGAGTATGTCTTTTATTTTTAGGAGCTCTTTAACAACATAACATTTGTTACATTTGTGGAATACCCTTTAAATGCTTCCATTATTCACCTTAAATGCTTACATTACTCACCTTGATCTGCTATATCAGTGTTTCTCTGACTACGACCAATGGTAGATGAAGTTGGATTTATCATCATCTTTTTAGGTGGAACTGTCTTCTTAACAGGGGCCTTCATCTGTTTTTGCAGTTTAGCAATGTTATTTCTTACATCAGATAGAGAATTATCAACATAGGAAGTTAGATTAGAAAGAAATGTTTCCATTTTTATTTCCACTAAGGAACGAATCAGCTCCTGGAAACCTTGCTGTAAATGTGTGATATTTGGCTGGGCAGCTTTTATTAATCGGGGGACACTCTCATTAACTTTCTTGACAGTAATGAACATGGTTTGACACAAGACCTTTGCCTCATTGGCTGTTTTATTTAGTTGTGGTAAACTTGATGACACTCGTACCGACTTAAACTCAAGGGCTTTAATTCTTGAGTTTACATCCTGTGGAACATTGTTTTTTAAGATTGTCTCATCCTTTCTATTTCTTGAAGGAAGAGTAGGGTTAGCCAGGATCATATTTATTTGGGATTCTATACTTTGCACATGTGATTGGCAATTGTTTGCCTTAGTTTCTGAAAACTGAAGTTTTTCCTCCATGTGGGTTATGTTTAGTTGATTTTGTTCCAGTATGACTTGCAAGGCATTTATCTTTTGAGAAAGCTCAACATAAGTCAACAAGTTTATGTTATGTTCATTAGAGACCTTAGTATAATGTAAAGAATGTTCACGGTCCTGTCTACTTTGTCCTGATACTCTGACCAGATTCTGCAAGGTTTCATTCAGTTGTGGAATGGCCAATATAACATTTTCCAGTTTCTCATTAGTTGCATTATAGTAAAGCTCGGCTGCATTTTCCATGTCCGATATAGATGATTTAATTACAAAATTATCATGGATAGAATCAACAGCATTATTTATGATATCCATAGTGCTATTGAGACCATCTTCAACTTCCATAAAACACTCGTTGAGGCGCCTTTCAAACATCTGTGCCTGAGCGTCTGCTTTACTACGAAGTTCCTCCTGTCCTTTAGAAAGTTCTTGCATTCTAGAACCTAAATCATTGAGGAATTCTGTAATATTCTTAATCTGGTTGTAAACCTCACCAATTTCTGTCCTTTGTTCATATTCAGTTGTCATGCGAAATGGTGCCCCCCTTTCTAATAAGGGTTGCAGTATTTCCATGTCATAACACAAATCACTAATTTTCTCATCCATCTTATCGATCTTGTCATCCAGAGGAAGGATCACATCAGATACAGTTTTGTTTAAGACGTACATGTTCTCTTCAGCTCCCTGTAACTGCTTCTGGAAATCGTTCTTGCAAGATGAAAGTCTGTCTTCGCAGGCTTTCTCAATTGATTCCTTCTGAAGATCCAACATTATTGTTAGGTTATTGATTTTGCCGTCCTGTGAATTAATATCATCATACAGTTGAAGCATCATCAAATTCTGTTTTTTTAACCTTTCTTGCAAAGTAATAAGATAGTCAGTTATGTTATCTTGCATGGGGCTGCTTTCTACTGAGACGGTTGGTTCCTTTGTTTGTTCCTCGGTTAACATTTGACTATGAATTTCCTTTATTTTGCTCAATGTGTTATTCAGTGACTCATAGTAGTCCCTGTTTCTTGATTTCTCATGTTCTAATTCCTTCTGTAGTGCTGAATGCTTGTCCTCCATTTCTTTAAAAGAAGTAGTACAAACAAAAGCCGTATATTTTAAAGTCTCAACTCTGTTTTTTAATTCCACCACATCATCCATTGTTGCCTTGTTCTCATCTTCTAACACACATTTTTCATGGGTAGAAATGATAGTATGATTCAATGTTTTCACAAATTCCTTGGTCCTTTCAACTTCAAGAGATATTTCAGACATACTTTTATACAGCTGAGCTACTGTTTCCTTCATGTCTCCCTGCAGCACTGTCAACTGCTCCTTAACAATTTCTTTTACTAGTTCTGTAATACTCTTCGATTTCAAATCTAAAATAAAAGAAAATATTTAAGCTCATTATATTTTGTTGGTACAGGTTGGTAGTGCGGGGAACACTGGTGATAATGATATTTACCAATCCCTGACCCCATCGCACTGTTCGCCCATTATTCTTCACATTCCGGCAGCAAACTTGGCTCTAGGAGCATGCTGATGTCACCACTGCAACTTTCCCAAGCCTGCCCGCAGCAGGACCGAGCGAGGAATCAGCAGCCATGATGGCAGCTTACTTCTGGAGCTCTGCCTCTGTACAAAGCCTGCCGCTCGAATAAGAAGCATAACAGGCAAACGGAGCGTCAGATCAGGGATAGGTAAGTATCCTTATCAACAGTGTCAGCCTGTTCCATCAGGTCAGTGCGGGTGACACCGGTGACAGATTCCCTTTAACACAATCGTATACCAATACTAACTAATAACGAATATAATCATGATAAATAATGCATCCATAGTACAAAGGCATTGAGATATAATCTGAACATTACCAGACATGTCTACATTTTTTCCCTCACTCAAAAAGACTTTGAGATAAAGAAGGTAAATAAAATAGGAGATATAGGGAGCATGCGCAGAAAAACCACAACATTAAGCAAAGGAGCTTGTTGCAGTAAGATTCAATGCAGGTTAGCATTACAAGATACAGGCCCTTATTTACTAATAAGTGGAGTGGAGTGTAGGTTTCTTTGTGGGTTTTAATTCCCTACAATTAATTTTCCACAGTATTTACTAAGCTTTCCCTACAGTTTCCACTTACCCTACACGTTGCTTTTTTTTACACATGCTCTGACCTGTAGGGTTTTCCTCAGCTGAAATCCACCACATTTTCTGTGGAAACTTTAGTAAATATGTTGGGATTTTGTGAAAATGTCGGGAACACGCCCCTTTTCTGTGACCACGACCCCTTTTCCTGATGGTCACACCCCCTTTTTGGGTTTTCTTAGCAAAGTGGAGAGTTAGTTGGGGTTTTTTCAATTCAGGCGCAATTTCAGGTGCAAATTCAGGCGCAGACAGAATTTCAGGCGCATATTCTGGCGCAGACAGAATTTCAGGCGCAATGCGCCCGAAACTGGCGCACAACCCGACAAAACATGTCGGGTTTGCAATAGTAAATGAGGGCCACAGAGAGCAAGTAAATAGTCACTATGTAGAGCTTGGAAAAGCAATAAATAAAAATGCAAGCTTTAATAAAAGGCAGACAGGGACATAGTATTATCTAAATGGACAACTTAAAAAAGAAAAAGGGGATCAACATAGAATAAATAAAATAAATCAAATAGTGATGAGCGGCAATGCCCATATTCAAATTTGCGATATTTCGCGAATATATAGACGAATATGCGCATATGCGGAAAAATGAATATTCACAATTTCGAACATATAGCGAATATATTTGCAATATTTGCCAATTCGCTAATTTACCATATTCGCGATAAAAATTTGAAATGCGAATATTCATGCCCAACACTAAAATCAAATCAAAGGGTAAAGAACACATCAACAAACAGCCAGGAGGACAAGGGCCATCTTCAGCCAAAGGACAGAACTAAACCCATCACAGTTGTGCACAAATAGTGTATGAAAAACAGAAGCCAGGTGATGCCTACACTATATCATGATGGTTAAAGTACAGAGGTAAACTCAGGAGCGGAGCTGCAAGCGGGGATGCTGGAGTGCGGCTGTGAGCAGAAAGGCTGCAGTCTTGGGCAGGGGGGCTATGCCAGATTTTCCAGTCCCCTACATGGAGTCCTGGAGGTTGCGCATGGAGGCCTGGGCTGCCACTGAATGGAGCTGTGATTAGACAGTCAGCTGCCCAAAAAAGTTAATGAGAAGTACCAGCGGGAGCAGGAGTGCTAGGGTATTCGTCATGAAGCGATTAGTGAACGTCCTCCCCATACAGGCTGCCAAAAGTCCCATGTTCGTCATAGTAGCACGGAGGGCTAAAAAGGTATGGCCAGACTCCAGCATGGTCATATGCGCCCATATCTACTTTTTAGTTTACTTTATTGTTTGTTTGCAACTTGACATAGAATAAAATAGTGTTAAGTATTTTCCTTTATAGAGTTAATTCTATTTATCTAAGTTGGTTTTGATTCATATTTACCTTTCAGGAATGACGGCAGATTTTTCTCCTTATCAGCTTCATTGATTTTTTCTTCCAGAGAATATAATGTTCTGTGTACATTGTTTAGGCTGGATGAAATATTTTCAGCATTTCTTTGGAGAAAGATTAGCTTCATTTCTTGGCTGTAAATCTGATCCGTCAGTTTTTGCTGCAGTGCTTTACATCATGTTGTATAACAATAAAACAAAAGCTGTTAGTTTACTGTAATGGGTCTAGAAACTCTCACAGAATCGTTGACAGCAATTCTCAGCTCTCCCTTTATCTCTATATCAATTTAGAGGGGCCTTAGCTGAAGTGTTTGTGCAGAGATAAGTGGCAGATGATTGTCTCTGACAGGCCAGTAAGATATCTAAAGACATTTTTGCTTGAGCTATTGCTTACAAACCACTGACAAAAATATTGGTAATAGAGTCATAAAAAGCACATTGGGCATCACTTATCATAAAGCAAGTGCTCAACTAACTGATTCTATTTCATATTCCCTGTGTAGTGGATACGGAAAGTGTTGAGGGTAATGCTGGTTGTAGTAGTCCTTAATTTATATGTCATGTGGTGTTCTTCTGTGAACCTCACGATTATCTTTTTGTCAATGAAGCTGATCCTCATGAGACGATATCCTCACAGTGTGGACAGAAACAAGAAGCAGGGACAGTGACTTGACTGTAGACTTAGTTAGAAGACATGTGAATTGCGTGTAGGTATGCCCAGCAGTAGCAAACCTAGGGCCAACTTTACTTATCCCCTCAGCAAGTGCGGAGCTTAGAGACACACACGTGGCTTTGGCAAAAGTCAGGCCAGAATGTTTTATAACCGTTTTAGTTCCTCCCCTTTTCCCAGGGAAGGAGAGTTGGACTAGGGACTGACAAGAAGTGTCATGTGACTTAAGCATAATTTTCCTGTGTACAGTATATACAAGATAGGTTAACCCTTGACACTTCACAAGACTTCAGTGTATGCAATAAATTAAAGGGGATAAGATGTATGATCGCAGGGGTCCAGCCGCTGGGGACCCCCACGATTTCGGTGTAGCTCCCGGCATTCTGTGCCGGGCGCTGCCTCCAAGGTGGGATGGACACAGCCCT